>NC_041717.1:0-646000 GCF_900700375.1 Denticeps clupeoides
GATAAAACCATTTCCCTTCAACATTTTCAACATCTAACACTTTGAAATACATAAGAACATCCCAAACTAAAAGGAGAAACAAAGAGAATTGTAAATTTCATTTGTTTTCGGCCTGTTTTTAGCAAACTATGTTTTGACCTTGAAAACACACTTTTGGCTGAAACTACACTTTTCCATCAAAATTTTGCATGTCCAACACTGTGAACACTTAAGAACATCATTTCTAGCAGTATCCTTAAAGAAAATGTGAAGTTTCATTTGTTTTTAGCTTTGTTTTTAGACTTGAACAGAGTGCTTTAAAGTGATTTTCAGCGCGTGTAAGGCACCCAAATGAAAAGTTGATTCCGGACAGCGAATTCGAATCTTTTTAAAACGATTTCTTTCTTACAACTTAGAAACTTCATTTCCAATACAGAAAGTTGAAGATTTCAGCATGTCTCACTTGTTTTCAGCTTGTTTTGTGCAAAAACACGTTTGACCTTGAAAAAGTGACAATCTTTGGATAAAACCATTTCCCTTCAACATTTTCAACATCTAACACTTTGAAATACATAAGAACATCCAAACTAAAAGGAGAACAAAGAGAATTTGAAATTTCATTTGTTTTCGGCCTGTTTTTAGCAAAACTATGTTTGACCTTGAAAAACACACTTTTGGCTGAAACTACACTTTTCCATCAAAATTTTGCATGTCCAACACTGTGAAACACTTAAGAACATCATTTCTAGCAGTATCCTTAAAGAAAATGTGAAGTTTCATTTGTTTTTAGCTTTGTTTATGGTTGACTTGAACGGAGTGCTTTAAAGTGATTTTCAGCGCGTGTAAGGCCAAAACATGAAAAAGTTGATTCCGGACAGCGAATTCGAATCTTTTTACAACGATTTCTTTCTTACAACTTAGAAACTTCATTTCCAATACAGAAAGTTGAAGATTTCAGCATGTCTCACTTGTTTTCAGCTTGTTTTGTGCAAAAACACGTTTGACCTTGAAAAAGTGACAATCTTTGGATAAAACCATTTCCCTTCAACATTTTCAACATCTAACACTTTGAAATACATAAGAACATCCCAAACTAAAAGGAGAAACAAAGAGAATTTGAAATTTCATTTGTTTTCGGCCTGTTTTTAGCAAAACTATGTTTGACCTTGAAAAACACACTTTTGGCTGAAACTACACTTTTCCATCAAAATTTTGCATGTCCAACACTGTGAAACACTTAAGAACATCATTTCTAGCAGTATCCTTAAAGAAAATGTGAAGTTTCATTTGTTTTTAGCTTTGTTTATGGTTGACTTGAACGGAGTGCTTTAAAGTGATTTTCAGCGCGTGTAAGGCCAAAACATGAAAAAGTTGATTCCGGACAGCGAATTCGAATCTTTTTACAACGATTTCTTTCTTACAACTTAGAAACTTCATTTCCAATACAGAAAGTTGAAGATTTCAGCATGTCTCACTTGTTTTCAGCTTGTTTTGTGCAAAAACACGTTTGACCTTGAAAAAGTGACAATCTTTGGATAAAACCATTTCCCTTCAACATTTTCAACATCTAACACTTTGAAATACATAAGAACATCCCAAACTAAAAGGAGAAACAAAGAGAATTTGAAATTTCATTTGTTTTCGGCCTGTTTTTAGCAAAACTATGTTTGACCTTGAAAAACACACTTTTGGCTGAAACTACACTTTTCCATCAAAATTTTGCATGTCCAACACTGTGAAACACTTAAGAACATCATTTCTAGCAGTATCCTTAAAGAAAATGTGAAGTTTCATTTGTTTTTAGCTTTGTTTATGGTTGACTTGAACGGAGTGCTTTAAAGTGATTTTCAGCGCGTGTAAGGCCAAAACATGAAAAAGTTGATTCCGGACAGCGAATTTGAATCTTTTTACAACCATTTCTTTCTTACAACTTAGAAACTTCATTTCCAATACAGAAAGTTGAAGATTTCAGCATGTCTCACTTGTTTTCAGCTTGTTTTGTGCAAAAACACGTTTGACCTTGAAAAAGTGACAATCTTTGGATAAAACCATTTCCCTTCAACATTTTCAACATCTAACACTTTGAAATACATAAGAACATCCCAAACTAAAAGGAGAAACAAAGAGAATTTGAAATTTCATTTGTTTTCGGCCTGTTTTTAGCAAAACTATGTTTGACCTTGAAAAACACACTTTTGGCTGAAACTACACTTTTCCATCAAAATTTTGCATGTCCAACACTGTGAAACACTTAAGAACATCATTTCTAGCAGTATCCTTAAAGAAAATGTGAAGTTTCATTTGTTTTTAGCTTTGTTTATGGTTGACTTGAACGGAGTGCTTTAAAGTGATTTTCAGCGCGTGTAAGGCCAAAACATGAAAAAGTTGATTCCGGACAGCGAATTCGAATCTTTTTACAACGATTTCTTTCTTACAACTTAGAAACTTCATTTCCAATACAGAAAGTTGAAGATTTCAGCATGTCTCACTTGTTTTCAGCTTGTTTTGTGCAAAAACACGTTTGACCTTGAAAAAGTGACAATCTTTGGATAAAACCATTTCCCTTCAACATTTTCAACATCTAACACTTTGAAATACATAAGAACATCCCAAACTAAAAGGAGAAACAAAGAGAATTTGAAATTTCATTTGTTTTCGGCCTGTTTTTAGCAAAACTATGTTTGACCTTGAAAAACACACTTTTGGCTGAAACTACACTTTTCCATCAAAATTTTGCATGTCCAACACTGTGAAACACTTAAGAACATCATTTCTAGCAGTATCCTTAAAGAAAATGTGAAGTTTCATTTGTTTTTAGCTTTGTTTATGGTTGACTTGAACGGAGTGCTTTAAAGTGATTTTCAGCGCGTGTAAGGCCAAAACATGAAAAAGTTGATTCCGGACAGCGAATTCGAATCTTTTTACAACCATTTCTTTCTTACAACTTAGAAACTTCATTTCCAATACAGAAAGTTGAAGATTTCAGCATGTCTCACTTGTTTTCAGCTTGTTTTGTGCAAAAACACGTTTGACCTTGAAAAAGTGACAATCTTTGGATAAAACCATTTCCCTTCAACATTTTCAACATCTAACACTTTGAAATACATAAGAACATCCCAAACTAAAAGGAGAAACAAAGAGAATTTGAAATTTCATTTGTTTTCGGCCTGTTTTTAGCAAAACTATGTTTGACCTTGAAAAACACACTTTTGGCTGAAACTACACTTTTCCATCAAAATTTTGCATGTCCAACACTGTGAAACACTTAAGAACATCATTTCTAGCAGTATCCTTAAAGAAAATGTGAAGTTTCATTTGTTTTTAGCTTTGTTTATGGTTGACTTGAACGGAGTGCTTTAAAGTGATTTTCAGCGCGTGTAAGGCCAAAACATGAAAAAGTTGATTCCGGACAGCGAATTCGAATCTTTTTACAACGATTTCTTTCTTACAACTTAGAAACTTCATTTCCAATACAGAAAGTTGAAGATTTCAGCATGTCTCACTTGTTTTCAGCTTGTTTTGTGCAAAAACACGTTTGACCTTGAAAAAGTGACAATCTTTGGATAAAACCATTTCCCTTCAACATTTTCAACATCTAACACTTTGAAATACATAAGAACATCCCAAACTAAAAGGAGAAACAAAGAGAATTTGAAATTTCATTTGTTTTCGGCCTGTTTTTAGCAAAACTATGTTTGACCTTGAAAAACACACTTTTGGCTGAAACTACACTTTTCCATCAAAATTTTGCATGTCCAACACTGTGAAACACTTAAGAACATCATTTCTAGCAGTATCCTTAAAGAAAATGTGAAGTTTCATTTGTTTTTTAGCTTTGTTTATGGTTGACTTGAACGGAGTGCTTTAAAGTGATTTTCAGCGCGTGTAAGGCCAAAACATGAAAAAGTTGATTCCGGACAGCGAATTCGAATCTTTTTACAACGATTTCTTTCTTACAACTTAGAAACTTCATTTCCAATACAGAAAGTTGAAGATTTCAGCATGTCTCACTTGTTTTCAGCTTGTTTTGTGCAAAAACACGTTTGACCTTGAAAAAGTGACAATCTTTGGATAAAACCATTTCCCTTCAACATTTTCAACATCTAACACTTTGAAATACATAAGAACATCCCAAACTAAAAGGAGAAACAAAGAGAATTTGAAATTTCATTTGTTTTCGGCCTGTTTTTAGCAAAACTATGTTTGACCTTGAAAAACACACTTTTGGCTGAAACTACACTTTTCCATCAAAATTTTGCATGTCCAACACTGTGAAACACTTAAGAACATCATTTCTAGCAGTATCCTTAAAGAAAATGTGAAGTTTCATTTGTTTTTAGCTTTGTTTATGGTTGACTTGAACGGAGTGCTTTAAAGTGATTTTCAGCGCGTGTAAGGCCAAAACATGAAAAAGTTGATTCCGGACAGCGAATTCGAATCTTTTTACAACGATTTCTTTCTTACAACTTAGAAACTTCATTTCCAATACAGAAAGTTGAAGATTTCAGCATGTCTCACTTGTTTTCAGCTTGTTTTGTGCAAAAACACGTTTGACCTTGAAAAAGTGACAATCTTTGGATAAAACCCTTTCCCTTCAACATTTTCAACATCTAACACTTTGAAATACATAAGAACATAGTAACCTACAAGGAGAAATAAAAAGAATGTGAAATTTCATTTGTTTTCGGCCTTTTTTTTAGCAAAACTATGTTTGACCTTGAAAAACACACTTTTGCTGAAACTACACTTTTCCATCAAAATTTTGCATGTCCAACACTGTGAAACACTTAAGAACATCATTTCTAGCAGTATCCTTAAAGAAAATTTGAAGTTTCATTTGTTTTTAGCTTTGTTTATGTTTGACCTTGAACGGAGTGCTTTAAAGTGATTTTCAGCGCGTGTAAGGCCAAAACATGAAAAAGTTGATTCCGGACAGCGAATTCTAATCTTTTTACAACGATTTCTTTCTTACAACTTAGAAACTTCATTTCCAATACAGAAAGTTGAAGATTTCAGCATGTCTCACTTGTTTTCAGCTTGTTTTGTGCAAAAACACGTTTGACCTTGAAAAAGTGACAATCTTTGGATAAAACACTTTCCCTTCAACATTTTCAACATCTAACACTTTGAAATACATAAGAACATAGTCAACTACAAGGAGAAATAAAAAGAATGTGAAATTTCATTTGTTTTCGGCCTGTTTTTAGCAAAACTATGTTTGACCTTGAAAAACAAACTTTTGGCTGAAACTACACTTTTCCATCAAAATTTTGCATGTCCAACACTGTGAAACACTTAAGAACATCATTTCTAGCAGTATCCTTAAAGAAAATTGGAAGTTTCATTTGTTTTTAGCTTTGTTTATGTTTGACCTTGAACGGAGTGCTTTAAAGTGATTTTCAGCGCGTGTAAGGCCAAAACATGAAAAAGTTGATTCCGGACAGCGAATTCTAATCTTTTTACAACGATTTCTTTCTTACAACTTAGAAACTTCATTTCCAATACAGAAAGTTGAAGATTTCAGCATGTCTCACTTGTTTTCAGCTTGTTTTGTGCAAAAACACGTTTGACCTTGAAAAAGTGACAATCTTTGGATAAATCACTTTCCCTTCAACATTTTCAACATCTAACACTTTGAAATACATAAGAACATAGTAACCTACAAGGAGAAATAAAAAGAATGTGAAATTTCATTTGTTTTCGGCCTGTTTTTAGCAAAGCTATGTTTGACCTTGAAAAAGTGACAATCTTTGGATGAAACTACACTTTTCCATCAAAGTTTTGCATGTCCAACACTGTGAAACACTTAAGAACATAATTTCTAGCAGTATCCTTAAAGAAAATTGGAAGTTTCATTTGTTTTTTAGCTTTGTTTATGTTTGACCTTGAACGGAGTGCTTTAAAGTGATTTTCAGCGCGTGTAAGGCCAAAACATGAAAAAGTTGATTCCGGACAGCGAATTCTAATCTTTTTACAACGAATTCTTTCTTACAACTTAGAAACTTCATTTCCAATACAGAAAGTTGAAGATTTCAGCATGTCTCACTTGTTTCCAGCTTGTTTTGTGCAAAAACACGTTTGACCTTGAAAAAAGTGACATCTTTGGATAAATAACTTTCCCTTCAACATTTTCAACATCTAACACTTTGAAATACATAAGAACATAGTAAACTACAAGGAGAAATAAAAAGAATGTGAAATTTCATTTGTTTTCGGCCTGTTTTTAGCAAAACTATGTTTGACCTTGAAAAACACACTTTTGGCTGAAACTACACTTTTCCATCAAAATTTTGCATGTCCAACACTGTGAAACACTTAAGAACATCATTTCTAGCAGTATCCTTAAAGAAAATTTGAAGTTTCATTTGTTTTTAGCTTTGTTTATGGTTGACCTTGAACGGAGTGCTTTAAAGTGATTTTCAGCGCGTGTAAGGCCAAAACATGAAAAAGTTGATTCCGGACAGCGAATTCTAATCTTTTTACAACGATTTCTTTCTTACAACTTAGAAACTTCATTTCCAATACAGAAAGTTGAAGATTTCAGCATGTCTCACTTGTTTTCAGCTTGTTTTGTGCAAAAACACGTTTGACTTTGAAAAAGTGACAATCTTTGGATAAAACACTTTCCCTTCAACATTTTCAACATCTAACACTTTGAAATACATAAGAACATAGTAACCTACAAGGAGAAATAAAAAGAATGTGAAATTTCATTTGTTTTCGGCCTGTTTTTAGCAAAGCTATGTTTGACCTTGAAAAACAAACTTTTGGCTGAAACTACACTTTTTCATCAAAGTTTTGCATGTCCAACACTGTGAAACACTTAAGAACATAATTTCTAGCAGTATCCTTAAAGAAAATTGGAAGTTTCATTTGATTTTAGCTTTGTTTATGTTTGACCTTGAACGAAGTGCTTTAAAGTGATTTTCAGCGCGTGTAAGGCCAAAACATGAAAAAGTTGATTCCGGACAGCGAATTCGAATCTTTTTACAACGAATTCTTTCTTACAACTTAGAAACTTCATTTCCAATAAAGAAAGTTGAAGATTTCAGCATGTCTCACTTGTTTCCAGCTTGTTTTGTGCAAAAACACGTTTGACCTTAAAAAAAGTGACATCTTTGGATAAATAACTTTCCCTTCAACATTTTCAACATCTAACACTTTGAAATACATAAGAACATAGTAAACTACAAGGAGAAATAAAAAGAATGTGAAATTTCATTTGTTTTCGGCCTGTTTTTAGCAAAACTATGTTTGACCTTGAAAAACACACTTTTGGCTGAAACTACACTTTTCCATCAAAATTTTGCATGTCCAACACTGTGAAACACTTAAGAACATAATTTCTAGCAGTATCCTTAAAGAAAATTGGAAGTTTCATTTATTTTAGCTTTGTTTATGTTTGACCTTGAACGGAGTGCTTTAAAGTGATTTTCAGCGCGTGTAAGGCCAAACATGAAAAAGTTGATTCCGGACAGCCAATTCTAATCTTTTTACAACGATTTCTTTCTTACAACTTAGAAACTTCATTTCCAATACAGAAAGTTGAAGATTTCAGCATGTCTCACTTGTTTTCAGCTTGTTTTGTGCAAAAACACGTTTGACTTTGAAAAAGTGACAATCTTTGGATAAAACACTTTCCCTTCAACATTTTCAACATCTAAATCTTTGAAATACATAAGAACATAGTAACCTACAATGAGAAATAAAAAGAATGTGAAATTTCATTTGTTTTCGGCCTTTTTTTTAGCAAAACTATGTTTGACCTTGAAAAACACACTTTTTGCTGAAACTACACTTTTCCATCAAAATTTTGCATGTCCAACACTGCGAAACACTTAAGAACATCATTTCTAGCAGTATCCTTAAAGAAAATTGGAAGTTTCATTTGTTTTTAGCTTTGTTTATGTTTGACCTTGAATGGAGTGCTTTATAGTGATTTTCAGCGCGTGTAAGGCCAAAACATGAAAAAGTTGATTCCGGACAGCGAATTCGAATCTTTTTACAACGATTTCTTTCTTACAACTTAGAAACTTCATTTCCAATACAGAAAGTTGAAGATTTCAGCATGTCTCACTTGTTTTCAGCTTGTTTTTTGCAAAAACACGTTTGACCTTAAAAAAAGTGACAATCTTTGGATAAATAACTTTCCCTTTAACATTTTCAACATCTAACACTTTGAAATACATAAGAACATAGTAAACTACAAGGAGAAATAAAAAGAATGTGAAATTTCATTTGTTTTCGGCCTTTTTTTTGCAAAACTATGTTTGACCTTGAAAAACACACTTTTGGCTGAAACTACACTTTTCCATTAAAATTTTGCATGTCCAACACTGTGAAACACTTAAGAACATCATTTCTAGCAGTATCCTTAAAGAAAATTTGAAGTTTCATTTGATTTTAGCTTTGTTTATGTTTGACCTTGAACGAAGTGCTTTAAAGTGATTTTCAGCGCGTGTAAGGCCAAAACATGAAAAAGTTGATTCCGGACAGCGAATTCGAATCTTTTTACAACGAATTCTTTCTTACAACTTAGAAACTTCATTTCCAATAAAGAAAGTTGAAGATTTCAGCATGTCTCACTTGTTTTCAGCTTGTTTTGTGCAAAAGCACGTTTGACCTAGAAAAAGTGACAATCTTTGGATAAAACACTTTCCCTTCACCATTTTCAACATCTAACACTTTGAAATACATAAGAACATAGTAAACTACAAGGAGAAATAAAAAGAATAGGAAATTTCATTTGTTTTCGGCCTGTTTTTAGCAAAACTATATTTGACCTTGAAAAACACACTTTTGGCTGAAACTACACTTTTCCATCAAAATTTTGCATGTCCAACACTGTGAAACACTTAAGAACATCATTTCTAGCAGTATCCTTAAAGAAAATTTGAAGTTTCATTTGTTTTTAGCTTTGTTTATGGTTGACCTTGAACGGAGTGCTTTAAAGTGATTTTCAACGCGTGTAAGGCCAAAACATGAAAAAGTTGATTCCGGACAGCGAATTCTAAACTTTTTACAACGATTTCTTTCTTACAACTTAGAAACTTCATTTCCAATACAGAAAGTTAAAGAATTCAGCATGTCTCACTTGTTTTCAGCTTGTTTTGTGCAAAAACACGTTTGCAAAAACACGTTTGACCTTGAAAAAGTGACAATCTTTGGATAAAACACTTTCCCTTTAACATTTTCAACATCTAACACTTTGAAATACATAAGAACATAGTAAACTACAAGGAGAAATAAAAAGAATGTGAAATTTCATTTGTTTTCGGCCTGTTTTTAGCAAAACTATGTTTGACCTTGAAAAACACACTTTTGGCCTTCAACGGAGTGCTTTAAAGTAATTTTCAGCGCGTGTAAGGCCAAAACATGAAAAAGTTGATTCCGGACAGAGAATTCTAATCTTTTTACAACGATTTCTTTCTTACAACTTAGAAACTTCATTTCCAATAAAGAAAGTTGAAGATTTCAGCATGTCTCACTTGTTTTCAGCTTGTTTTGTGCAAAAACACGTTTGACCTAGAAAAAGTGACAATCTTTGGATAAAACACTTTCCCTTCACCATTTTCAACATCTAACACTTTGAAATACATAAGAACATAGTAAACTACAAGGAGAAATAAAAAGAATGTGAAATTTCATTTGTTTTCGGCCTGTTTTTAGCAACACTATGTTTGACCTTGAAAAACACACTTTTGGCTGAAACTACACTTTTCATTTGTTTTTAGCTTTGTTTATGTTTGACATTGAACGGAGTGCTTTAAAGTGATTTTCAGCTCGTGTAAGGCTAAAACATGAAAAAGTTGATTCCGGACAGCGAATTCGAATCTTTTTACAACGATTTCTTTCTTACAACTTAGAAACTTCATTTCCAATACAGAAAGTTGAAGATTTCAGCATGTCTCACTTGTTTTCAGCTTGTTTTGTGCAAAAACACGTTTGACCTTGAAAAAGTGACAATCTTTGGATAAAACACTTTCCCTTTAACATTTTCAACATCTAACACTTTGAAATACATAAGAACATAGTAACCTACAATGAGAAATAAAAAGAATGTGAAATTTCATTTGTTTTCGGCCTTTTTTTTTGCAAAACTATGTTTGACCTTGAAAAACACACTTTTTGCTGAAACTACACTTTTCCATCAAAATTTTGCATGTCCAACACTGCGAAACACTTAAGAACATCATTTCTAGCAGTATCCTTAAAGAAAATTTGAAGTTTCATTTGTTTTTAGCTTTGTTTATGTTTGACCTTGAACGGAGTGCTTTAAAGTGATTTTCAGCGCGTGTAAGGCCAAAACATGAAAAAGTTGATTCCGGACAGCGAATTCTAATCTTTTTACAACGATTTCTTTCTTACAACTTAGAAACTTCATTTCCAATACAGAAAGTTGAAGATTTCAGCATGTCTCACTTGTTTTCAGCTTGTTTTGTGCAAAAACACGTTTGACCTTGAAAAAGTGACAATCTTTGGATAAAAAACTTTCCCTTCACCATTTTCAACATCTAACACTTTGAAATACATAAGAACATAGTAAACTACAAGGAGAAATAAAAAGAATGTGAAATTTCATTTGTTTTCGGCCTGTTTTTAGCAAAAACTATGTTTGACCTTGAAAAACACACTTTTGGCTGAAACTACACTTTTCCATCAAAATTTTGCATGTCCAACACTGTGAAACACTTAAGAACATCATTTCTAGCAGTATCCTTAAAGAAAATTGGAAGTTTCATTTTGTTTTTAGCTTTGTTTATGTTTGACCTTGAACGGAGTGCTTTAAAGTGATTTTCAGCGCGTGTAAGGCCAAAACATGAAAAAGTTGATTCCGGACAGGCAATTCTAATCTTTTTACAACGATTTCTTTCTTACAACTTAGAAACTTCATTTCCAATACAGAAAGTTGAAGATTTCAGCATGTCTCACTTGTTTTCAGCTTGTTTTGTGCAAAAACACGTTTGACTTTGAAAAAGTGACAATCTTTGGATAAAACACTTTCCCTTCAACATTTTCAACATCTAACACTTTGAAATACATAAGAACATAGTAAACTACAAGGAGAAATAAAAAGAATGTGAAATTTCATTTGTTTTCGGCCTGTTTTTAGCAAAACTATGTTTGACCTTGAAAAACAAACTTTTGGCTGAAACTACACTTTTTCATCAAAATTTTGCATGTCCAACACTGTGAAACACTTAAGAACATCATTTCTAGCAGTATCCTTAAAGAAAATTGGAAATTTAATTTGTTTTTAGCTTTGTTTATGTTTGACCTTGAACGGAGTGCTTTATAGTGATTTTCAGCGCGTGTAAGGCCAAAACATGAAAAAGTTGATTCCGGACAGCGAATTCTAATCTTTTTACAACAATTTCTTTCTTACAACTTAGAAACTTCATTTCCAATACAGAAAGTTGAAGATTTCAGCATGTCTCACTTGTTTTCAGCTTGTTTTTTGCAAAAACACGTTTGACCTTGAAAAAGTGACAATCTTTGGATAAATCACTTTCCCTTCAACATTTTCAACATTTAACACTTTGAAATACATAAGAACATAGTAACCTACAAGGAGAAATAAAAAGAATGTGAAATTTCATTTGTTTTCGGCCTGTTTTTAGCAAAGCTATGTTTGACCTTGAAAAACAAACTTTTGGCTGAAACTACACTTTTTCATCAAAGTTTTGCATGTCCAACACTGTGAAACACTTAAGAACATAATTTCTAGCAGTATCCTTAAAGAAAATTGGAAGTTTCATTTGGTTTTAGCTTTGTTTATGTTTGACCTTGAACGAAGTGCTTTAAAGTGATTTTCAGCGCGTGTAAGGCCAAAAAAAGAAAAAGTTGATTCCGGACAGCGAATTCGAATCTTTTTACAACGAATTCTTTCTTACAACTTAGAAACTTCATTTCCAATAAAGAAAGTTGAAGATTTCAGCATGTCTCACTTGTTTCCAGCTTGTTTTGTGCAAAAACACGTTTGACCTTAAAAAAAGTGACAATCTTTGGATAAATAACTTTCCCTTCAACATTTTCAACATCTAACACTTTGAAATACATAAGAACATAGTAAACTACAAGGAGAAATAAAAAGAATGTGAAATTTCATTTGTTTTCGGCCTTTTTTTTTGCAAAACTATGTTTGACCTTGAAAAACACACTTTTGGCTGAAACTACACTTTTCCATTAAAATTTTGCATGTCCAACACTGTGAAACACTTAAGAACATCATTTCTAGCAGTATCCTTAAAGAAAATTTGAAGTTTCATTTGATTTTAGCTTTGTTTATGTTTGACCTTGAACGAAGTGCTTTAAAGTGATTTTCAGCGCGTGTAAGGCCAAAACATGAAAAAGTTGATTCCGGACAGCGAATTCTAATCTTTTTACAACGAATTCTTTCTTACAACTTAGAAACTTCATTTCCAATAAAGAAAGTTGAAGATTTCAGCATGTCTCACTTGTTTTCAGCTTGTTTTGTGCAAAAGCACGTTTGACCTAGAAAAAGTGACAATCTTTGGATAAAACACTTTCCCTTCACCATTTTCAACATCTAACACTTTGAAATACATAAGAACATAGTAAACTACAAGGAGAAATAAAAAGAATGTGAAATTTCATTTGTTTTCGGCCTGTTTTTAGCAAAACTATATTTGACCTTGAAAAACACACTTTTGGCTGAAACTACACTTTTCCATCAAAATTTTGCATGTCCAACACTGTGAAACACTTAAGAACATCATTTCTAGCAGTATCCTTAAAGAAAATTTGAAGTTTCATTTGTTTTTAGCTTTGTTTATGGTTGACCTTGAACGGAGTGCTTTAAAGTGATTTTCAACGCGTTTAAGGCCAAAACATGAAAAAGTTGATTCCGGACAGCGAATTCTAAACTTTTTACAACGATTTCTTTCTTACAACTTAGAAACTTCATTTCCAATACAGAAAGTTAAAGAATTCAGCATGTCTCACTTGTTTTCAGCTTGTTTTGTGCAAAAACACGTTTGCAAAAACACGTTTGACCTTGAAAAAGTGACAATCTTTGGATAAAACACTTTCCCTTTAACATTTTCAACATCTAACACTTTGAAATACATAAGAACATAGTAAACTACAAGGAGAAATAAAAAGAATGTGAAATTTCATTTGTTTTCGGCCTGTTTTTAGCAAAACTATGTTTGACCTTGAAAAACACACTTTTGGCCTTCAACGGAGTGCTTTAAAGTAATTTTCAGCGCGTGTAAGGCCAAAACATGAAAAAGTTGATTCCGGACAGAGAATTCTAATCTTTTTACAACGATTTCTTTCTTACAACTTAGAAACTTCATTTCCAATAAAGAAAGTTGAAGATTTCAGCATGTCTCACTTGTTTTCAGCTTGTTTTGTGCAAAAACACGTTTGACCTAGAAAAAGTGACAATCTTTGGATAAAACACTTTCCCTTCACCATTTTCAACATCTAACACTTTGAAATACATAAGAACATAGTAAACTACAAGGAGAAATAAAAAGAATGTGAAATTTCATTTGTTTTCGGCCTGTTTTTAGCAACACTATGTTTGACCTTGAAAAACACACTTTTGGCTGAAACTACACTTTTCATTTGTTTTTAGCTTTGTTTATGTTTGACATTGAACAGAGTGCTTTAAAGTGATTTTCAGCGCGTGTAAGGCCAAAACATGAAAAAGTTGATTCCGGACAGCGAATTCTAATCTTTTTACAACGATTTCTTTCTTACAACTTAGAAACTTCATTTCCAATACAGAAAGTTGAAGATTTCAGCATGTCTCACTTGTTTCCAGCTTGTTTTGTGCAAAAACACGTTTGACCTTGAAAAAGTGACAATCTTTTCATAAAACACTTTCCCTTCAACATTTTCAACATCTAACACTTTGAAATACATAAAAACATCCTAAACTTAAAGGAGAAACAAAAAGAATTTGAAATTTCATTTGTTTTCGGTCTTTTTTAAGCAAAACTATGTTTGACCTTAAAAAACACACTTTCTCCTAAAACTACACTTTTCCTTCAAAATTTTGCATGTCCAACACTGTGAAACACTTAAGAACATCATTTCTAGCAGTATCCTTAAAGAGAATTTGAAGTTTCATTTGTTTTTAGGTTTGTTTCTGTAAAATTATGTTTGACCTTGAACGGAGTGCTTTAAAGTGATTTTCAACGCGTGTAAGGCCAAAACATGAAAAAGTTGATTCCGGAATGCGAATTCTAATCTTTTTACAACGATTTCTTTCTTACAACTTAGAAACTTCATTTCCAATACAGAAAGTTGAAGATTTCAGCATGTCTCACTTGTTTTCAGCTTGTTTTGTGCAAAAACATGTTTGACCTTGAAAAAGTGACTTTCTTTTGAAAGAACCCTTTCCCATCAACATGTTAAACATCTAACCCTTTGAAATACTTAGGAACATCATAAACTAACAGTATCCTCAAAAAATTAGAAATTTTCTATGTTTTCTTAGATAGTAATTCATTAAGTTATATCATTGAAACAAATTATAGTGGTAAACTTACTAGTTGGTGCATCGTGTGTGTAATGAAGTGCCCTCTGGAATGTCAACAACCACTGGTCGCCCTTTATTAAGAGAGAGAGCCAGCTCGTCAGATGGGGTGAGGCGAGGTGGTAGTGGGCCTCTGCCAGTTAAACGGGCTTCAGCCTTCTTTCTATTTGCTACATGACAGAAAGAAAAAAACTAAATAGTTAAAAACAATAAATAGTTCTGTAATATTGTAATCAAATATTTCCTTTTTGCAGAATGCTTTTGTGTTTCATTTTGACTTGGCTCAAAGTTCTTCTGGCTCCAGAAGGATTACACCTTATTAAATAAGAATAAATAAGAATATTCCTTGTCAATATGCATTATTATTTTAACCTAAAGAAATTAATAGCACAATTAAATGCTTTCATTGTGATTTAACAGTCAAAATGATGTGGAAGGTGTGTTTAATTATTTTGTATTATAATAAAAGGGGAGGAAATATCAAATTTGCAATTTAATACACTCACGCATTTACTCTGTCCATTATTTTTTGCCATGACAACTCTCTTTCTTTAGCTGATGCAGCCTTATTGCTTTTTTCATTAATATTGGCTTGAATTCCTCATAAGTGTGCATTAAAACCTCCAACTCTGCCTCTGTGAAGTATGCCACTCTCTTTTTTTGTACTTGGATTTTCCATTTTGACTCATGAAATCGGCATACCATTAAAAAAAATGTCTTTATGTATTCACCATGCACGCGCATTAACATAGAGTAAGTAATAGGAAGTTGATTAACCTAACTCTTCTCAGGTGTTTTGGAACCGACATACTCAGAGGTTATGATCTACCAAAAGGTAAGTTAAGAATTCATGTGGATCACACTGGGTCACACATAATTTTTGACCATTACATATTGTCCCACTTGTCCAAGATTCCAATTACCAGCATGGCCTCATCCCCATACTATTTATTATATTGGAAAATGAGCTTTTTGTGGGGTTTTTAAATATATAATCAATCATTGAAAATTTTAAACTGCCATTTAAAAGGGTTTAAATCCTGAAAATTATTGAAAACTTTTTGAAAAGGGCTCAAGTTAAATAAGTGGCAGATTTTGGAGCATATACACTTTTGCCCACAATGGATATCGTGACACTTTATTTTACACTACACAAAAACTACTAATACAATAAAATACATTTTTGATTAATCTTTGACATGACCAAGACTCAAATTATAACCATCTCCCTACTATTTATTATATGGAAAATAATAATAGTTTAACTAGAAGCCAAAATTCCAGGGGAAATTTTGATGGGTCTGTCCGGGCATTGGTCACAGCCGCGGGCATGTTATTTGTAAAATGGGAATTCTTTACAGTGGTACTGCAGTATCACTTCAAAGAAGTTTTTTTTTACAAATGCTACCAATGCTAAAATTAGCGATCAATACATTCCAATGGGAAATGACCCTGTTTCAGCGTTAATAGCTCGGCCAGGCCCAGTCCGATCGCTTATAAAAGTAATAGCACACCTCACACAACAAAGTTCTAATTTTTGATATATAGCACGCGAGTGTGCGTGCTTCGGTACGACCCGCATTAATTGCCGAAAAAAGGCTGAAATAAATAATAATAAATAAATATTTTTTTTTTCGCCCATTTACACTTTTTTGTTTTCCCAAATTTGTGCATGATCCGTAAGTCAGACGGCGATAAACCATACGTCAAATCGTCGGCCATGGCGAGATCTACGAGACGACATCAATATCTTCTTTGTATGTCAAACCGTCTGGACACAAACTCCAAAAAAGTCCAATTTTGGGCTAGAATAATAAACGCGTTCCGAAAACGCTTTTTGGCTAATTGCGCGCGGACCGTAAATCCGGCCGAGCCGAGCCATACGTCAAACCGTGCGTAACGACAAGCCGCACGATTTGATATGAGATTCGTGTGTGTGCTGTGAAGCGTTTCATCGCAAATTCTTGGAAACCATTTTTTTTCACACTTTTAATGTTTTGGTCGTGATTTGTGGCCCTCCTGTAATCCCCAAAGAAGCAACCAATACGTCATTGTGTGCGGAGAGGTCAGGCCTTCGGCCTGACCTCTCCGTTTTTTTTGTGCGTCTCACGGCCTTAGCGTGGCAGCCACAAATGCGAGACATGGCCTTTTTGGCCTCCTTCCCTATTTCCCATGTTTTCCTGACCACTGTTGGCGGTAGCAACACATCCAATATGTCAGATCGTGTGTCGACTCCCGTGTCTCTAGCTTTTACGGCTGGTCACAGGGAGCTGAAAACCTCTTCCTCTGCGCAACAGTAAACCGTACTTTTTAGGCTTTGAAGCCGATTTGTGGGCGGGCCGTGCGACCTACCAAAACAAAAAATATATCATCGTGTGCGGAGTGATCAGGCCTTCGGCCTGACCACTCCGTTGTTTCTGTGCGTTTCACGGTCTTATCGTGGCGGCCTTAGACGTAAGACGTGTCCTTTTATTGCCTTTTTCCCGGTTTTCCGGCTTTTCCCGGGTTTTCCAAACCCCCGTTGGTGCCACCGACTCGTCCCATACGTCGGATCGTAAGACTCGGCGAGGCCTTCGGCCTGACCACTCCGTTGTTTCTTTACGTTTGACGGTGTTCGCGTGGCGGTCTTTAACATTCTTTAATGTTCATTTTTGCCATTCTCAGCACAATAATAAATGGTCTGTCTTCCTGACAGACCCAATAAATATTTTTTTTTTTCGCCCATTTACACTTTTTTGTTTTCCCAAATTTGTGCATGATCCGTAAGTCAGACGGCGATAAACCATACGTCAAATCGTCGGCCATGGCGAGATCTACGAGACGACATCAATATCTTCTTTGTATGTCAAACCGTCTGGACACAAACTCCAAAAAAGTCCAATTTTGGGCTAGAATAATAAACGCGTTCCGAAAACACTTTTTGGCTAATTGCGCGCGGACCGTAAATCCGGCCGAGCCGAGCCATACGTCAAACCGTGCGGAACGACAAGCCGCACGATTTGATATGAGAGTCGTGTGTGTGCCGTGAAGCGTTTCATCGCAAATTCTTGGAAACCATTTTTTTTCACACTTTTAATGTTTTGGTCGTGATTTGTGGCCCTCCTGTAATCCCCAAAGAAGCAACCAATACGTCAGTTTTTTTTGTGCGTCTCACGGCCTTAGCGTGGCAGCCACAAATGCGAGACATGGCCTTTTTGGCCTCCTTCCCTATTTCCCATGTTTTCCTGACCACTGTTGGCGGTAGCAACACATCCAATATGTCAGATCGTGTGTCTCGGCGAGGCCTTCGGCCTCGCCTCGACTCCCGTGTCTCTAGCTTTTACGGCTGGTCACAGGGAGCTGAAAACCTCTTCCTCTGCTCAACAGTAAACCGCACTTTTTACGCTTTGAAGCCGATTTGTGGGCGGGCCGTGCGACCTACCAAAACAAAAAATAAATCATCGTGTGCGGAGTGGTCAGGCCTTCGGCCTGACCACTCCGTTGTTTCTGTGCGTTTCACGGTCTTATCGTGGCGGCCTTGGACGTAAGACGTGTCCTTTTATTGCCTTTTTCCCGGTTTTCCTGCTTTTTCCGGGTTTTCCAAACCCCCGTTGGTGCCACCGACTCGTCCCATACGTCGGATCGTAAGACTCGGCGAGGCCTTCGGCCCCGCCTCGATTTTCGGGTCGCTAGCTTCAACGGTTAGCCTCAGGGAGCCAAAAACGCGTTCCCGGCACGATGGTAAACGCTACTTTTTACACGTTTTAACCCGATTTGTGGCCGGGCCGTACGACCTACCAAAACAAAAAATATATCACCGTGTGCGGAGTGGTCAGGCCTTCGGCCTGACCACTCCGTTGTTTCTTTACGTTTGACGGTCTTCGCGTGGCGGTCTTTAACGTTCTTTAATGTTCTTTTTTGCCATTCTCAGCACAATAATAAATGGTCTGTCTTCCTGACAGACCCAACTAGAAGCCAAAATTCCAGGGGAAATTTTGATGGGTCTGTCCGGTCATTGGTCACAGCTGCGGGCATGGAATTTGTAAAATGGGGCTTCAAAGAAGTTTTATTTTACAAATCCGTTGTTTCTTTACGTTTGACGGTCTTCGCGTGGCAGTCTTTAACGTAAGACATGTTCTTTTTTGCCATTCTCAGCACAATAATAAATGGTCTGTCTTTCTGACAGACCCAACTAGAAGCCAAAATTCCAGGGGAAATTTTGATGGGTCTGTCCGGGCATTGGTCACAGCTGCGGGCATGGAATTTGTAAAATGGGGCTTCTTTACTGTGGTAAGTTTTATTTTACAAATCCGTTGTTTCTTTACGTTTGACGGTCTTCGCGTGGCGGTCTTTAATGTTCTTTAATGTTCTTTTTTGCCATTCTCAGCACAATAATAAATGGTCTGTCTTCCTGACAGACCCAATTATTATTTTTTTAATAAATAATGATTCATTCAAATCATTAAACTGGCATTTAAGGGGGAAAATCCAGAATAACAACTGAATGTTTGATCATTTTGTAAAGGGCTCAAGTTGATTAAGTGATTTATGAAAAAAAAATTAAATATTTCAATTTCAAACACTTGATTTCAAAAATCCATGGTACCAGCTCTAACATAGCCAGAATGATCGCTAAATTAAAAC
The DNA here is from genome assembly GCF_900700375.1 of Denticeps clupeoides. Lineage (NCBI taxonomy): Eukaryota > Metazoa > Chordata > Actinopteri > Clupeiformes > Denticipitidae > Denticeps > Denticeps clupeoides. The sequence goes on from NC_041717.1 coordinate 19,115, forward strand.
AAGATTTAACAAATTTCTAAGAGGGTACATGGGTTAGAAGTTCCAAACTTCAAATTTTGGCCTATTCTTGCATTCCCTAAATGTGATCACACCATGTCTCCATTTGTTTCTTAAGACTATGCTTTCTTAAGACTATATTTTCTGATGGCATTATACATAATGCCAGGAAATTTAAAGTACAGGTCTCTTCCTTTATTTGTGATATTCCAACTAGAGTATGGCATATAATGGATATTCAGGGTGTGACAAGTGGTTTCAAATTGGTGTATGGAGGAAGAAAATGAACAAATGTAAGACTGAAGACTCCATATGGTTGATGAGGAACATCACCTTCACTGAAAAATGATTAAGACAAATATAAGAAATTAACACTAAGTTTAAGGTGAAAATGACTTAATACTAGTGAAATTATATTAGTCTAGAAATAAAAATGCTCTGATAAGATGAAAATGTTTTTAGATCACTATGTTTTAGATCATAGATTACTTGAGATCAGACTTTTACTAGCACAGTAATTGTGCTAGTAAAATTCCCCCTAATTTCCCCCCTAAATATTAGCAAATGATTCTTACTTCTATACGGTTAAAATAATTCCCAAATCATTATTTAGGTGGGACTTAATTCTAGTGAAATATATTTATGCTGTTACTTGAAACAAGTCAGTTCATTTAAAAATAAGTATGTTAAAATCCATATTTAAGATAATACTACAAGTCAGTTCATTTAAAAATAAGTATGTTAAAATCCATATTTAAGATAATACTACTCATATTAGACCATATTTCTTAAAACTAGAAAACCACATTAAATCACAACCAGGACTGCAAGTGAATTTTCCATTATTTATTGATCACAACAACTTTTGAGAGAGAGAGGGAGTGAGAGAGATTTTACAGTTGAACCAATAAAGGCAAATATTTCTACATGAAATGCCACAAAACCTTACTAGAGGACAAAGAAGAACTTGTTCTAGCTTTCAAAAGTCAGGTACAGGTGTATGGCAACAAATGACTGACAGTCAAAACAGGAAGATAACCACACCAAGAAACCTGACATTATATACATTTGTGCATCTATTTCTCAGTAAAGGATTTCCACTCAGTGATTGCTTTCTTATATGAGCCTGTGGCATCTCGATCATGGATGGCATCGCCTAGAACCTCTGTCTGAATGACTGAGAGAAGGGTTGCAATACATTTTGGGTATGTCAGGTGCAAAGTGTAGTAGTATGCCATTAACATTAACATTCCATCAAAGAAATCGTCCGTTTTTAAAGTGCTCACAGGTACATTTCCTACAGCAAGGATGCAGGTTGTTCCATCAAAGATCAACACCGGGGTAGAGAGAGGCCGTAAAGAGATGGATCCTCCTTTGGCTACAATCAAATGACAAGGACATACAGTTGAATATGGATTATAAGCGTTTCAAGAAAACATCATCACAGCCGATTTATCTGCACATTGATTCTACACAGCAAAATGGTTTTACACAGGATAATGGAAGATTGTAAGCACAAAAACTTCAAATGGCAATTCATTTTGCAATTGCCAATTCAATATTCAATCAGAGCATGTCATTTGAAATTACATTTTGCAACTGGTAATTCAATGTGCAAAGTGCTGATGCAATCCTTAATTCATTTCAAAACATTTTGAATAATAAATAGACTAACAATTCACTGAATTGCATTTCGTATATGGGTTTTGTGCCTCTTTATTCAAATTCAAATGGCCATGCATTTTGCAATTGGCAATTCAATGAGCATAGTGCTGATGCAATCCTTAAATCATTTCAAAATATTTTGTACAATAAATAGAATAACAATTCACAGAATTGCATTTTGCATACGGGTTTTGTGCCTCTTTATTCAAATGGAAAATGCCATGTATAAAGGACACTCAACGGTTTGGGAATCAACCCTGTGAACAAAGGGTTGCTGGTTCGATTCCTGTAGAGGAATAAGCAGAATCCTTTAAGGGTAAATGCATCTTTTAATTGTGTGACCCTGGAATGATGGGTCAAATTAACTTAAGTAAGGACATTACGACAACTGTCAGCAAAACATTCAGAGAATCACAAGTTTAATATCCCTTGCAATACACATAGCTGTATAGGGTGCATACGAATAAAGGCTATGTAGGCTATGTAGGACTTTTCCCAGAATTTTCAAAGATGGAAACTTTCCATTGGAATAAACGGGAATTAATGGGAATAAACAGGAATTAACGGGAATTTATGGGAATAAACTGGGAATTTTCAAAATTGAAGGTTGGCTCTTCTTAGGGAACTTAAATATATTTGAGCAAAGTATATTTTAGCATAATATTGACAAAAACAAACAAATGCAATTCAAATACACTTGAATATCCATGCCATTCCTTAATCACATGTACAGAGCACATGCTTGCTGCGTGGCTATTGAGACCACCTACTGGCACTGTGCATGCCTCCATCACATGTACACATGGACCACACTTTTGAGCCTGAAGGACAAAGAGCATTGAAGGCACACATTTGAGCCTGTGGACTTAACAAGAGAGGTAGGTTGGTGGGAAAGAGTATCTAGCAGTCAGAAAATCCTCAAACCTATTGCAGCAGCAATAGCGAAGATAGAGGGGGATGGTGCCATCTTGTCAGATGTCCAGTGCCTTTTTGCAGAACTCAAAGAAGAAATCCAGACAATTCTGCCCACTTCCCTACTACTGAAAGCAGAGGAAACGGCTGTGGTCAAGTCATTGGAACAGCGGAGGGAGTTCTGCATGAAGCCAGTGCATGCAGCAGCATACATGCTGGACACCAAATATGACAAGGGCATACTTTCTGGGGAAGAGATCAATGGTGCCTATGCGGTCATTACAGCCATGTCTGACCACCTGGGTCTCGATAAAGGCAAAGTTCTAGGCAGTTTGGCAAAGTATCGAACAAAGCAAGGCCTTTGGAAAGGGGATGGAATATGGCAGTCATGCCAGCACATATCTGCAGCCACCTGGTGGAAGGGACAATGTGAATCTGAGGCCCTTGCACCTGTAGCTTCCATCCTCCTCCAAATCCCACCATCATCAGCCGCCTCCGAGCGCAACTGGTCACCGTTTGGGAACACCCACACAAAGGTTCGCAACAGGCTCACAAACGTGAAAAGCTGGTCGGCATTCGGGCAAACCTACGGCTCTTTGAGCCTGACACAGAGCCATCCTCAATAAGGATGGAAAGTGACACTGAAGAGGAAGACTCAGAGTTGGATGCTGAGGAAGTGGACATGTTGTTGGATGATGATGAGGTCCAGGAAGAGTCTATTGACTGAGCAAAAATGAGAAAAGAGGATTGCTTGAAGGAAGATTTGCATGTTTAATAGGACATTTTGGAGGATAAGTGGCATTTTTCATTTAACCTTTTGAATGGGACTTTGTGGAGATTTTTGAACAGGGGGCATTTTTGAATGAGCGGGGTTAGGGGATGGTAATATTGAACTCAACATTTCTGTTTTTATTCATCCATGAAACAAGTTATTGAAACGTGTTTTATTCTACTGTACTTACAAATAAATCTGTTGAAATATCTGTTGAAAACATTTTGCATGGAGGTTTTCTTATGATTTCTGTTTATATTTATGCTTGGAAATAATATATTCCCAGTTAGTTCTCCTTAATTCCCATTAATTTCCAAAATTCCCAAGCTTAACTTACCATGGAAATTTACCGAAAACTTTTCGGAAATTTACTGGAAATTTTCCGCCCCTTTGCAACTCTATGTAGGACTATGGCACAACAACTTAATTTTACCACTTTTAGCATATACCTGGACTAAGGTTGTCACCGCTGAGGTCATCGTTACAAATTACATGTGAAGCAGATGAAGAACTAGTATCACCATCTGTCTCATCTTCTCTGCTTGTCTCAAAGCGAATCATCTTTGCAACTCCTCGTTGTGGCATGGGGCCCTGCTCTTCCTTGGGGACTTAATATTTTGGACTCGTTTGTAAATTTTGGAGTATATGGTCTGCTGTGATAACAAAATAATAACAGAATGATATGGTTTTTTTTACTCCGCATCACACATACTAGGCTTTAAAATACATAATGCTTACATATGGCAGATCTCCAGCATCCCGTAACATTGGATAATAGTCAACAATATTCTGTGACATTGCTCTCAGTTCATGTTTGGAGGGGTATGTCACTACTTTTCCCAGGGGACTAGCACGCAGGATTGCAACCATGCTGGTGACCGTGTTTCTTATAAGTCTGCAACTTAGCTCTTTCGATTGCGGAGCAATGCAAAATACTGGCTGCGAACCATGTTTAACTCCGAATCTGTGTACAACACATACTCTGGCTGGTCTGGCAGTTTCACTGTTTTGGCAGTGGTTTCATGTATGGGAGTGGAGGTCTGAGGCTGGCATGGTGGTACAGCACTTGCTGAAGGTATAATCCTATTTCCACTACAGCTGTTGGTGTCATGGTCTGCAGCATTTTCAAACTATTGAAATTGTGGGGACAATTAAAAAAGTTTTTATCTATCTATCTTTTAATATATATAATGAATTTTATATATCTATATATATATATGTGTGTGTGTGTGTGTGTGTGTGTGTGTATATATATATAATTCATTATATATATTAAAAACAAGGAACACGTCTGATGACAATCCCCTAAGCTATTTTGGAATGTAGTATATTTACCTGTGGACTGATGACATCCCACAGCTTCTTCTGCCTGAGAAAATTTTCAGGGCCAGGAAAGAGATCCTTCAGGTCATCACGGCTGAGGGTTCTCAAAACCCTGTCATCAATATTAGCGGCTGTAAAATTAATAAAACGGATAGAGATTTATTTTTAATTTTTACAGTTGCGTTAACGGATACCAGCTTTATGGTTGGAAAATATAACTTGGAGATAAAGTTGGAGATACATGATAGAATAAAAAAAAATCTTTACCTTGTATCAGTATTTATTTGTAACACAAAAAAACTGTAAACAGCACACATAACTTTACCTTTAGACCATAGAAAATTCCAAGTGTTCTGTATAATGTATATGATCTGTCTTTATACACAGTAAAATCACAAGAGTCAAAAAAGCAGTGTTAGAGTATGGGAACTCTAAAAGAGTCAATTCAACAATAGTGAGTGTAAAATGAAGTGTTGGTGTTAATTTTCAGAGTTAAAATATATTTTTTAAAAATAACTCTTCACAGTGTAAAGACATTTTACTCTCTCGGAGTAAAATTTATTCAACAATCCAGTGTTGAATAAATTTCCCACCGAAAGCTCCGCCCACCACCGTCTTCTTGGCAGGCCGTGCAGAATTTTCTCAGCGGCAACTGTCCATCTCGCTTGAAGAAACACGGTAAGCTTCCTTAATTTGCAATTTTCATTTCTGTTATCGACTAAGCAACTTATTAAAATAACATTCCTCTTAGCTATCTTAAACATTCAATATGCTATCCTATTTAGCATTTAAGACTAAATTAAAAATAGGTGACGAAATTAACACTACTACTGCATTAAATTTGCCACTGTGCTTTCAGACGTTGATAACTCAAAATGAGTTCAAAAAACAAATTACATTTGTTTTTTAAACTCATAATTTTAGTTCAAAAATGCCATCATGCTAATTAAATGCCATCATGCTAATTACAACAAAAATCGATAAGGAACAGACATATGTGAAGATTGTTGAGCCAAACATGGAAGAATTCTTGAAAGCTGGTAAGCCATCACTAACTCGTTATTGCAAACATTTGTTAAAGAGGATTTGATCCAGTGTTGCCCCTAAAAGTCAGCATCTTTAGTTATCCCAAAGAAAACTGGTGAAAGAATTTGTCATGTGTGACACAAGTGCGCAAATGATTTTTTTTCTCTTTTTTAGTGTGTTTAAAGTTGACATACAGTGATTCTGACAACTGAGGAGTATCTCCGTTCAAAAGAGACCAAAACAATGCATATACTCCAAATGGTTCAAGAACAGCATGCAATTTATTTTGGGTACACCTGTTTTACATGTTTTAGGCGATTTTGTGCGGCTGGGCAGTAGGTTAAATATTGTAGTTTAAATATTTTAGACTTACAAATTCATTGTATTTTTCTGTAAGCTTTGGTGAAGTTCTCAATTTCACCTATCGATGAGGACATCAGAGTTTTTGATGAGACAGGAACTGAGGTGGATGCAGAAATATTTGAGGAGCTTGTGCAGCAGCCCACAACTGGTATATTCACCATCACATTTGGCAATGGTAAATTAGATATTTCTCTATTCTTATTTCTTTTTAAAAAAACACTGCATGCAGATTATGACCAAAGTACCCTAAGACTTTTGGGTGACAACCAGTGAAAATTTATTTTTGCTTCTCTCTCTTGTCAGTTCTGGAGTCTCAGAGAACTTAGTTCTCAAGGATCACTGTCATCTGACTGCAATCGGGAAGCATCATTTTCTCAAGTAAATGAAACTGTAACAGATTCAGCATCACCGCTTTCACAGAGCGAGTCTGATGAAACAATCATCCTGGAAGTTGTGCAGTGCAGCTCTGATGATCCTGTCCACGATGAAAATCAAAGTCCTCCCAGAAAACGGATGAAAGTACAATGGACAGCTTCAAAAAAGGTTGGATGTAAGCTTTTGCTAACATGATAAAAAAATTACGAATAGGATTTGTAATAACAAATGTCTGTTTGTAATAACAAATAACAGTTGGTTGAATCTGCTATGAGCAAGAAACCAGGTGGAGATCAACTTATTAGGGAATATATTCGGACCCACAGCCTGAGAGACTCCTCACGGCGAAAGCTAGTTAACATTCTTGCTGCAGACATGACTGAAATGCATGGATAACTTTATTTTTTATTAAAATCAATATTTATAGAGAAATGTATTATGCTTTGGAAGTTATTTTTACACATCAAATAAATATGTCGCTCTTATTCCTCTCAGGACAGCACCACCACAGCGTGTGAGAGAGCTATACGCTCAAGGCATCATTGAAATTTTCCCAAACCTGCGGGATCCGTATTCCAAAAATGGATATGTTAGACCAATCTTTAAATAATTTAGAACACATAAGTTATTTTAATTATCTTTGGCTTTTGACTGTAATGCTATCTTTCTAACACTAAGTTAACCTGTTCTAATTTAAAGGAACATTTCTATGATGGGGAGAGTGGCAGTGGTTACCTAGCATGGAGGCTTAAAACTATCCAAAGGAAGAGCACCTCATCAAGGAGGCCATTTCCTTCATGAAATATTCTTCCGATCAAGAACAAGATGAAGATGACGTTTGACTACCGTCCCAAGATGGTCCTGGATGAAATAAGATCATCTGATGTCTTGACAGAATTTCCTCGCTTCAAAGACATCAAAGGCTTGGTAACTCTTATTTTTACACAAATAGTTTTTTGAATAAATCAAAACTTGGCAAAGAAAGTTACTTACGCCGATTTCAGATCCCGTTTTGTGCGTTAGCAAGCTTTCTAAATGACACCTTGTTGCATTGTTCTAAGCTGTTTTTCCATTTGTTTAGATTGATCAAGACTTCATCCTGGAATTCGGAGAAGAGGTTGCTTCCAAGTTTTTGCAGTGTATAGTGGCAACATTTTTTTATATCCTTTTCATAGGTTCATATACTCAACTGATATACGTTTTACTCTAGATGGCCTACCGTTTTCAAGCAGAAAGTCATCCAGCAGAGTAAGGGTCTGCTTGTTTAATATCACAAAAAGCTTTCTCTGCATCTGACGTCCAGTTCAGTGGTGATGTCATTTTTAGGTCTTCAGAGTAAATTAAAGCTGTGAGTGGGGAAGTGATTTCCGCGTAGTTTGGAACCCAACTTCTACAATAATTGGTCAAGCCTAAGAATCACATCATTTGTTTCTTAGTAATTGGTTTTGGCGCCTGTAGGACTGCTGTTTTTCGTTCTTCTAGAATAGTTCTGCCACCTGCACTAAGGTGGTGGCCTAGATATTTGACCTGTGGTTTCCATAATTGCAGTTTGTTTTTACTGACTTTGTGCCCCTGTCAGGATCCGGTCCGAAATGGGGGTTACTCCGGTCCGGGTCAGGATCAGGATCCGGACCGGAGTTTCATTGTTGTCCTGTGTAATGTTCCCTAATCGTTTTCACCTGTGTTAATTGTATAAAGCTGCGCTGTTCGTTTCTGTCCGCTGTCAGGTCTTTGAAGTTATGTTCCATGTTCACCAGTGTCTTCGTCTCGGATGTCTCCCCTGTCCTGTGATTCACTAATTAAACCCCTGTTCCGTGATGTCAGGTGAAAGCGTCCTTCATTCCTCGTCACTCTTCGTCCTCTCCGTTCACCCGCCGCGTCATGCCCGCATGGACGTGACAGCCCCTCCTGAGCTAGGTGTTTAAAAAGGGCCACAGTGTCTTCTTTGCATACTTCTAGACTCGGAGAAGCCACTAATATATCGTCAACATAGAGTAGTATTTGACTTCCCCCATCTATATTCATCTTCAGTTAGTAGAAGATGTCACTGGTGTCTGGAGTTCATATGTACTCCAGCCTTGGTCTGTATTGTCCAATACAGCCATTTCCTGGTCAAGCCTGTGTGAGCGCTATGTTGCAATTTGTCGCCCATGTCTATCCAATCCGTTGCACTGTCACCTTCTTGAACTATGTTACCCAACGACTTCCAACTCCTCTCCTTGTTTTTATACAATGAGATGTGAGGTGGGTACCATCCCCGGAGCATGGCTCTGAGCGGGGTAGGTAAGGTGACCTCTGCCACCACGTTACCTTGCCCGTCCGAGTAAACACAAGAAATTGTTATGGTTGTTGGGGTGAGTTGTGACAGTTTGTTTTCATATGTTGGATCAGGCCCAGGAGTGTTTTTGTACCACATGGTGATGTGTAGTTCATCAGAGGGCATGGGTTCCACACCTGTCATGATTGGTTGACAGTGTCCCACTACCTTTAGCAATTCAGTTCCCACCTTATGAGGTTCTTGTCGAGTGTGTAGTAAAAATTTGGAACGCTTCTTCCTTCTAGGGGGAAAAGGTCACCTCGTTGTAGCTCGGCTCTGCGTTTGATGACCAGTCTCCCCTCAGGAGTGGAGACGAGCGCCAAACCTAGATTGAGTAAGCCATCTCTTCCCAACAAATTAACAGGACATTCTGGCATAAAAAGGATGGACATTTTGCATGATATACCTTTAGGATCTCTTACCCAAACTGGTTTAGAAACAGTGACTACAGTTTTACCCCCATTAGCTGATCGTACAATTACTACCTCATCACTTAGTTCACTATAGGGTATGTGTTCCTTACATGTAGTTCTGCATGCTCCAGAGTCACAGAGGAATGTGATTTCTTTCCCATTTACCATTAAGACTATTTCTAGTCTTTCTTGATTTAAATGAGTTTCACATGAGTTTCATCCTCTGTGTACTTTGGCCCATGCAGTTTCTGCTCCAGTCATGCTGTGTTATCTTTTGGCCCTGAACGACAGGCTCCCTGCATATGCCCAGGCTTCCCGCAAGACCAGCAGCCTGCTCCCCATTGGCCACGTAGTGTCCACCCTCGTCCCTGGATACCTCCTCTCCTTCCTACTCTGCCCTTTTGGAAGTGTCCTCTCTGTCTCCCTCTGCCTCGGCTGTCCTAGTAAAATGTTTCCGCGTCAGTCCCGATACTTCCCCAAAAGGTGTCCGGTTTCTTTGTAAGTTTATCTTTTACTTTTTTAGTTCTTATTAATTTGTCGATGTGAACGGCGTGATCAATGTACTCATCCAAGCTCCTAGTGGGCATTCCTATCATATGTTTTTCTACCCAACTGCGCACACAGTCTTTTGATCCATTATGCAAAGCATTTTTTAATTGCTGATGGTACACACCCCCATCAGCCCCGTCATCTCTAAGACCGCTATGCAGTTTAAAAACAGCTTCCATTCTTAGTTTATAATCCTCAAACTTCTCATTCTCCTCTTGTTTAACTCTCCCAATTTCAGTGTAATTTGCTCTCTTTCTGTACCTTTCCCGTATTCTTCCCAATAACTCATTTGTTTTATTTCTCAATTCTGTGTCAACGTGTTTTAGAAGGTCTCCTGTAACCCTTAAAGGAGACCAGTTACCTTTTACATGGTGCCAATCGTGTCCCATTGCTTGCATATATATCTGCTGTACCTCTCTCCCATTTAAGTGATAAGAATGTCTTATTCCTTCCATATCTTCTTCGAATTTTTGCATATCCTCCTTATAGGAAGTGACGCCCTCCACCACTCTTTTTATATCGTCCTGCGTCCAGGTCCGATATACCAAGAGGGTTGTAGATTGTTCACCTGAGTCCACATTAGGGTTGGCCACCTCTATAAGGGGATATTGATTAGCTTCAGTTACTGCCAATTTTTGCGGTTCGGAGGAATTGTCAAACACTTCACCCCATTTTTTAGACCAATTTTGTACTCTCCCCCGAGATATAGTATTTGGTGTGGGAGTGCTACCGTTAGGGTCATAAGCAGGGGGATTTTCCAATTTGTCTAAATGTGGATATATGTGTGAGGCAAATTCATCGCCCCTTCTGCTTCTGCTCCTTCTTTATAAGCTTCGCTCACCCCTCCCCTACGGCTCCCTCTGATTACTGACTCATCGTCCTCCGTACGATGAAACAGAATGGTGTTATCAGTTTTTTCAACACTTACATTTAACCAATCAGAGGCATAGAATCAGGCGGGATACTTTAGTGGGAAGTCTATGATTATCTCAGATGTGAGTGGTACATTACCTGTGTTTGGACTGATAAAGGATATCTTTGTAAATGATTCCTCTTTAGTGGCTTTTGAATATCAGCGTTATGAAACTTTCAATTTTGATAAAAAATAGTTGGCTTATGAAGTGACAGTGCCCATTCTTGCCCAGGCAACCGAGTTACTGCATGAGCTTATTGATTACACATCTTACTTTCCTGTTAGTTTTAAAGAAAGGTTTTTTGTGCCAATGAAATATAATGTTAATGATATTTTTGCACATAGACATGGGGGCGTGACCATTTGTGGAAAGTCACGCCCCAGGAGGAGGAGGTGAGTGCAGTGATGTCAGCACACAAGGGTCACTGCACTCACCTCCTCCTCCTGGGGCGTGACTTTCTACAAATGGTCATGCCCCAAAGTACTTAGATGCAGGAGCGGGGCTGATGAGCCACTGGCATGCGCCCTTTACAGTTAATTAAATGTCCCTTTTTTTATGATGTACTTAAAGAATGTGTAACTAAATTTTTAAGAAGCTAGAGTCCTATATGTGAAAAACTGATTTTTTTTAAAAATATGTGCCATTTGTGTGATTCTTAATCCAAGCAATTAAACTTGAGTTTGTGTCACAGAATCTTAAAACAAGTTTTTAACTTGTGTGAAAGATAATTGTGTCTAATTTAGCTTGTTTTACCAGTAAATTATTCAGTTTTAAGATTTTCTGACTAACTAAGGCAATAGAGACATGTTCATTCTTAATTTAAGAATATGCAATGAATTCCAAGATACTAAACTAGAAGATAACACTAAAAATAAGATAATTAATCTCATATTTCTAGATCTAAGATTTTAAATCTTGGTGAGCAAAGAACAATTTGCAGTGTTGGCCTTGGTGATGACCCTTCTATTCGCCTGCCTTAGTTTCAAATAGTATAATTCAAATATGTGGAAATAGGTGTCATTATTGAATTAAGTTAACACAACAAATCATTTTTGAGTGCACTGAGCTACAATCTTTTATATTATACTGGGGTGCTGTTGTTTGGCAGTGGTCATGGGGGGCAGTGGTTGGCCTAGCAGGTAAGGAAATGCACTAGTTATAATAAGATTGCCAAACCACCGAATCCCGAACCGCCAAGGTGCCCCTGAGGTGCCACTGAGCAAAGCACCGTCCTTATACAGTGCTCTCCGGGTGCATATTATGGCTGCCCACTGCTCACAAGAGATGATGGGTTAAATGCAGAGGACACATTTTGTTGTATGCACCGTGTGCTGTGCTGTGTTTCCAAATTACAATCACTTCACTTTCACTTTTAATATTTTAATGTCACATGAACAAAATGCTTATGTCACAAAATGCATATAGAATTCTAAAGCATTTATTTGCTATATATAAGCTTTATTAAAGTATTTCATGATTCTTCCTTCTCATCTCCATGGGTGATTATGTAGCACAGGGATTTATAATCAATATTGCCGCTCACGTCAATAGGTGCCACAGCAAAAGCTTGGTCCACCTGAACAGTTAAAACAGAGTAATTAGATTTCTTTAAATACAAAATGTAAAATGTGACTGCCCATATAATATAAACGTACCAACCTCATCTGCTGAGAATTTGTCAGCTTGGTTCATTAAAAGCCTTTTGAACCTATTTAGAGAGGAGCACACACATATAATAAATGGGCACTAGAATCCTCACAATATTTGTGCTGGTAACTCACTCATCCTTATTGACAAATCCTGTGCCACTTGGATCGAATAGTTTGAAAGCAGCCAAGATATTTTCCTCTGGGTCAGTTCCTAATAACACAAGCAAACACATTGTAATACAGACCAAATAATTCATGCATTACCTGCATTTAGATCTATTATTATCCTTACCATTGAGCTTCTCTCCAAACAAAGTTAGGAACACTGTAAAATTTATTGGGCCCTTCCCCTCTGCCAGCATGGCCTCCAGCTCTTCATCACTCACATTTAACTTCCCTGAAATTGCCCAACCCCCCAAACACACACACACACACACACACACAAAATATATGAAAGACAGAGATTTTTACAGGCATAGATTAGAGAATTCTATTGTGCCACATGGTGAAATATAGACACACGTTCACAAGAACATCTTGTGAATAGTTTTTATTTTAGAAAAATACATAAGTTTAAGGTAATTGACACATTGGTGTCTAAAGAACAACTAAAATACTAATAATTAATTAATACATGAGCGTATTATGTACATAAGTGTTCTTTTCTTATGGCATTCAGCTGTAAGTGCGTAAATGGTAAGTACAAGCAGTCAAGTACAAACTTAAAATTAATTTACAACTTTGTGTGTGGTAATCATATCACACAACACTCATGTAAATGATTCAATATATAGAGGTGCCTTATCTATAGGGTGGGGGTGGGAAGACAGATGGTCTGTAACATCAATAACATTATTTGGTGAACACAAACTTTTTTAACATGATGATCAAAAAAATCTTACTCATAAAATGTTATACATTGATTCTTTGTTTGCTCGTTGCATAAAAAAAAGTCCAACATTTTCGCTCATGGGGTTCCAAGCTCATTCAATCATGCTTCTCATACAAATACTGGCGCATGCTGAGAGGCTGAATGCAACATTTAGTTTATTTACCTATAGTGTATATATCTTTTAGTGTTGCCAACATTTTCCAACCCCAAATGAGGGATTTCTGCGTAAATTCTGCGTATTTCTTGCTGGTGCCCGCGGAGCCACACATGTCTCAATGTGTTACAATTTGAGATTGCTGCTCAGCCTATGCTTTCGTTTGCCCCCTGGTGATTAGCTATTTAAATGTAAATATTGCCGACAATCTTAATTTAATCGTGGCAGCCAAAATCGTGATTAAAATTAGATTAATTGTGCAGCCCTACTTTGAGTAAGCAAAAGAATGGTTCCTCAGTGTGTGACATCAACTGTCAAACATGGAGGAGGACGTCTGATGATCTAGGGCTTCTTTTTAGTGGATCCAGTGTTGCTGACTGACACTGACACATGATTCAAAACAATACTACAGCACAATACATAACAATACATAACAATACTTATGTAGCAAAGTGCTGGTATAACTAGTTCCTCCTACAGCAGGATAATGACCCAAAGCATAAGTCCAAACTATGCCAAGACTAATTTATGGAAAAAGGACAAGTTGGCAAGCTTGAAAACATGGAGTGGCAAGCACAGTCTCCAGACCTGAGCTGGTTTGAGATGAACTGGAATAGCAAAACAAACTTCTGCAAGTGGGAAGAACAGTTTAGATTACATTTTGGTTTATAAATGAATACCATTGGTTTCTTTTAGTTGTAACATTGTTTATTTGTTCTATGCCTTAATTTCTGCGTATTGAACTTCATGAAATATATAATTGTTACAAAACTTCAGACCAATAGTCTATATCTCATTAAGAAAATGTCTGACAACCAATGATCCAGCTCTCATAGTACATAAATTTTTTAAATGGACAAAAGTGACCAACTGTGACTGACTGGCTGTGTTTGCATTAAAGCCATTTTGACACATGTACCAGCCAACATAAGACCTCTGGTCCAATGAACCAAGAAGGTGAGTAAAATTTTCAATGCATAAAAAAAAGATATTAGCATTGCCTATAATAGGAATTATGTTTTAGCCTAAACATGTAACAATTCCATTAAAACAGACACCACTACTCATGATTTTAAAAATGCTATCAAAAAGCCAAATACAGTAAAGAAGACATGATGAATGTATAATATAGTTTTTAAATATTGATATTAAAATATACATTTTATGAAGCTGTTGAAAGAATTACTTGGCAATAAGTTAATTTTAATTACATAAGTTTTTTATTAATATGACTGCTTTGGTAATGATATTAGAGTTAATGAGCAAATGCTAATTAATAAACAAAAGAAAAATTACCAAGTTGTGCATAGGTTTCCTTCAGGTCCTGTTTTTTAATGACACCATCTCGGTCTTGGTCAATGCATCCAAAAGCCTGACAGAATTGAGTAAATCACAGTAAACACCCATTACTGTCTATTGCACTGTTAATGTTCTAGGCTGTGAAGCAGTATTCTACTAATAATTTCATTGTACCTTGTACACTGTACTCTGTACATATGACAATAAATCTTAGAAACTGCCAATACTACTGATATAAATTATATACGTACTTACATACTACTGGTATGAAATAATGTAATAGCATTGCAATATGCAGTACCTCTTTAAACTCTTGGATCTGTGACTGCTCAAACATGGAGAACACATTTGATGAGCCTCTCTGGGCATTCTTTCCTCTCTTGGCAGCTGCTTTCTTGCTGGCCTGGAGAAAGTCAAATTATTTTACCAAAATGTTTGATTACAGGCTATGATAAGTATAACAAAAATTTTTCAATGTCTAAATAGATGAAAAAATATTTTGATATTAAGCTTTAAAAAGTAATGGTAATGCTTTAAAAGAAAGCTTTCCTTTACTCACCATTGTTCTTGGACTTCACTGTGAGGTTCTGGATTAACAGAACCCTGGACAGCAGTTCATCTCATTACACACTTATGTATGACACATCTTATCTCATACACTCCTATAAAAAGAAAGCATTGGCTTCTACAGGCCCTTACATGGCTATCCAAAAAGTTGCTGCTCTAAGGTCTGTAATAAGTGCCCTAAGGGTTTGGATTCCAGTCTGGTGCAACAATGGAATGGAATGAAGACTTGGCTGGCACTAAACATAGGACAAGGACATCAAAATAATTGTCTTAGAGACAGGCACTACAGAAAGTAGTTAGCATACTAAAACAAAATATTGTTAATATTGCTTGTCACAACCTACTTGACAACCATTTTCTCAGTCTGCAACAGAATGAAAATTGCAAGTTAGCATATGCATTATTGACTACCATAATCTAGCAGAGGAGGGAGAAAGTAAAAGGAGGAATGGATTATTTATGAAGATGAGCTGGCTCAGATGAAAGTGGCCTGGTTTGCTCTCGCTGATGAAATTTTATATACACACACACACACATACATATATTTGCACTGATATGCTCTGAGTAGTTTTAAGCATTTTTGAGTCTATCACAAAACTGAAAGAATTCTTTGCAAACCACAGGAACGTAAGGCAGTCCGTTCTCAGTTATCCAGGTGAATTTGTCAGAAAGTTGAGTCATGGCAACTGGACCCCTTTTTTTTATGGTAGAGACATTTCGTTCTGCATCTACAGAACTTTGTCAATACATCTCAATACATGCACAACGAAAACAAAGCGAGTCAGTGTGGGGTTATAAAGGTTAAAACATTTCAGAAGCATGTTTATTCTTGGTGCAAAACACCAAGATAAGATAAAGAAAAGATGTGTGAAGACCTTCTTGGGGGCCTCTGCTGATTGCAGATGGTCAGCACAAAGCTGAAATCAGGATGCTGTAGTGAACAGAAAGTCAGCAGACACAGGAAGCTGAGCATTTTATTCTATTCATTTATTTCTTTTAAATCTTTAACCAGCTTGTTACACACAGATCCACCAATATTGCTTTACTGCTCTCTCAATGAAAAGAAACAACAGCTCTCTATTCTCTCCACTCAGGATCAAGCACACACAAAGGAACTGGTGTCACTCTGTGCCAGAATAATAATGTAAACAAAATAATGGCTATATGCCCAAGGACTCTAGAAGCTCTTATCATGAGTGATTAACATACAGTTAAGGTCAGAATTTTAAGCCTCCTTGATGAACCATTACTCCAAGATGACAGTTCAGGCAGCAGGCAGAGTGGTCTATCCAACTGCCTGCTGGTAAGCCCACCCAAAAACCCTGGTAGTTACTTTCATCATAGACTGTATCTGTGCAAGGAAAATTTATAAAATCCAGGGTAACATGATTAAAGTTAATCTGAAGAGCAGTGGCTTTGTGAAATTTGGACTTTTAATGAGGTCATTACAGTCCATAATGTCTTGGTGGACTTTGTATTTGTCTTCGTTTTCCTCCGATTATCCGCGTCCGGGTCGCGGGGCCAGCATTCCAAGTAAGGAATCCCAGACAGCCCTCTCCTTAGCCACCTCCACCAGATCCTCCGGCAAGACCCCATGATGTTCCCAGACCAGATTGGAGATATAATTTGTCCAGCATGTCCTGGGTCGACCCGGAGGCCTCCTGCCGGCAGGACATGCCCGAAACACCTTCCCATGGAGGCGTCCAGGAGGCATCCTGACCAGATGCCCAAACCTCCTCAACTGGCTCCTTTCAAAGCAGCAGTTCTACTCTGAGTCCCTCCCGAATGTCCAAGTTCCTCACCCTATCTCTAAGGCTGTGCCAGCCACCCTATGGAGGAAACTCATTTCGGCTGCTTGTATGTGCGATCTCCTTCTTTTGGAAAGCTCATGCTCATGACCATTGGTGAGGAATGGGACGTAGATCGTCATGTAAATTGAGGGCCTTGCTTTCTGGGTCAGCTCCCCCTTCATCACGACAGATTGGATTAGTGTCCGCATCACTGCAGACGCTGCCCCAATCCACCTGTCAATCTCCTGGTCCCTTCTTCCCTCAGTCGTGAACAAGACCCCGAGATACTTAAACACCTCTACTTGGGGCAGGACCACTGTCCCGACCCGGAGTTTGAAAGCCACCCTTTTCTGGTCGAGAACCATGGTCTCAGATTTGGAGGTGCTGATCCTCATCCCAGCTGCTTCACACTCAGCTGCGAACCTTCCCAGCAAGAGCTGAAGGTCAGAGCCTGATGAAGATAGGAGGACAACATCAAGCGCAAAAAGCAGAGACAAGATTCTCCTGCCACCAAACTCGACACCCTAGAAATTCTGTCCATATAGGTTATGAACAGAACCAGTAACAGCCCTGGCGGAGTCCAACCCTCACCGGGAACAGGTCCGACTTACTGCCGGCTATGCGGACCAAACTTATGCTCCTCTGGTACAGGGACTGAATTGCCCTTAACAAAAGGTCATACACCCCATACTCCTGGAGCGCCCTCCATAGGGTGCCCCTGGGGACACATTGGTTGGGCAAACTCCCATGCCCCCTCCATCACCCCAGCAAGGGAGCTGGTCCACAGTTCCATGGCCAGGATGAAAACCACATTGCTCCTCCTCAATCTGAGCTGGTCCACATTTCCACAGCCAGGACGAAAACCACATTGCTCCTCCTCAATCTGAGATTCAACTATCGACCGGACCCTCCTCTCCAGTAGACCTGTCCAGGGAGGCTGAGGAGTGTGATCCCTCTATAGTTGGAACACGGTACTTTTTAAAAACAGGGACCACCACCCCAGCCTGCCACTCTACCTGAACTGCCCCCAATGTCCACACAATGTTGCAGAGACGTGTCAACCACATAGCTCTTCAACATACATAGCCATGAGATACCCAGGACAGATCTCATGAACCCCGGGTGTCAACTGCCGCTGTGTGGCTATTTGACTACCTCAGCAACTTTTTCCCCTGAGATTGGACAGTCCATACCCAGGTATCCCAGCTCCTCAAAGTATTCCTTCCACCGCCCAACTATAGCTCCAGTCGATGTCAGCAGCTCCCCATCAGACTATATCTAGCCGGTACCGCTCAACCTCTTCCACAAGCCTTGTCCTTGTCCAGGGATCGGACCACCAAAGCTCCTGCCTCAGTCTGCCACCTAATCCACATTGCACTGGACCCTTCATGTTCCTCCTGTGGTGGGTCCTCCTGTGGGTCTTCTGAACCATTCTTTGTCTCACGCTTTACCTAAGACCAATTTGTCATGGGAGACCCTACCAGGGGCACCAAGTGCCCCAGACAACATAGCTCCTAGGATCATTAGGGCTCTCAAACTCCTCCACCACGATAAGGTGACGGTTCAAGGATTTATTGGAATTACTGTTTTTTGAAGTTGCACTAAATAATCATATAGCCATCTGATCCTGTGTATTATGGGGCAGTGGTGGCCTAGTGGTTAAGGAAGCGAACCCCGTAATCAGACCCCCGAATCACTGAGGTGCCACTTAGCAAAGCACCGTCCCCACACACTGCTCCCTGAGCACCTATCATGGCTGCCCACTGCTCACTAAGGGTGATGGGTTAAATGCAGAGGTTCTGTGCACTGTGTGCTGTGTTACAGTGTATTAAAATGACAATTACTTCACTTTCAGATACGTGAGGAAAGATAGTGTATGTGCAAGCTTTTCTTGAGTCATATGAGTCATATTTTTCGCTCACCAAGAAAGCCCTCGGCATAGCAGCTGATCCCAACCCAATGCAAACCTTCTTCAGCCTGCTGCCATCAGGGAGGAGACTGCGGAGTCTCCAGGCCAGGACCAGCAGACTGAAGGACAGCTTCACCCATCAGGCTGTCAGGAAACTCAACTCCCTCCCGGCTCTGCCCCCACTCCCCTCACTCCCCTCTTCTGCTCCACAAACTTTCTGAACCCTAACACACACAAACTGACCATGCACGCTGTGTGGCTATTTGACTACCTCAGCAACTTTTTCCCCTGAGATTGGCCAGTCCATACCCAGGTATCCCAGCTCCTCAAAGTATTCCTTCCACCGCCAACTATAGCTCCAGTCGATGTCAGCAGCTCCCCTCTGTGCAGCTTTGGTCTGCCAACTACCTCACTTGTCACTTTGTCACTTTAAACTTACCTCTGTTGCACTACATGGGTTTGCACTCTCCACCATGTGCCCTTATTTGTATATGGTGTTTTTAAAATTGTATATTGTGTTTTTTAAAATTGTATTTATACCTTTGTATTCAATGTTACTGTTTTGTATTTAATGTTACTTGTATGGGTCTGAGAGTAACGTAATTTCAATTCGCTGCATGTCCTGTACATGTGGCAGAATTGACAATAAAGCTGACTTTGACTTTGACAATAAAGCTGACTTTGAATATTGGCAATAATTTGAAATAGGCCATCTAATTAAAGGAATGTTTTTAGTTATAATCCAATGCAGATTCTTTTATTTCATAGCCCCCCCTGGCAATGGTCAGGGGGTTTGTGTGCCTCAGTGACCTTAAGATCAGCCTTCAGGTGGGACAATCAAGTTGTCCCAATAGGTCTTAGGGTAGAGGTCTGACAAAATGCAATCCAGTTATATGACAAAAACAGTTATCCAGAACACCTCACCTCACCCATATGACATATCACATTTCTATCTGACCCCTCATTTATGCCTTTCTTGAATCGGGCCAAAAAAGAAGGCTCTATGGTATAATAAACTTAACTGAAGCAGGACACACAGATTGGAACAAAAATGGCGTAGCTAAAAAGGATTTTGGACAGTTTGTAATTTGCTAAAACCTCAGGATCAAGGTTTTTTCTTTCAAGGTACTTTATTTAGTTTTATAATGTCTATTTTAAGGAACATAGCTATGAATGAGTTAATTAAGACCAAATGTGATTCAAAGTGCTGCTCCTTACTACCCTAACCCTATGCAACTATCATTAGGTCTGCTTAATTTAGCAATGTTGTCAAATAGGATTCGAGGATTGTTCTTGTTTTCTTCTATCAGTTGGAGTTGGAGTCTCTCTCCAACTCTGATGCAGAGAAATTAGTACATGCATCTAGACTGGTCTACTGTAACTCTCTGTTTTATGGCTGCCCTGCTGTTTCCCTGAATAAACTCCAATTTGTTCAAAACTCTGCAGCCAGGGTTCTCACATGCACAAGATGGTATGAACTACTGTATCGTTTTGTATACCATACAAATACCATATTAACTTTTTCTACTTCTCACCTTTAAAGCTTTGCATGGTCATGCTTGTCACGGTAGCAAAATTTCAGTATTCCGTAACAATACCAGTGATAATCCACGGTTCTCTCAATTTCGGTACCAAAGCAAAACACAAAATGTGAATTAAACAACAAGCTATTTTTATTAATAACATACAATAATTTAATAAACATGACTGAATAACACACTGTTCTTAAACATTAGTTTTTTGCCATTCTTTTCCAGATGTTCAGAAAGAAACACTAACATCGGTCTTGAGCATTTCAGGCATAAAATATACCCTGCAGTACTGAAAGCAAGAACAACAACAACAACAACATTTATTTCTTATATAGCCCAAAATCACATACAGTATGTCTCAATGGGCTTTGACAGGCCCTACAGTTGACACCCCCCACACTTGACCCTTCTGCACACAAGGAAAAACTCCACACAAAAAAAAAAACTCTAGGAGAGAGAAAAAAAAGAAAGGAAGAAACCTTGGGAAGGAGTGATACAGAGAGTGATTATACAGAAAATGTATAAATACATTATAATTTTTCTTCGTCTAGCACCTAACAATCTGAGCGGGTGGTAGTAGCCTAGTGGGTAACACACTCGCCTATGAACCAGAAGACCCAGGTTCGAATCCCACTTACTACCATTGTGTCCCTGAGCAAGACACTTAACCCTAAGTTGCTCCAGGGAGACTGTCCCTGTAACTACTGATTGTAAGTCGCTCTGGATAAGGGCGTCTGATAAATGCTGTAAATGTAAATATTCTATAGAAATCGAACGAGAATTGCTGGTGTCTTCCTCTTGTAAGTCGCTTTGGATAAAAGCGTCTGCTAAATAAAGTAAAGTAAAGTAAAGAGGGACCCCCTTCCAGGGTAGAGTGAACCTGCAAATGGTGTCAGTGCAGGGTTGGGGATGATATAATAATAGGTCCTACAGTTGTAGGGTTGGAGAAGTCCAGAATGTAGTCCAGTGTCATGGTCTAGATTACGTGTACATAATGATGTTACTGGTCCACTTGAAGATCCCTGAAGCTGTAGTGGTGGCTGTGGTGACCCTCTGGTTTGTTTCATGGTATGTCCTTGTTTAGCAGTTGGCAGGAACCAGGATTTATTTGCTGGTCTCTTCACTGGGGTCTGCCAGTTGTCTGTGTGTTTGATTCCGTGTCTCGGAGAAAAACAAACAGAAGCAGCGGCAGACGGTTGCACTGTACGACCGATACTTAAATATGTGGTATATTGGTGCTACAGTGGCCCGGTACCCTAACTAGGTCAGCCTAACTAGGGTGAATTTAACTTTGTCTGTGTCTAACAGGGGGACTCTTTGATAAACTGGACTTTATAAGTGAAGTGAAATGAGGGTCTAGGATTTTAACAAAAAGCCAGAGAAATGGCCTGACTTTACTCGACTCTCCAGAGACCTGACATGCACTTCCTTCATTGCCCATTTTCCTCACCTCATCCACGGGACTTTGCTTCACATCATCACAAGAAACAAACCTTTCCCTAAATCTTGGATGAAGGAAAGTTGCAGTGTTCAAAAGAAGCCGCAGCTGTAGGTCACCTTAGCTATGCTAAAGCTACTCTGTTATCTTTTCCTTTATCTCCTGAGCTAATCAAAGTCACTTTGTTCATGACTTAGACATTCATATATCATATATAAGTGCATCTGTAAAAGGACTGAGTGGGTCCAGGATTGCTTTAACAGTTTCTAAAACTGTAATGGCAGGTTAGAGAGTCTTTTGGAATCAGATACGATTTTTTCCTGTCTTCAGCCAGCACCTGCTGCTGCTCTAGGAAACGTTCCACCATATCTTATGAAGAATTCCATTGAGTGGGTTCATCATAAATGAGTTTGTGGTCTGGAGAGTACAGATCTGTCTGTTTTCTGGCAAGCTATTGTGAAAGTTTATCTCTACAGCAAGCTGGAGATTGTGTCCAAAACAAGTGGTGTGTTCTGGTGTGTAAAAATAGTCCGCTATTATGTCCTTTTTTAAACGCTATAAGAGCATTAAATAGTTAACCATGAAACGTTATTCTGATACTCACATTAGCATTAGCCACACTTATGCTAACAATTAACTAAGTAAATGCCAATGTTTATTTCAATCCACCATTCAAATTAATATAGAGTATATAACATAAAAACAAGTGGCCTTATCAGCAGCACTGCCATGTCTCTGTGCTTTTACAAAGAAGAAGCTACCGGTTTACTGATACTTCAGAAAACCTTGTACCCTAACATTAAAATTTTGTAGTACCAACTTGGTTCCGAAGTACCTGGTCTGTTGACAACACTAGTCATGCTCCAGTATATTTTAGTAACCTACTGATCCCCCATAATCCCTTCATTCTAAGGGAGAAGCGGTACTTGCTGTCCACCTTGTACGCAGACACTGCTGGAAATTAAACAGTTTCAATATTCAGCCTGGTTAAAAAAACGAATTACAGTCAGGCTCCAATGTGGATGGTAAATCTTTTCCAGAGAGCATCCTGGTGCAGAGTGATCGTATGGCATCACTGGATTTCCCTACTTTGCCTGTACTGCCTGCCCCCTACAAGCCATCTGCTGATTCCACCTGATAGTATTTGACTTAGTCCAATACACCACCTTAACACAACAGTGTGTGAAAGTGATTGTGTGGGGACGGCACCTTGGCGGTTCGGGTTGCTTGGCCACACTGGCCCAATGTTACATTATAATACACAACTGGACTCCAATAAGTTCTATATGCCATATTTCCTGAATATACGTTGAGCATCCCAGAGAAATCAATCCATTGCTGACTAGAGGAAGATGGATTTCAGAGGGGTGACCCAGTTCCGCGATCCGGGCCAGAATTTCGTGTGTGTCATCATCCCAAGATTCCCAATTGTTTGCACCTGTGTTGGCACCCAATTGCACCCAATTGTTTGCACCTTCTCTTCACTCTGCTGACCCATGACTGCACTCTGTTACACTGCTCCAACGTCTTCATCAAGTTTGCGGATGACACTAACAGGAATGAGTCTAACTACAGAAGCGAGGTGAGCCGCCTGGCCACGTGGTGCGGAGACAACAATCTCTCTCTGAATGTGGAGAAGATGAAAGAGATTGTTGTTGACTTCAGGAGAGGAAATACTCAGCATGCTCCTCTGACCATCAACGGTGCATCTGTGGAGAGAGTGAGCAGCACCAAGTTCCTGGGTGTGCACATCACTGAGGATCTCTCCTGCACAGAAAACACCACTGCACTGGCCAAGAAAGCACAGCAGCGTCTCTACTTCCTCCGCAAACTAAGAAGAGCAAGAGCACAAGCCCCCAACTACCTCACTTTGACACTTTAACACTTACAAGCTCTGTTTTACTACATTGCTTACATGGTTTGCACTCTCCACCATGTGCCCTTTTTTGTATATTGTGTTTTTAAAATTGTATTTATACCTTTGTATTTAATGTTACTGTTTGTATTTAATGTTACTTGTAAGCACCATTGTCAGAGTTCTAACACTTATTAAATGACTGGAGAAGAAAGACACGAAGCAATTGAGTCCGTTTTACTTGCAAGGAGAGCAATCAGAGACACACATTACAGCATGCCTCCAACAGCTCTGTGGTTTCTGACGTGCCTCCTCCTTTTATTCAATACTGGGTGGTACATTCAGACGTCAGCTGGGTTTGTTCCGAACATAGAAATTCGTAGAACTTCACTGTTGTTTATCTCATGATCGATGGTCTCCTCCTTTCTCCATCTGCAAGTTCTCCATTTGCTGTTTTCCCAGGTCCCGCCAGGTCTCGGTCACCTCGCCCCTGCGAACTTATTTTGCAACCCTTCTCTTGTTCCACGGTTTCTCTTCCAAGCAGCTAATGATGTTATGATGTTATCATTACAAATACAGATGTTGGCTAATATTTAATATAGCTGGTGTTTGCCAGAGGTTAACATTCCAAATACAGAAGTAATAGAAAAAGATGATTGCATGATAATTTATATACTTTTTCCAACATTTCCCTCCTGTTTATCATGTAATGTTACTTTCCCCAATCCTGTAGGATTTTCAACTATTAGTTCATAAACAAAGCAATACATTTTACACACAAAGGGTTAGTTGCTCTCATTCTCATGGAGAGATTCTTGGAACAGCTGCAAATCGCTGAGGTCTATTGAATCTTCCAAAAGCGGGTATTCCTGTGCTTCATCAGTTTCCTTAGTTGATAAGGCCGCGGTAATGAGGCGGTTCACAAGACTGCGTAGACAAGGAACACAACAACATCCACACAAGGTCAGGATTGCAACAAAAACAGATACTAAAACAGATTGGATTAGGGCTTTGTATTTCCCGAAGACACTCATCCAGGAATCCCACATGGAAGATTCCACTCCCAAATGCTCTTTCATATTCCGGTTGAGGTTGCGCAGCCCGTCAATGGCCAACGTCAGACTGCCTCCTGCAGCTGTGTTGTTTAGGATGAATGAGCAGCATCGCAAACTCCTCCCTTTTTAACAAGAAACATTGTCAGGCGATCCTGTTCTGAAATGCCATGAGGGAAGTGGCTGACAATTGCCCATGCACGGCCTCAAAACCGTCTTGTGTCCAATTACCTAATTTTTAAACATTGTAGTGGATGTAGTTGATTCTGTCTACGTTCTTGTTAATCATACACCACCTGCATAAGACTGATTCCAAACCCGCAGCTATTTGATTTGCTATTTTATATTCGTCAGGCACCCCCTGGGAACTCCAATTGCATCTATGTATGTTGGATCAGTTAGCTTCTCCCAGGGCAGGGTTGACCGCTTCATCCTGTGCCAGTCTGCAGGTGCCAGGCTGTTTAATTTGAACAACAGATTAGTTACATTTGTTGGATAAATGGATACTGGTAATAAAAGTGTTACTAAGGCTCACAGTCCGGTAGTATCTGAGGGTAATTGATCGAACAACATTTTTCCTCCACACCACCACCATAAGTCCCTTTGAGACAGCGGGTTAAAATAAGTCCCCACATTTTGTACCGTATAACACCAATCTCTCGGTGTCCCTTCTCCTAGTAGGTTCTGTCTTCCCATTATATAGATACATGTGAAATTTCCTTGTGTTATTTTACTGGAGAAGATAGGTTTGACTTGTTCTTTTTAATGTGGCTCTCACGGTTGTAGGCCTGGTCCCATTCTGCTTTTCTCTACCCCTTTCTTTATCTTCTTGCCACTATACTGCTATTGTTATCATTACACAAATCACTACCACGCACGCTTTTTGATACCGTCTATAATCCTTCATTTCTGCCAACCTTTTTTTCCCCTTCTGCCTCTTCTAGGATTGGTGGCTGTAAAGTGTTCTTCACTGACTTTCGGGTCTACCCAGATTCTACACGTCTGAGTCCACCCTATTATCAGACTTTTGCTCACCTTTCCCGTCGGCAGGGTTAGCAGAAATGACTTGTTTACAATGTGACTGATGTATCCAAGTTCCTCTTTCCGTTATTTTAACAGCCGTTGGTGTCGTCAGGATCATTTGGTATGGCCCTTCCCACTTCGGTGAGTGCCAATGCTTCCGCTTTATGCTTTTTACGAGCACCCAGTCTCCAGGCTCCACCAGTGGAAGATCCTGCTGAGAAATAGGGAATTCATCATCAGGATTACTCTGTTTTTTCGTTTCTAGCATGTAGTCTGCCAGTGACACGTCTTCCTCTGTTTCCCATTGGTTTTTTAAGTAAGGTAATCTATATGGTCTTCCAAACAAAGTCTCATAGGGAGTTAAGCTGGACATGCTAGTAATATTGATGTATAGTTTCACCAGCTCTAAACATTGAGTCCATGGTCGACGCGTTTTTTCCATGCATTTTTTCAACCTGTTTTTAATTGTGCCATTCATTCGCTCCACCAGCCCCGCGCTTTGTGGATGGTTTTTAGATTAATGTGAAACATTTTCCCAATATTGGTTACCATCTGATTCACAAAATGTGTCCCGTTGTCGCTATATATTTTCTCTGGTATTCCGTAGCGTGGGATAATGTCTTTACACAAGGCTTTTGCTACCGTTAGCGTGTCTGGATGTTTGGTTGGAAATAATTCTACCCATTTAGAGAATGCGTCAATAATGACTAAACAGTACTCTTTCCCCTCACTTTTGTTCAGTTGAATAAAATCCATGTGTATGACCTGAAATGGATATTGTGGCTTGGGGAACTGGCCACGCTTTGGTCTTAAGTTTCCTTGAGCATTATGTTTAGCACATATCAAACATGTTCTACAGAAGTTTTTTGAAAATGAGCTAAACCCATATGCCGTGAAATATTGTTGTATTAGTCCTACCATCCCTCCTGTTGAGACATGAGATTTCCCATGGCTCAATATAGCAGCCCATTTAAACATATTCTTTGGTAGGATAGGTTTCCCCAGGGGTCAAATGTACATCTTGTCGTGGATTGAAGCCCCATGTTTCGCCCACGTATCTACCTCATGTGGGGTGCTTTGTTGTTGCATGTCAATGAGAATGTCAGGAGAACTGATTTGGACTTGGTCAATAACAAAAACATGTATGGTTTTTTTCAGCAGCTTGCTTTGCAGTGCGGTCAGCAAAGGCATTACCGAGTGAAATTGTGTCTTTGGAAGTAGTGTGAGCTGCACACTTACATATAGCTAATTTAGCGGGTAGGTGCACAGCTTTTAGCAATTCTCGTAGTAATTTAGCATGAGTCACTGGCTTGCCAGTTGAAGTAACCATTCCCCGGTTATGCCAATACTGAGCAAATGTGTGTAATGTTGCAAATGCATATTGACTGTCAGTATAAATGGTGACGTCTTTCCCTTTCATTAGTTTACAGGCCTCTGTTAGAGCGACAATCTCGGCGGCCTGCGCTGAAAATGAGGATGGCAAGTGTTCTGCTTTGAGTACGGTGTCATACCGTACTCAACAGCATAACCCGTCAGTGTTTTGCCCAGGTCATTTTTCTTAGAAGAGCCATCAACGAACACTATCTCACCCTGAGGCAATGGTTGGTCACTTAAATCTAATCTAGATTTGGCTGTATGTTCTGCGAGTGCTTGGAAGTCGTGTTGTTCTCCGTCACCCGGCAAAGGTACCGATGTGGCTGGGTTCAGTGTGGTGCAGCATTCGGTGGTGAGATGGGGCTGTGACAGCAACGTCGCCATGCAGGAGAGGTGCCTTGCAGGGGATAAAAAGATCATGTTGGTTTGCAGTAGCAAAGCCGCCACTGCATGTGGGACCTTAAGGGTCAATGGATGGAATAAAACTATTCCAGCACTTACCTCTACTGTCATTGACGCTGCTATGACCGCCCTCACACAATGTGGTAATGTGCAAGCAACATTATCCAATTTAGACGAGAAGTAAGCAATTGGTCTCAATTTATCTCCATGTTGCTGGCTTAAAACAGATGTCACGTACTTGTCTTTACAGTCCACCATTTGTATAAACGGCTTGCTATAGTTTGGCAAGGCTAGTGTTAAACTGGAGGTCAGCGCCTGTTTGATATCACAAAAAGCTTTTTCTGCTTCTGATGTCCAGTTCAGCGATGATGTCATTTTTAGGTTTTTGGAGTAAATTAAGGCTGTGAGTTGGGAAGTAATTTCGGCATAATTTGGCACCCAACTTCTACAGTAATTGGTCAAGCCCAAGAATGACATCATTTGTTTTTTAGTGATTGGTTTAGGCGCCTGTAGGACTGTTGTCTTTCGTTCTTCCAGAATAGTTCTGCCACCTGCACTAAGGAGGTGACCTAGGTATTTGACTTGTGGTTTCCATAATTACAATTTGTTTTTACTAACTTTGTGCCCCATCTTAGCTAGGTAATTTAAGAGGGCCACAGTGCCTTCTTTACAGTCTTGGAGAAGCCACCAATATATCGTCAACGTAAAGTCCCCCCACTCCCTCAGGTGGTTGAAATTTTGACATGCTGGCATGCATGGTTTGTGAATATATAGTAGGGCTTTCACAATAGCCCTGAGGAAGTCTAGTATAGGCATATCGTGAAAGCGAACCAAAATTGACTGTCTGTGTCACTGGGAATGGAGGAAAATGTATTACTAATGTCGACCAGAGTAAGTATTTTCAACAACGTGTGTGAGTCAGGTACCCACGGAGCTCGTGGTGCTACTGCGGCCTTTACTGCCTGCAGCTCCTGCACCGTTCTCCATCCTATTGAGGGAGCTTGCCTTTTTACCGGGAATATAGGTGTATTTCTGTAGATAAACAAAACTTAGGCATAAAACAGAAAAATCTGTTCAGTTAGTCAAAGTCCAGTCAGTAGTGTCACAACATGTTTTTTTCCAGTTAAACTTAGTCAGGTAAAATAATGATTGTTATCATTATTCTTTAAATGCTCTTGGTCTCTGTTCAAGTAAACAAAAAGGGCACCGTGCAAGTTATGACCATAACATTGTAGTAATCTCAATGCTACCTTTTAATTCATGCATCAAAATGCTGGTGTCTATTTCATGCTTTTTCAAAATGTAAAAATCCCATATTCCCATATTTCCTTTGAGGCTGAATAAAGTGGAAACCCACTGGAAATCGCTGGGCTGATGCCCAGACGGCAAATTCTATTGCTAAAAGTTCAGTCCCAAACCAAACAAGAGAGAGAGGGGAGGAGAGAGAGAGAGACCGAGAAGGAGGGGGAGGGAGAGAAGGAGGGGCCCCACACATACACTCACATACCCGAGAGAGAGAGAGAAAGATTAGGTCTGCCAATACATGCAGACTCTCACACACTCACACACACACACACACACACACACACACACAGAAGCTGGAGTGTCTCTTCAGAACTCCGGTCCTCCACGAAAACACATCTTACTCACAATTTACACAGTCTGATATTCTCTATCTCACACACAGAGCCTTGTTGGCTGTTATGTCTATCCCTCCGATCACCCTCTGCTTCCCATATTTTAAACAGTCTCCCATTATACCCATTTCCTGCATATTTTTACCTGCCGCACTTCCCTGCCATTTAAGTGATAAGACTGTCTTACAGGGGAGGAGCTGCCGGCGTTCCTTTTACCCGGGCAGAGGGGTCCGTTTCCCCGCG
Organism: Denticeps clupeoides; assembly: GCF_900700375.1. Classification (NCBI taxonomy): domain Eukaryota; kingdom Metazoa; phylum Chordata; class Actinopteri; order Clupeiformes; family Denticipitidae; genus Denticeps; species Denticeps clupeoides. The sequence goes on from NC_041717.1 coordinate 48,557, forward strand.
GATTTTAACCCTTTATGGGAGGAGTCCGCCCTCCCCACAGAATTTAACTGCCACCTGGCAGAGGAGTCTGCACCTCCCCACGGAACTTAACTGCCGCCTGTCACCTGCCAGAGTCTAGAATACCCAGGGTTTGTTTAAGTAACCTCTTGTTACTTCAGTTACCTCTTGTAACTTCTTTTTATGTAACCTCTTGTTACCATTCCATTCATACCATTTAAATAGAAGTCAACTTACCCCGTGCCTTCTCTCAATCATAGAATTCCTTCAACCTCCAGACTTCCAGTCGACGGTTGGCCTACCAGTCCCCAAAGGGGTCTGTTCCTGACCCCTCTTAAGGAGCCAGCCTTGGCCAAGGTTTTCCTGATGTCCGCCCCGTCCACTGGAAATCCTTTGGTGTCTTGGAATCCGGCTCGAAGGACCAATTAAATGTCAGAGTTATACCTCGTTCTAACACTTATTAAATAACTGGAGAAGAAAGACACGAAGCAATTGAGTCCGTTTTACTTGCAAGGAGAGCAATCAGAGACGCACATTACAGCATGCCTCCAACAGCTCTGTGGTTTCTGACGTGCCTCCTCCTTTTATTCAATACTGGGTGGTACATTCAGACGTCAGCTGGGTTTGTTCCGAACATAGAAATTCGTAGAACTTCACTGTTGTTTATCTCATGATCGATGGTCTCCTCCTTTCTCCATCTGCAAGTTCTCCATTCGCTGTTTTCCCAGGTCCCGCCAGGTCTCGGTCACCTCGCCCCGGCGAACTTATTTTGCAACCCTTCTCTTGTTCCACGGTTTCTCTTCCAAGCAGCTAATGATGTTATGATGTTATCATTACAAATACAGATGTTGGCTAATGTTTAATATAGCTGGTGTTTGCCAGAGGTTAACATTCCAAATACAGAAGTAATAGAAAAAGATGATTGCATGATAATTTATATACTTTTTCCAACAACCATGGGTCTGTAACACAATTTCAATTCTCTGTATGTCCTGTACATGTGGCAGAATTGACAATAAAGCCTGTTTGCCTGTTTCTAATTCCTTGTTGGGTCGCTGATTGTCTACCTGTCCTTAAGTCATGTTGCATTTTGTATAAAATCCCCTTTGTGGTAATCCGATCTTGATCGCAGTCAGCTGTCGAATTTTAAATATCCAACCTTCCATTTATATCAATTTTCTTTTGTTGTAGCGACAACAACATTCATTAAGTATATCAATCGTAGCACTGAGACAAAGCTGGTTAAAGTGGTAAACCTGCTGTTGGCCTCTGATCAGGGACGCATCTCGATGCTTGTCTTGCTTGACCTGAATGCAGCGTTTGAAACTATCGATCATGCTATTCTCCTTGGCAGGTTAGAGAATGTTGTTGGGATTAAGGGAATAGCCCTTGTATGGTTCAGATCATATCTGACTGATCTGTATCAGTTCACATAATAAAGTAGAGTAAGGGTTTTGTCCTAGGTCCGTTGCTTTATTCCTCATACATGTTACCTTTAGGTCACGTCATTCCCAAACACAGTATTAGCTTTCATTGCTATGCTTATGACACACAGTTGTATTTATCAGCATTGCCAGACAAGAGGCAGCAGCTGAACAGAATAGAGAATTGTCTGAAGGACATTAGACAGTGGATGCTCACCAACATTCTTCTGTTAAACCCTAAATAAGACAGAAGCTGTTGTACTTGGGTCACAAGCAGCCAGACATAAGCTGTCTGACTACATCATAACTATCTCACCAAGTACAGAAGTAAAGGATCTAGGTGTCCTCATTGATGCAGGTCTCTCCTTCGATTCGTATGTAGATAACATCACTAGGATAGCATTCTCTCACCTTAGAAATACTGCAAAGATAAGAAACGTCATCTCAATGCACGATGCAAAAATGTTGGTCCATACCAACATCACATCAAGGTTATATTACTGCAAACCATTACTTTCTGGATGCTCTAGTAGAGGCATGAGTAAATTCTAGCTAGTTCGGAATGCTGCAGCCAGAGTTCTAACTAGAACTAGGAAATTTGACCACATCACCCCAGTCTTACAATCACTGCACTGGCTACCCATCAAATATAGGATTGACTACAATATACTACTTTTGACCTATAAAGCTCTAAAAGATCTCGCTCCACCTTACCTGAGTGAACTTAGGTTATTTAAAACCGCCACGTCCCCTGTGATCAACGGGTGTGGGGTCACTACTCAAATTAAAATTTTATTTGTCACAGTATGACATGCAGTGAAATGCTTTGGTGACTGCTACAGACCACAGTAATGCAAATATTCCAAGTATACAATGTTTACCAATATCCAAATATTGCAAACATAACCAAATATTACACTTTTATGTCTTTAACATAAAATATGTGTACTGGTACCTAAAGTAGGTCAGAAGGTCACAGCTGGGAGCAGATCCTTCTCATATAAGTTGTTTAAATCTAAACTGAAAACACATCTGTTTTCTCTGGCCTTATGTCCCAGACACAGTGTCAATTATTAAGTCCACTTAATTACAGTCACCCTGTTAAGCACAGACAGTGTTAAATTCATCTTAGTTAGGCTGTCCTAGTTAGGGTACCGGGACACTGTAGCACAAATATACCACTATAACCACATATTTAAGTCATACAATGCCACTGTCTGCCGCTGCTTGTTAGTTCTCTCCGAGACATGGAATCAAGAGCACAGACTATCGGAAGACTCCAGTGAAGAGACCAGCAGATAAATTCTGGTTCCTGACAACTGCTAAAAGACGACTTAGCATGAAACGGATGTTGGAAAAAATATATAAGTTATCATGCAATTACCTTTTATTTCCTTTTTGACATTTATATCTCACATGTATTAAACTGTATTATTCTTTTTAAAATGCACACTATATTTAATCATTAGTCTCTTGGATGAGAAACTGGTGGGCTAAAGGTTGTTTGCAGAACAGAATGACCGCAACTTGATAAGAGGAGGCCTACAGTCGCAGCAAATCAAGATAACAAGAAGACGTTGCGATGGAGCGTCTACCAAGAGACAACCCTACATGCAAATTATAAGCTTATATGGTGTGATCCTGTGATGAATGTACCGCCCTTTATTATATAAAAAGAAAGGAAGCGGAAGAGACGGCAGAGCTTTTGGAGGCATGGTCGTCTCTGTTCGCTCTCCTTGCAACTGCTTCGTGTCATATCTCTCAAAAAAGTGTTGGATAAGACGGATAACTCTAACAAACGGACCAGAGGATCACCACAGCCACCACCAACTAAAGCTTCATGGATTTTCAAATGGACCAGTAGCATCATAATAGATGTTATGTACACCATGACACTGGACTACACTTTGGACAACTGTAGGACTTTTTTTCTTATTAGACACCATTTGCAGACTCGCTCTACCCTGGAAGGGGTCCCTCTCTGTATCACTCCTTCCCAAGGTTTCTTCCTTTCTTTTTTTTTTGTGGAGTTTTTTTCTTTTGTTCAGAAGGTGTGGGGTGTCAACTGTAGGGCCTGTCAAAGCCCATTGAGACATACTGTATGTGATTTTGGGCTATATAAGAAATATATGTTGTTATAATCATGCGTTGTGTCCATCTATCCACCTGCAGTGACAGTTAAAAAAAAAGTTTTTCTCTCGAAATTTGCTCAGTAAAATACAGGGCTTTTACTGTTTATTTTTTAAAACATTAATTTACCAAAACAAACAAACAAAAAAAAACATTTAAGATTAAAATCTTATCTGATTTAAACATCATCATTTAATCAATTCAAACCCATATCAGTCATACATTGGGACATCCATGGAGATAAACAACTCAAGGAAACTGCCCAGATTTCTAAGTTTTTCCCTGTTCACTGGGGACGCAGGATGTAGAGGCTTGCCATGGCAAGGATTGGTGCACCGGTAGGAACACCAGGAAAGGGTCCTGATGATCCAGCAATATCGATGTGGGAGTAAGGCAGTGGTTTGTCTGAGTCCACACCATGCTGGAAAAAAAAATTAAGGCTTTTTAAGGATCCACAGAAACCCTGCAAATCTTGCATGTGGCCCTCAGATTAAAATGCAGCTTTCCTTTTTCCTGCAACTTATCCGGCCCAGTTATCTAGGAGGAAAAAGTAGGAAAAAAAAAACAACAACAACAACAACAAAAAAAAAAAAGACCAATGATCGAGAGTGGAGTACCTTATCCAGCCCTGAAGCCATGATGAGGAATGCTGCAGGAGTCTGGTGACCCCTGGGAGTGCCACTGGATGGCAAGTTATTTGACTGCAGGATCTCCTCGTACTCAGATTTGCCATGGTGGAACTCATAGTCCTCTCGTCGGATGGTGGAAACCTCAAACATGTCACCTAGACCCTCACTTGCTGCCATGTGCAAAGGTAATTAACAACAACAAAGTGGAGTGATTGTCACATGTGATACACAGCAGCACAGCACACGATGCACACAGTGAAATTTTCCCTCTGCATTTAACCCATCACCCTGAGTGAGCAGTGGGCAGCCATGACAGGCACCCGGGGAGCAGTGTGTGGGGACGGTGCTTTGCTCAGTGGCACCTCAGTGGCACCTTGGCGGATCGGGATTCGAACCGGCAACCTTCTGATTACAGGGCCGCTTCCTTAACCTCTAGGCCACCACTGCCCCCAAGGTAGTGGTAAATTACAAGGTAAATTAACTTATGTAATTATGAAATGTTTTGAACACATATTGTATTGGTTGATATTGTATTGGTCAATGGTCACCTGTCATGGCTGCCCACTGCTTACTAAGGGTGATGGGTTTAAAGCAGAGGACACATTTCGTTGTGAGCACCGTGTGCTGTGCTGCAGTTTATCACAATGACTTTTACATTTACAGCATTTATCAGACGCCCCTATGCAGAGCGACTTACAATCCGTAGTTACAGGGACAGTCCCCCTGGAGCAATTTAGGGTTAAGTGTCTTGCTCAGGGACACAATGGTAGTAGGTGGGATTTGAACCTGAGTCTTCTGTTTCATAGGCGAGTGTGTTACCCGCTAGGCTACTACCACCCTTAGTGGAATTACTTCACTTTCATTTTACAATAAATAAATTTTTTAAACGATTGATAAAAATAGAAAATAGAAATGGTCTACAAACAGTAAACAGATAATCTGGACTACCTTTCCGCCATGGACGATACCTACCTTTCTGCCACTGATGAGCATTTCCCAAATGGTGTGCTGGTCCATTGTCCATGATAATCTGAGGGTGGATATAAGCGCTCATTTACACTACATACTGCAAACACTAACATAGGAGGTTAAGTCCTATTTTGTGAGCCATGTAATTCATTAGCCTCTTTAATAAGAAGTGGATGGGTTTTGTGCTGCTGGTCTGCATACATACAGAGTAGTTGGTTCCCACTGCACGGATTGCATGTCCAGTCAAAGTGGCGATAGTGAAGAGGTGTGGACATTTCTCATTTATTGCCTGAGAAACACATTCAAATATACAATTACAGTATAAATAGCTGCTAATTGGGGGGTAGGCACAACACAGCACTATACAACACAGTACAGTCAAGCAACATTGCTCAGAACATTGCTCATTATGCATACACATGTAGGTAATAATCTCTACACTCTATGTGCCACCAGGTGATGGGCCAGACACATTAGGATGCCATCTGATGAAGATGATGTCTTTGCTGATGGACAACCTTAATTTCTCTTAAATAAATGAAAAATGTGTGAAAAGTTACTGAAATACATTGCATTTACATTTAATTCATTTGGCAGACGCCATTATCCAGAGCGACTTACAACGTGCTTCCATTTTACAATCAATGAAGTGATCAATTCTGGTTCACTAAGACTCCCAACTATGAATACAATATTTGTATTTGCTCTGTTGTAGTTTCTATACATAAGTAAGACAATAAGAAGGTTACAAGTTAATCTAAATATTCTCTAAAGAGGAGGGTCTTTAGCTACCGTTCGAAAGTGCTCAGTGATTGAGCTGTTCTGACCTCAAGGGTAAGTTCATTCCACCGCCGAGGGGTCAAGACAAAGAAGAGTCTAGATGACTGTCTTCCTTTTACCTTCAGAGATGGAGGGACCAGTCGAGCAGTACTGGAGGCTCGGAGTATACGAGGTATATGTAGCTACTGGGAGCCAGTGGAGGCAACGTAGCAGAGGGGTGGTGTGGGAGAATTTGGTAAGGTTGAAGATCAGTTGTGCTGCTGCATTTTGTATTAGTTGTAGAGGTTGGATGGTACCAGCTAGAAGGGAGTTACAGTAGTCCAGTCGTGAGAATACTAAGGACTGAACCAGTATCTGGGTGGCCTGTGTTGACAGATAAGGACTGATTTATCTGATATTGAAGAGAAGGAATCTACAGGAGCGGGAAAGATTGCTGATGTGAGTCGAGAAGGAGAGTTGGTTGTCTATTGTTGCTCTAAGGTTGCGGGCTGTTGTAGAAGGTGAGAGCTGTGAGTTGTCTAGGTAAATAGCAAAATCCTGGTGTGGTGAAGAATCTGCGAGAATAAATATTAGTTAAATTTTGGTGGGATTGAGTTTGAGGTGATGGGCTGCCATCCAAGATGAGATTTCAGTTAGTCATGTAGAGAATTTGGAAACAGTAATGTAGATCTGAGGGAGAAGATGAGGTGTGTTGTCGGCATATCAGTGGTAGGATAATATATATGAGGAAATTACCTCACCAAGTGATCTTGTGTAGAGGGAGAAAAGGAGAGGACCTAGTACTGAGCCTTGAGGGACACCAGTGTAGAGTCTACGTGAGGCAGAGGTGGATCACTTGGTAAGATCGCTCATCAAGGTAGGAAGCAAACCACTACCATGCTGAGCCCAGAATTCCAAGCCTCTTCAGGATAGACAAGAGAGTCTTGTGGTTAACGGTGTCAAATGCTGCAGAGAGGTCAAGGAGAATGAGTACAGATGACAGTTTAGCCAATCTGGCCGCATGTAGCTTCTCAGAAACAATAGTCTCAATAGAATGAGCTGTTCTGAAGCCAGACTGGTTAGGATCCAGGAGGTTGTTCTGTGACAGATGAAGTGATAGCTGATTGTAGACACAGCGCTCAATGATTTTAGAAAGAAAAAAAAAGAGAGAAACTGGTTGGAAATTGTTGTCTGTAGGATCAGCAGTGGGTTTCTTTAGGATTGGAAGAACCCTGGCTGTTTTAAAGGCAGATGGTACATGGCCGGATGTGATTGAGCTGTTTATGATATAAGAAATGAAAAGGATTAGGTCAGGAGAGATGGTTTGGAGCATTGCATTAGGGATTGGATCTAGTGGACAGGTGGTTAGATTGCCTCTAGATATAATTTGAATGATTTCATCTGATGTGAGTTTAGAAAACTGATTTAGCGCAGTTGCAGAATCTACCCTGGAGGGTAGAGTAGGATTTGTGGTGGAGAATGTAGTATTTGCTCAATTCTCCCTGTGAATAAGTTTTCAAAACCATAAGCAGTTAGGGAAGATGGGGTAGGGGGAGTCGGGAGGGTTGAGTATAGATAGGAATATGTTGTGGAGTTTTGAGGGTTGTGGGCAGAGGGTTGTTGCCTTGTAAAAAGCAGTTTTAGCAGTAGTAAGGTTAGTGGACAATTTGTGCAGAAGATTCTGGTAATACAGTAAGTCTGAGTCATGTTGTGATTTCTTGTATTTTCTCTCCGCTGCTCGAAGTACTCTTCGATTGTTGCGCATATATCAGAGAGCCAGGGCGCAGGGGGAGAAGTCCTTTTGGGTTTAGAAGATAGAGGACATAGGTGATCCATAGAAAGTTGAGGAAAGAATTAGTGGCTGTTTCTAGTGGTAAGGAGAAGAATGAGTCAGAGGTAGGGATCTGTGAAAGGATGTAGGAAGATACAGATGAAGGTGAGACATTTGAAGGTTGTGTTGAATGAAGGATAGATGGAGGATAGTTGTGAATCTTGTAGGTAGAGTGAGTGTGCAGGTCAGGAAGTGGTGGTCAGATATGTGAAGTGGCATGGAAAAAAGATTGGAAGTTGGAGAAGGGCGACTGAAGACCATGTCCAGGGACATTCCCTCCTTTGTGTGTGGGAGAGATGTTGCTGTTGGTCAAGGAAAAGGGGGAGGGGAGAAGGGGAAGAAGGCAAGATTGGAGACATTTGTCCCAAAAAATCTGACGATGAAGAGGAATTTCCACTTGTCCAACATGGCAATGATTCCAAGTATACATCCAAATCAACAAAAGAATTTTCTGGAATGCCCCAGCCAGAGCCCAGACCAAAATCAAATAGAAAATCTGGTTGAGAAATTTGGTTGAACTGCCTTTATACTTGATTAAGGCATTCAATGTGGCATAGTGTTGAACAAATTCTTCTCCAGCACATCCCAATGATTCTCAGTGGTAAGATCTGGACCTTGGTCTGTGAAAATGTCTCTTGCTCCCTGATCATCTCTTTCCTAATTTGAGCCTGATGAATCCTGACCTTGTTATCTTGTAATTAGGGATACTCATTTTGATTAATTTTCCCAACCAACAACCGCTGTTCGTTAACCGAACATTAACCAATAACTGATCAGATTAGAATATTGACACAGCCAACATACTGCCTCCAGCCTACCAGAGGGAACAAGACCAGCCGGGGAAACAGTGACCCAGATGCGGAAGTGGCCTGTATTGTCTGTAAGTGAGTCCCCAAACTCGCATGTTGATAAATATTAAATTCGAATTGAATTAAAATAGAACTGAGGAGTGTCTGATTTCTTTTTCTGTTGTTTTAACATGTGCGAACAACAGCACACATATCAACATATCAAGAACAGAATCTGGATTCACACAAATTTTCATGCACCTGCAGCATTTCTAATTTTTTTTACTTAAATAACAAATTAAGATTACAAAATGAAAAAGTTCCCAGCTGTGTGTCTGCTTATCATACTCTTTTTAATACCGCATAGCATATTTTGCAAGTCACTTCGTCGGCCTTTCTGTCGAAATGGTCCCACACAGTAATTAATAATAATATTAATAATAATAAAACAAATAAAAATTAACATTTTATACCATTTAACTGATAGTAATAATCGGTCAAAATTCCTTCTTTCGGTAACGGTTAAATGGTCAATATGAGCATCCCTACTTGTAATAGAAGAAAGAAACAGAAGAAGAAATTCACTGATGGAATATTCTGGTCATTCAGTGTCTTGTGTTTGTCATACAGTTTCAGGTAATAGTACTGACCTTCTCTTTCATTTCACAGAGTAGGTCAACCATCACCATGCGTCCCTCTGCATCAGTATTGCCCACCCGCACCCTGCGACCAGCACGGGAGACAACCAGCTCATCTGCAACATAGCAGTCTGACACACACACACACACACACACACTGAAAATAATTCCACTAATCCCCTCTAATTATTAAATTTTGAACAATTTTATATATATAAACAAAGTTAATATATATTGTTTCAAATTAGGGCTGCAACAACAAATCGATAAAAATCGATTACTAAAAGAGTCGGCAACGAATTTCCTAATCGATTCGTTATGTGGCGCGACGCGGAGACGTTTGATTATTAAAAAAAAAAAAACTTTATTTGAGCGCGGAGTGAACACACTCGGTCTCTCGCGCACAGATGCTAGCACCTCATAGACAGCGCGGAGCAAAAAAAAACAAACAAAAAAAACAAGCGGAGGTAGAGGTACATGGTGGAGGCAGAGAAATCTGCGCGAAAATATGCAAAAGAGACATGGCACCATGGCAATGATCCAGCACCTGAAACGCAAACATGTTGGAGTGTTTGAGGAGGAAGAAGGGAGTTCAGCAGCAGGGTAAGTCGCTACAGAATCCTACTTTTGTTCTGTTTTGAAGTGAGGAACCAGGTCCCTGGTGCTGGTGTTTCACTCGCCGCGGAGGAGAACTAGACGGGATTTACAGCGCCACCTACAGGTGTGGAGGGGGGATGAAACAGTGTTCGGACTGTTCTCTGCATCTCCGCGTGGACGACTCGCCTATTGTTTCCCTGAGCAAGACACTTAACCGTAAGTTTCTCCAGGGGGACTGTCCATGTAACTACTGATTGTAAGTCGCTCTGTATAAGGCCGTCTGGATAAATGCTGTAAATGTAAATGTTTACCTGTCATCCAGCTTGACAGGCATGACAAGTTAGCGTTAGCTCGTTAATAACAGTAGTAAAGCAGGGGTGCTATAGTTACATTTTTCAATCTGTTGTCATGTATAGCTACACTGCAAAAAAGCTTTTCTTACCTAGTAATTTTGTCTCGTTTCCAGTCCAAATATCTAAAAAATCTTAAATCAAGATTACTAGACAAGAAAAATGGCATGAGAAAATTAAGTGATGCTTAAAACTTCTGTTTGAGATTATATCTCATTAAAATTAGTTTTCTTACCCCATTTGCAGATAACCCTAAGTTTCTCCAGGGGGACAGTCCCTTGTTTTAAACAATCACTTAATTCTGAGATGTTTTATCAGAAAACAAGACATCATTTCTTATGCTATTTCATGTGTCTAGTAAATGTATCTTGATTTAAGATTTTTTAGAGATTTGGACTGAAATCAGGACAAAACTACTAAGTTAGAAAAGCAGTGTGTGTATGTGTCAGTGTGAGAGTTTGTGAGTGTGTGCATCTGCAGTGTAGTGTAGAGAACAAGTTCTGACATTCAAACAAATCCTGTTAAATTTTCTGATTTGTATTGTTCTTTATTTTTTTATAAATTATTTATCGTTCTGGCAGCTCAGATGGCACTTTATTTAAAAAAAAAAGTATATTTGGCAGATGTAAAGCATACATGTGTTAGTCCATTTTTATTTTATTATTATTATAACAGCTCAAGGAGCAACATGTTTGTGCACTTTCTAAAGATTTTGGTTCTGTTTTTGAATGGGTTGGAAATGAATGCTTTTCTTGTTGTTTTTTTTATTATCCGATTCTACGATTAATAATAATAATAATAAAATAATCAACCGATTAATCGAATATTAAAATAATCGTTAGTTGCAGCCCTATTTCAAATGTCTCCAGATCTTACCTGAACCCACACTATTACGCACCATTGCCATGGCACCAAACACTTTCAAATGCTTGGGTTTTAGTGTGACCAAGACCTGAAAAGGAGGAATAAAAATTAATGCTTCGAAAAATTGTGACTAGTTCTAACAGATCAAGGTCTACAGATTCATTTTTTGAGCATTAACATTTCTTTTGAACATATGGAGAAATTACCAAGATGGCTAACATCCATCATATGCAGATTTCACAAAAAACACAAAATTAGTTAAAAAAAAAAAAAAAAAAAAAGAATACCTGAAAAAACCCAGCCACAGCAGCAGCTCCACATTTGTCTCTGTGCATCCCAGCCATGATGCCACCAGCCTTAATGTCTGCTCCACCAGTGTCATAAGTGATCCCCTAACAAAGAAGACATGTTAAATACTCTGATCAGCCATAACATGCATAATATTTAGCTGCCCTCTCAGCACATAAGCAGCGCTCATATGGCTGACGCTGTTAAAGATTATGTGGTATGCAAAAAGAAAAACGATTGCCTTTTTTACACATCCATTCTCAGAAGCAGAATGAGAAAGCGGCAATGCAAAAATTAAATATCTGAGCAGTTGTCAGATAGTTGTTCACAATGACAATCATTTCACATACAGACAGGACATGTGCAATGCCTGTAATGTTCTTGTTAGTAGCAGAAGCTTTCAATTCTGGATCATTAACATGTTGCAATTTCCCACATGCATCAAGCCTTGACCGCCCATGTTATTTACTTTAGCGATCATAACATTAGGACCATAATACATTTACATTTACAGCATTTAGCAGACGCCCTTATCCAAAGCAAATTACAATCAGTAGTTACAGGGACAGTCCCCCCCTGGAGCAACTTAGGGTTAAGTGTATTGCTCAGGGACACAATGGGATTTGAACCTGGGTCTTCTGGTTAGATGAGTGTGTTATTCACTAGGCTGCTACCACCCTATAGAAGTAATAATAAATTGCTAAAAGTGTTCTCACCTTGCCAACTAGCATAAGTGTATTCTTTATGGCACCCTCTCCACAGTATTGCAATTTAATGACTCTTGCCTGGTGACGTGGAACACCTAGAAGACACAAATTCGGATTAATCACCAGTTCACCCTCAGTACAAATCTTCTGTCTCGCTTATCTTATGAGGCAACAACCAACCTTGAATCTTGCTGCGATACACAAGGTAAATACTCCAAGACAAAGAACAGTTTTAAAAACAAGGATTAAACAGCAACTCACCACTAGCACAGCGGTTGACTGCAGCCAAACAGGGGTATTCCTTCTCCAGGGCTTTCAAGTTACTAACCACAGAAACCTGAGACATAATGAGAGAGAATTCTTATTTGTGCCATTATGCGATTACTCCCTAAACCATGGCTCACCTCCACCGGGGTGTTTTTGAACAGCTCCTGAACATATTCAGCAACACGGGGAGCAGCCATGCGCTCAGGATCCGACCCACCAATGTCCCGGCATACCAGCCTACAGAATGTCAAAAGGCAAAACCACTGTAATGTAACTTGAGGGTCAAAAATTAAGCAGAATGCAAGATCAAATAACTGTGTACGAATATAAATTATTAGAACAATCTGGTGAAACAGTTTCACATCCATTTTCTAAATACACTATAATCTAATAACAAACTGATGTAAACAACTTTTCTACCCACAAGCCTCTCTCACCGTCCACTCTCCAGAGCAGTTGCCAGGTCAATTATAATTTTTCCTTCAGCATGATCCTTTACCCAAACGCCCAACAATGCCACTTTATGAGGTGAGGAGGCCACCTCACGCAGTTCAAGGGGCTAAGAAACAGATAGGAGGAATGATACATATTTTTCATTTGTATTCAAACACATTTTGCATATTTACTTGTGTATTTACCACAACAGTAAGCAGAATAGGGCTGTGCAATATGGACAAAATAATCATATTGCGATTGCGATTTTGGCAACTGTTTTAGTAAATTAGTAAATGTATTCAGTGCACAAGAAGTGCATAACAAAACAGTTCACAATGAAATAACATAAGTGTTTAATAAACAAACCTGTAGAAAAAAAATTGTCTTTAAAAACAGACATGAAAAAAAAAAAAAAAGATTAGTTAATCTCTATTGAATGTGAAGTGATTGTCACATGTGATACACAGCAGCACAGTGCACACAGTGAAATTTGTCCTCTGCATTTAACCCATCACCCTGAGTGAGCAGTGGGCAGCCATGACAGGCGCCCGGGGAGCAGTGTGTGGGGACGGCTTTGCTCAGTGGCACCTCAATGGTACCTTGGCAGATCGGGATTCGAACCAGCAACCTTCTGATTACGGGGCCGCTTCCTTAAACGCTAGGCCACCACTGCCCCACTATTCCAGTCATAACAATAAATAAAAACATAAATCAAAACCACAAAAACACATTGCTCTCTTAAAATTTTTTTTTTGCAAGAAATGAGTGTGAGATGGCAGCTGGTATCTTTTGTCAAGTGTTTGAATTAGTCTTTGGAAGCAGTCTTTACTGACTATATGCGCAGGCATCATATCTTTGCATATATGATAGGTGATTGCGTCGGTAATTTCTTTGTGCCTTTTTGATCCGTTCTCATAAGGCACAGCACTTGCACTTGCACATGCATGAACAATGGATACTTGTTCACTCTGTTCGGGCCGATGTGTGCTTTTGTTTGATTCGATGGACTTTGTCGACATGCATTGACAGTGTTGGGAAGGTTACTTTTAAAAGATATTCTACTAAAGATTACAGAATATATGCCCCAAAATGTAGTTTGTAGCATATTCTGAATACTTTGGATTACTTAATATATTGTCATGCTTTGAACAACTACATGTACAACCAGATATAATTTTTAACACATGCTTTGAACAACTACATCACAGATAATAAAAAACCCTGTTTTTCCTCAAACATTTCTTTACTTATGAAGCTGAAAAGAGGAAAGAGTATTAGACAAACATAAAATATGGCATAGAACAGTATTTACTGTTATGGTCACCAACATATTTCATCACTTAGTTAAAATAAAAAGTAGCCTTGCACAAGGAAAATCAGCATTTTCAATGACTGTCTTCCTGATTAGGACAAAAAAGGTAATATATAAAACAATTCTCAAAAATTAAAAATATACTTTTTTGGCATTTACTGTCAATATTATTCTTCTAAAGATCCTTCAATACAAATCAGATACTTAAAACTTAATGTGACTATGACAAAATGCACTTTAAACCTTGCCACCAGATATAATTTTTAACACAAGACTACATGGCCATTTAACAAAGGCATGCAACAAGAACCATCTAAGGTGTCAGTGCTGAACCTTTTGGTTGAAAACCCAAAAATCCAATAATTGGCTAACAATTGCCATAAACGTACTTGGAGAAAATGGAACATTTTGCGGAAATATTTGCCAATTTTACGTGCAGTATTACACGCACTATTAAGCACACTTGTGCTTGCTCTGGAATGGGCAGGTGGCAGCAGACGCACACGTGTCCTGGGGCTTCGTGGCCGGGGGGGGGTAACAATATATTAACTTTTTTTGCACACTATGATTAATTTGAATACATGAATAAAAGGAGAAAGAAAAAAAATAAAATAACATGAATTTTACAGGAATCTTGTCACAAGGTTTCAGATTATGGTGCACATAATCACCCTTGTATGTATGTTATGTGATAATTTTAATCTTTTAAACTGCAAGATACAGATACAGAGCTGTACAACCCTAGTTGAAAGACTCAAACCTCAAACATATTCCCCATTAAAGTAGTCATGTAAAGTAACAAAAGTAGTCATGTAATGTAACAAAGTACAAATGTCTCATTAAGTTTCCTTTTTTTTTTTTTATATACCTCTTTAAATCTTCAAAAATAAATCATCCTTACCAGGTAAAGTACTTGTAGGGCTCCTAGCACTGCTGCCAGGGTGCTCCTCTCATAGCTGCTGTGCGGGGGACAAACCAGCAGGGGACGCTGCAAGCCTGCCCTCAAAGCCCTCACAAAAAAGGAAAAGAAAATAAAAAATGAGAGGCAATGAGTAATATTTACTTCTTGACACTACTTAATCTTTGCACGTGCAACAAACCTCTTGATCCCTTTCTCAGCAGCATCAGCAAACCTTCGAACATCATCATAGTCACGATTCACTGGCCCAGTGGATGCAAACACTAGACGGTTGCCAGGGAGATCAGGTACCTTCAACACCACAGTTTCGTCTTCTAGCCCAGCATCCACCTGAGAAAGGGGAGAGGGATGGAGAGAGAGAGAGATAGGTAGTGGTTGTGGGTTAAGCAAATGCAGTATCTATTTCAGAGTGGCTGCACAGGCGCATTCATTGGTGGGTCTCACAAAAACACAACACTAGTTAAACATTTACATTTACATTTACAGCATTTATCAGACGCCCTTATCCAGAGCGACTTACAATCAGTAGTTACAGGGACAGTCTCCCTGGAGCAACTTAGGGTTAAGTGTCTTGCTCAGGGACACAATGATAGTAAGTGGGATTCGAACCCGGGTCTTCTGGTTCATAGGCGAGTGTGTTACCCACTAGGCTACTAAACCAGTAATAGCATCTGGTTTACAGCAATTAGTATTTAGAATGAGCCAAAACATACTAAAAACTTACTAACATTCAAAATTCCTAAGCTAACCTCAAACCCCCAAAACACACTATGAACATATGTGTGAAGGGTAGCTAAAGAGTAGGAAAAGGATTACACATATGTTAATATAAACCAGTGGCTTTTGGGTTCTATCTAATGTGATTGTTTTAAGCATGAATGGTCTGCAAAGCAGAACATACATTCTCAACATAAATAAACAAATGTTCTGAGGAAGGATGGTGTAATAACTCACAGTGCTGTAGTCCCCCAATGGTTCCTTAATGCATCCCAGCTCAGATGGCAGGCTGTCACAGGTATCGGTGATGACAATTATGCCATCATAACTAATAAGCATAAAGAAACCCCAGTCAGAGACATCCTACCTCTGATTACATCTTATCATTTGAAGGTCACTGAAAGCTCTGCATTAAAATACTGAGATAACAGGTTTGAATCCTAGTTATGCTTCTTCAAACATATAGCAGAATCTACCCAGGAGGAACAATTATTTTAAGGCAGGCCTCAACTACAAACCGATGACTTAAATTGGATGGTAAATTCAAATTCGATCTAATTTAAAATTGTCTCATAAAGAAATCCCACCCTGAGAACCATATGATGTCATGTGGGTCTTACTTTTTATCCTTACAGTTAGTAGTGAAGTCAATGGGCTGCACACTGTAAATGAGAAACAGAAAAATGCAGTGAATAATTTCTTCCACCAATCAAATTGATTAAACCAAAAGACACTTATGGCTAATCCGACAGCAATTTTATTGAGTGCAGCTGAAATCTAGACTGACAACAATATTCAAAATCTTCCCATTTCACTACTTTAATGGGGAATATAAAAATGTATAGAATTTGCCAATTATAATTTTTTTTTAATTTGAAACAGCAAATAAATAAACAGGCAGCATACCAGGTAGACATTTCTTCTAATCTTGGACGACAGCACGGAGACAGAGACGAGGAACAGTCACAGCTTTCCCTCCAACAAACTCATGTGATCAACTGAGCGCAGTTCTTTCTGGTAATAGCCGGGCTCCAGTCACGTGGTTACGATGACGCGCGATTTCTAATGGAGGGCAATAAGTAAAAACGTCGTTTCATTGAGTCCGTGTTGTGCGGATTTAGACCCAGTCTCTAGACAGCAACACGGGCAATAACCTCGTCACACTGCATACCGACCTGCTATTTGGGGAAAAGAAATCAACCTAGTCAGAAATGCAATTTTGTACTGATTTCTTGCCACGACAGTTATGTTTGACGCTTACATTGCGAGGTGTAACCGCTTCTCCTTATCTCGGTTAGAACGAATAGAATAGCCGTAAACTACACAAAACATGCGCATCTTTTGAGGCGACACAACCTCACTACTTTACTTCCTGCCCTCCGCCTCAATTTCGCGCATTGACGTGACGTCACTTAAAATCGCCGTATTGTAGTTTTTCTTATTTTTATAATAAAACGATTCTCTCATGAACTATGCCACTTCAAGGTGTTGCTAAGGCAAACTGTAGATGTAAAAGAAATTACAAATATATAAATGACCATTTATAAATGACCACACACGTATTGTGTGCGTTAAGTACAAACCACGTGGCCGGAAATATCAGGAGTCCTGTCGTCTTCCTGGTGAATGTAAGTTTACTTATTTTTACAAGTTTTCAAGTATAGTTCATTGTTTTTTGGACAATTGCTATTAACGTTGTAGATTAATAAATGTCACTTATGTATGATTTTGCCTTGAACACATTGCCTTTATTCTTCAAAATATAAAATCAGAAAGAGCATTTAATTTTTCCGAATGTGACACGCAACACAGTTATTCGTACAGAAAGGTTTTATAAACTGAATACATAAATGTTACATTATTTCTGAGGATTTTAACTGGTCGATATATGTCAATTTATAACCGATTCGCATTAAAAAGATAAGTCTGTCGATCAGCCAGAACATGTTGACCATGGCAGCTGGCAGTGAGTGGGATGTATTAAGCAGGAAGTGAACAATTTACCATGCTCACCATGTTGCTGAAATGAGCATCAAGTTAATGCAGTATAAGGTGCAGTCTAAAACAATAGACTATAATCTTTATACAGGGAGTGCAGAATTATTAGGCAAGTTGTATTTTTGAGGAATAATTTTATTATTGAACAATGTTCTCAATGAACCCCAAAAAAACTCCTTAATATCAAAGCTGAATGTTTTTGGAAGTAGTTTTTAGTTTGTTTTTATTTTGAGCTATGTTAGGGGGATATCTGTGTGTGAAGGTGACTATTACTGTGCATAATTATTAGGCAACTTAACAAAAAACAAATATATACCCATTTCAATTATTTATTTTTACCAGTGAAACCAATATAACATCTCCACATTCACAAATATACATTTCTGACATTCAAAAACAAAACATCAGCGACCAATATAGCTACCTTTCTTTGCAAGGACACTCAAAAGCCTGCCATCCATGGATACTGTCAGTGTTTTGATCTGTTCACCATCAACATTGCGTGCAGCAGCAACCACAGCCTCCCAGACACTGTTCAGAGAGGTGTACTGTTTTCCCTCCTTGTAAATCTCACATTTGATGGACCACAGGTTCTCAATGGGGTTCAGATCAGGTGAACAAGGAGGCCATGTCATTAGTTTTTCCTTCTTTTATACCCTTTCTTGCCAGCCACGCTGTGGAGTTCTTGGATGTGTGTGATGGAGCATTGTCCTGCGTGAAAATCATGTTTTTCTTGAAGGATGCAGACTTCTTCCTGTACCACTGCTTGAAGGTGTCTTCCAGAAACTGGCAGTAGGACTGAGAGTTGAGCTTGACTCAATCCTCAACCCAAAAAAGCCCCACAAGCTCATCTTTGATGATACCAGCCCAAACCAGTACTCCACCTCCACCTTGCTGGCGTCTGAGTCGGACTGGAGCTCTCTGCCCTTTACCAATCCAGCCACGGGCCCATCCATCTGGCCCATCAAGACTCACTCATTTAATCAGTCCATAAAACCTTAGAAAAATCAGTCTTGAGATATTTCTTGGCCCAGTCTTGACTTTTCAGCTTGTGTGTCTTGTTCAGTGGTGGTCGTCTTTCAGCCTTTCTTACCATGGCCATGTCTCTGAGTATTGCACACCTTGTGCTTTTGGGCACTCCGGTGTTGTTGCAGCTCTGAAATATGGCCAAACTGGTGCCAAGTGGCATCTTGGCAGCTGCACGCTTGACTTTTCTCAGTTCATGGGCAGCTATTTTGCGCCTTGGTTTTTCCACACGCTTCTTGCGACCCTGTTGACTATTTTGAATGAAACGCTTGATTGTTCGATGATCACGCTTTAGAAGCTTTGCAATTTTAAGAGTGCTGCATCCCTCTGCAAGATATCTCACTATTTTTTACTTTTCTGAGCCTGTCAAGTCCTTCTTTTGACCCATCTTGCCAAAGGAAAGGAAGTTGCCTAATAATTATGCACACCTGATATAGAGTGTTGATGTCATTAGACCACACCCCTTCTCATTACAGAGATGCACATCACCTAATATGCTTAATTGGTAGTAGGCTTTCGAGCCTATACAGCTTGGAGTAAGACAACATGCATGAAGAGGATGATGTGGACAAAATACTCATTTGCCTAATAATTCTGCACTCCCTGTATTATGGCTGATCTGTACTTTGTGGCTATTTATGAGATCAGTGTCTGAAAAGCCTCTTTGTGTTTGGCAGGAACAGGAAACAAATCTGTAGTGTCACTATGAGACTGGTGCAGTTCTGTCGCCATGGTGATGCCTCTGGGGTGCGGATTGGAGTGGAGCATGCAGAAGGTCAGGGGGTAATTGACCTGAAAGCATTTGATATATCAATGCCTTCCACTATGAAAGAGTTTCTTGAGATGGGAGAAAGAGGCATTGAGTGTGCACAGAGGTATACACATACATACACACACACACACACACACTTGTATTATCCGTTAAATAATAATGCAAAAAGCTATTACAAGGTGCTAGGCTTTTCTTATACTGTGATTACAGAGAGATAAGATTAAAAAGTAAGTAATAAATAGAGGTAATCAACAGCACACATCTCAGTGTTGTACAATTCTCTGGCTTCTGCCAGGGCTCTTTCCAGTGGTCGTTGCATGGTGGCTTGGTCAGATTTGAAGTTGTTGGCTCCAGTAACCAGCCCTGAGAAGGTGGTTTGTGTCGGCATGAACTACAGAGACCACTGCTTGGAACAGAATGCCCCAATCCCTGAAGAGCCAGTCATCTTCAGCAAGTTCCCCAGCTCTATCACTGGCCCTTATGATGAGATCACTTTACCTGTAAATAGTAATGTGAGTTCACTTTCAGCTTAGGGTTTAACTTGAACTTATCAAAATACACTACCAGTGTATCTGTTGATCTTATTCAAGTATACATATACAAACAGTAGCTAATATCTTGTCTTAAATGTATCTGAAAGGATTATGCAATGGGAATGCAGTAAACACAAGGGGGATAGAGTATAGTGAAACAGACCATTTCTGTGAATCCTTAAACCAAGGATATTTTATTGCATTTTCAAGCAGGTTATACAAAGTTGGACCACAGACCATGTACTTCAAGTAGACATACCCAAAGTAAAACACGAATCTAGAAGTCACCCCATTAAAACTTCCACTCAAGTATTTGGAGAGAAAACACAAAAAAAAATGTAAAATGTGCAATCACAGTAAAAGCTCTAAAAAACACAAATCTTCATTTTCTTTTTTACATAACCTCATGCTTGTTATTTCATAGTGCTGTCTCTTAGTTCTATATATGTTAAAAATCCAAGACCCATAAATGCATACCATTAAGTTTGTCCAAAATTTTGACTGGTAGTGTATTTTGATTCTGATGTCTATTGGAATTATACCGAATGTAAGGTAAAATCTAGACATTATGTAGTTCAGTAAAACTTGTAGTTGAGTTAAATGAAAAAATTGTTACTGTCCAGCACTAGCAAGTTCTGAAAGAAAAAGACAGCTCTATTTAGGTCTTTGTTCTTAGAAATTGCTTTCTATATGCTTTCAGGAAGTGGACTGGGAGGTGGAGATGGCATTTGTGATTGGTCGCAGAGGGAAGCACATAAAAGTAAAACCCTGTACCCACACTTTGGCCTGTGTTCACATGTAACAACTTTTACATTGATTATATTCCCAAAGCTTACATCCTGTTTGGTGATAGACTATATACTATACTATATATAGTAGACTATATTGCTGTGCAACAAGATCCGTGTTCTCTGTTCAGGAAGAAGATGCACTCTCTCATATAGTAGGCTTCACTGTAGCCAATGATGTCAGTGCACGGGACTGGCAGATGCAACGGAATGGGAAGCAGTGGCTCCTGGGAAAAACATTTGACACATTCTGCCCATTAGGACCTGCTCTTGTATCACCTGGGATGCTGAAAGGTTTGAAATGAGAGATAACATTGTCATTGTACAATACTTGACACTGTTAAAGGAAGCATACCAGTATCAAGTATCTTGAAAATACAGAATACTCCATAATTAATAGCCTTTTAAAATAAGAATAGCAAAAATAACAATATTATTGTGTGACCACTATTTAGAAGTGTTAGGGATTTTTTTTGTCTAGTTAATGGCCAGCTTTTCTGAGCTTCACTCGGACTCTGCAAGATCCCATAGCACCATACTATAATTCTATGGCCGCAGGTTCAGGACTAAGCTATGTTTAGAGTCTAAACCTCTTCACTTTTTTGTTTTGCATGAAAAGGCCCTTCAGCAGCAGCAGCTGCATTGTTAGACTACCTTCAATTTTCATTCATTTGTTCAGCTGCTTGTGTGTCAAAATGATGAGGGGAAGGCACCAAATTACCCGCTAGGCCACCACACCCCCTATCCTTAGTTTGGCAAACAATTAAGTTTTTATCCAGACTAAATCATGTTCTTAAACTCTAGTTCCAACTACAGAACTGGGACAAAACAACATTGTGAAATATAGAACCGCCTCATTTTGAGACCCCCTTTTTTTTAAGGCATGCTATGTCATGTCATGTCATGTCATTTGCGAGGTGGTGACTGTCATGTGTATCAAACCTGCATGCCCTACCTATGTTTTTAAAACCATTCTTGAATCATTTTATCACACTGAAAGCAGGCACTACCATTAGAAAATACTCTTCCCATAAGGGGGTGAACTTGATCAGCTAGGTTTGTACATATCAAAACAATATCCACATGAATGGCAAGACCCAAGCTGTCCCAGCAGAACACTGCCCAAAGCTGACTATGGTGTTATCCCTGTTGCATTAAATGACCGATTACACCAGACCACCTTCTTCAATTACCATAGTCACAGGTCAGCATGGGTACACTGTTCTGCATTCTCAACAACTTGTTTAGCATTGTGTGTTCTTTGTATCGGAACCAGCATTTCCACTATTTGAGCTACAGTAGCTCCTTTACTGTATAGAACAAGTATATAACAAGTCACTTGCATTGCTTTAGGTACATTGTATTAAACACATACAACCAGTTTTATTCTAAATTGAAAAGCTTAGTAGGAGTTGAAATATTGTAATTACATCCTTTGTGATATACATTTATTGTGAAATGCTGTGAAATGTCCTTTCAACAATAACAAGTGAATAGATGCTTGTATTATGTGATATGTTTGATCAGTGTGTATGGTAATGTTCATAAAATGCTTAAAAATTACATGAAATGGAAAGGCATTACACGTTAAAAAGTATTATTTAAGATACATATCTGCATTTGTTTTGATGTTTCGGAAATTTCTCTGCAGACGTGCATAAGCTGGGCATTCGCTGTTTAGTGAATGGAGCAGTGGTCCAGGAAAGCAACACTGACCAAATGATCTTCAAGACCGAGAAAGTGGTGGCCTGGGTGTCTCAGTGAGTGCATTACTGGCACTCTATCATCAGGCCTTCATGTAAATTCAGGGGTCATGGTTTCTTTTGAGATTGTTTTTGTTTCTGATATCATGTTAACAGAAACTTTATATTAATTTTCCACAAATTTGAATATTACAGAACACATTCATCATTTTAATTAATATGGAAGGTTTTAGCACAAATATTCAAATAGAAATTCAATCTGAGCATGTAATTTGATAATACATTTTGCAATTGGAAATTCAATGTGCAAAATGCTGATGTAATCCTTAGTATGAGTAAGTACAAGTCATTTCAAAGTACAGTAGTTTGAATAAAAAAACAGAATAACATTTCACTGAATTGCATTGCGTTTTGCCATAGGTTTTCTGCACATTTATTCAAATGGCAATTCATTTTTGCACATTGCATGTCCATCAGTTATTTTCACAGTGGAACAAAGATTGGACAACCTGTTCATTTACTGTTGCCAGAGCCTGAAGCCCCCCTTTTTATTTAGAATTTCCAAACACATTTTGTTTTTTTTTGTAAAAAGTATCAGTATAGGATCAGTATCACCAATACAAACCTGAATTTTACTTGGTATTGGATAAAGGAAATAGGCAGTATCGTGGGGGTGGACGCACAAACACTGAAGAGGAGCAGCATAAAAATGTTGGCCATCCCAGGAGCTACTGCTGGTTCATTGGAATTTAATTAATTAAGTATTCCATCAGCACTTTGGACATTGAATTGCCGTTTGCAAAATGCACTGCCTTTTGAATACATGTGCAGAAAACCCATGGCAAAACGCAATGCAATTCGGTGAAATGTTATCCTTTTTTTTTCCTTTTTTCAAAATACTTTCAAATGAACTAACAATTTCATCAGCACTTTGCACATTGAATATCAAATTACATGCTCAGATTGAATGTTGAATCGAAAACTGCATGCTCTGATTGAATATTGCATTGCCAATTGCCACATGAATTGCCATTTGAACATTTGTGCTTAATCTTCTATAAATTAAATATTAATTGCTTATTAAAAAAAAAAAACTATTTTGTTAAGATGGGCACAATTTTTTTAGCAACATAATGAAGCATGAACCTACAGACGTGAAATAATTCTGTAACAAAATCATATGAAACCAGTTATTTCAATTTACGTTTAATCGTTTTTCTTTTTCTGCTGGCTTCTAGGTTTGTCACTTTGAACCCAGGGGATGTGTTTCTCACTGGAACACCTCCAGGTGTGGGTGTGTTTCGGAAGCCCCCTGTGTTCCTCCAGGTGAGATCTGATATTTGTAGTGGATGATACAAATTAATCGAAATTATTGTAGTGAAATACTGACTTGACACATCTAATGCCCATTCATACTTAGGTGGTAGTAGTATGTTTAGTACATTTTAGTAGTTTTTTTTATGAATATGTTTAGAATTCTATATTAAAATATGTTCTAAAAATATTTTATGGCTGTGAGGACAGTAGGCAGTTATGCTTCTCTTGCATGTACTTAGCACCTCAGTCAAATGCCTCCTCCAAGTTTATGATACTCCCATGCACCCTCACACAAGTGAGAATACACTTTTGTGAAGGCCTTAACAGGGAAGCTGAGGGGTATAGTTAAAGCATACTCTTTGGTCCCCTTTTATAAATGTGGGGACCACCATCTCAGTTTGGCAATCCAGGCAAGTTAACTCACCTTCCACTGAACACTGAAGAGTCATGTTAACTCCTATTATATAGTGCCTTCAACAACTCTGGATGAATCTCATCTGCCCTTACAGCCTTGCCACTGTGAAGGTTATGAATCACCATAGCAATTTTAGCAACAGTAAGATTTCTGGGACTGCCACTACAGTAGGGGAAATAATTATTTGATAATAAAAACAAAAGTTCATTCATTTGCTTTTTCATGCAACAAGAACATGTTTGCACCAAAACAGAGCCCTGTGAGTTTTCCCTCATCAATCCTAAGCTCATATAAACCTTAAAACGCTACATAGTTAAAGTTTATGAATTTAAATTTGACAATAAACTTTTTCAATTTAAATAACCAAAGCTTCTGTCAAATAACAATTATATAGATAATCTAACAATTAAACTCTCTCAGGCGGCAGGTATCAATTATTTTATGTAATTCTACCTAAAATTCTGACATTTCTTTCTTGCAGAGAGGGGATATTGTGGAGTGCCAAATAGATGAGATTGGCTCTATTCGTAACACTGTGGTCTGAAATGAACAACACTACACTTTAATTAAGAACTTAATTTTTCTTAAATTTCATTTGATCAAACAGTAGAACTGCTTACAGTAGAACTTGTGTTTAAGTTTTCATTTATATGAATATGTAATTACACATGCAGTTGTATGTATTGCATTTGTCCCTCACACTATTAATAAACACATTTTGAGCAATTTGATTTGTAATTTGCACATTCTTGTTGTTTTATAATTATACTTGCTGCTATAAAAAAAGATACAAACCAACCCTGAGATATGTCAATGTCCACTTTGACTGCTGCTTCCGCTTCTCCCTCACTGCATCATTATCAGAACTGTCAGCTTTATGAGCCTTAATTAAAAGGGCAAGGGACATGTGCATGTGGAAAAACTATGCCTTAAATATTTTGCTTATTTTGAAACATTAAGAGAAGTTCACTGTTTAATATGCTGAAAAAAAGGCACACGAATATTATTGTTATTCAAAAGATATTTAGATTACAATATAAAGTATTGTGCAAATGTTATAGGCTGGTATGAAAAATGCCATGAATTAACAGAATTAAATAATAGCATAATTTCTTCTAGGTAAACTTGCACCCAGTTTTTGATAGAACTGACCACAGAGCTTCTGTGTCTGCAGGCTTCCTCAAATCTTTCTTACAATCCCACACAGACTGGATTATACTGAGATCAGGGCTCTGGGGGCCTATATGATCACTTCCAGGACTCCCCTGCAGAAAACCCATGGCAAAATACTTTTTTGTTATTCTATTTTTTATTCAAAATACCTTGAACTAAGGATTACATCAGCACTTTGCACATTGAATTGCCAATTGCAAAATGTAATATTAAATTACATGCTCAGACTCAATATTGCATTGCCAATTGAATGTTTCCTTAAAATCTTCCATAAGCTTCCATAAGACACTTTAATACAATGTAAGTATAGTGGTGAGCTAACACTCACCCATGAACCAGAAGACCCATTTACTTGTGTTCCTGAGTGTATCCAGGTTGACTGTTCTGATTAATGCCATAAATGCTTATGTAAATTGGCTGGCCCCTCAAACTAGCTAAACACATAGACATTAATGTCTAAATTGCTGGCAACAAAAAGTGAGTATACACCGAAGTGAAAGTGTCCAAATTGTGCCCAATTAGCAATTTTCCCTTTCCCAACCCCAAACATGCCGCCAAGATGACCACTGCCTTGCTAAAGGAACCAAGGGTCTCCAGACACGAACCCTACTGAGCATTTGTGGGCAGATGAAAAATGGTGACCACACAAAATCTAGTTAATTTGAGAAACTGTGATACTGTACTTTCTCACGTTTTATGATTTTGTCAGCAATCATTTACATCAATAAGTTTCCCTGAGTTCTGAGAACCTGGTAATTTCGATTTTCAAATCCATTGATGCACTGTCAGTATGTTTATTTTAAGAATCATTCTTTAATAATCTGAGGTCATGCTTTAGCCTATCATATGCTAACTCATAATGTACGTTGTTGATCTTAATACATAATCCATTGTTCTAAGTTAAATTAAAACCACACTAAATAAATGTAAAACTCAGTGTTCTACAGTACAATTCTAAGGTTAGAATTAAGACTTGAAGAGGAGAAGGTAATCTGCCAGTTTATGCAGGGTTTAGCTGGAGTATTTTGCTGTGGGGTATGTAGCTCAGTTGTAGAGTGCATGCTTTGCATGTATAAGGTCCCAGGTTCAATGCTGGGACTGAACCCCCTTCTCCAAGATGCGCTTTTTTGGGTGCTCACCAAGTGGCCTGCTCACCAAGTTGCCATACCAATGAGTGTCTGCAGGCAACTTGGAGAGAAGGCCACTTGGTGAGCACCCAAAAAAGCGCATCTTGGAGATGCCGGGGAGTGTGGGACCTCATACATGCAAAGCATGTGCTCTACCACTGATTACTGTACCACTCTGCAGGCAGACAAGAAGTGAACAAACTGCCTTCTGCTACATTCAAATATTTCAGATTTTACAGCACTAAATTTTCTTGGTCAACCACTTGGTCAGTCACGTCAATGATCCTGAAAATTGTCAATTTCTTTGTGCATGAACAGCACAACCTAAAAACCCAGTCTGCTTTGAAATCTTTGTCTGGGAAGACTTTACAGGCCTGCGGAGGATAATAAACACCTCTACTATGGACATTACAAAGGGTATACTGTCCATATAAAATAAATAATATGTTCAAACAGTCATTAAAGAAAGCAGTGGGCATATGTTCAGTTCTGTGCAGTATGTCTAATTATGCCTTCATATCATATCAGTCTGCACTTCCTTGGTCTAACTTTTTTTTTCTGTGCACATCTGGCTTATCCAGCTCTCTTATAATTCTCTGTCCATTATAATATTTTTTTTCCAAAACCATCATACAACTGACATGAAATTATGGTTTACAATATAATGCAACACCAATATAAAATTTTAATAAAGCACTGGATCAAAAACAGAAAATCTGATCAACAATCAGTATTCAGTATATCAATATACATTTTTTATGACACCCCCATTGATAGCACATGCAGTTAAATGCTTGCGTGTCGGAGATATCAGTAAAAATGAAAATGATTCACACCAAAAATAAAGTCAGTAATCAGTAAAATATTTTAAGACATAACCTGGATGTTTTTAAATGCAAACTGAATTAATTTAAATGCAAACTGAATTAATAACACTGAAATTCAATTACAACTTAAACAACTACATCAACTGCTCATATCCATTTCACTCTAACTAACAAAAAATGGTCTACAGGGCTCACCCTAAACCATAAGACATAGAGGGATAGATGCAAGTTTATCATTCAGAAGGAGGTACAGAGGTACTGCGAGACAAACTGATGGAGTCTGTGTCTGTTCCCTGCTTCAAGGAAGGCAGGATTCAGGTCCAGATAAACATCATCTCCATCGTTCTCCTCAGTTACAACCTGCATTATAGAAGACACACAATAACCCCACCTGATTTACAATGTCTTAGTGGGTGTGTATTGTGTTACTGTTCTGTTTCAACAGAGCTTAAAACCACATTAGAGAGTGGAGCCTGTGTGTCATACAACAGAAAACAAACTAATGAGCATGACTGTACTACCCTCCCTCTTCTAAACCCAGCTGGTCATGCATTCGAAATGGGAAGCCACAACCAATAACTCCGAAAGCTTAAATTCCACCAAAGTTCAATTCATCACTTACCCCAAGATTGGAGAAGGTACGAATTGACATTTTTGCCAAGTCGATGGAAGCACTCTCTGTTAACACAAATATATACACAATGTAATGAAAATCTTTTAAATCTAAAATCATTAATCAGTCATGGCCAAAAGTTTGGAGTGGCACAAATACTGATTTTCACAAAGTTTGCTTCCATTTTATTATGTCAATTTGCATATCATTGTTCTTCCTCTGTTAACGATGGTTACCTGCAAGGAAACATGTTCAGTAATCATTGTGTTGTATAAAAAGGGATTTACAGGCAAGGATATTGCTGCTACTAAGATTACACCTAAAGCAACCATTTATTGAATGATCAAAAAGAAACATCAAGAGAGGTTCGACTGTTGTGAAGGCTTCAGGGTGCCCAAGAAAGTCCCTCAAGTGCCAGGACCGTCTCCTAAAGATTCAGATGTGGGATCGGGGTGCCACCAGTGCAGAGCTTGCTCAGGAATGGCAGCAGGGAGGTGTGAGTGCATCTGTACGCACAGGCGAATTGCAGAGGTCTTGGAAAAAAAACTGTCAACACTGCAAATATTGACTCTTTGCATAAACTTGATGTAATTGTCAATAAAAGCCCTTGAAACTTGTAACTTCAACTTGAAGCTTGTAAATATACTTAAATACACCACAGAAACAACTGACAAAAAGATCTAAAAACACTGAAGCAAAAAACTTTCCAGGGGGCAGTGGTGGTCTAGCGAGTAAAGAAGCAAACCTGTAATTAGAAATCAGACCCGTAATCACCTTTTATGGCTGCCCACTGCTCACCAAGGGTGATGGGTTAAATTCAGAGGACACATTTCATTGTGTGCACCATGTGCTGTGTTTCACAATGACAATCACTTCACTTTTCACTTTCACTTTGTGAAAACCAGTATGTGTGTCATTCTCAAAACTTTTGGCCACGACTGTACACTGACAGGCCATTACTGTAAATTCCAGACTATAGAATTAACGGAGCAAGATGTAACAGGAAATATTTTAATTAAATTAATGCTGTAATATCCACAACTACATTCAAACCGCAGTGGTGGCACTTCACTTTGAAATGCTTTTTTAGAACAGTGCTTTTAACAGTATGTAACGCTCTGTCCTGCCCGGAGCAGTGCATTTTCCAAGCCGGGACTGGGTAGCAATTGGACGCTAAATATGTCTAACGCACATGGGGCTGGTCACATTTCTTAGGCTGTCACATTTATTTAGCACACAAACCAAACATGCATACACATGATTACAAGACATACACTTACAGCATTCTGACTTGGAACTCTCTCGTTCCCCTGCTCTTGTGAGAGTGCCTATAAAGTATTTGAGTTAAAAGGGGAGTGCCTTAAAATCACATTCACGACCATTACAGTGAGTTTGCCGAAAAAGTTTAATTGGTCCACTGTCACATGTTCGATCATTGAATTTATTGACCATATTTTGACCATTTATTTTGAATGCTTATCTTGTTACTATGGCAACTGGCAGTGGATGTGATATATTACAATGTACACACCCGTGAAAAATTATTTGCAACAGTCAAAACATTTGAGTCTCTACAAAGCAGGGAGCTTTTGCTGTAATGGCATCATTTCATACTCTTGGCTTCTTTCCACCATTTTGTCATTAAGATTATGTGTTGGAAGTGGATAGGCATTAATATTTGAATAAAACTACTGTGCTGACTAGATGGCTGGTCATTTCATCTCCAGAAAGACAGCTCTTGATCAGTAAAGAAAAACTGGCTACAGGATCATAGGTGGCCAAGGTTCATTGAGGTTCAATCAAACAGAAGAGCTCATGCTGGGGCAGTGGTGGCCTACTGGTTAACGAAGCGGCCCCATAATCACAAGGTTGCTGGGTCAATCCACTGAGGTGCCACTGAGCAAAGTACCATCCCCACACACTGCTCCTCGGGTGCCTGTCATGGCTGCTTACTAAGGGTGATGGTTAAAAGCAGAGGACACATTTTGTTGTGCGCACTGTATGCTGTGCTGCAGTGTATCACAATGACAATCACTTCACTTTCACGGTTTCCAACAGTAAGGTGTCAAAACACAGTCATAATTGTTTATTTGGCTGTGTTGTCATAGAGTTTCCCCTTTAGATGTCAAATAAAAAAATTATGAATAAAGCAAATAATGGCAAACAGCTGCTTTGGCCTAAAACCCTCAGTATGCCTTGGATCCCATGTAAATAGGTGCCCTCTTTGAAATGTAGGTAGTAGCTTGATGGGTATAACACTTGCGTATAAACCAGAAGAACACAGTCAAAGGGTCAGTTACTACCATTGTGTCCCTGAGTGTCTCCAGGGGGCTGTCCCTTTACCTACTGATTGTAAATCACTCTGGATTATGGCTGTCTGATAAATGACATAAATGTTAATGGAGAATGTTTTATTTGTACAAATAACTTACTTTTGACTTACATTATGCCAAATCTGTCATTCCTTTTAAGGAGTCAAATAATTTATTGCAGTAGTAACTGCATCTGAGGAAATAATTTATGAATATAAAATAATATATAATATAACTAAATCAATAAAACAAGACAATTTATTTGAACATGCTACATATATTCATTACAAGACTGTTTTAATTGTAAAGTGTCACCCAATGGAAACTGTTTGCCTTTAATATTTTATGCTATTATCATTTTAATGCACAACTGAGAAATTATTGAAAGTCATTGTGACAGCAGCACTGCACACTGTGCACACAACAAAATGTGTCTTCTGCATTTAACCCATCACATTGTGATCCGTGGGCAGCCATGACACAATGTTGAGGAATTTGCAGGGGTCACCACAGTCGGAGTCTAATCTCCTTCTTGATATCTCCTTGACATTCTGTTTTGCCACAAAGATTATTGTGGCAAGAACTGACATGAGTGTATTAAGCAAGACTTCTGTTACAAAACATTAACACCAAAACAAATCATACTTTAATTATAAAGGTAGAATTTTTACTGGAGTAAAATTTTACCTTGGGTACAATAGTTTGTTGGTGGCTACAAGGCTTCAATTTGCATTGGAAGCACATAACAGAATGCATCTATCATACAGAGTTCCTACTGTACACAAGACTGTGTCAGCAGTGTTATGATATGCTTTAGTTGGTCAGGTCAAGGTTCAGCAACATTGTGTGGTAATAAAACAAAGTCACCTGAACACACTGAATTACCATTCTATTTAGTCCATCGATATTTTAAGGTGACAATGTAATGATTTATCAGGCTCTAGTTGTGAAAGAGAGGTTTAGGGACAATGAGAGATCATTTTCAACATTTTGATTTGAAGTGTGAATACTAATTGTTACAGGCTGTAAAAGAATTCTCTCACTTACCATAGTGTATTTTGTCCAGGTTTGATCTGCTCTTCAGATAAGCGTGAAGTCGCAGCAGACATTCAGACTCTGTAGGAAAAAAGCCTTTTCATGTAGCGTTAACCATTTAAAGTTCATTTACATAGAATATAGTGTACAAGGTACAATGACTAAACATTTAACAAATTAACATTTAACATTAAATACATCACAATAAGGCAATAGTGTATAAAATATGACATGAAATAAAGCATAACGAAACAGCAACATAAAGTGTTCAACAGGTATAATAGCAGAAATAGCAGAAATATTGTACAATTAAACTGACTATGCAAAAGGCGTTGCAACAACATTTATACCACAAAATCCCGTGTACCTCCAATTCACTTCTTGAATGGCATTAAATTGCATTCTTATTTATTCTCCTGTAAAACCTATTCACTACAAAGGATTATTTGTGTGTGTGCCAGTACCTAGCAGAGGGGTGGGCAGGAGGTGTAGGCATTCTATAGCCCAGCAGAGTGCCCTCAGCTGGGTATTCAACAAACTGCACAGGAAGAACAACATCTCAGGACACTGCACAGGATGACTCAGCTGGATAGTGGACAAGACACACACATAACACATATGATTTAAATGAACAAAATCCATTCTCTGCCATGAGAAAAGCAGTGAAATGCATAGTCAAAAGTTATATTTCTTTCACTAATCACAGTTCACTAATCTACAATCAACAATCTTTTTTCACTTAAGCAAAAGTATTTCACTATACTATATTAAAGACTAAGGTTTCTAAGGTTCTATGGTTTATTAGAGATTTCTAACAACTTGCTCCAGTTCATAAAATACATTATCTTTGTCCCTGAACTGTATTCACATACATTCCTGAAAAAAATCTAAAGGACGGGGGGAAGATTAAACATTTCAGGCAGGTGGATCAAAACCAGGTTGTAAGGCAACTCAAATAGGATGATCAAACGTTGAAGACCATGGCCTTTAAAAGGCAGACTCTCTGGTGTACCCACTTTTGTCAGATGCTGTAAATGAATAGGATTCTGAGTAACCATATAAACCCAGTTTCATTCAAAGAGCCTGCCTCCCAAGCTTGGTGCAGGATATAATGTCTACTGATGTCTTTTTCAGGAATGCACTTGCATGTTTTGGCAAAACAATGCTAAACCACAATTTAAAAGAGAAACAGTAAAAGAGTTCTGAACCCTCACCAGTTGAAACCAATTTACATATCATGAAACACAAGTAGTCCAACTGTCCCATCATCTCTATAATATCTTGCCAAAATGCATGCACCTCTTAATGGAAATAAATGTTGACATTGCAGAAGCTCAATGAAACAATGGCACATTGAAAGCATGCCAAAATCAGTTGAAATACTTTTTTGTGACTTTTTAAAAATGTTTTCTATGTCTTATTGTGTCTTAAACATTGTCCAACGTTTTTAGAATTAGGGTTGTAGTCAGTTGTGTGTGAATTGGTACCTTGTAGGTACAAGTGTCCTGTTCTTCACAGTCTGAGTCACTGTGATCGGGGTCATCTGTAGTATACCATGTAGTACACTGTTTCTTCATGAAGTCACACACCGGTGTATGGCAAGGCACCTACAAAAAACACCACACACACGGCCACCAATGAATGAACCTTTATTGTAACTTGAATTTTTGTCTTTTTCTAGGAAAGGAAGTATGTACTAGGATAGTGCTGTATGCCAATTTGCCAGTCATTGGAAAAAGAATGCACCCTGTTTCACCTCTAGGGTTTTAGTTGAAGGTCTGGCCTTTGGACTAGACTTTTCAGTAATTGTGTAGTAGAATTGCTGGTATGCAGGGGCTCCTTGTCATTTTGCATGACCCAATTTCATCCACACTGTAGCTGTCAGACCTCATATTTGAATAGTATATTTTAGTATATACAAGAGTTCATGGCACACTCAATAACTGCAACCCAGGTCTTGTGGCAGCAGAAAAAGCCCAAATCATCGTTCCTCCACCACCGTGCTTGACAACTGGTGTGACAAACATGGCTCTACTTGGCAAACTTTAAACATGCTGCTATATTCTTTTTAGAAAAAAGAGGCTCTCCTTCTCTTACAAACAAGCCACATAGTTCAAATTTTTTCTTGAACTGTCTTGCACTTTAAAGACAAATTATGTAAACTGACTAAGATAAAGTTACTTGTATTAATTTAAATACATCAATACAGTGAATTCGATTTTCCCTTGTTCTGATATGTAAACGCATGTGGTGTCACATGGTAGGCTCCAGGGGAAAGTGATCATTGTCACACATGCAGTGTAGCACTCATTTAACCTTTCGCTCATCGTGAGCAGTGGGCAGCCATGACCATGCCTGAGGAGCAGAGTGTGGGGATGTTACCTCCCTTGGCTACTAAGCCACTGTCTGTCTAAGGGTGTTTGTGTGAGGTAAATGGTATACCTCTTCAGTCATGAGAATGCCACATCGAACCAGGCTTTCTACAGCATCCAGTGCAAAACCCTCAGTGGACTGACAAGGCTCATGAAAAAACAGAGGGACATTAATTGTATTAATTGTTCGCAAACAACAATAGCTTTCATTTACTGCACAAACACACAACTCCCATGTCAAAGCTGTGTGTAAGAAGAATGTTAGTTTGGTGATGATTTATGGTCCGTTTCCTGTTCATGCATTAACTTCAATGAAGTTCTCCATGTCTGGGATTAGTCCTTCAGCAGGACAAAATACTTAAACACATATTTTCCGTATTTTAACAACAGATAATGGATTAATTCAAATCAACTACATTTTTTGAATATATTTATCTGAAGAATAATAAACTGTGTTTGCATAAGTATTCAAAACCCTGATCGTAAACCCAGGTTTAAGAAATAGTTAGTGAAATAAAGTTACTTAACCATAATTAAACATAATTATGACTTTAAGACTGAAGACTTTATATGTATAGTAGTCTTAGTAGTAGTCTTTAGTGAAGTGATTGTCATTGTGATTTTCAGCAAGTAAAGCACATGGTGCACCCAATGAAATACAAACCACCGGCTCTAGTCATTGGCGACTCCACAGTTAGAAACGTGAGGATAGCGGCACCAGCCAATAAAATCTTGTGTTTTCTTGCCCGACATCCGCGCAAATTTAAAAATGCTGGCAAAAATAACCGTAGATATTCTAGTATAGCGATTCATTTGGCACTAACAATAACTAAAGATAATTTTATAGAGATGCTTGTTGGATAAAAACCAACTGGCTAAAACAATGTCAGATAAAATAATATGCTCTGGCCCATTACTGTAGTTTCGGTGTAGCAACGACGCCTGTAGCAGGCTCATTGACATAAATCGCTGGTCGTCGGAGTGGTGTCCAAAAAATTAAGTGGGCTTTATTAATAACTGGACAACATTTTGGGGGAAGCCTGGTCTTTTGGGCAAGATGGCATCCACCCCAACTGGGTGGGCGCCACTCAATCTGGCTCATAGTCTTAGAACCAAACAACGAATCTGACTCGCCAGAGCCGAGACCAGGCAGCAGACAGACTGGCATCTTCCATTTGCATAGAGCCGCCATCCAGCGTGTACACTATTGACACTGTGTCTTTACCTCGCTCTATTAAAAAAAAACATTATTAATACAACTCATAAATATGCTGACACTGTGTCTGTTCCCCAGGCTGGGCGGGGTGTCTGTTTCAGCAACTTATTAACCATTCCCTCTGAACGTTACTATCATTCCCTCTGAACGTTCATTCCATTGATTATAATTTATAGACCCCCCTGGACCTTACTCCTGAGTTTCTTAGTGAATTTGCAGACTTTGTTTCTAACCTGGCTATATCTGTGGATAAAGTCCTAATTGTCGGTGACTTTAACATCCACTGTGATAAACTAAAAGACTCGCTAAGAACAGCATTCCTATCTATACTAGACTCAGTGGAGTTAAATTAGGAAGGAGGAAATTAGAACATAAATGGCATTGAAGTAAATTGAACGTATTCCGAATAGCATGGAAGGAGAGTCTCCTTAACTATAAGAAGGCTCTTAATGTGGCTCGATCGACGTAGCTCTCCTCGTTAATAGACAAAAACAAAAATAATCCCAGATAACCAGGAATAAGACAAAAACGGATACTACCATTCAATATCATCATAGTAGCGACGATTTTATGAATTTCTTTAATACTAAAATAGTTACGAATAGAGACAAGATTAGAAGCACAATCCTCTGTCGATATTTCTATGGAAAATAATATTCAAATAGCTGACAACTGATTACAATGGTTCAACCTTATTAAAGAGCATGAACTAATTAAACTAATGAAATCAATGTACTTGCGCTTTGGATCCTCTTCCTACAAGGTTCCTTAAACAAGTAGCACCCGATATTATAAATCCTATCCTCAAAATTATTAACTCGTCGCTTAGCACCGGTCACTTCGTTCAAGGTAGCAGTCATCAGGCCCCTGATTAAAAAGCCTGATCTTGATCACAGTCGATTTCCAACCTTCCGTTTATATCAAAAATTGTAGAAAAAGTCGTAGCCCAGCAGCTGAGCGCATACCTAGACATTAACAATGTCCATGAAATATATGAATCGGGATTTAGACCTCATCATAGCACTGAGACAGCACAGGTTAAAGTGGCTAATGACCTGCTGTTGGCCTCTGATCAGGGACGCATCTCGCTGCTTGTCCTGCTTGACCTGAGTGCAGAGTTTGACACTATTGATCACGCTATTCTCCTTGCCAGGTTAGAGAATGTTGTTGGGGTTAACAGCCCTTGTATGGTTCAGATCATATCTGGCCGATCGGTATCAGTTTGTGGACACCAATGGTGATTCGTCTTCACATAGTAAAGTAGAGTTTGATGTTCCACAAGGTTCTGTCCTAGGTCTGGTTCTGTTTTCACTATACATGTTACCTTTAGGTGACATCATCCGCAAACACAGTATTAGCTTTAATTGCTACGCTGACGACACACAGTTGTATCTATCAGCAATGCCAGATGAGAGGCAGCAGCTGAACAGAATAGAGAATTGTCTGAAGGACATTAGACAGTGGATGCTCACCAACTTTCTTCTATTAAACCCCGATAAGACGAAAGCTCTCGAAATTGGGTCTCAAGCAGCCAGACATGAGCTGGCTGACTACATAACTCTGGATAGCCTTTCTATCTCACCAAGTACTGAAGTAAAGTATCTAGGTGTTATCATTGATGTAAATAATGTCACAAGGATAGCATTATTTTACCTTAGAGATATTGCAAAAATAAGAAATATAATTTCAATGCACGATGCAGAAAAGTTGGTCCATGCATTTATTTAATCAAAGTTAGATTACTGCAATGCATTACTGTCTGGATGTTCATGTAGGTGCATGAGTAAACTCCAGCTAGTACAGAATGCTGCAGCCAGAGTTCCAACTAAAACTAGGAAATTTGACCACATCACCCCAGTCTTACAATCACTGCAATGGTAACCCATCAAATTTAGGATTGACTACAAAATCCTACTTTTGATCGATAAAGCCCTAAATGGTCTCGCACCGCAGTACCTAAGTAAACTTTTAGTTATTTACAACCCGCCACACCCACTCTACCCTGGAAGGGGGCCCCTCTCTGTATCACTCCTTCCCAAGGTTTCTTCCTTTCTTTTTTATCTCTCTCTCTATTATTTTTTTTTTGTGTGCAGTTTTTCCTTATGTGCAGAAGGGTCAAGTGTGGGGGGTGTCAACTTGTCAAAGCCCATTGAGACATACAGTATGTCTCATTTATTACATACAGTAAGAAATAAATGTTGTTGTTGTTGTCCTCTGCTTTTAACCCATCGCCCTTGGTGAGCAGTGGGCAGCCATGAAAGGCACCCGGGGATCAATGTGGGGGGATGGTGCTTTGCTCAGTGGCACCTCAGCAGTTTGGGATTCGAACCGGCAACCTTTTACAGGTGTGGTTCCTCACCCACTAGACTTCCACTACCCCTAGTGTGTATAGAGTTGGAGAATGGATACATCTGTGACATTCATGACAAAGAAAAAAAGCAATGCAGTATCAGAAGAGAAAAAATATTATAGTATTTTTATAGATTTTTATTTGTGATTGCAATCGTGGTGCAGTGGTGGCCTAGTGGTTAAGGAAGCGGCCCTGTAATCAGAAGGTTGCTGGTTCGAATCCCGATCTGCCAAGGTACCACTGCCAAGGCACCACCAGACACTGCTCCCCGGGCGCCTGTCATGGCTGCCCACTGCTCACTCAGGGTGATGGGTTAAATGCAGAGGACAAATTTCACTGTGTGCTGTGCTGCTGTGTATCACGTGTGACAATCACTTCACTTTCACTTTCAGATATATTTAGAAATATATCAAATCTTATTCCCCCCCCATATTTTGCCCATCTATTTCAAGACATTTAACAAATGTAACAAATTATTCATTATTTGGATTTGTGTTTATTAGTGTGGGGAAACTTTGGCCTTTTTTTGCATTTATGTAAAGACTGACAGTGACGTCAGGCTAGCCACCTGACAAATATGATTTAACTTTTTCTTGATACTGTATATTTGCCCCAAAATCACACCCATTGCTCAAGACCTTTTATTGTCATTGTACAGTTGCCTTGACAACAAGATTTGTTAGCAAGTCCACAAAGGTTCAAGAAAGCTTTATTTGCACCTTTAATTTGTAAAGTATTCCACTCCACTAAGAAACGACTCAGAATATTGTTTATATATTTATATTGTGTAACTAAATTTTGTAAATAGTATCTTATGAAAACATAATGTGCTGAATAGGTTTTTACCGGGACATAGCCAGCAGGCAGCAGGTATATCAGCTGTGTAGCTTTGTCAGTCAGCTCCTTTTGACAGAGCACCAGGTCATCAATCTCTCCTGTACCTCCACGTCTGGCCACCTCACTCAGCATGGCAGACACAGCAGAAGCTGTAAAATCATGCACAAGCTAATAACACCCACTTGTCTGAGTTTAATCACTGAAACCAGTTGAAAATAAAGCTTGAATAAAGCTCAAAACGGAATCTTCAAACTGTCTGAATAATGGCACTGACCATGTATTCTATCAAACTAAAAAAGTGCCTAATTAAATATGTTTTAGTTATTTGTACTATATTTAGTATATATTTAGTTATTATTGTAAACCCATCATTCCGTTGGCAGACAGGATTTTGATATGGGCTGCTTGGGGCACAAAATGAAACCAGAAGAGACAAAATTCAAAATATAATTTGAATATAGCATTAAAAATACGTTGCCAATAATGTTAATCTACATTTTTGGAGCATTTGGAGATACAAGGTTTCAGCCTAACAGTGACTATACTCAATCAGCCAAATTATGTGTTGGAATCAGAACCAATTTGCAAATGCATGAGTTTGTTCGACACAAAGAATCTCAGAAGCTCAGGGCCTACCTCAAGTGGTCCAAGGAATTGTTCCTACATTCACACGGCTGTTACTTTGACACATACCACCTAGCGTGATTTGAGTTTACATTAATGCTAGTGGAGGTTTGAAACACTTCAGCTATGAAACAACAGAACATTAGCAACTTTTGACCTTAGCAGTTGCTGACCACACTCTGAATTTTAGTCTTCAACATTTTGCAGTTCTTCCCGAATGCTTCCACTTGCCAATTATAACACTTACTTTCGACCATGGAATATCCAGATTTTATACGCCTGTACAATGGGTCTGATTGAAACAACTAAATTCAATAATTAAGGGATGTCGTAATACTTTGGTGCATATGATATACCTAGACAAACTATACCTTTAACCCCAAAGCAGTATATCTCTGGGGATTATAAATAAATATGACAAATTGTGATGTCATTACAGGTAGAAATCATGCAGACATGTTGGGTCTAAAACAGCTTACCTCCAACAGCCTCAAGTATGAAGGCATGTGTGATGATGTATGAATGGTGGGCCAAAGTGAGAAGGGCAGTGGGGTTTGACTGTGGAACCATTAAAGGGTCATTTCTGGGTGGCAATGAAGCCTGAAGCAAGTAAGGGGATAGCAGGCGGAGTGCCTGGTAGATCACTTCTACCAGAGAGCCGGCAAAGCCCACATCCCTGCCTCTGAACAGAACCTCTTCAAGCAGCCAGACCATATCACGACAAAGGACTGACAAACGCACCCCCTGAAAAGAGAAGAAAGAAAGAGTGAAAGACTGCAAGGGCACTCCCAAACACCTTCTCACACACATATATACCAAGTTTTTTGGTGAGGATTTGGAATGACACTCAAAATTGTGGAAAAACACACTACAGGCTGATCCAACTTGTAATCTCCATTAAAAAAAAAAAAAAAAATGAGGATCAGTATCTCCTACCACAACTGTACAAAACTCCTAGACAGTCTGTGGTGCAACATGGCGTTGGTGGATGGTGTGAGACATGATGTACCAAATGGGCTCAATTAGATTAAGGTCTGGGGAACTGACCAGTCCATATCATCTATGCCTTCATCTTGCAGGAACTGCTGACACCCTCCAGCCACATGAGGTCTAGCATTGTCTTGCATTAACTAACCGCTCCAGCATATTGTCTCACAAGGGGTCTGAGGATCTCATCTCAGTACCTAATGGCAGTCAGACTACCTCTAGCAAGCATATGGAGGGCTGTGCGGCCCCCCTCACCATTACTGACCCACTGCCAAACCTGTCATGCTGGATGATGTTGCAGGCAGCAGAACGTTCACGGTGTCTCTATACACGTCTGTCATGTGCTTAGTGTGAACCTGCTTTCATTAGTGAAGAGCACAAGGCAAATTTGCAAATCTTGGTGTTCTCTGGTAAATGCCAAACATGCTGCATGGTGTTGGGCTGTAAGCACAACTGCCACCTATGGACGTTGGGCCCTCATACCACCCTCATGGAGTCTGTTTCTGACTAGCAGGACTTCGGTCTTAATGTCCATGTAGGCGAATGTGCTCTCCCTCCCTTATTTTCCCTGCTCGCTTCTCTTGTCCTGTCTACTGTCTTTGAGAGACTCTCACAGCCCTGCTCTGCAAACAATGAAAATCATGGATTTGATCAGATGGTCTCTCAATGCTATTGACACAATAATCTCGAGATGTAATCCAGGAGATCCTGAGTGTCCTGCCGGAATTGATTGATTGAATGGGCAGAGCCGTGGGCGGACAGACTGGGACTATTGCTGCTGTATTGTTGCTCTCCTACTCCACAGCTCCTGATGTACTAGCCTGTCTCCGGGTAGCACCTCCATGCTCTGAACATTACGCTGACAGACACAGTAAACCTTCTTGCCGCAGCTCGCATTGATGTGCCATCCTGGATGAGCTGCACTACCTGAGCCACTTGTGTGGGTTGTAGACTCCATGTTTTGGAGTTTACTGCTACTACTAGAGTGAAAGCATTCAAAAGTTACCAAAACATCAGCCAGAAAGCATAGGCACTGAAATGTGGTCTGTGGTCACCACCTGCAGAACCGCTCCTTTATTTATTTTTTTGTTAATAAAATACTTGTTAAATTTCTCAATTTGTCTTAGTATGTTTTTGTCTTTTCTTTTGTTATGGGCCGTACCCCTAGACTGGCTCGTAACAAAATTGTCCAGGATTCATTCTCTCTCCGGGACATTTTGTTTCTCTCCGGGACATCTTTATTTTCTTGGGAAGACGCACATTCGGTGTTTGTTGGAAACTCTGGGAATATAGGTGTCTCCAGAGGTATTTTCGTAATCCCTCCATTATAGCGCATTTGTTGTTTTGTTGGTTTGTGTTTGGGGATTTTATTTGGGTGGGGCATGAACCTTCAATTGGTAATGCTCTGTGAAGAAGGAAAGGTTTAGAAGGCTCCGTTCACAGCACAATTTTTTTGTGTTGCATATTATTTCGCTCGTGTCACTTGGTCTGAAACACACGGTTAGTAACGTTGTTGGCAGACGAGTTCATTCAGAGCCCCTCGTACAAACTTCTGTTGCATTGCAAAAAAGAGAACTTGTTGTAAATTCCAGATAATTACGCAATTGACTTAACGAGCAAGGATAAAAAGTTCAGGGAATCTCTGTTTAAAGCAGTATAATGTCATTGTGGCATGGACCAAGGGTCAGGCGTCTTCAGAGCCTGCAGCCGATAGAGTCTATGAAATTGAATTAAAGATGCGCAAGTATCCTTTTTGGGAACATCAGATGCAATATGAAGCTGCCAAGTGGAGATCTGAACGTGACAGCCATGCTCTGTGGGAGAAGGAAATCAAAAAGTTGCTGCAAATTCATAAGTTGGAGATGGAAATGGAAGAGCGAGACTTTTAAAGAAGTTAGAATTAGAATTGTCAGCTAGAAAAGACGTGGTTTTGGTGATTGTAGGTGTTTCCCCTGTCTCAGTTCCACCTGTGTCGCTGTTACCTCCTGGCTCTGTGTCTCCTCCTCACATCCCTCCTGTTGACCCACCTTCTTCTGATCCAGGGGATCATGGGTTTGATGTGTCACGTAATATTCGTTAATTAAAATGGCCAACTGGTGTCTGGAGTCTCTTGTTAGACTAGACTGTCTCGTAACAGTGTGTATGCGTCCTTCTTCCTCCCAATGTCCAACCATTGTTCCATATCTCCTTCCTCGCCATGTCAAACCAACTTGACCCATTTAACCAATCACCCTTAGTGATCAGTGTGTGGGGACAGTACCTTGCTCACTGGCACCTTGGCAGTTCAGGATTTGAACCGGTAACCGAATCTGCTTCCTTTTCTGCTAGGCTACCACTGCCCTATTTTGGCAACCTTCTGATTACAGGCCACTTCCTTAACCACTATGCCTACCTATTTTTAAGGTAGATATAGGTCTGTACTTTTGTCTGATGAGACTAAACTGAAACTGTTTTGACACATGGATGCTGCTTATGTTTGGCGAAGAAAGGGAGAGTCCTTCAACGCTAAGAGCACAGTTCCCACATTTCAACATATGCAAAAATCTGCTCTTAGTCTAGGCTTAGGTCATTGCTGGGTCTGTAAACAAAACAATGACCAAAAGCATTCATCAAAAATTGTCCAATAGTTCCTTAAGACCAAAACAAAGTGCCTGGAGTCACCCCACAGAGCCCAGACCTCTGTAGTGAGTGTTCAAAGTGTATGTCCAATCCCTCAGGAGACCTGGGCCAATCTAGTAAATTTAATAAAATACTATACTAAGAGATTGGTGTCAGTTGTGCCTCAGAAAGGGTATGGTACTGACTATAGATTGCCAGGGGGCATACAATTTTGGATGTCTTATTTTTTGTTTGTCTCTGTTTATCAACAAAATATCCTAATTAAACTTAGTGGACCATGTTATTTGTTTCCAAAATTTCCAAAAAACAACAGAGATGGAAAAAGTACTGGAAAAATGTAAAAAAAAAAAAAAGTAGATATTACAAAGATATTAATAAAACATTTAGATTAAATTCTACTCAAGTAAAAATTGTACTCGAGTAAAAATTCTACTCATCTAAAAATCTACTTAAAAACGTACTTAATTTAAAATTTAAAATTAAAACTTGATGGAAAAAGGACTAGTCATAAGTCCAATCCAGCACT
The DNA here is from genome assembly GCF_900700375.1 of Denticeps clupeoides. Lineage (NCBI taxonomy): Eukaryota > Metazoa > Chordata > Actinopteri > Clupeiformes > Denticipitidae > Denticeps > Denticeps clupeoides. The sequence continues at coordinate 91,348 of NC_041717.1, forward strand.
AGTTATTTTTATTCAACTTTCAAACTATTTTCAGACCACCCCATAAAACATTGGCCATAAAACTGCCAAAAGCACAGTTGGCCACAAAACTGCCAAATTCTGAGTTGTATGGTCCAACTCAAATATTACAATAAAAAACAAAAAATAAAGCCAAAATCAAGCAAAGTATCCACAATTCCTTAAACTGTGCTTTTCGTTAGTTTTACTCATTAACGGGAGGTTTTCCAATTTAGCAAAGTACAATACTTGAGTAAAAGTAAAAATGACCTCTTTCAACCTCTGCGTAACACGTCAGTGCAACAGGAGTACAAGTTTGCAGTGGGTCCTGTATTCGACAGACATTCACAGATCTTTGCTGGATTTTCTCTTACTCATTAACACTAGAAGTCCCAGGTTTTTCTGACCCCCCAGCTCTAGCAGAGGTAGGCCAAATGGCCCCTTGGTTGGGAACTAACAACTCAATCACCGACAAATGGCTCCCATTCATTTGTAAATGGCTGACCGATTGGAATGTGTCACTCCCCTTCCCCCCAAGAAGTGTTTGAAATTGGAGTGTTTGGTGTTTTTGAACACTGTCCACTCAAATGTATGTTTGTTCACAAATGTCCATGGTTGATAAACATGTACAGAATCATCACTGAATTATAAAACAAAAAGTGAATTTTGTTTTTGTTTGCTCTCTCCTCTGCCTGCTCATATAAAATAGCAAAATATAAAATAAAAAATAATAATAAACAAATAAATAAATAAAGTTGAAAAAAAATATCTCAGTCCCTCAGTTCCAATTCATGATATCAGTGGTTACTATCCCACGCAGTCTGTCTGTCTGTTTCAAAGTCTGTGTTTGCAGTGTTTTGTCAGGATTGCCTGCAGCTGTGCTCCACACCTGACTCCAATCCTGACGCCCCATAAATGCCGGAAGTTTCCGCCCTTTCTGGGTCTCTGGCATTTTTGTGAACTCTCTGCACGAACTTGACCTGATCTAGTTTCAAGTGTTTTGAGTTCTGGCAATCGCCACACGCCTACGGGTTAGTTTATGTTCGTAATTTAAGTTAAATTGTTTTCGGCCACCGCGCCATTGTTTATTTGTATTTCTTTATTGTTTATTTGTATTTCTTTATTGTTTATTTGTTAATAAAAAACCCTTCCCAACATGTCAGACCTCTGCGCTTCCTTCCCCCGTAAGTCCGTAGTCGTGACAGAATGCCAGAGACCCCCCCAAAAGCGCAGAGGTGGAAAGCAGAGGAGAAGAAACGCCGCGAAGGACGCAGCCCGGCGCGGCGAACGCGGACGCCAGGGGAGAGACGCGACACCCGTTCTGGTGGCGCGTTTTCTCCCCGAGAAGCCATGGTACGCGGCGCCGCGTGATGACGTCACCCCCGGGAAACTCCGCGAAACCCGGAAGCGACAACGTCGGCGTGTGAGTGGGCGGAGCGAGGACGTTGGCGTCGGCAGCAGCGAGGAAGTGACGTGGGCAACGAGCGCAGAAGATGCGACCCCCACGATCTTCGGCATGTCGAGCCAAGAACTCTGCGCTCTGCTGGCAAGGCTCCCCGTGGACTGGGACGACACGGACGACGACAAGAGCACGGGAGACGAGAGTTGGGCTCCGCCCATCGCGCCAGTCTGCGATCGTCGCAAAGTCCGTGGGGACCCACGTCACTTCCAGGGGGGTGAGAAGCGACAAAGGCGGCGTTCCTCCAGCGAGGAGGTGGGCAGCCTCCAGCCCGAATGGCCAGAGTACTGCCCATGGGAGCTGATCGCGCCATGGGTCCAGGATGTCCGCAGGGTGGACGACCCTCGGAGTCACCGGTGGGAGGACACAGATGACGAAAGCGATGATGACGTGGATTTTCGGTGGGCGGTCGTTGCCGGGATGGCTCCGCCCAGCGTGCGCGTCCGAGATCATCGCGGCGTCCGTGATGACCCATGTGACTTCCGGGGGTGCGAGGTTGACACGGACGACGACCAGGATGACGCCGTTAGGGCAGTCGGTGCCAGGATGGCTCCGCCCATCGCGCCCATCCTGGATCGTCACGAGGTCCGTGGAGACCCACGTCCCTCCCAGCAGTGTGAGGAAAGCTGGTGGAAGAGGGCGACGGGAGGTCGCCAGCCAGCAACTGCGCTGCCGGGACTGCCTCGCAGGGAATCCTCCATTCCTGCTCCAGTCGCCGACCCGCCTTCCCTCTGCCCGGATGTTCCCCAGCGAAATGGCAGCGCAGCACCAGCGCCCACACCTGCTGGAGAAGACGTCCACCCCCCTCCACACCACACACCTACCACCATCTCCACCCATGAGCCCAGCCCCGTGTGGGACAGCCCAATTGTCCCGGGACCCTTCAGTGGGGCAGCAGACACTGATAAGACCACCACCATCCTCTCGTGTCTGCTTGGGTCAGCATGGGGCTGGAGTGCAGCCCTCTGGCAGCAGGGAGAGACAGACAGCAGTTTTCGGGACTTCCAGCAGAGACTGAGGGCGGAGTTTGATCGGCCTGAGCCAGGGATCGAACTCTGCCCCTCCACCACATCCAGTACCAGTCAGGATCCGGGGCAAGAAGACCAAGCACTGGCGGGCGACGAGAAGGTCGCGCCTCCCGAGATCCTGGCTGTGCCCCCTGAGGAGGTCCCGGAGTGCTCAGAGAGGGAACTAGACGACCCTCTCTTCTGTCTGTCTCTGTCTGTGTGTGTGTGCGTGGCATTAGTGTCCGTATGTCGCCCCCACTTCCCCTCTTTGTGTCCACCAGATGGCGACCCAGCCGCGGAGCCGAACCCCAGGGAGGAGGTTCCTGACCCGAATGTGCTGGTCCAAGGCGAGGTGGACAAGACCCAAGGTACCCCTAAGTCCAGCCGGGGGGGGTGCTCCCCCAAAGAATTTTTTGGGGGGGTGCAGTTCGGGTTGGGGATTCCTCCTGAGGGGAGGGGAGGTGGGGAAGCGATGGAGCTGGGTCCTCCGGTAGCCGGTAAGGAGGACTGGCCAAGCATGGGCCTGTGTCCGCCTCCAGAGGGGTGGAGCGCCATAGAGCCCCCGGGTAGGCATGAGGACCCAGCTGGGACAGACAGGAAGAGGGCCTGCTTGTCCCAACGGACGCAGAAGGGGCTAGCCGGATGGTCTGGCAATGCCCCCCCCTTGGCACCAGGGCCGTGCAGCGAGAGGGGCTGCATAGTCCCAGAAGGCACCAGCCTGGGGTGCCTGGAACAGTCGCCGGAGGCTCTGGGACAATCTCCCTGCGCGGTGCAGGGGGTGACACAAGACGTGGTCAGAGGGGACGTGTGGAGACAGGGCCCACACATACCCAGATGGATCGGCCCTGATATTGTGTGCAGGTACGAGAGTCCGGGGCCGCCATGCGGGACCACGCCGGGGAGCCAGGGCCGAGGGTCCGGGGCCGCCATGCGGGACCACGCCGGGGGAGCCAGGCCGAGGGTCCCGGGGCCGCCACGCCTGACCACGCCGGGGAGCCAGGCCGAGGGTCCGGGGCCGCCACGCCTGACCACGCCGGGGAGCCAGGCCGAGGGACCGGGGCCCGCCACGCCTGACACGCCGGGGAGCCAGGCCGAGGGACCGGGGCCGCCACGCCCTGACCACGCCGGGGAGCCAGGCCGAGGGACCGGGGCCGCCACGCCTGACCACGCCGGGGAGCACAGGCCGATGGACCGGGCCGCCACGCCTGACCACGCCGGGAGCCAGGCCGAGGGACCGGGGCGCCACGCCTGACCACGCAGGGGAGCCAGGCCGAGGGACCAGGGGGCCGCCACGCCTCACCACGCCGGGGGAGCCCAGCCCGAGGGGACCGGGTCCTCCAAGGGAGGATACAGCAGGGCAGGAGCCCTGTGGTTGCCGCCGTCCGCCCCGCCGCCTCCACTGATGGTACTGTTGGGGCTCCGAGGACGTAGCCCTTGGAGGGGGGGGCTCTGTCAGGATTGCCTGCAGCTGTGCTCCACACCTGACTCCAATCCTGACGCCCCATAAATGCCGGAAGTTTCCGCCCTTTCTGGGTCTCTGGCATTTTTGTGAACTCTCTGCACGAACTTGACCTGATCTAGTTTCAAGTGTTTTGAGTTCTGGCAATCGCCACACGCCTATGGGTTAGTTTATGTTCGTAATTTAAGTTAAATTGTTTTCGGCCACCGCGCCATTGTTTATTTGTATTTTTTTATTGTTTATTTGTTAATAAAAACCCCTTCCCAACATGTCAGACCTCTGCGCTTCCTTCCCCCGTAAGTCCGTAGTCGTGACATGTTTGCAGACCCAGTAACCATTGTAGAGATCATACAATATTCATTGGTGACTGATGTGTGAGCATTTTATTTTTTCATTTTCATTCTATTCATTTCATTCTATTAGCAACTTTTCATTCTATTTTCAGACTATTTTTTAATAATAAAATGCACTTGTGTTTCTATATTTTGTGAATGTTTCAATGTCACACACATACTGTAGCTTTGGCCTGTCTTGAAGCAGTGGTGTGGGTAAAGAAATGCAAATATGCCTGGGTTCACAGGTAACTAGTGTTTTTGCACAACAAAAGCAGGAGGACAATAGAGCTGATGGCCTCTCCACAGGAGGCTGGGCCAAAAATCGGCTGCTAAAAGTTGCTCCCTTACACCGCAGATAGAGAGCCAACGGCTAAGGCCAGAAGAAGTATCTCAAGTCGCCTTCAGAGCTTCCTGTGTTTCATCACTCTTGACATGCTTCGTAGCATTCAAGAATGGACTATCCAACATGCACAGCAAACGGAGCATGCTCATTGGTTCATGGCCCTGGAACTATGCCGCGAAATCGCTTCCAAGGCATCATGTGACACCTACGCTTTGATGACAGGTCCACCCGTAGTGATCGAGCAAAGACTGATAAGTTTGCTGCAATTTCCAGTGTGTGGGGATCATTTGTCACCAACTGCATCACGTCCTACAACCCTGGTCTACATATCACCATTGATGAACAGCTCTTCCCGTCAAAGACTCGCTGCTATTTCCTGCAGTATATTGCAACTAAACCTGATAAGTTTGGGATCAAGTTTTGGGTGACTTGTGACCTAAAATCCAAGTACATTTGCAATGTCCTCCCACCTAGCCCTGGAAAAAGAGCCACGTGCCAGGTCAAACACCAGTGCAAGAACAATCATGCCACTGTGCGATGTGTTCACTGCTCCAGATACACATGTGGTAAGTGCAGACGGGAGATGCCATGGCAGTTCCAAGATTGTGAGTGATTGCTGAAATGTACTCACTCACTTTTTATTATTATTTGTAAATATTTGTACAAATGGTTGGTTTGTTGTTTATTTTTTCAACAAATCTCTTCAACAAAGTAACAAAGTGTCCTTGAAGTGGCTAAGCATGGCCTCGCCTTGTTTACATGACAAAAGCATCTGTTCACAGGTGATTAAGGATATTAGTTAAAAGTCTTCTAGTCAATTGACTATCCTGTGGGTTTTATAGGTAGAAAAGCCAAATGACTAATCTCTGGGACTTCTAGTGTTAAAGTAACCCTAGAAATCACTACATTTACAAAGTCATGTATGTCTGTGAATTTACACACAAATTTTAGTTTTTAAATTGATGCCGAATTTTCACAATTTATTGTGAAATTTATTGTGAAAATGCTAAATAATACAGCCAATCTTCCGATGTAAGGCGCTCGCTGTGTCTTATGACAGTATCCAACGTTCCAAAATAAAACTTTCAAATGGAAAGACAGGGAATGATTTAATATACAGGGTGGGCCATTTATATGGATACACCTTAATAAAATGGGAATGATTGGTGATATTAACGTCCTGTTTGTGGCACATTAGTATATGTGAGGGGGCAAACTTTTCAAGGTGGGTGGTGACCATAGTGGCCATTTTGAAGTCGGCCATCTAACCACTGTGTTCGATGTCATCAACCATTCCCACTATATTAAGGTGTATCCATATAAATGGTCCACCCTGTACATTAATATAGTGCCTACCAGCTTGGGGTCAAATCCATGTACTTCATGCACTTTCACACTTTTGAAAGCTGAACATAATAGGGTTACGTCACATACTGTCATAGCGCAGCAAGCAGAAGAGTGGCTGTATTGTTTAGAATCAGTGTTGCCAGACACTGTATGATAATTATCATATTTGTACCATAATTTTATCCTCTGTACAATGTACGATCAGTAATTCCAAAAATCCCATAATGTACAATCATTTTACATCTTCATTTCAATTATTCCATTAGCATGACAAGGTACAGATCTCAGTTTTCATCGGCCTGCGCAGACATACTTGGTTTGTTTATGTGCAGTTGTCTAACTTGTGACTTTAGAGCCAATCAATGCACAATGTAACACATGGTGACGCATAAAGTAAACAATGAATAGTGATTTAAGCGTGGATTTTCATTGGCGGAGTTGCAGCTACGGAATATACAAAAAGTGATATTGGCATCAGACTTACAGAAATGAATGGGAGAAAGACCCCAGTTGTACTGGGTGGTTAAAGCCTCTAGCTATCATGGACACACGTCCAGGAATGCCATGAGGACCTGCTGCCTGGCGCAAGTGTCTCAACTCCATTTCCTACTCCCTAAGGGTGGGGGTGAAGTTGATGTGAGCTACTGCTGCGTTTGGAAGAGCTGCGTCTGGTTGCCTCTCCTCAAAGCAGGCAAAGAAATGGTTCAGCTCCTCTCACATTGAGGCATCACCTTCAGCAGCTCCATGACTGGTCCTGATGTGTATGGTGATGTGTATGGGTGTGTGCGATAATTTTTCTCAAAATACATTTGCATTTAGGATCTGGCAACACTGTTCAGCATTTTCACAATCAGCTACAGCAGTTTTTGTTTAATGAGTAAGAGAGAAATTTTATGAATATCTGTCAAATACAGGACTCACTGCTAACTTTACTAAGGTGTCAGAGGTGTTTGAAATATGGAAAGTAGAAAAAGCTAGGGTGGCACAGGGAAGGTTAGAATAAAAAAAGAGCAAAGATCTGGAAACAGATATGGCTAAATGTGTAAAAATTGCCAACATTTTCATTAAAACAAGCTAACAGTTTGTAATATCAATTGAGGGCAATGAAACGGGTAAGGCAAGATGGTGAACTTTGCCAGCAAACCATTGTTTAGTGGTAGTAGCCTAGGGGTAACACACTTGCCTATAAACCAGAAGACCCAGGTTAAAATCTCACTTACTACCATTGAGTCCCTGAGCAAGACACCTAACCCTAATTTGCTCCAGGGGGACTGTCCCTGTAACTACTGATTGACAGTCGCTCTGGATAGGGGCATCTGATAAATGCTGTAAATGTCTGAGGCATGAACCTCCAGGCCTGAAAATTAGTCCCACTCTGGCCCTGGAATGTGCTCATACCTTTCTATGCTTGTGGAGCATCAGACTGGAAAGCAGGTGTGTTGACATAACAGCCATGCATGATGTTGTTGCTGCAAGAAAGAGAGAGAGAAAAAGAGAAATCAAAGCAAAACAACTGCGCAATTTGACCTTATCACTGGTGATCTGTGGGGATCAGTGATCCAATATCACATCAGTGTTGATACTTGATGATCAATGAACCTGGAGTGGATGATTGTGATGATCCCACAATTTCCTTAATTTATTACAAGACATGTATGGTTATTTAAAATGGTAGCTAAAGAGATACTATATTAATGTAACTAGTTAATGAGATACTATTACTCCCAGAAAATCAGAATACGGTGTCAGAACAAACTGCTCTATAATATGCAATAGAACTTGAGAGTAGGAATCTCTTGACACTTGGTTCAGAGATATGCAATGTGATTGAACAATTATTAATGCATCTTACTTAAATTTTATGCATTAATATTTTATTATAATTAAGGGCAAAAACATACACTACCAGTCAAAACTTTGGGGTCTTGCATTTCTTACATTATAAAAACAAAGGACTCAAATAACAGGGCATTTGCGTGGGAGGGAGCTTTTTAAATTGCCATTGTAAAACACTGTAGCACAGCTCACCGTGAAACGTGTCCTCCGTTTTTAACCCATCACCCTTAGTAAGCAGTGGGCAGCCATGAAAGGCGCTTGAGGATCAGTGTGTGTGGACAGTACACCTCAGTGGCACAACCTTCTGATTACGGGCCTGCTTCCTCACCCACTAGGCAACCTCTTATCCATTTCACACCCATGTCTTAGACAACAAAAACGATTTCCAACAGTCCTGAAGGTTTATGCTTAACATTTACATTTACATTTACAGCATTTGTCAGACGCCCTTATCCAGAGCGACTTACAACGTGCTTTCAAGTTACCATCGATGAAGAGATCAATTCCGGTTCACTAGGACCCCAACTATGAATACATCTATTTTATTCACTCTGTTGTAGATTCTGTACACAAAGTTCGACAACAAGAAAATTACAATTTAATCTAAATATTCTTTAAAGAGGAAGGTCTTGAGCTGCCGTTTGAAGGTGCTCAGTGACTGAGCTGTTCTGACCTCGAGGGGAAGTTCATTCCACCACCGAGGGGCCAAGACGGAGAAGAGTCTAGATGAGTGTTTTCCTTTTACCTTCAGAGATGGAGGGACCAGGCGAGCAGTACTGGAGGCTTAACACTTTCTCATAATTCACTCATGTTAACAAGCATCTCATGAAGCAGCTTTTGATTATGACAATAGTGAACAAAGCAGCCAAGAAGGTAAAAATATGTTTTTTTATATGCTTGGATTCTTCAAAATGGCTCAATCTTTGTATCTATTAAAAAAACATTTGGGCTGTTCTCTGATGACAACATTTCAGAAAACGCTCCTGAGTGGATGCAGGTTTTTTTTAGAAGTCGACAATGCATTTTAGAAAAAGTGTTCTTGTGTCAACTGGGCCAGAGAGGGTGACGGAGAGGTCAGATTCCATTCTATTAACCATGCGCTGTTTTATGTTCTGTATCACAATGACATCTGTGCATGTCTGCATCGTGATGCAACAATGAATCATACTTCATTGTAGGCCTTGACTTATCCTACTACTGTGTAAAAATATTATTATTATTACATATTGAAAAAATACTGACTGTTAAAATCTCAAGTTAAACTAAAGGGTTGAGCTCTGAAACAATAAACTATCAAATGTAAAAATAGCCCTGTGAAGGAAAGCATTTTATCTAAAACTGGACCTCAAAGGCATCACACCAAAGGAGTTACATATTTCCCATTCACTGTTATGTCTCATTGGATGAAAATTTATAGCCAAGTAAAGACCCTTATTAACCACAGTATTAAAGAATTTGGTTCTCTGAGACTCACAATACAGGAGGTGTAGCATAAGGGCAATGGAGATATTCCTCTCTTCTGGTTGTAGTCCTGGCATCCAGGAAGAGGGCAGGAGAGAGGAAACACTCTTCTGCCCAAACACAGCGTCAGTCCTGGAAAAATACACTTTTCTTTTAATCATACATGCAAACAGTAGATCAGCAAATGCATTGAGGCTGACTCACCATACTCATTAATGAGATCCATGCAAATAAAACTCATGACAGGGTGGTAGTAGCATAGTGGGTTAGACAGCTGCTTATGACCCAGAAGATCATAAGGTCAGAACTATAAACACCACTTACTATACTGACTGTCTTCTAGGGGACTGTCCCTGTAACTACTAATTGTAATTCAGTCTGGATAAGGGCATCGGACAAATGTCATAATTGTAACAGTACACAGAGATAGCTTTTACTATTGAGTCAAAATTTCGTGTTATCTTAATGGCATATAACAGCGGTTGTCTTTTACAGACATACTTAATGTAAATACATAATGTAGTAGGGAAGCCGTTGAACATCAGGTGTTGATAGTAATATTAAATTCATATTAATTACAGTGCAGAAATTGTTCCACATTTTGTTTCCTTATTCCAAAATAAAATGTAGGGCTGCAACAATGCATCGATTAATCGACAATCGCTTCACTTCTTACCTTTGCATCCCTGCCACATCAATACCATCTGAGTGGCTGTTTTCTGTAGCAGGCAACATAGCCTCAAAAATAAGAGTGAGCCTGAGCCAGAAACATGTGAACATACTAAAATTTTTAAATTGCAATTAAAAGTGTCTGAAAAAAGGGAGTGAGAGAGAGAGTAAGTGTGTGTGTGTCAGTGAGTTTGTGAATGTGTTCGTCTGCAAATGTGTGTGTGTCTGCGAGTGTGTCCATCTGCAGTGTAATGTAGTTCTGACATTCAAACAAATCCTGTTAAATTTTCTGATTTGTATCGTTTCTTTTTTTATAAATGCTTAATTCAAAGAATTTATAAAAATCAAAAGATGTAATTGACAGGTGAGTCGCCTTGACAGCATGAGCAGTTGTTATTCATTTTGGAATAAGGTCATAGGGCAATCCTCTACGTGATGCATGGGACATTTTGATAACACAAGTTACTTTATCCCCATAATTAGTGGTCAGATCAAGTGTGACATGTATGTAGTACTTGTCGTGCCGTACTACTGGGTAATATAAAGTTAAGACAAAAGCCATACAGGCAGTTTGAAACCTTTCCATGTGATGCACGGGACACAGAAAACTAGTCTCAGTTGTTAAAACAAACGTACACAATAAAGCTCTGTCAACTCTAAGTATTCAGACAAAAATATTTCACCGAATATTTCAATGTATAATGGGTGTCAAAATTGTGCAAGACTTCAATAAAATAATGTACAAACTGGATTCCAAAAAAGTTGGGACACTAAACAAATTGTGAATAAAAACTGAATGCAATGATGTGGAAATGGCAAATGTCAATATTTTATTTGTAATAGACTGTAGATGACAGATCAAAGGTTTAATCCAAGTAAATGTATGATTTTAAAGGAAAAATACAATCAAAATTTCACGATGTCAACAAATCCCAAAAAAGTTGGGACAAGTAGCAATAAGAGGCTGGATGGTAGTAGCCTAGTGGGTAACACACTTGCCTATGAACCAGAAGACTACAGAGTCACAGGTTCAAACCCCACTTAATACCATTGTGTCCCTGAGCAAGACACTTAACCCTAAGTTGCTCCAGGGGGACTGTCCCTGTAACTACTGATTGTAAGTCGCTCTGGATAAGAGCGTCTGATAAATGCCGTAAATGTAAATGTAAATGTAAAGTAAATTTGAGCATAACGAAGAGCTGGAAGACCAATTAACACTAATTAGGTCAATTGATTGGGTATAAAAAGAGCTTCTCAGAGTGGCAGTGTCTCTCAGAAGCCAAGATGGGTAGAGGATCAACAATTCCCACAATGTTGCGCAAAAAGATAGTGGAGCAATATCAGAAAGGTGTTACCCAGCAAAAAATTGCAAAGTCTTTGCATCTATCATCATCAACTGTGCATAACATCATCCGAAGATTCAGAGAATCTGGAACAATCTCTGTGCGTAAGGGTCAAAGCCGTAAAACCATACTGGATGCCCGTGATCTCTGGGCCCTTAAACAACACTGCACCACAACCAGGAACGCTACTGTAAAGGAAATCACAGAATGGGCTCAGGAATATTTCCAGAAACCATTGTCAGTGAACACAATCCACCGTGCCATCTGCCGTTGCCAGCTGAAACTCTACAGAGCAAAGAAGAAGACATTTCTAAGCAAGATCCACAAGCAAGATCAAGAGTTTTCACTGGGCCAGGGATCATTTAAAATGGAGTGTGGCAAAATGGATGACTGTTCTGTGGTCAGACGAGTCACGATTCGAAGTTCTTTTTGGAAGAACTTCGACAAGGACAACCCAAGTTGTTATCAACGCTCATTTCAGAAGCCTTCATCTCTGATGGTATGGGGTTGCATGAGTGCGTGTGGCATGGTCTGGAAAGGCACCATCAATGCAGAAAAATATATTCAGGTTCTAGAACAACATATGCTCCCATCAAGATGTCATCTCTTTCAGGGAAGACCCTGCATTTTTCAACAAGATAATGCCAGACCACATTCTGCATCAATAACAACATCATGGCTGCATAGGAGAATGATCCGGGTACTGAAATGGCCAGTCTGCAGGCCAGATCTTTCACCTATAGAGAACATTTGGCGCATCATAAAGAGGAAGGCCCAAGACGATTGAACAGTTAAGAGGCCTGCATTAGACAAGAATGGGAGAGCATTCCTATTTCTAAACCAGACGTCTGTTGAGTGTTGTAAGAAGAAGGGAAGATGCCACACAGTGGTGAAAATGGCCTTGTCCCAACTTTTTGGGGAATTGTTGACACCATGAAATTCTGAATCAACATATTTTCCCCTTAAAATGATAGATTTTCTCAGTTTAAAGTTCTGTGATTTATGTTCTATTCTGAATAAAATATTAGAAGTTGGCACCTCCACATCATTGCAATCAGTTTTTATTCACGATTTGTATAGTGTCCCAACTTTTTTGGAATCTGGTTTGTATATGCAACACCAATATATGCAACCAGAATGACCAAGATGGTATGATGGACAGGACATGATGTATGGGACAACAGAAGAAGAAGAAAGTGAAGTGATTGACATTGTGATACACAGCAGCACAGCACACTGTGCACACAGTGAAATGTGCCCTCTGCATTTAACCCATCACCCTTAGTGTGCAGTGGGCAGCCATGACAGGCGCCCGCGGAGCAGTGTGTGGGGACGGTGCTTTGCTCAGTGGCACCTCAGCGGATCGGGATTCGAACCGGCAACCTTCTGGCCACTTCCTTAAACGCTAGGCTACCACTGCCCAAATGGTACTTGTCTAAAAGCTACATGTTATAAGATATACAGAACTAAGAGTTAAAATGTGGTCCATTATATGAATATTTTAATTATGCACTATTCAATATAACATATAATCTGAACTTTGAATGTCTGAGTTATGAGAGTAATTAGCCTTAAATCGGGAGAGGTCACAGTGTTTCACATGTCTTCAAAACCTTCAGTTTTTTAAATACATTAGAAATAAAACGAAGTTCCATATTATGTGAGTACACATATTACATATCAGGACAAAAAATGTGCAAATATTACAGAATTGTTTTTAGCATTTTGCTTTAATTTGCAAAACAAATGTGCTGTGAATGCTTTCCGTGTGCACTGTATACAGAAACTCAAAGGGACTGAAAAACAGACAGACAGACAGACACCAGGAAAAAAAAAGTGCCAGAACGTTACTTGTGGAGTATGGAAGTCAGTGGCAGCTCTTGTACGGGGCACCAATTGTCCACACAACAGCGCCCTGTTTCACACATCTCCTGAAGAGAAAGAAAAAGAAAACAAGTAATGGAGGAGGGAAATGACTAAATATGCTCATAACAAAGCAAGAGAAAAAATACATTTCTGAGCCCAGAAAGAGATGAAAGATCAGAGGAGACGGATGAGGCAATGAGAAAAGGAACATGGGAAGGGAATCAGTGGGAAAAAAGTGAGAGAGAAACAGACTGTGTATATCTCTAAGCATAAGTGTGTCATACCTTGAGAGAGAACGCCTGTGCAAAATGTATTCTCACACTCCCTTTGTCATCCCTGCACAACAAGGATAGCACAAACCAAAGAGCAGACAGGACACCCCCCTTCAAACACACACACACACACACACACACACACACACACACACACAATATTATTAACTTCCCCTGCCAAGGGTGATTGAATTTGCAGCTCCGGCACCCATGACTACAACAATCATAATGACACAATCATTGTGGACATGAATGACATGGTCATTATGATCTACTTTTTAACTGTTGATTTGCCTTTTTAAATCACTGCACAGTTATTACCATTATTGTATTGCGAAGTTTTCTGCATCCCTATATCTGGTGGTGTTCTTTGATTCTGATTCACCCAGATTTTGAAGATAATAATATATAAAAACACAAAGGTAGATATTTTTGAGACTATTTAAGATGTTTGCAGATTCACTAATTTGTTACTGAGAATTGCAATGATTATCTGCATATTTAGATTGGTAGTGTAGTGGCAAGATGACAAGACTACATTTGTGATGTCTGCTGTTGTTGTACAATGGGTACACAACAGAGGTACACACACATAAAACACATAAATCAATGAATAAAGGGAATGGGGAACAGATACCCGTGGCAGCAGACACTGGCCAAAAGGGCAGTCATAAGAGACACCCACAGGCACCAGGTTGGCATCAGGAACTAGGTTGTCACTCATAGCCTGCCTGATGCGTGCCATCCACTGACTACCATGGACACTATCCTGGGACACACAAATGCTGATGCTTTCTCCATCCTGTAGAAGAGCTCCAACCAACTATACACATACAAAAACAGAGAGAATAAAAAAATAAATGCAGAGACAATGAATGTGGCACACAGTCATAGAAGAGAATTTGGAAACACCACCATATTATAATAATACCAGTATTATTGTAAAAAACTATTATAATTACTTTGCAAATGATCATTATGTTATTCTATACCAAAAAAAATACAATAATGTTGGACTGGACCATGTTTAGCTTAAAGTTCAGCATGCATTTTTTGTTTCCACATTCGCTTTTTCTATTTTACCCTTTTGAAATGCAGTGAAATATTTCCTATGAGCATGAGAAGTGTGTTCCGATATGGTTGCCCATTTGTTTGTTTTGGCAGTGTTCCATCACCATATTCTACTCTCTGACTGGTAGAGGCTGTGTAATACAGCAAGATGACTCACCGAGGTCATGATTGTGGAATACAGGTCATCTGTCTCCGCATCCTGCTCTGTGGCCACACCAGCAGGGAAGAGGATCACACCCATTTTCTGAAGAACAAACCTATGATGGGCGGTGACAATCTGCTTTAAATAAGATTATATACATACAGCTAACTATTCAGTCCACTTTATTACACATTGAAGCATGAATTGTGTAATAAAGTGTTCAATTCACCTTAGTTAGGCTGTCCTAGTTAGGGTACTGGGCCACTGTTGCACAAATGTACACCTATAACCACATATTTCTGTACCAGTTGTACAATGCCACCGTCTGCCGCTGCTTCTGTTTGTACTCTCCGAGGCACTGAATCAAGCGCCCAGACCACCTTCAGAGTCCAATAAAGAGACCACCAGAGGGATAGTCCCTAGCAATAAACTGCTGATGAGAATACTTAGCATGAAATGTAGGGCACCACAGCCCCCACCACCATAACAACTAAAGCCTCAGGGATCTTCAAATGGACCAGTGGACAATGGTTACAATAGACATACAATGTACACCATGATTCTGGACTTAACCTACTCTGCACTGTCCAATACCCCCAAACATGGACCAAGTCCAATATATAGAGCATCTGCTCTATTCTACACTTTGGGCTCTTCTACCACTAAACCTGTTCTTGGACTAAATCATCACCAACCCTGCACTGACACCAATTGCAGCCTCACTCTACCCTGGAAGTGGGTCCCTCTCTGTATCACTCCTTCCCCAGGTGTCTACCTTTCTTTTTTTTAGTGGAGTTTTTCCTTGTGTGCAAAAGGGTCAAGAGTGGGGGTGTCCAATGTAAGTCCATTGAGACAATGTATGTGATTATGGGTTATATAAGAAATAAATGATGTTGTTGTTGATGTTGAATTGTAAAAATATGTATTAGTTGTTAATTATCATGTTGATCAATAGAAATTAAATATGACAAAAGAATGGCATGTCACCCGTGTTTGAATGACCTGATGGCTAGATAAATAAGAGAGATTATCCTATTACCTAAGCATCTGGGGCTTTTCAGTGATAACAGTGTTCAACTATGCCCTCATCACTCATAAAAGCTAAATAATAAAATGATTTTCACCTGCTCTCAGAACAGACTTCAGCATTTGACTGAACTAAAGCACAATAACAGGGATGGCTAGATCAGGAGGAACATACCGCAACCAGCTGTTATTGACCTGAACAGGGCTGAAGCAGTAGGGTACACGCATGCTGTGACAGAACAGCACCAGGGGAATCAGAAAGAGGTCCAAACTACTCTGACGAACAGAAACAAACACCAGTGGGGTCTTCTGCAAACAGATACACACATACATACAGAATTGAGTTTATTGTCACAAACAAGGAATTTGCCTTAGTGATTGGTACATCAAAGGTAAGAAATATACACAAGATAATAAACCAATATCATAAAAATGGGTACTTAGGCACAACTGAAAACCAGACATATTTAACCAAACATATACAGTATGGGCCAAACATTTTTTTGTGTTTTCTTTATTTTCATGACAATTTACATTGGTAGATTCTCACTGAAGGCATTACATTTACAGCATTTACCAGACACCCTTATCCAGAGCGACTTACAATCAGCAGTTACAGGGGCAGTCACTCCCTGGAGTAACTTAGGGTTAAGTGTCTTGCTCAGGGACACAATGGTAGTAAGTGATTTGAACCTGGGTCTTCTGGTTCATAGGCGAGTGTGTGACCCACTAGGCTACTACCACCCTATCAAAACAATGAATGTGGAGTTATGTACAGTGGGTTGCAAAAGTATTCAGCCCCCTTGAACTTTTCCACATTTTGTCACATTACAGCCACAAACATGAATCTATTTTATTGGAATTCCACATGAAAGACCTATACAAAGTGGTGTACATTTGAGAAGTGAACAAAAATCATACATGATTCCAAAAAATTGTTACAAATAAATAACTGAAAAGTGGGGTGTGCATATTTATTCCGCCCCGAGTCAATACTTTGTAGAACCACATTTTGCTGCAATTACAGCTGCCAGTCTTTTAGGGTATGTCTTTACCAGCTATGAACATCTAGAGACTGAGATTCTTGCCATTCTTCTTTGCAAAACAGCTCCAGCTTGTCAGATTAGATTGTTTTAAACCATTACATTGTTGCCCTGGCTTTATGTTTATGGTCATTGTCCTGCTGGAATGTGAACCTCTGCCCCAGTCTTAAGTCTTTTGCAGACTCCAAGAGGTTTTCTTCCAAGATTGCCCTGTATTTGGCTCTATCCATCTTCCCATCAACTCTGACCAGCTTCCCTGTCCCTGCTGAAGAGAAGCACCCCCAGAGCATGACGCTGCCACCACCATATTTGACAATGGGGATAGTGTGTTCAGAGTGATGTGCGGTGTTAGTTTTCTGCAACACACAGCGTTTTGCATTTTGGCCAAAAAGTTCCATTTTGCTCTCATCTGACCAGAGCACCTTCTTCCACATGTTTGCTGTGTCCCCCACATGGCTTGTGGTAAACTGCAAACGGGACTTATTATGGTTTTCTTTTAACAATGGCTTTCCTCTTGCCACTCTTCCATAAAGGCCAACTTTGTGCAGTGCACGACTAATAGTTGTCCTATGGACAGATTCCCCCACCTGAGCTGTAGATCTCTGCAGCTTGTTCAGTCACCATGGGCCTCTTGGCTGCATTTCTGATCAGCGCTGTCCTTGTTCGGCCTGTGAGTTTAGGTGGACAACTTTGGTAGGTTTACAGTTGTGCTATACTCCTTCCATTTCTGAATGATCGCTTGAACAGTGATCTGTGCTATGTTCAAGGATTGGGAAATCTTTTTGTTGCCTAAGCCTGCTTTAAATTTCTTAATAACTTTATCCCTGACCTATCTGGTGTGCTCTTTGGACTTCATGGTGTTGTTGCTCCCAATATTCTCTTAAACAACCTCTGAGGCAGTCACAGAGCAGCTGTATTTGTACTGACATTAGATAACACACAGGTGCACTCTATTTAGTCATTAGCACTCATCAGGCAATGTCTATCAGCAACTGACTGCACTCAGACCAAAGGGGGCTGAATAATTACGCACACCCTACTTTTAAGTTATTTATTTGTAAAAAATGTTTGGAATGTATGAGTTTTGTATGTATGAGGAATGTATGAGTTTTCATTCCACCAGTGTACACCACTTTGTATTGGTCTTTCACATGGAATTACAATAAAATAGATTCATGTTTGTGGCTGTAATGTGACAAAATGTGGAAAAGTTGAAGGGGGCCGAATACTTTTGCAACCCCCTGTACTTAAGAAAAAAAGGTGATATAACTGCAGTCCAGTTCACCCCAAACCATCTCGATTGGGTTCAGGTCCAGTGACTGTGGAGGCCACTTTTTGTTAAGTACATAACTCCACATGTGTTCATTCATAGTTTTGATGCCTTCAGTGAGAATCTACCTATGTAAATTGTCATGAAAATAAAGAAAACACATTGATGTGAGGTGTGTCCAAACTTTTGGCCTGTACTGTACATATATAAAATGGAAAAGGTTACGGCACATGTTAATCCGAAAGTGCTGGAGAAAAATGGATTAAATATTTCAGGCCAATTAGTTTTTCCCTGTATATATTTCTGTAATGGAAATTGTACTGTTGTGTGATTCATGACTCACCCAGGTTAATCACCCGGATCCATGAAATAACTCATGAGTCATGAATGTGAGGTCTTCATTGAACTGAATTCTTTGGGTCCTAACTACACCATGTCTAAATTGTAAACTCAGTCACATGAATACATCTTATAATCATTAAAACACCAATTACTACCATAAAAATGGCATAATTTAGTTTCTTTGCACCATCTGAATCAGACAGATTAGCACTCATAACCCGAGTCAATTGCTCAGGTTAGTGCTACTAACCCCAGACAGTGCATCCGGCAGATAACATCCTCCACTGCCAAAAACAGACAGCCAAATCTGAGTTGCTCAAACAAGCAGGTTTAATTGAAAGTTATTTATTTTCATCACAAGGCATCTGACTTTCTTTTAAAAGAATGTATATATTTACTTTGTTAAAAATCTATAAAATTATAATAAAAAATCAGCTAACCCTGTGTAGTGGTACAAGGCTGAGGGGACATTAACTTAACAAATGAAATTTGAAAACGTCAGTTGCAGATTACACACACCATGTTCCTGTGTTGTAGGATGGTGTGCACTAATCATATTAATTACATAGTGTTTAAAAGCATCTGCTTATATTGGAGGAAGACAACATTATGCTAGTGCAATGATGGAGAAGCATCCATTAATAATAAAAAGCAGTTACCAGCTGTGTGGCCTTGTGCAAGGCTGCCATTTGGTTGAGGTTAACCTGCACACTGCAGAACAGGACACTGAAGAACTTTAACAAGATCCAGCCAGTCAATCTAAGAAGAGGAAAAATAATTGAGTAAAATGGAGCCAAAATTGGAAGCTACATTAAGGCAGAGTGGCAGAATATGCCAGGATACATGGCTGAAGATAAACTGCTTTTGGAGAGTCAGTAGCTCAGGGGATCATCCACTTCCCACCCTCTACAGCATTTATCAACGGTCATTTAGATACAATTCTTCAAATGGTATATTACTGCAGAATATCTGGCCAGATGTTTATGAAATGTTTTGTGGCACCCAATGAAAGGATGCCATCCTTAGCATTTGCTTATATTGCCTATGCCACAAGGATATGCCAGCCCTGTGCTCAGTCATACTTCCAGTTGCTATTGTTCCCAATTGCTTCCATTTTGTGGAAGAGTTTACCCTGGAATGAGGGTGACTCATTCTTTTACAAATGTTTGGTAGCAGCAGGCTACATGGCTAGGCTCCTTTGACCAGCAGATTGAATTCTAAAGTTATCTGCTCATATCCAGCCAAATGCTTCAAAATTCAATGGACAATGCTTCACAGTGTAGATGGACAATGACCCAAAGCATACTCTGAAAGCAACCAAGAAGGGGAATGTTATGCAATGGCCAACTAATTCACCTGACCTGAATATGACTGATCATCTATGCCCCCAGAATGCACACAGAACAATAAGGAACAGGAGTTGCAGTAGATGTCTCACCAGGGATATAACCCATGTAGCTTGTGACAGCTATGCATTCCAGACTTCAGGCTGTAATTGATGGCAAAGGACTTGCAACCAAGTATTTAAAAGTAAAAGTTTGATTTATAATTTTTCATTTTTAGTCCCTTAAAGAGTATGATAAAGAGCATGATGCACATATGCAAACTGTTATAATTCATACACCATTCAACTGATTTGGATGCAAATACCCTCAAATGGGGCAGTAGTGGCAATAGAGGGAAAGAAACTGGACTCATAATCAAAGGAGCCACTGAGGTCCCTTTGAGTAACATACCATCCCCACACACTGCACCCCGGGCACCTTTCATTGGATAAATGCAGGTGATGGGTTAAATGCAATGTTAAATGAGGATGACAAATTCCAAAGACTCATAACAATTCTCATAAAAGTGTGTTCAGGAGTACAGGGTAAAGCCAGAAAAACATGCACAGGGACTGTTCTAACCGGAGCAGTACAGGAGAGAAGCTGGCATTGACCAGATTCTTGATGGAAGCTGCTGAATCCGGGCTCTTATCATCAGATCTGCTGATGGTGCAGGAGAGCAGCTTCTGCACCCTGGTCAGCCAAGATTAGACAAGAGAACACAGTCACAGGACATGGTCTCACTTCACTGGAACAAAGACTGTGATTGTCACACATATTACACACAACGTTTGAGCCATGCAGTCAGACTTGACACACATACTTGTTTATGCCTGGAGAACTAAAAAAAAGGTTATAGGCAATTATAGGCTTTAAGGGTGGCGGTTAATTTCAAAGTATTTTGAATAAAAAAAAAAAAAGAATAACAGTTCACTGAATTGCATTTTGTTTTGCCATGGGTTCTCTGCACATTTATTCGAATGGCAATATCAAATCACATGCTCTGATTGAATATCACATTGCCAATTGCCAAAAGAATTGCCATTTGAATTTTTGTGCTTCCATATTACACTGCTTAAACACAGTTCCCATAATAAAGTTAAACACAGTGATCCATGAAACATTTGCATTTGGAAATTAAGCTAGACAGCTTGTAAGCACTTGTAATGCAAAAAAGAAAGACTAAAAAGTGCAATAACATTCATTAGTACAAATAAAAATACTCGGTTTACTTTTGTTTGTAATCCTGCTTCAATTATAAGTTTATTTTCAATGAAGTCTTAAAATAAGGCTCAAGCTTAAATAAGGCTTCAGTTGTAAATAAAAACAATGCCTCTGAGTAAAAATAAAACTATTATAAACTGCAAACATTTAAAATTTCAGTGCAAGTGTGTGAAAATATGAAAATGCTCTGGAGTGAGTATCTGTCTCCAGCTGCTGAGAAGAGAAAGTTGTATTAATAATCACTAATTAGGATGAAAGCGTTGTATCATAATTAACCAAATAAAAGGTACCGCTTAACTCCAATTAAATATCTTTTATATATTTTATTTATATTTATTCTTTGTAGATGCATTTATAATAATATCTTATAACTTTCTTTACTGACAGTAGGAGCATTACTCCCCCCCAGGACTTTCTGTGGTGTATTGCAGTTAAAAATGAACATAAGTGACGGATTGCAGCGTTGCGGAAAAATGATTAAATTCCATTTACATGTTATTGAAGTCCAATGTGTCG
Source organism: Denticeps clupeoides (assembly GCF_900700375.1). Lineage (NCBI taxonomy): Eukaryota > Metazoa > Chordata > Actinopteri > Clupeiformes > Denticipitidae > Denticeps > Denticeps clupeoides. The sequence continues at coordinate 112,701 of NC_041717.1, forward strand.
ACATAAAAATTTTAAATAATCGCAGTTAATAACTAATCGACAAATGGGTTTCAGTCCTAGTTCTATAGTGGCCAAAATTGATCAGATATGCGCCATAACAGGCCCAATACAATTTCCCAATATAGGCATACTTAAAATTCAAAACACTATTTTTTGCCAATGGTGGTCTGAAATACAGCAAAATGTCACACAAATACCCACTGTCACCAAAAGGTGGCCCCAATGTTTTGTTCTTCAGGAGCATCTCAGGTGAAGTAACCCTACTTGTGCCTGATGAGGATCTGTCGGCTAAACTGTATCTTGGACAGATAACACGAGTAAGACCAGAAAAACTAAAACGATATACTGCTAAAATAAAACTAAAGGGAACACTTAAACAACACCTCCAAGTCAAATCAAACTTCTGTGAAATCAAACTGTACACTTAAAAAGCCACACTGACTGACAATCAATTTGACATTGCCAATAAAGGAATTGTTCTGCAGGTGGTGACCACAGACCACTTCTCAGTTCCTATGCTTTCTGATCACTTTTGAAAGCTGGCGGTGCTTTCACTCTAGTGGTAGCATGAGACTGAGTCTACAACCTTCACAAGTGGCTCAGGCAGTACAGCTCATGTAGGATGGCACATAAATGCGGGTTTGACAGGAAGATTTGCTGTGTCTGTCATGTGTTGATAAATTTAATTTCCATGTATAATTTTTGTCTGATTTTGTTGTCAGCACATTCAACTATGTAAAGAACAAAGTATTTAATAAAAATGTTTCATTCATTCAGATCTAGGTTGTCTTATTTTTGTGTTCCCTTTATTTTTTTAGCAGTGTAATGGAAAATCATTGTCAGATTATGTACGATTTGTGAGTGGATGAAACACCTGGGGATGCTGCATATCCGATGCATCCGGTCAACAGTAGAGCTGGAGAACGTCCTGCAGCTACTGACAAACAGCACACAGCACACTCTCCTAATCAGCCAGCCACGATACCTACAACAAATGTTCACCAATCATCTGGGGTCCCAAAAGTAACTTGCACAGCCTAGAACATACAGTGCTTGACACCACATTTTGTTATGTTATGACTCCATGATTTTTTCCACCTCAATTAAAAAAAATACAAAATTTACATAAGCATACACAATCATAAGCCACAAGCTCTGGCAAACCCATTTTTGTGAAGTTTCTCCCATTGTTCAATTGCAGAGCAGTTGTGAGTGTTATGGCCAGAAGTTCAATTGCTAAGTGAAACAGAAAATGTGACAAACAGCGGCCCTGCTTGACCCCACGCTAAACCAGTCCATGTTAGAAATGTTGAGCCAATCCAAATTTTCTCAGCACCAGAAAAATTATTTGGTCAAAAGCCTGTGGTGTGCACATGCACAAACATGTTTGTGAAGCTGCATTCCAGTGGAATTTGTGTTGGTAGTAATGGGCTTTGGGGTTGTAATGACAGTAGTAATAAAACCTGTCTGATCAGAAGAAACATGGTCAGGAATTACAGTCAACATGCTAAAACATTAGTGAGCCCCTTTTCATAGCTGTGCCTTTCATGTCTGCTCACTGTTCACAAAGTGATGAGTTAAATACAGAGGACACATTTCCTTGTGTATCACAATGACAAAAACAATCACTTTTACATTCCAGCTGATGAGTGACACCGAACTATTCTTTGGGGTAAAGAAGTTGAAAACTAAAAAGCCCCAATTATGACCAGAACATAAAAAAAAAAAAAAAAAAACACATAATGTATCAGTCATATCAAATGTGCCTCTATGTCAACCTCCCCCCAAATGGAAGAACCCCAATACAGAAAAAATGTGTTACAGGTTACTGAAGTAGCTTGAAGTCTGCATGAGAAAGGCTTAAAACTTAAAAGCATGAGAACACAGCAGATAACAAGAGAAGTAATATTAAATTAACTCGCTTGCAAAAGTTGTTCTTATATAAAGAATGGGGAAAGGGGAAAAAACCTCAGCAGTCCTCTAAACTTGCTTGATGGCTATGTTTACAATAAGTCCTTTTAGCGAACAATATGTTGCAAGATATATGTCTGGGCAACTCCAGGATCAGTGAACAACTGTCATCCTTGTTGAACATTACGCAGAGCCAGGCTTGGTACAGGTTTCCACACAAAACTCCCTGAACTGCAATTAGCTGCAATCTCCCATCGTTAAATGTCCCCCTACCCTTTGGCCACCTGTGCAGTGGCCAAAGGGTCCGGACAGACACTCTCTTTAGCTCCTGCTAGATGCAGGATGCCGTTGTAGTCTCTGTAGTATATAAGGCATGCTGTAATGACCCTGGGTGGTTTGCCTGGCTCGGAACCAACAGCAGTGATCGGTCCAATCTGTCAATCAGATGTACTTTCTCCAAATTTAACACATCCTTAAGTAGATCTGTAATGAGTAGATGTTGAGCCACTGCCAGAACGTTGCAGTTTTCCAATAATCCTGACATTATTTTGACTGGCTCAGCTAGTTCTGAAGTCGTAGCACTTTTGAGTTTTTCCATTTCAGTACCAGAACCTCTAATTTGAAAAGGAAGTCAGCTCACTCTCCAGGATCGATCTGACCTCAGAGGTCCTTGCGATGGTTACATTTGAAACTGCACTATCATCCCTAGTACATTTGCTACCAGCCTGGCAAGAGGAACTTGAAGGTCTCATCAGAAGACACTGGGCTGTCTGCTATAGTGATTGGGAGCAGTGTTTAGGGATGTCTCCTGAAGTCCACTGTTATCTCTACACTCTTGCACAGCTCCAGGGTGTACTGACTGCACCAGAGTACCAGTTGCTCAACTTCCTGACGGCATGCAGATTCGTCACCATCCTGAATTAGTCAGGAGTTTTGTGGAGTTTTTCCTTGTGTGTGGGGGGTCAAGTGTGGGGGGTGTCAACTGAAGGGCTTGTCAAAGCCCATTGAGACATACTGTATGTGATTTCATATAAGAAATAATAATGTTGTTGTTGTTTGACACTATCGATAACGCTATTTTCCTTGCCAGGTTAGAGAATGTTATTGGGATTAAAGGAACAGTCCTTGAATGGTTCAGATCATATCTGACCAACCGATATCAGTTTGTGGATATCAATGGCGTTTCGTCTTCACATAGTAAAGTAGAGTTTGGTGTTCCACAAGGTTCTGTCCTAAGTCCGTTACTATTTTCCCTATACATGTTACCTATAGGTTACGTCATCCGCAAACACGGTATTACACACAGCTGTATCTGTCAGCAATGCCAGATCAGAGGCAGCAGCCGAACAAAATAGAGAATTGTCTGAAGGATATTAGACAGTGGATGCTCACCAACTTTCTCCTGTTAAACCCTGACAAGACATGAGCTCTTGTACTTGGGTCTCAAGCAGACATAAGCTGGCTGACTACATCATAACCCTGGATAGCCTTTCTATTTCACCAAGTATTGAAGTAAAGGATCTAGGTGTCATCATTGATGCAGGTCTCTCATTCAATTCGCATGAAGATAATGTCACTAGGATAGCATTCTTTCACTTTAGAAATATATAGAAATTACCAGGCCACTGTAGCACCAATATACTAATATCACCACATATTTCAGTATCGGTCGTACAATGCCACCATCTGCTGCTGCTTCTGTTTGTTTTCTCTCCGAGACACGGAATCAAGCGCCCAGACTACTGGCAAATTCCAGTGAGACAAGCAGATAAATTCTGGTTCCTGACAACTGCTAAACGAGGACATAGCATGAAACGAACCAGAGGTGCAGTCATTGGGGTAAAGGGAGAATAGCAGGACTTGAGGGGCACCATTACTGTTTCAGAAGTGATCTTCTGGGCAGGGTGTCTGTTTCAGCAACTTATTACCCGTTACCTTCCAAATGAACATACCACCAGTACTCCAATGTAGAAGAATAGGACCATTAAATGTTAGATCTCTCACACCTAAAACGCTCATTGTTAATGAAATTATTACAGATCAGGGGTTTGATGTGATGTGCCTGACTAAAACAAAATGAATTTGTAGCATTAAACGAGTCTAGCCCTCCTGGATAAAGCTATGTACAGCTATGAACCTCGCTTAACTGGAAGAAAAGGTGTTGTCGCAGTGATTTATAATAATAACCTCAGTATCGCACATAAACCCAGACAGATTTAATTCTTCTGAGATTCTCTATCGAAACATAACCTATTTAGTTTCACAATCTAAAAACCATAAGTTTATTCCACTAATTATTTATTACATCCACTGTGATAAATTTGAGAACTCGCTGAGAACGGCATTCCTGTCTATACTAGCTGTCTATACTATAAATCAAATATAATATGACCTACTCATGAAGGTGGTCACATGCTCAATCTTGTACTGTTCTTCGGTTTAAATATAGTCACTCTTCCACAATCTGAAATGATCTCAGATCATTTTCTTATCGCTTTTAAAATATGTCTTAGACACAATAAAATCTAGTCCCCGGGCTATAGAGACAACCAGACAATTACATCAAGTACATAGTAAATATCCATTCTTGACATTCAGGCTTGCAACAGATTCCAAAAAAGTTGCAACAGTAGAGAATATACCACTTTGTATAGTTTCCCTGTCTTTTAACTACACTTAAAAGACATTTAGGCATTGAAGAACTCAAGTGACTAAGTGTTGCAGGTGTTAGTTTGCCCAATGCTTCCTGCAAACAACGCTTTAGGTGCACAGTATGTGGTTTGGCATTGTCTTGCTGAAATAACCATGGGTGTCCCTTTTCCTCTTTGGTCCGCAGCACACGGCATCCACTTCTTCCAAAAAAGATGTGAAAAACCAATTTGTCTGACCACAATACACGTATACACTGCACAATGAACCATACCAGATGCCTCCATGCCCAGGGAAGTCGACGGCGCTTCTGGACACTATTTATGTAGGGCTTCCTTTTGGCACAGTACAGTTTTAGATGGCATTTCCTAATGTAACTACGTACTGTAGTGCTTGAGAGTGACTTCCTGAAGTAGTCCTGAGACCACACAGTTATTAAACAAATTGATGAATGACTCTGAGATCACGGCCATTCAGTTTAGGCTTGCGCTCTTGGCCTTTACGCATGGTAATTTCTCCAGATTCCCAGATTTATTTTCACTGTAGAGGGCGGAATGCCCAAATCTCTTCCTATCTTTCTTTGAGAAAGATTTTTCTTCATCATTTCAAAGATTGGTGTCAAACTGTCGATCCTCTGCCCATCTTTGCTCCTAAAGGAGTACGCCTTTCCTCGATGCTGCTTTTGTACCGAATCATGATTGCAATCACATGATTGCAATCACAGGGGCAGTGGTGGCCTAGCGGTTAAGGAAGCGGCCCTGTAATCAGAAGGTTGCCGGTTCGAATCCCGATCCGCCAAGGTGCCACTGAGGTGCCACTGAGCAAAGCACCATCCCCACACACTGCTCCCCGGGCACCTGTCATGGCTGCCCACTGCTCACTCAGGGTGATGGGTTAAATGCAGAGGACAAATTTCACTGTGTGCATCGTGTGCTGTGCTGCTGTGTATCACATGTGACAATCACTTCACTTCTTCTGTTAACATCAACAGTTTAGTTATTATACCTTATTACTACCCCTGAATTACCCCATCCCAACTTTTTTGGAATGTGTTTCAAGCCTGAATGGCAAGAATGGATGTTTATTTACAAACCAAATGATGTTGACCAAAAAAACATGAATTATCTTGTGTTCATACTGTCTGCAATTAAATAAAAGTTCAGGGAAATTTGTGAATTACTGCTTTATTTTTTTATTCACATTTTCCACCCTGTCCCAACTTTTTCTGATATTAGATCCGCTTCATACAAGTTTCTTTAAATAAGTAGCACCTGATGTTATAAATCCTATCTTTAAAATTATTAATTCATTACTTAGCATCGGCCACGTTACCAGTTTGTTCAAGGTAGCAGTCGTCATACCCCTGATTAAAAAATCAGTCAGCTTTCGAATTATAGACCGATATCCAACCTTCCATTTATAATGAAAAATTTAGAAAAGGTCATAGCCCAGTGAAGTATATCAATCAATATTTAGACCTCATCACAGCGTTAGTTAAAGTAGTTAATGACCTGCTGTTAGCTGCTTGTCCTGCTTGACCTTAGTGCAGTGTTTGAAACCATTGCTCACGCTATTCACCTTGACAGGTTAGAGAATGGGATTGAGGTTGTTGGGATTAAGGGAATAGCCCTCTCATGATTCAGATCATATTTGACTGATCGGTATCAGTTTGTGGACATTAATGGTGATTCGTCTTCATGCAGAGTTTGCTGTTCCACCAGGGTCTGTCATAGGTACATTGCTATTTTCCTAATAAAAGTTAGGTCACGTAATTCGTAAACACAGTATTGATTTTCACTGCTATGCTGATGACACACAGTTGTATGTATAAGCATCTTCTGTTAAACCCTGATAAGACAGAATTACTTGTCGTTGGGTCTCATGCAGCCAGATGTATGCTCTGTGACTACAACATAACTCTAGATAACCTTTCTATCTCACCAAGTACAGAAGTAAATGATCTAGGAGTCCTCATTTAATTGATTCACATGCATTCTTTTACCTTACAAACATTGCAAAGACAAGAAATATGTTCTCAATGCATGATGCAGAAAAGTTGGTCCACACCTTTATTACATAAATGTTAGATTACTGAAATGCATTACTGGATGTTCTAGTAGGTGCATGAATAAACTCCAGCTAGTTCAGAATGCTGCAGAGTTCTAACAAGTAGCAGAAAATTTGACCACATCACCACTTTCCTACAATCACTGCACTGGCTACCCATCAAATTTAGGATTGACAACAAAATCCTACTTTTGACCTATAAAGCTCTTAATAGTCACGGAGTAGGTGAGTGAACTTTAAGTTATTGACAATCTGCCATGCCCCCTGCGTTCAAGGTCAAAGCTGGAAGCAGATCCTTCTCTTTTAGAGCTCAGCAGTTGTGGAACGGCTTGCCAGTCAAAAGTTTGGACACACCTTCTCATTGAATGTGTTTAAATTATTTTCATGACCATTTACATTGGTAGATTGTCACTGAAGGCATCAAAACTATGAATGAACACATGTGGAGTTATGTAATTAACAAAAAAAATAACTGAAAACATGTTTTATACTCTTTAAGAGCTTCAAGAAGTCGTCACCTGAAATGGTTTTCCAACAGTCTTGAAGGAGTTCCCATGGTGTTTAGCACTTGTTGGCCCCTTTGCCTTCACTCTGCGGTCCAGCCCACCCCAAAAAATTTCGATTGGGTTCAGATCCAGTGACTGTGGAGGCCACTTTTTGTTAAGTACATAACTCCACATGTTCATTCATAGATCTTCAGTGAGAATCTACCAGTTTAAGTGGTCATGAAATAAAGAAAAGACATTGAATGAGAAGGTGTGTGCAAACGTTTGGCCTGTACTGTACATACAGCGTTTCCTTGGAATAATAAAAATATTTTAATATTGCAAATCAGACTTAGATAGTGTATATATAAAAAAGATATTACCTAGTCTGGGTTTCCTTCACGCACAGAATATTCTTGAAGCCAAGTGAAGGAGAATTTTGAAGAAATTTATGACCCTGAGAAAAAAAAAATCTCTTCAATTTTGTCCCATTATTCTCTTAAACATGACTGAAAAAAGGATACTATAATAAACTGCATCATCCAATTAACTCCCCTCAAAATGTGATTCCAAAAAAAGTACATGAAGTACAAGAATCTGATGAACAATTGGACAGCAGCTTTGCCTTTTCATGGTTAAATAAGAACTATTTTCACAGCAGCAAAATGATTAAGTTACAAAAAACAGGCATTTCAGTTAACTAATTCCAAATACTTAGCCTATTTCTGCTCTTTACTTAATCTACTTTCCCCCCAATGTCTGCTTTTTTTACTCACCAAACTCCCGGGGTTGCACTGATGGCAGCTTTGGCCCACCAGCGGTCTGAATCTCCCCAGGAAAGGTGTCACTGTTTGCTGTTTCTTCAGGTTATTCACAAGGCAGAACTGCACAAACACAACCAGTAATCTCATAACGCAGCACATTCTCTTAAATCATTACAAGCAGAAACAATTCAAGGAGGTTCACATACTTACCAATAGCAAAAATTCCAGACATTTTACCTCCCTACTCCTATTAGTTTTAGTGTTAAAAAAATATTTTTACAACTAGCCTTGGACCTATTTTGAGTAGCATTTTCTGGTGAGCCACTTTGAGCTGCTGAATTCTGATTAAATAATTTAAATCATAATTTAATTTAAGGGTTCAAATCTGGCACCAGTACTTTGAATGCTTTTAATCCAGTTGGAATGCTTTTAATCCTGGGGTCTTGAATTTGCTTGAAAGTTCTACTCTATGCTCTGTGACAGCAGTGCAGTTTCAAAGCTAGATGATTGATATTGACCTTCCCTTGATATTGACCTTCCCCGCTGTGTACTTTGTGTTAAAAAAAAAGGTCCAAATTTATGGAACTTATTAAATGTTTTACAAAGCTTGTAACTGGTGTGTGTGTATTATATGTGTGTATCACATTCGTTGTTGCACTTATACATAGAACCCTGAACATCCTCCAGCCCTCCAGAGTAGTAGTGTTTTAGTCAACAAAATTTCTTACTTAATATCTTCGTCAACTATCCTTTATAGAAATGAACCGTGATGGAAATGAAATACACAGCGTAAATGCTGCTCATGTGAGAAATATTATAATATTAATATTGTTGACTAATAAGAACTATGTTATATTTGTGAACCACATTGTATGTTTGATAAAAGATAAGTTAATATGATTCTTTATTAGTCCCACAAGTGGGAATTTTACAGTCATGGCAGAAAGTGGACAGTACAAAATAAGAGCAGCAAAAAACAATAGCACAGACACTATGGCGACTGTATAATATAAATATAATAAATAGTCCTAGAATAGAAAAAATTAAGCAGTGAATGTGAGTTGTAAAAATAAAATATATTTGTGAGATTTTACATCATGAAGTTTGTGGGCCAAAATACGTCCCTTCATACAGTTAGTCTGAACATCATGGGCACGTTCAATGAGATCATACACTCACACACAAACCTGCAGGAAACTCTGTAGAAGTCAAAGGCCAACCAAGACAAGGAGGGAGGTATGGAAAGCACCAATATAAGATTATCAGGGCCCAGCAAAGCCAAACAAATTATGGGAAGTTTTGGAATGCCTCAGAAGAATGCCAAACTGAAAGTGAATTGATTGTCACTGTGATACACTGCAACACAGCACACGAAATGTGTCCTCTACTTTTAACCCATCACCTTGGTGGCAATGGGCAGCCATGACAGGCGCCCGGGAGCAGTGTACAGGGAAGCTGCTTTGCTCAATGGCACCTCAGTGGCACCTTGGCTGAGCGGGATTCGAACCGGTAACCTTCTGATAACCTCCTGAGATTCTAAAGGAAACATTAATGATAAAACTCATAAATATGCTGACACTGTGTCTGTTTCAGCAACTTATTACCCGTTACTATGATTCCCTCTGAACTTACCACCAGCACCTCCGACATAAGAATAGGATTATTAAATGTTAGATCTCTTACACCTCATTGTTAATGAAATTATTACAGATCAGGAGTTTGATGTACAGTGCCTGACCGAAACTTGGTTAATACAACTACAAATTTGTAGCATTGAACGAGTCTAGTCCTCCTGGATTTAGCTATGTACACCAAACCTCACTTAACTGGAAGAGGAGGTGGCGTCACAGTAATTTATAATAACCTTGGAATTACTCTTAAACCCAGACATAGATTTAACTCTACATACCAACATAACTCATGTAGTCTCACAAAATAAAAAGTCATAAGTTAATTACATTAATTATCATTTACAGACCCCCTGGACCTTACTCCGAGTTTCTTAGTGAATTTACAGATTTTGTCTCCAACTTGTCTCTAACAGGACCTACTCATGAAGGTGGTTACACGCTCGATCTCATACTGACCTTCGGTTTAAATATAGAGGATATAGTTATTCTTCTGCAAATAATCCCGGATTCCTGTTTAACACTATAGCCAAACTAACCAGGAATAAGACAGAAACGGATACTACCACTCAATATCATCATAGTAGCTACGATTTTATGAATTTCTTTAATACTAAAATTGTCACGAATAGAGATAAGATTAAAAGCACAACAAATTGCTCCGCCGATATTTCTATGGAAAATAATCGTCAAATAGCTGACAACCGATTTGAACCCCTCAACCTTATTAAAGAGCATGAACTAATTAAACTAATCTCGTCGTCAAATCAATGTACTTGCAATGCAAACACGGTATTATCTTTCATTGCTACGCTGATGACACACAGCTGTATCTGTCAGCAATGTCAGATCAGAGGCAGCAGCTAAACAAAATAGAGAATTGTCTGAAGGACATTAGACAGTGGATGCTCACCAACTTTCTCCTGTTAAACCCTAACAAGACAGAAGCTCTCGTACTTGGGTCTCAAGCAGCCAGGCATAAGCTAGCTGACTACATCATAACCCTGGATAGCCTTTCTATTTCACCAAGTATTGAAGTAAAGGATCTAGGTGTCATCATTGATGCAGGTCTCTCATTCAATTCGCATGTAGATAAAGTCACTAGGATAGCATTCTTTCACCTTAGCAAAAAAATATTGCAAAAAAAAGAATTATCATTTCAATGCATGATGCAGAAAAGTTGGTCCATGCATTTATTATATCAAGGTTAGATTACTGCAATGCATTACTGTCTGGATGCTCATGTAGGTGAATTAGTAAACTCCAGCTAGTACAGAATGCTGCAGCCAGCGTTCTAACTAGAACTAGGAAATTTGACCACATCACCCCAGTCTTACAATTACTGCACTGGTTACCCATCAAATTTAGGACTGACTACAAAATCCTACTTTTGACCTGTAAAGCTCTAAATGGTCTCCCCCCACAATACCTGAGTGAACTTTTAGTTCTTTGCGACCTGCCACGCCCCCTTCGATCAATGGGTGCGGGGTCACTACTGGTACCAAAAGTATAGAAGGTCACAACTGGGAGCAGATCATTCTCATATAGAGCTCCGCAGTTGTGGAACGGCTTGCCTGTCAGTGTCCAGGACTCAGACACAGTCTTAGTGTTTAAATCCAATCTGTTTTCTCTGGCTTTTTGTTAAAGTCCCAGACACTTCACTTTGACACAGTGTCAATTATAAAGTCCAGTTTATGACACAGTCCCCCTGTTAGACACAGACAGTGTTAAATTCACCCTAGTTAGGCTGTTCTATTCAGGGTACCGGGCCACTGTAACAGCAATACACTACTATTACCACATATTTCAGTACCAGTCGTACAATGACACCATCTGCCGCTGCTTCTGTTTGTTCTCTCCGAGACACGGAATCAAGCGCACAGACTACTGGCAGACTCCAGTGAAGAGACAGCAGATAAATCCTGGATCCTGACAACTGCTAAACGAGGACTTAGCATGAAACGAACCAGAGGGTCACCACAGCCACCACCACCGTACTACAGCTTCAGAGATCTTCAAATGGACCAGTAACACCATAATGGACATGTATGGTAGACCATGACACTGGACTACATTCTGGACCAACCCTACAACTGTAGGACTTATTTTTTCGTTCTTTCTTTCCCATTGTACTAATCATCACAAACCCTGCACTGACACCATTTGCAGGTTCACTCTACCCTGGAAGGGGGTCCCTCTCTGTATCACTCCTTCCCAAGGTTTCTTCCTTTCTTTTTTTCTCTATCCTAGAGTTTTTTTTGTGTGGAGTTTTACCCTTGTGTGCAGAAGGGTCAAGTGTGAGGGGTGTCAACTGTAGGGCTTGTCAAAAGCCATTGAGACATACTGTATGTGATTTTGGGCTATATAAGAAATAAATGTTGCTGTTGTTGTTGATTACCGGGCCGCTTCCTAATCCGCTAGGCCACCACTGCCACCAAACTTTCACAACTGGGAGCACAATGATTAGTTGGAGACAAATAATGAGCACTATACGTATATGCATGTTGTATTTTGAGCACTCTTATTCGTATTTGAAATGTGTTATGAATCAATCATTGCTGTATGAATCTTTAGCAGATCCTCAAACCCAGAACAAGGCTAAATGTGGTTTACAAAATAAAAAACTATGTTATTTCTTCTTGTTTAATCATATTATTATAGAATGGTAGTGCAGGGTTTGGGTCCGTATGCATATATTTACTTTACTTGGCAGATGATTTTATCCAAAGCAACTTATAAGAGGAATACACCAGCAATTCTCATTCGGTTTCCACAGATTTTGAGTTACAAAACTAAAAGCCCTAACTTAAGCCCTTAAGGCCTAACTTAAGAAATATACAGACAGACATCTGTGTGTGTGTGTGTGTGTGTATATATATATAATAATAATAATAATACATAAAAAAAAAGGTGCCCCTAAGATCAGCAAAGGCAAAGCGTGCACACAGGCAGAAAATGCACAGCCACTTCCAGAACAGCGGTGACACACATCACATGTGGCAGGACATCCAGGCCATCACAAACTACAGGACTAAATACTCTGGCTGTGACAGTGACCCTTCCCTATCAGATGCGCTAAAGGACTTATACGCATGATTCGACACACAGAACAATGTGACTGCTAGGAAATCCAACCCTCCTACCAGTGATCAGGTGAAGTGAGGAAAACTTTTTGCAGATTTAACTCATGAAAGGCTGCTGGACTTGACAACATCCCTGGAAGAGTGCTCAGAGAACATGCAGACCAGCTGGCAGATGTTATCACAGACATCTTTAACATCTCACTAAGAACCCAACGTGTTCCAACGTGTCTCAAAGCCACTTCAGTGTTGTGTCTCAATGACTACCGCCCCTTTACACGTATACACATCATGATGAAGTGGTCAGAGAGGCTGACCCTGCTGCCCTCCACCCTTGACCCACTGCACATCACCTATCGTCCAAACCACTCCACGGACATTGGCACCACCCTGCATCTGACCCTCACCCACCTGGACAATAGGGACACACATGCACAAATGCTGTTCATAGACTTCAGTTCAGCATTCAACACCATCATTGCTCAGCACATGTTCAAGAAGGTGAGCCTGCTGGGCCTGAACACCTCCCTCTCCAACTGGATCTTGGACTTCCTGAGAGACCTCAGTCTGTCCGGATCGGGAACAGCATTTCCAGCACCACCATACTGACGACATGACCGTGGTGGGTCTCATCAGCAAGAACGATGAGTCAGCATACTCTCTGCAATGACTGATGGACTAAACGAAAGAGATGATTGTTGACTTCAGGAGACAACAGAGGGACCACTCTTCACTAAACATTGACTTCAAATCAGATAGCAGTTCAGCACTGACAATGTGTTCAATGTGTGTAGGAAAATGCTGACCATATTCTACCACTCTGTAGACGGCTAATGCCAACAGTCTGAACAAGCTGATCAAAAAGGCTGGTTCCGTCCTGGGTGTCAGACAGGAGAATAGGGTCTGGAGCCGGAAGTCCACTGTGGTGCCTGATGTTTACTGTGACTCAGGACCTTTGTGAAAGTGCTAGACTTTTATTCTGACATCTTGCACCATCGATGGAATCAATGTCATTTTGAAGGTCCACCCATCTGATTTAAAATGAATACATAAAAAAAGCAGGTTCCTAAGTAATAGATTTCATATATAATGAGTTTTAAAACTGCATATGGTGAAAACATATATATATATGCAGAATTTGCTGATACAGAGAATAAACTCACATTTACATGGTGGCAAACACTTGCAACATAAGGATATCTATAAACTCAATTAATCAAGAATGTAACGCAGTAGCGAACATTGCCACCATATTAAATAAACTGAAAAAATCTACTAAACATCCAGCACCACAGTGGTTCTGCAGCCAGACCTTTCTCAGACAGGAAAGCCTGGAACTGAGCCCCACACGAAGTCCTTCTTACCTGTGGCAATATGACTGTACAACTCTCCCCACTCTACAGAACTCTTCATTCTGTAGGTGATCTTCTCATGATCAGTGTCTGGTTTTTCATGGGACTGTGCAATTATGCCCTCCTGTATGCTACTGAATGTTGGTTTTTCATTAACACTTAAGTTTTTCTTATCTTATCTTACAAGAAAAGAAGAAAGGAGACAAAATTTTATCCCAGCAATGATGAAAACTTTTCTCCTAAGAATGTTTGATTACAGTTTTTCTCCATTAGTTTGGCTAATTTCTAGGGACAGAAATGACACTCAAAATAACATGGACAAATCTCCAAACCACCTTGCAATTTCACAACAGAATGGAATTTCTCACTGATTTAATCAAATTTGCATCTGTCTTACTACATGTCTCAAGTGTCTCAGTTCATATTTGCAAATGGTTATGTACAAGTAAGCTACTGTTGTGATCCGGTCTGGCAGGGGTTACTCCGGATCCGTAGTTCGGACCGGAGTTTCATATTCGTCCTGTGTTATGTTCCCTGATTGTTATCACCTGTGTATCATTGTATAAAACTATCCTGTTCGCCTTCAGGTCATTGTCTGGTGATGTTCCCTTGTCATGTGTATTGCGTATTTAACCCGTCCTGTGACGTCATGCGTCCTCCTTCCTCGCCATGTCCAGCCAACGTGACAGAATGACCTGACCAAATTTGGACGTAGCCGACGGCCCTCCACTGAGACCCAAAGAGCCGTGGTTCGTCTGTCCCACAGTTCCATGTCTGGTGGAGTTCCAAGGTTCCTTGTATGGATGTCCCCCAACGTTATATAATTATATAATTGAATAAAGCTATCCTGTTCATGTCTGTTCGACGTCAGGTCATTGTCTGGTGATGTTCCCTTGTCGTGTGCATTATGTATTATCACTAGAAGTCCCAGGTTTTTCTGACCCCTCAGCTCTAGCAGAGGTAGGCCAAATGGCCCCTTGGTTGGGAACTAACAACTCAATCACCGACAAATGGCTCCCATTCATTTGTAAATTGGTGGCCGATTGGAATGTGTCACTCCCCTTCCCCCCAAGAAGTGTTTGAAAATGGAGTGTTTGGTGTTTTTGAACACAGTCCACTCCAATGTATGTTTGTTCACAAATGTCATAACCTGAGTGAAGTCATTGTCCATGGTTGATAAACATGTATAGAATCATCACTGAATTATAAAACAAAAAGTGAATTTTGTGAATTTTGTTTTTGTGTGCTCTCTCCTCTGCCTGTCCATATAAAATAGCAAAAATAAATCAAATAAAAATAATAATAAATAAACAAATAAATAAAGTAAAAAAAATCTCAGTCCCTCAGTTCCAATTCATCATATCAGTGGTTACTATCCCACGCAGTCTGTCTGTTTCAAAATCTGTGTTTGCAGCGTTTGCAGACCCAGTGACCATTGTAGAGATCATACAATATTCATTGGAGACTGAAGTGTGAGCGTTCTATTTTTTCATTTTCATTCTATTCATTTCATTCTATTAGCAACTTTTCATTCTATTTTCAGACTATTTTTAATAAATAAAACACACTTGTGTTTCTATATTTTGTGAATTTTTCAATGTCACACACATACTGTAGCTTTGGCCTGTCTTGCCAGGGTTCACAGGTAACAACAAAAGCAGGAGGACAATGGAGCCGATGGCCCATTACTCAGAGTTCCCTCAGGGCCAACTAGAATCATATACATGTGATGGATAGCCAACAGAAGTCAGAAAAACCATTAAAAACCGCTTGCTAAAATTTTGCTAAAAGGTTTTAATAGCAGAGAACTTCCTTTTGTGCTGAACTGGATAAAATATCACTGCACATAGCCTACTACTTCAGTGGCATCAAGAATTCTGTGGTGTACGAACCTCCTCTCCAAAAAAAGAACATGCAGAGAAGACTTGCCACTCAGCAGGCCTTGCAAATTCTCTTGAGTGAAGTAAACCCTTGTGACTCGGATGGAGAAGACATAGAACTTCAGCCAGATTCAGACTCAGAGCCGTCTGATCAGTTTTAATATTTCATATTATTTTCATTTCATTATTTCATTTCAAACAAGTAAATGGAAAATACCACAAGTAAGTGGAAATATCTACTCTGCCTTTTTTATATTTTCCACTTTTTTGTTTGTGCACCTTAGCAGACATTCACTGCCATCTGAAGTGCAAGACATTTTTCAGTCATAACCTGAGTGAAGTCATGGTCCATGGTTGATAAACATGCTCATACATGTACAGAATCCTCACTGATTTCTAAAACAAAAAGTGAATTGTGTGCCAGGGTTCACAGGTAACTAGTGTTTTTGCACAACAAAAGCAGGAGGACAATGGAGCTGATGGCCTCTCCACAGGAGGTCGGGCCAAAAATCGCTTGCTAAAAGTTGCTCCCTTTCACCCCAATAGAAGCGTACGCCGCAGATAGAGAGCCAACGGCTAAGGCCAGAAGAAGTATCTTGAGTCGCCTTCAGAGCTTCCTGTGTATCATCACTCTTGACATGCTTCGTAGCATTCAAGAATGGACTATTCCAGTGTGTGGGGATCATTTGTCACCATTTGCATCACATCCTACAACCCTGGTCTACATATCACCATTGATGAACAGCTCTTCCTGTCAAAGTCTCACTGCTGTTTCCTGCAGTATATTGCAACTAAACCTGATAAGTTTGGGATCAAGTTTTGGGTGGCTTGCGACCTAAAATCCAAGTACATTTGCAATGTCCTCCCATATCTTGGCAAGGACCCCAGTCGTCCCAGTGGGGAGAGACTGTCTGAAAATGTAGTGATGAGGCTGATGGAACCATTCCTAGACAAGGGCAGAAATGTTACCACGGACAATTTCTTCACATCGCTGTCACTTGCACAAAACTGCTTAGCCAGAAAACCACCATCCACGGCACAGTCAACAAGATTGGCCGGGAAATTCCTCAATCTGCCAGACAAACAGCATGGCCCGCCTTGTTTACATGACAAAAGCATCAGTTCACAGGTGATTAAGGATATTAGTTAAAAGTCTTCTAGTCAATTGACTATCTTGTGGGTTTTATAGGTAGAAAAGCCAAATGACTAATCTCTGGGACTTCTAGTTTAAACCCCTGTCCTGTGATGTCGTGCGTATGGGTCCTCCTTCCTCGCCATGTCCAGCCCATCATGACAGCTACAGTTAGCACAATTAGCTTACCTTTAGCACATTTTCCAATAGCACATAAATAGCACATAAATAGATCTTGCTGATCTAAACTGATTAGTTAATTCTCAGTCTAATTGTTGTTCTCTCCAAAACATGTCAGCATGATTTCATTGTGTAAGTCATCATACGCAGAATACTCTGTTCAATTGTCTAAATTGGTCAAGAACATAATCCAATGAACACATATATGAATTTCTTGGAACATTTGATAATATCATGACAGTAATAGATGGTGGCGAAATTAGAACTTTACTAATGAAGGAGGAGTCCCCCACATCTCAGATGACCAATCAAAAAGTTTGTTTCGTTACCTGAAGGTGTGAATGGTTGTGAATGCTTAATGCCAAACACCAGTACAATTTGCATTATGAATATGGAGGTACCTTGCCAAGTACATGAACAAGGGCAAATTCCTGCTAGAGGAAGAGGAGGAGGAAGAAGAAGCAGAGGAGTGAGGAATGTAGTTGTGAAACTATTGTTACAGCACTGTAACAACAACAACATTTATTTCCAAAATCACATACAGTACGTCTCAATGGGCTTTGACAGGCCCTACAGTTGAAACCCCCCACACTTGACCCTTCTGGCCCTGTAGACAAGATTTAACTTTGTTTTTTGTTTGTGTTTAAATTTTGGCCAGAATACAATATGCATTTTCTTTTTATGTAATCTAATGTATGGATGTCATGTGTGTGAATAAAAATGATTTCTTGGCAGTATGAATGCAGTGTGAGTGATGTCAAAGTTTGGAGGCTGCTTGAAAGTGATTAGTTGTCACATGTGACACACCACAGCACAACACCCAGTGAACACAGGGAAATGTGTCCTCTGCATTTACTGTAAACCATCCCCTGTGGGAGCAGGGGGCAGCCATGAAAGGCGCCCAGAGAGCAGTCTGTTGGGACAGTACTTCGCTCAATGGCATCTTGGCAGTTTGGCATTCGAACTGCCAACCTTCTGATTACGGGTCCACTTCCTTAGCTGCCTGGCCACCACGACCCATCTTACTGTAGAATCCTTTTTCTTCAGTTCTATACAATTTATACAATTGTATTCTGTTAGCTAGACTTCTTCCACAGTGACAAAACATCTAGCCATTTTGACTAGCAGTGCTTGCACATTGCCAAAGGGACTATGCATTTTGGGGGCACTGACTATTTACATGAGAAAGGAATTTAGTTTTGACATATGGGTAAACTGTTTAGAGTTTTTCCAGGTGATCCATGGTGTTGTACTGAACCATGTTATTTTGGCAAAAGCACTAAGTGAATGCAAATGAGCCAAAGCAATTGAGAAAGATCTTTGACATGTTTATGGTACTGACACTTTATATGGGAAAGGAATCTAGTTTTGAAGCATGTGTGAACAGTTTTGGGAGAGATATGGACTTTTGCTAGTGAGCTCTAATGTTGCGCAGAACTGTAAGATTGTTTGGACAAATTATCTTCTAGTATTAAGAAGGTCATTTCTGTTTAAAAAATTAGCCAAACCAACTTAGAAAAACTGTAATACAATTACTTAATAGATTTTTATAACACAAGCAAGTATCAGGGGCATACCATTGGCCTGTGTCGCTGCAAGGTGCTGTGGGTCACAGGCTGTGTAGAGATGCAAACCCCTCTTCTCTCCAGTTCCATCACTAATGAGCTACACCTAGGAAGAAGTAAACAAAAGTACATTCAATCATATGGCTTAAACCCAATTTTCTAGACTCGGATCAGCCTTGTAAATGCTTCTCTGTAACATGGAACATAGTGAAAGTGAAGTGATTGTCATTCACATGCATATTATCCGTGCCTAGAAGAAAACGGTCTGTGTTCAGTCCGAGCTCACCTGACATCATGGACGTCTGAACCAGGATGTTTTTTCTGGCGTTTGTGGCTTCAGAGGAGCGCTGACTGAACACAGACCTTTTTTTCTGCTCATTGTAGCAGAAAACGGACAGTGCTGGCCTAGTGGGTTAGGAAGCGGACCAGTAGTATGTCATACTGTGCATACTGTGCATACTGTGATTACCGAGATCAATAATGCAATATGCGATTGTGATATGATAAATGCCACTTGCGTACCTAGCAATAAAATTACTAATGACGAAATCTTTACATCACTGCTATTTTCCCAATACTGCAGCTTAATAAAAATAATGACCATTGCCTGACCATATCCATTCCCACCTGGGCTGCTGTTGTGACGCCACACATCCAACTTGTAAAATGCTTTAAGAGAGCAAAGCTATTCTATGGGGTGGATGTGATTTTGAATGGTGAATGAAAATGGAGTAAGAACTGAGGTGTTCGAGTGGCCGAAAATTGCAAATCAAATGAATATTTCATGCAAATATGTACAACATGCAAAATAATTTTACCAATCACTGAAACAAATTTACAAGCAGCGAATTAAACGGAAAGAATAGGTACTATAGTTTGTTTGCATTGACTTTACTATGCAAGCTCGACCTGACCATTCCAAGATTTACAGCTGTACCCTGCATATTTTAAATGTACCAACATATACCATCTTCAGAATTGGAGAAAGCAGCTTTGTGAGTTTTAACCAGTTTAAAGACCACTTTAAATTTCTCTGCTCAGCTTAATTTACTCAGAGCAAAAAAAAAAACCTCATGCAGTAAAAAAAGAAGAGACATCCTTAAGAAGAGTAACTGTGCCTTTATAACATCTAGTAGTTCTAGTAGGCATTGAAAGACTGTTATTTGGTTGTCTTTTTAGTGTCTTTAAGATAAGATCTCTCTCTTCTAGATATCTTGGCACAAGAGCATCTATTTACAGCATCCTTGCATGGTCTAAAATACTGCTTTTGGAGCAGCAAAAACAAAGTTACAGATACACTCGAATGAAAAAACTAAACAGAAATGGCTTATAATTAATACTTGTAGATCATGTAGACGCCCACACCCACATACAAGTTAGTGTAAGGTCAGTGTTTGGGGAGACTCTGATTAATACCCTGGGAACAGTGTGCAAAAAACAGGACAAACAGAAGCTCTGCACGTCCACCCAGAGGCAGAGGTCAAAACAGGCAGGATATTTATGCATACATGGTCCCTGGAGACTAGAATGTCAAATCACCCACAAAAAAGTAGCTATACTCACTTTAAAAACCCTCACAGTGCACTAAAACTAAAAAGCTAATACTGTATGCCCAAAAGTCAGCCACCTGTCCATTGAAAAAAAGCAGTTTAGCCTTTAATAATGGCCAATTCTTCAACAATTAAATTGACAAACTCTCCAAATATGCTCATTAAATGTCAACAAAAGCCCACAAGATCATAAATCAAGTGTTAAATGTAAACTTGAAGCCAGACCTTCCAACACATCGAAAAAGTAACTGGGAAAAAGTGACAAAACATAAAATAATGTTCAGTAGAGTTCTGTTGTATTGTTGCTAGTATGTAATAGAATTATAGTAAACCTTTTTACAATATGTGATTCAGAGTCATTTCACAAGACATTTTTTGGTTTCCACTCTCTCATGTTTTTCTGATGGCACATTAGCCACTGCAGTTGAACAAGAGTGCTGAACACAAGTGTGTGAGTGCGGCCGGGAGCACAGTGGGGCCTTCGACTTCATTCGGCGGAATGAGGGTGTGGAACTAACCTCAACTCGGGGGCAGTTAGGACATCAGAGATCATGCAGTAATTTTGGCCAGGGCCGGAATAAGGAATCGGTAACATCAGAGGTAAAAAAAAAAAAAAAAAAAAAAGGTCCAAAGGACAAATACAGAAGAGTAGTCAGTTTGAGGCTTGGTCAGGAAAGTCAAATTGCCGGCTTCTTACGTCCGGGATGACGAGGTTGTGGAGGTGCGCTCGTCCCCGGGTGGTTCGGCGGACCAAACCCAGCTGAGACAACACCGAACTAATGGACACCAAAACGTTAAGAAAAAATGCAATAGATTTAAAAGAAAATATTGAAGTGCCCAGTCCATTATCTAAGGTTGGGGGGGTGCTTGTAGAGGACCGAGCCAGCACCATATTTTTGTATACAAAAATATCATTATTTGATGTTGATGCGACCACTCAATATAATCATAGTAGCGATGATTTTAAGAATTTCTTTAATACGAAAATTGTCGCAAATAGAGAGAAGATTAAAAGCACAACAAATAGCTCCTCCGATATTTCCATGGAAAATAATCTTCTAATAGACGACCACCGATTAGAACGATTCAACCCTATTAAAGAGCATGAATTAATCAAATTAATCTCATCATCAAATAAATGTACTTGCGCTTTGGATCCGATTCCAACAAGGCTCCTTAAGCAAATAGCACCCAATGTTATAAATTCTATCCTCAAAATTGTTAACTCGTCGCTTAGCACCGGCCACGTACCAAGTTCGTTCAAGGTAGCAGTCATTAGACCCCTGATTAAAAAGCCGGATCTTGATCGCAGTCAGCTTTCAAATTATAGACCGATATCCAACCTTCCGTTCATATCAAAAATCTTAGAAAAAGTTGTAGCCCAGCAGCTGAGCACATACCTAGACTGTAACAATATCCACGAAGTATATCAATCAGGATTTAGACCTCATCATAGCACTGAGACAGCGCTGGTTAAAGTGGTTAATGACCTGCTGTTGGCCTCTGATCAGGGACGCATCTCGCTGCTTGTCCTGCTTGATCTGAGTGCAGCGTTTGACACTATTGATCACGCTATTCTCCTTGCCAGGTTAGAGAATGTTATCGGGATTAAGGGAATAGCCCTTGAATGGTTCAGATCATATTTGACCAACCGATATCAGTTTGTGGACATCAATGGTGTTTCGTCTTCACATAGTAAAGTAGAGTTTGGTGTTCCACAAGGTTCTGTCCTAGGTCCGTTACTTTTTTCTCTATACATGTTACCTTTAGGCAACGTCATCCGCAAACACGGTATTAGCTTTCATTGCTACGCTGACGACACACAGCTGTATCTGTCAGCAATGCCAGATCAGAGGCAGCAGCTGAACAAAATAGAGAATTGTCTGAAGGACATTAGACAGTGGATGCTCACCAACTTTCTCCTGCTAAACCCTGACAAGACAGAAGCGCTCGTAATCGGGCCTCAAGCAGCCAGGCATAAACTGGCTGACTACACAATAACCCTGGATAGCCTTTCTATCTCACCGAGTATTGAAGTGAAGGATCTAGGTGTCATCATTGATGCAGGTCTCTCATTCAGTTCGCACGTAGATAATGTCACTAGAATAGCATTCTTTCACCTTAGAAATATTGCGAAAATAAGAAATATCATTTCAATGCATGATGCAGAAAAGTTGGTCCATGCATTTATTACATCAAGGTTAGATTACTGCAATGCATTATTGTCTGGATGCTCTAGTAGGTGCATGAGTAAACTCCAGCTAGTACAGAATGCTGCAGCCAGAGTTCTAACCAGAACCAGGAAATTTGACCACATCACCCCAGTCTTACAATCACTGCACTGGTTACCCATCAAATTTAGGATTGACTACAAAATCCTACTTTTAACCTATAAAGCTCTAAATGGTCTCACCCCACAGTACCTGAGTGAACTTTTGGTTCCTTATGAACCGCCACGCCCCCTTCGATCAATGGGTGTGGGGTCACTACTGGTACCAAAGGTGCAGAAGGTCACAACTGGGAGCAGATCCTTCTCCTATAGAGCTCCGCAGTTGTGGAACAGCTTGCCTGTCAGTGTCCGGGATTCAGACACAGTCTCAGTGTTTAAATCCAATCTCAAAACCTATCTGTTTTCTCTGGCTTTTTGCTAAAGTCCTAGACCCTCATTTCACTTGATTTTGACGCAGTGTCAATTATAAAGTCCAGTTTATCACAGAGTCCCCCTGTTAGACACAGACAAAGTTAAATTCACCAGTTAGGCTGTCCTAGTTAGGGTACCGGGCCACTGTAGCACCAATATACCATTATAACCACAGATTTTGGGCTATATAAGAAATAAATGTTGTTGTTGTTGTTGTTGATGTTCCTGTATCAATACAAAAATACAGCATAAAATATCAATATATTGCTGTATCGATATTTTCCAACACCCCTAGTCACTTCTGTTTGAGACCCCATAATATAAGGCTAGACAAGATCACCAGGTTGTTCAGTGATACGTCTTTATATCAGTGCTTTATTAGTGTTATCACAACACTGGTTGTGTGGACTGCTCTTGCATTATCCCTTTTCTGTTGGAGCAAATTAAGATGGCATACACTATGAAATTTTTGGCCCCATTATAGATGACTTTTCACTCATATGATAATTCCTGGAGTCAAGCTGAATCTCAGCTTAATTGTAGTTCATGCATCATAGTGTACAAGATGTGAAGAACACCGATTTCTCCCATCCTATGAATCAAATCTCTTTAAAATTTTGGTAAAGGATATTGCAATGTGTCAGCAAAGCCATGAGTTGACTGACTTTAACGTGATTGGTTTTGTCCTCACTGTGCACATGAGAAAACAGAACTAAAGTACAAGCCTGGCAGCACATCATGTTGTGAATGCAGCACATTGAATTTTGGCTGACTGAGCTGTGGCAGACACACACATGGAATAGCAGGGAGAAAATGTGGGAAACGTTATTTATAGAGATAAATTGTCTTTTCATTGCATGTAACTTAGTTGTGCAATTAGAGCAGACTGAAAAATAGCATAGTGTATGTACAGATATACAGCACAGACTTTCTGGATTACCCCTCTGACTCTTACTGGATATACTGGTTCAGACATTGGCTGGCTTTTCCAAAATCTGTCTTTTGGTATCAATTTATCATTACAGTATTGAAACTATAAACACCCTCAGTTCCAATTTGCCCACAAATCAAAAGAAATGTAATTTCAGCAAATGGAAGGGTTAAAGGATCTTAATTATCTATTACCACCACACAGCTAAATATTGAATGAGAGACATTTGCACACACCAAACTGATTATAAAACATATAATACATTTGCACATGAAATTAGTTATTAACAGGGCAGCATAAAATTAAATTGTTAACTAAATATATTGGGGTAATAGGTCATCATGAAAACTACAACTCCAGTCTACAATGGAGGGTCACATACCGCAGGGTTTCTTTCTTGTTCATGGCCAGTACAGCTCTGAGGAGTCAAAGCCCAGACTTTGTTTGAAAACAATGAACTTTTACACTGATTACACTGACACCTCACACCTAAATTAACCTAAGGATGTAGTCACAACAGTGTTAACTTAAATGCATATTGAAAAAAGATAAAATTTCATTTAGGGCTGCAACAATGAATCGATAAAATCCATAAAAAACGATTAATAAAAGAGTTGGCAATGAATATCTTAATCGATTCGTTGTGTAGCACGACGCAAAGACATTTGATTAAAAAACTTTAGTTGAGCACAGTGAACACATTCAATCTCTCTCGCGCACTGATGCTAGCAGAGTTAGGCGGCTTATAGAAAAGGTGGGGCAAAAAAAAAAAAAAAAACGAGGCACCTTTCATGGCTGCCCACTGCTCACCAAGGGTGCTGAGGAAACATTTTGTTGTGTCACCGTGTGCTGCTCTGAATCCCTGCCACATTATCACAATCTGAGCAACTGTTTTCTGCAGCAGGCAACATAGCCTTAAAGAGCAAGCCTGAGCCAGGAGCATGTGAACAAGCTCACATTTTTGCATTGCAATGCAATGTGTCTGAACAAAGGGAGTAAGAAAAACTGTGTAGGTGTCAGTGTGCGTCTGCGAGTATGTGCATCTGCAGTGTAGTGTACAGAACAAGTTCTGACATTCAAACAAATCCTGTTAAATTTTCTGATTTGTATTGTTGTTTATGATGGCTCAGGTGGCACTTTATTTTAAGAACAAAAAAATTCTATATATTTGGCAGATGTAAAGCATACATGTGTGTGTTTGTATTAACCCATTTTTATTTTATTATTATTATAACAGCTCAATGAGCAACATGTTTGTGCACTTTCTAAAGATTTTAGTTCTGTTTTTGAATAAAGGTTGGAAAAAAAGTTGGAAATGAATGCTTTTCTTGTTTTTGATTAGAGTGTATATCCCCATGTCTTGCCCATTGTATTTTTCCTCAATATAACCTCACTTCAGTTCGCTCATCTGCCGTTGCACATTCTATGATTCCTGACAACTAATGATACTATTAACCTACTATTTAACCAATCAGCCTTGGTGAGCAGAGTGGGCAGTCATGAAAGGTGTGTGAGGAGGTGTATTTGGGGTAGTGCTTTTCTCAGTAGCACCTCAGTGGCACCATGGCAGTTTGGGAATCAAACCGGCAACCTTCCAATTATGGGTCCGCTTCCTTAGCCACTAGGCCACCACTGCTCATGAATTATAACTAAATCAATTAAAACCTTGTATTTTGTTCATAGCATCTTTTTCTTTCTTTTTGCAGCAGAGGGCTTGTATTTTGTCAACTCTGTTAAGCCCATACAAATCTAAAGTATTGCAACAATTAGGGCTGCAACTAACGATAATTTTAATAATTGATTACTCTGTTGATTAATCGTAGAATCGTATAAAAAAAAAAAAAAAAACGAGAAAAGCATTAATTTCCAACCCTTTATTCAAAAACAGAACAAACACAAACATGTTACTCCTTGAGCTGTTATAATAATAATAAAATCAAATCAAAATGGACTAACACAAAAAACATACACATGTATGCTTTACATCTGCTAAATATATAGACTTTTTTAAATAAAGTGCCACCTGAGCTGCCAGAACGATAAATAATTTATAAAAAAATAAAGAACAATACAAATCAGAAAATGTAACAGAATTTGTTTGAATGTCAGAACTTGTTCTATACACTACACTGCAGATGCACACACTCGCAGACGCACACACTCACAAACTCAGACACACACTTACTCTCTCTCTCCCTTTGTTCAGACACTTTGCATTGCAATGCAAAAATGTGAGCATGTCCACATGCTCCTGGCTCAGGCTCGCTCTTTTCTTTGAGGCTATGTTGCCTGCTGCAGAAAACAGTGTTGAGGTGGCAGGGATGCAGAGGTAAGACTTGGCTAGCCTGGACAACATGGGATATCTTTCATTGTTAGCCTTCCACCACAATAATGGGATTTCTTCCTTGGCAAGGATCTTTTCTCCAAAGTATGTGAGGACTTTGTTCCTCACTTGGCTGTGGACATCTTCAGCTTTGCCTGCTCTATCCTCTTCTTCACCATCAGAACCAAGGTGTGAATCAAGTAGAGTGGCTACTAGAGGTGTTGATTCAGTAGCTGTAGTATTGGAGGAGGTAACAACATTGCAACATTGCAACATGCTGCTGCACATCCATCTTCCTTCTCTGTTCAAGTGACATTGTTTGAAGTTTAGTTTGAACAGGTAGGATTTCATCAGGTGAAAGAAACTTGCTCAGTTTCCTAAACCTTGGGTCAAGGGCCAAAATCACTGTGTTTGGTGCTTCATCTGAGAAAGCAGTCTCCCTTTTCCATCTCTCCTGCAACTGCTGCACCGCAGTGAGCTGGAAAGCCTGCAGCGGGGCTGACTCGTCGACAGCTCTCTGGGTGGACTTCAACAGCCCCTTCACAAGTGGAGATATTGCAGATATTGTTGCATATTTCTGTCCACTCATGAACACAATGACACATTCAAAAGGCTTGAGGACTGTTGAAAGCTCTTCCAGCAGGCTCCACTGGTCTGGTTTCATTTTCCCTCTCTGTGTGACAGAGCTGTCGGACAGTGTTGCTGTTACAGGTGACCTTTGCTCAAGCAGTCGACTTATCATATAGAATGTGCTATTCCACCTTGTGCTTATGTCTTGAACAAGGTTGTGCTCTGGTGTGGCCATTTGTTGTTGTTTCTCACTGAGTTTACTGCTGGCTAGCTCGCTTTTCTTAAAATGTTCTACCAGACATCTTGCAGCCCAACAGCTTTTTCAATGCTTGGATGCATTGTATGGCCAGTGCAAAGTATGGCCAGTGCAACGGACAGAGGACTACCCATGCTTCTCCTGTAGGATATTTGCTGCAGCCACAATATTAGCACCATTGTCATGGACTATGGCAATGATTTTGCTAGGAGGAATCTGTCCACTATCTGCTCCAACCACTCTGCAATGTAAGATGCAGTATGTCTGGCCTGCAGTGGCATGGTGGTGAGGCAGAATGACTGCATGTCCCAGTCATCTGTGATGTAGTGGCATGTAATGCCAAGGTAGGATTCAGTTGCTACACTTGTCCATACATCAGTGGTGAGAGCAAGTTTGCTGTTGTTGGTGTTTATTGCAGTTTTAACTTCCTTGAATGTCTCTTCATATTTTCTTTCCATGAGTTTTGTGAAGTGAGTACTGGAGGGCAGAGTGTAACCAGGGTTCAAGATGTGGATCATTTTAGTGAAGCCGTAATCTTCAACCATCGACTGAGGCCTAATTTCAGTGACGAGCATGTTGAGGATACTATCCGTCAAGACAGCGGCTTGCTGTGGTGTACATGATGCATTTCCCATCAAGAAGCCTCTCATGGTTTGCTGTTTTTTTCTGGAATCAAAAAGATAGTATAAGTATGTGTAATAGCACAATTTTTACATCAACATACTTATACATACTTGTTTTAGTTACTAGTTGTGTAAAGGTAAGTAACCCAAAGAGCAATGACAGACAACACACACACTCTCTCTCTCAAGCTCACTTGAAGCTTATTCATTAAATTATTACCATCAATGTAGTAAGTGCAAGGTTAATTTAAACACCACATTTAAACAAAGCTTAAGATGACCAAGTGCTATAAAATAACTTTAAAATTAAATTAAAAAGTACAACACACACAAATATATGTCAATAATAACCTATTTGGGACAAAGCACAGAATATACACTGCTTTTCTAACTTAGTAGTTTTGTCCTGTTTTCAGTCCAAATATCTAAAAAATCTTAAATCAAGATACATTTACTAGACACATGAAATAGCATAAGAAATTGTGTCTTGTTTTCTGAAAAAAAACACCTCAAAATTAAGTGATTGTTTGCTTAAAACAA
Organism: Denticeps clupeoides; assembly: GCF_900700375.1. Lineage (NCBI taxonomy): Eukaryota > Metazoa > Chordata > Actinopteri > Clupeiformes > Denticipitidae > Denticeps > Denticeps clupeoides. The sequence continues at coordinate 140,828 of NC_041717.1, forward strand.
GCAATCTGCCAATGGGGTAAGAAAACTAATCTTAATAAGATATATTCTCAAACAGAAGATTTAAGCATCACTTAATTTTCTCATGCCATTTTTCTTGTCTAGTAATCTTGATTTAAGATTTTTTAGATACTTGGACTGGAAATGAGACAAAATTACTAGGTAAGAAAAGCTTTTTTTGCAGTGTAGCTATACATGACAACAGATGAATGGTCCAAAAAGGATGGAAAAATGAATGGTCCAAAAAAGGCTAGTGAATAAAAACATGACTTTAGTTTTTTAATGCAAAGTAACTATACCACCCCTGGTTTACTACTGTTATTAACGAACTAACGCTAACTTGTCATTCTTGTCAAGCTAGATAACAAGTAAACACCAGCACCAGGGACATTACGTTCCTCACTTCAAAACAGAACAAAAGTAGGATTCTGTAGTGACTTACCCTGCTGTTGAACTACCATTCCTCCTCATCAAACACTCCAACATGTTTGCGTTTCAGGTGCTGGATTATTGCCGTGGTGCTCCCGTGCCATGTCATGTCGCTTTTGCATATTTTGCAGTTAACACATTTTTTCTGTTTATTTAGTGTGAAATGCTCACACACTTTGAATGACTTGGGTCGAACAGATTTCTCTGCCTCTGCCATGTATCTTTCCTCTACCTCCGCTTTTTTTTATTTTATTTTTTTTGCTCCGCTCTGTCTATGAGGCGCCAAACTCTGCTAGCATCTGTGCATGAGAGAGACCAAGTGTGTTCACTCCACTCCGCTCTCAAGTAAAGTTTTTTTTTTAATAATCAAATGTCTCCGCGTCGCGCGACACAACAAATTAATTAGGAAATTCGTTGCCAACTCTTTTAGTAATCAATTTTTATCGATTTAATTGATTCATTGTTGCAGCCCTAGTAATCATCTCAGCAATAAAAGTGCTGTCCACTCACAATTTCTACAATTAATGCACTTTTTAGGACAGCTTTATGAACACGTATAATCAATATAACTGAAAAAAAAACATCTGATGGAGGTGACTTCCTGATGTCAGCCAGCTAACAGTTGCCATCCATTAAAAGGCTGGTGTATGTTAAGTTACTTAAATGTATTTAGAAAAAAAAAAGTAAAGTGCATATTACTCAATTAGATGTTATCTACATGAATGTCAACTTGTCAGTAATACAGTGCCTTGAACAAGGTATTGGCAGGATATGCCCAGACACCAAGATGGACAACCAACCAACAGAGAGAGCAGTCATATGGTAGGGTGATTGCAAAGGAATGTTTTTTAAAACTGCGGAAAGCTGATTGTTCCCCCCTGTATTGGTTGTGGGAACTCTTGGGATTTCTCCATGTGGAGAGGTTAAGGTATGATCAGTCAGGCAGTACTAAAAGGTTTAATATGAAAGTTTAAAGTATAGAATCCAATACAACAATTTATGAATGAGAGAGTAATGCCCACAGATATATAAGCTCTATGCTAACTGCCACTCCTTTGTACCTTTTCCAGATTTTGCATAATCACACGACCCTAATGGGACTATTTAGACTGTGTACAGATTGAGAACTGTAGACATGTGAGACCCATGCACCGTGTGGATGATATGAGTTACTGACTGGTCGTCAAGTGAGTGGTCGTCACATATATTCTTACAAAAGAGCCAAGCCTAAATGTTGTGCATGTCCACAGAATTGTTCTGGCAAGAGGTCCGGATTCGGCACTGACAACTTCTTAATCATCGCTGACCACGTGCTTACATTGTGCTTACACACCTTTATATGAATCAGAAGAACCAGGTTCAAACCCCATGTATTACCATTGTGTCCCCGAGTAAGACACTTAACCTTGAGTGTCTCCAGGGGGACTGTCCCTGTCACTACTGATTGTAAATTACTCCGGATAAGAGAGTCTGCCACTTGAATTTAAAAGTGTACAAGCATGTAACTCAGTAAATAACACTGGCAAGATGTACACCATGCTTTAACTAACTTGGAAAACCATGCACTTGTTCTACTCCATCTTGCCTCTCGCTACTCCACGGGGCAGTGGCCTAGCAGGTAAGGAAACTGACCAGTAATCTGAAGATTGCCGGTTCTGCCCCACACACTGCTCCCCTGGGCACCTGTCATGGCTGCCCCCACTATACCGGGGTTTAACAAAATGAAAATCAGCCTGGCCTGCTGCTACACTTGCCAATGAACCTGCATTGGTTTTAGCACGTTTCCGCAACATAAAAAAAATCCCTTGCAATGAAAATATATGACAGAACAGTGCAGTGAACTGAAGGGTTCACTTTTTATGGTTCAATCTGCGCATGGGCGCGTTTGATGGGTTTCAAAAATCGTGCAGCCCTAAATAATATCATAAATTGTTTCATTAACTTGATGCATGATAGCACAACACCAGCACAACAACAAGTTTTTCTTTGTTCCAGCGCCGCAAAGGAGCCGAATCCACGCCGCTGCCAACCTCCTTCCCTCCTTCACTCACCCACACCACACGCTGGCGTCCGGTTAATTACCCGAAGGGCTTCTGGAAGCGCCGGAGCAGCGTTCATGGGGAAAGAACATTACACGAGTTAATGTACGTTGCAAACAGCATGCTTTCGCAGATAAAGCTAATACGCCACTCGACATAGGCTGTTGAAATATCTTAAAACTGCTTCTGAAGGGCGACATATAGCCATTCTATTTAACTAGCTTGCGAATATCATTTTTTAAATCCTAAGTACATTCTTGATCCTATTTGTTGTTATCAAAACTGCTCTTTCTCAATAAAAATATTTTACCTCAGAAGGTCAGATCAGCTCGGTCTTCCTGTTCTTCCTGTTCTCATACCTTAATGGCGTTGTGAGCACGCGCGAGCCTGGCGCCAAACTCGGCTGAGGGAGGGCTAATACTGTTGCCAATGAGAAAATGTAATTTATAACAAAAAATTAAAATTTCTAAATTTGTAGGACAAAATTTTAAAAAGAAATTTTTATTTAATCACATAAATAAAAGGATCAGACTGGTTGATTTCATAATGAATAAGTAAAAAGTTGACAAATTAGGACATGTCTACAGAATGTGTGACAAATTAAATAAAGAGCAAAGTTATAAAGCAATTAAAGTTATGAAGAAGTTATGGGGAAATGGCTCTGTAGGTCTGAAGAGAAGACAAGTGGGTCATTTGTTAAACCATTACAAACGGAGGCCTTGTGATCTTCCACAAAATAAAACACTTAGGCATGGAATGTGCATTGGTGCAGTGTTTTCACTTGTTATGGCTGCATGTGAACATACCATTTAAGCTCAGTTGCCAAATATACTTTGAGTCCAAAGTCTTGGACCAGGAGATCATGTGTTAACCAAGTACACTTTGAAATCAGTTTCAGTTTAAAATAAACATTTTAAATTGGGGCTTTGCAGTTGAACAAGATGAATGGTCATCACTCTGGTGTCTGAAACCCCCTCTTATCATCCAGCATGGAAGGAAAATTCAGCTCAACTATGTCCAACTTCTTAAAGCTGAGGCAGTTGGCTAAACGAAGGCCAAATTTCTAAACAACATTGAGACAGTAATCTATGCCTTTATTACAACATTGATGTAGCTGAAAGTGTTCACGTTCAAATAGTTCAAAATGTTGCTGCCCATCTTTTAACTGAGAAATATGAGCATATTTCACCTGTTTTACCCATGTTCCACTGGTTACACCTACATTTAAGAATTTGTAAAACAAACATTTTATTCACTTAATGGCTTGCCCCATTTTATCTTTCTGAGCTGCTATAGCTGGGACCTAGCGGGTAGGGTATCGAAGGGTAGTGAGTCCAGAGGCCAAACTGACAAGGTGCTACTGAGGTCCCCTTGAGCAAGGCATCATCCAGCTTCAAGGGGACCTTTCATGGCTGCCCACTGCTCACTAAGGTTGATGGGTTAAAAGCAGAGGACACATTTTGTTGTGTCACCATATTATATACTGCAGTGTATCACAATCACTTTTACTTGTATAATCTCCTGGAAACCTGCCTCTGCACTGTAAAACCTAATAAATTGGCTTTATTTTTAAAAAAAAGTAGGTAAACTCCGTCCCTCAAGTTTAAGTTTTTAAAACGTAATTAAGTCTTATCAATACTATTGTTTTACTTAGCTGAACGTAATTGACCTTTAGTGAAATGTAATAAATCTAAGTAAGCTGTTATTATACAATGCCGTTATAAGAACTTAAGACAGTCCAGTATAATTATACTGTTAACAGGTTTATCAAGAGTTTCACTGTCATGCAAAGACAACATGAACAAACAGTCGCAAAAGCAGAAAGTCACTAAAAGAAACAGTCTTTTGCAAAATGTGGCTAATAGACCTAAAACTCCAACAAATAATAGTTTACTAACAGATACAAATAAAGCATCCCCTTATCCTCCAGAACTGAGCACACAGGCAACTTCACCACCATCTCTGCACTGCTTCTACCCTAGCATGATTCTGCTGATTTCCTTCAGCATGGTGTTGCCTTGTGTGTCTAAGCCAGCTGCTTCTTCCAGAGCCACATCAGGATGGCGGAGTCAAAGTAAAGGTCAACCTAGGACTAAGAAAAGTACAAAGTTAACTTTATTGTCATCTTATCTATATACAGTCCAGTATAAAGCTCCAGTTACAGTAAAACAAGAAGCAAATAGGACACTGAGTATATTATATGTAGAAGATTTACATGGAGTAGGCATATAGATGGCCTGGGGCAGTAGATGGCCTAGCGGGTAAGGAAACTAACCCATAATTGGAAGGTTGCCTTAATGAGGTGCCACTGAGCAAAGTATCATCCACACACACAGCTCCCCAGGAGCCTTTTTTTAAAAAGAATAAATATATAGTGAAAAATATCTATAGAAAATATCTATATACTTTAACTGCACTTTTGAGGGTCTTGCATGCTGTCTTTTTCTACAATTTTCCATTCCAAACTTTTCTATGTCAAGTGTGGGGGGTGTCAACTGTAGGGCCTGTCAAAGCCCATTGAGACATACTGTATGTGATTTTGGGCTATATAAGAAATAAATGTTGTTGTTGTTGTTATGTTCCTAATTATTCTGTTTTCCTATGCTCAAGCTTTTGCTTTCCACTAACCCACATTTTGCATCAAACTGCTCTACTCTTTTTTTTTCCATAGTTTACATTCGTGTATTTTATGTCATTTAGGGCTGGAATAATTACAACCTTGGTCTTACTTTGTTATTTAATCATACTTGTCTAAGAATGATCACAAATTGTTATTATTATATGGATAAAATTATGAAACTGTCAGGATTAACAAATGTGCGAGTGCAGACAAGCGCACTGAATCTGACTGTGATTTATTCAGGGAAATGTACAGTGATAAGAATCAAGTGAATAAACAGTGTAAAGCAGGCATGATTGTTTTGAATTTTCTTGCAGATCAGAGCAGCGCGTGCTCTGCACCAGACTGGGTTTGTCAGGAATATGCTGGACCTGAAGAATGTTCAGAGCTTTCATCAGGGCAGCAGGCAGAAGCACGAAGGAAATTAGGAGACTGGTACTTTACTGGCAACAGCGACACAAGTAGAATCCAGAGTGGGAATTAGGAGTGTAGTGACAACAGTCTGGCTCTTTACCGTGAAACCAGGCAGTAATACAGAAGAGCCAGAAGCAAGAGCTAATCAAGGGAAATCAAAGTCAGGAGACAAGGGGTCATCCACGGGTGATTCATCCAAAGTAAATGCCAGTAGCACAGCGTGTAAACACAACTATGAATAAGCAAAATGACTGTGTTGCTGGCGTGTTTATATAGAACTTGCTTCTGCTGGTTAGTTAGTTGCATTTCTACTGCTCAACCCTGCTGGTTGGAGGCTGGAGTTGTGACAAATCTATTGTCTCTTAGTACACTTACTACACAAATTCCTATTGTTGCAGTCTTTTTGTTCTCCAAAAAAATTGTGCGCAGATCACATGCCCACTCCCTCTCTTGGACAATTAATTTTTGTCCAAGATCATTACAGCTCTCTCACTCGTATAGCCATCACTGTACCCGGAATCCCATGGACTGTGAATTCTCTTGACACGCATGAACAGGATAAACTATAAACAAGACAAACAATAAAAACCATAACAACCATGGATCCGGTGCCTATCTGGGGAGCAGAATAGCTTGGTCCCAATCTCACGAGGTAAAGGATCAGTGGCATGGATGTCTTCTATTCAAGCCAGGTGATCACAGGACTTGCGTGCCCCACCCAGAGGACATCAAAATGTCATTGAAATTTATCACTGCAGGCAACAAGGTTGCATAGATCAGGGTTTCTGCCCCATTGTGTGTGGAAATAGGTCTGTAAATCCATTCAAGTTCTGTGGATGCAAAATGAAACGTCTCTACCTTAAAGAAAGAAAGTCCAGTTGCCATGACTCAACTTTCAGACAAATTCACCTGGATGACTGAGAATCTTCACAGACAAGGTTGCATAGATTTATCCTTTAATGTAAAACACAAGAAGATTGACAAATGATGAGCGCCCTCCCCTGTTAGGTCTAAGACTGTTAAGACTAGGTCTTACATTTATCACTGTTTTTGCTCACCTGCTAAAAACTTCAGTGACTGGACTATTTCACAGTTTGGTATAAACTCATGTTGAAAGTGAAGTGAAAGTGAAGTGATTGTCATTGTGAAACACTGCTGCACAGCATACAGTGCACACAACAAAATGTGTCCTCTGCTTTTAACCCATCACCCTTGGTGAGCAGTGGGCAGCCATGACAGGTGCCCAGGGAGCAGTTTTTTTGTGCTTTGCTGGGTGGCACCTCAGTGGTACCTTGTTGGATTGGGATTTGAACCCAATAGTGTCCTTCAGACAGTGTCCTTCTGATTACGGGGCCGGTTCCTTAACCACTAGGGTCCCACTGTTAGAAATACATTCTGAATTCAGACTGAATAAACATGTCCTCTGGGACTTCAATTCTTCAATGTAATTCAAGTGTGTTTTTGACATCTCGTTATATGGCCATGACCTTGACCTTTATTTGACTAATGTTTATTTAAAATGAACAATCAATTAACAACCATTCATGATAAGAGACATTGTAGGATTAGTAGACTAAATTCAAGAAGTGGATGCTAAACCTGAGTATGTAGTGGCTAAAGTGGAGAGTGTAATGAGGTAGTGGAAGTTATTTAGGCAGGTGGCTAGGTCAGCATTAGTTCTGCCCACTGACAGACTGACAGATGGAAGTAATTAATGATGCGTTGAATGTGCTCAAATTAAGAAATTGGGAAATATTTCAATATTTTGTAAATAATGTTTTTATTTCCAGTTTTTATAATTTGTGTTATTATGAATTAATTATTAATTTTTAGAAATTATTTTACACATTTTTATACTAATGTATTTATCTATTTATTTGTAGCACTTCATACATTAAGTCCTACTGTGTCAATGTAGTAATAGAAATTATTTTTCTTGTGATAATATAATATTTCTACATAGTACATACTGTTTACTGAATTCATTTCCTCTACTATGATGACATAAATGTTTTATGATTGTGATATTTTGATGTCTATTAGTCATGTGCCAGAATATATGCATAGACACAAAAATCACAGCTGTTTAAAAGTTCTTTATTAACAAGCATTTTAAGTTTGGAACAGCATAAGAATTTTGAACAGAAAGATATCTTTAACTTTGACTAAACAATTATAGAAAAACATGCCATTCAATATGCAGATCAATATCAGATCATGCATCCTTGAATATTTAGAGAAACATTTCCAAATATACAGTTGTATGTATGTATACAGCAAGTCTTACAAATTTTGTCCATGTAACATAAACATGACAACAACAATGGCATTGTGTGTATAGAGAAAGAGACAAAAATATCCACAGCTGTGTTGTCCTATTAAGCAGCTATACAATATTATTTTCCATCTGTAGACTTTTGTTTGTAGGATTTATGATTCATCAGTTTACAGAGTTGGGAGAGACCAACACCCAGTTCGTGTAGCATCTTAAAAAATGATTATTTGTGTGTTTTTAGATTAATATTTAAATTTTACTATTGGGGAGTTTTTTTATGTTTTGCACAGTACTGAATATATTTGCTCAAGGTCACAATAAGTAAAGAGTCAGGTGTGGCTGAAAATGTTGACTGAAAATGCTGAAGCAAAAGATTTTCTGAGTCAAGAATGTAGGAGGTAACTTATTGGAAAAAATAGTTATATATATAAGTCTCAAAAACTGATTTAAACAAAGAAGAAAGCTCTAACAAGTTGTTGAATTGCCTTTAATACGCTTTAAAACTGCTATTGCAGTTTGCTATTGTGGCTAAACTGGACAAACCAGCTTGTTACTTCCAGGAAAATAAAATACATTCTCATACTCATTTTATGCACATATTCATTCTCTTCTATATGTCCAACACAGCTCTTAATAATAGCACACACAGGGTGGTAGGGTAGTAGCCTAGCGGGTAACACACTCGCCTATGAACCAGAAGTCCCAGGTTCAAATCCCACTTACTACCATTGTGTCCCTGAGCAAGGGGGGGACTACTGATTGTAAGTTGCTCTGTATAAGGGCATCTGATAAATGCCGTAAATGTAAATATATTTTAATATGCTGTGCAATCATACTGTCAAGCTTGCATTCAAGGACACTGTGATATCTGGATAACATGTAAAGCTAGGAATAGACAATTGGCAGAACTAAAATTACATTTCAAATGGATTATTTTTCACAATAGACAGTGATACTGAATTCGATTGGGTGCACTGTGATGTCATATTTTTTTTTTATATCCCATCTTTTCACTTATCAGGAGGTACTGTATTTCCTCCCTCTCTGTCTTTCTTTTGGAGAGCTTTAATGGCAAAGATGTTTTAATGCAGGAGAGGAGAATTGTGAAAGTGAAGTGATTGTCATTGTGATAAACAGCACAGAACCCAGTGCACACAACGAATAGAAAAAGGCACAGTGTTTCTTATTCAGACACAAAGCATGACAACAGTTACCAGTCAACCCTTTCAAAATACATTCTCATATTGCAAAATATGTCCAATACAATTACAAAAGCATTAAGTGTTATAGTTTGGTCATATCTTCTGGCAATTAATTTTTCAAAACTCATCTCAACAACCCTCTCTCTTTCACATTTACATCTCCACACACAAACACACCCTCTGAGAAACTCAGACATTTCTTATAATTATAGTTTACATAAAGATAAATGGAACAGAATAAAAGGTATTAATGCAATGCCATTCCGTTTAAATGAAGGACACTGTCTGACTTTGGTTTGGTTATGTGGGGGTCAGATTGGAGCAACAATTTCAACATTTGTTTTATTTCAGGAGTCTACCATGTTCATGAGGACTACTTTTCCAACAGTTTTGTTGCTGATATCATGCAATCACATACTCCCTCTCTCTCACACAATCAAGTTTCATGCTGTGCATGTTCTATAGACAGATGCCCCACAAGGCTGAACACAGGAAAGAGACGATAGACATGGATGCTCCCCACAGGTGTTAAGTAGTTGCTCTAAAGTGCCATTTTCTTAAAAAAAAAAAAAGAAGAAGAAGTGCATAGGGCCACGTGTCATACAAAGCCTTTTTGTGTTGGCTTGCTGAGCTTTTTCCTCAGGTAGCAGTCAGAAGTTCCAGCACTCTGTGCATCTTTGTGTTTTTTATGTAAGAGAGCATTGAGAAAAATGGGACGTGTCTGTCTCTAACTTGGATAAAAATCTTTACAGGAACACATGCTCAGGAATCCCGGAGGCCAAAGGAATGGCCAAAGGAATAATTATAACACTCTGGTCTTGTGCTTTTCTCATGCTTCTGTCCTTCAAAAGAAACCTTACAGGTATCCTCTCTTTAACAACAGGCCTCTCCTGACACATGCTCTAGCATGAAACCGAGGAAGATGTACTTCTACTAGCAGGTCCTGTGCATATTTTATTATGCCATGAGTTCTTTTGATGTGTTCATTTAGAAGAATGTGCCTTTGGTGCACAAAATCTTTTTGAAAGCTCTGCGGAAATCCTTGTTGAAAATAGTGTAGATCACAGGGTTGAGGCAACTGTTGCAGTAGCCGATCCAGAAGAAGAACTTGAAAAGGGGTTCAGGTAGGGTACAAGTCATGGGGCAAATAGCCTGTAGGCTGTAGGAAAAGAAAAAAGGGAACCAGCAAATGACAAAAACTCCTATAACCACCGCAAGTACAAAGGTGAAGCGCTTCTCCCGTTTAACCATGGCCTTGCGCCGTGCAGAGCTGGGCATGCCCGCTGCCTTATCTTTCCATGCCACCAGCTTTGCTCCCTTCGCTGTGGACATCATTTCCTGATATTTCTGCATGGTGGCCGGCGAGTTGATTCCAGAGATGGGTGTCTCTGCAGCACTGGGGGCCTTGTGGCAACCCACACCTCCTCCTTGCTCCGTGTCAGAGTCTGAGCTAGATGTGTCACCACTGTTGTCCGTTTTTCTCCTCTGCTGTTTTGCCTGGATCTCCTCGGGCTGGTTATTGGAGACGGAAGCTGACTGAGATGCAGCGGGGGTTCGGGGCTGGAGGAGGTTGTTGGTGGATGGGGCTGATGGTTGCTGGTGCACAGCAAGGTTGTGGGGCCTTGGCATTGTAGATGGCAGTGGCTTCAGGCAGATGCCACCCCCCCTTCCATTGTTTACCTGATTAGGTTTCGGGGTAGATGGTGCATTCTCCTTCCTTGGTTCCCCAGGAAGACAGCGGGTGCGCTGCTTGGCGATCTGGTAGATACGCATGTACACCAGGATCATGATGAGACAAGGGGCAAAGAAAGAGCCGATGGTGGAGTAGAGGATGTACCAGCGTTCATCATTCAGTTGACACTGTGGGTTGCCCCCTTCCAGGCCCCCGCCCTGTTTCTTGTTCATGGAGAGCAATGGTGGAAAGGAGATAACTGCTGAAATGAGCCATACAATCAAGATTGCTGCTTTGATGTGGCACAGTGTGCGCTTGGCACCATAGGTCACCGCCCAAGAGATGGACATGTATCGATCCAGGCTGATGGCACAGAGATGTACAATGGAGGAAGTGCAGAAGAGCACGTCCAATGCCAGGTAGATCTCACACCAAACGGAGCGGAAATACCAGTAGCCCATCAGCTCGTTGGCAAGTGAGAAAGGAATGATCAGTGTAGCCACCAGGATGTCTGCGGCTGCCAGAGACACCAGGAACAGATTCTGTGGCCCGCGAAGTGCATTGCTGGTGAGCACAGCGATGATGACCAAGATGTTCCCCACAATGGTGAAAAGCACCATGAGGGTGATGGTGGTGGCGAATGCAGCAGTGGCTTCTGCTGTGTAGGGTGCCAGTTTGCTCTGGTTGCAGATGATAGAGGAGGTGCCACTGCTGCTGTTGGCAGTTGATGCACAGGCGCTGTCCAAAAATGCGGCCATGCTGGAAAAAACACACTAAGGGCAAAGAAAGTTTGGATCCACACACCTGCTTCAGTACTTCGAGGAATTGAACTGAACGGTTATGTACAGTTGAGGATCATCCCAGCACAATTATTTTTCCAATTCAGGTCCTCGTATATAGAGTGTCAAGACACAAATTTGTCTTTTTCATTAAGATGAAATTTCAACACTAAAGCCAGGTCTCTTTAAAACGGTTCATTACTTTTTTTTATGAGTGTTAATCTTTTTTTTTTTTTGTGTGGCTTGGCTATAATAAAGAAATAAGCAAGCCTTAAAAATACTTTCATACAACAGGACATACGTATTCCATTTATAGTGATGCACACAGATTCTAATAAAGGCAACATTTAAATTATTGTGGGATTTAAAAAAACGAGGCCATTACCCAGATGGTTAGCCTCGGTTACCCTCCATGGATCTTGGTGCTTTAAATAGGCCAATAAACCTCCGGAGAAAATATTCCAGATGCAGTCTCATCTCCGCGTATCCTCTAATGCCAAACTCTTCAAAAAGAATCCGTGAAATCAATATTTTTTTTCTGTTTTATTAAACCACTCATCTTCTTTGTCATATTAGCTGGGTCGGGTTCATTCGCAATAATTTGTCTGCCGATTTCTTTCTGGTTCCAGAATAAAGGGAGAAAGTTGATCCTTTCCCTCTGGCAGTCGTATTCCACTTTTCGCCCAGTCTCATCTTGACAGATGAGTTAAAAAAAACATCAGAAAACCGAATACCGTTTTCTCTCCGCAGAAGCGTAGCTGGGATCTGAGAGCTGGGAAGAGTCAGAACTGGAAGAGGGAACTGGGAACCCGCGCGCCCGTGATGTCAGGACCCTCCCACTACACAGAACACGAAAACAGAACACAGGATTTTTTTTTACAATACAGTAGTTCTGGAGAATTTTCATTACATCTGGAGAGTATTTTTTGTGTTCTTTATAAATTTCCACACTGATATTTTATTCGCAAGTTCCCCCCGATTACTTATTTGTACAACATTAGAACGATTTCTTCATTTTTATCGATACATGCGACGCAAATACTCTTAGCACTAATCGACAACTCATCCACAACGCTGCAGCACGACTTGTTTGCAACATTCCCAAATTCTCCCACACCGCTCCACGCTACGTTCTTGGTTTCCAACAGCTGCTCAGTTAACGCTCAGCACCCTCCTATCTCAGATCTCATTACTCCTCCTCGCTCTGCTCCTTGATCCCTCCAATCCTCCAGCACTGCTCACCTGGCAACCACCACCTCTCAGGTTAATAGGAAAGCATTCCTCTACACTCTTCTCTGTCTTAGAGGACTTTAGTAAGTCGCTCTGGATAAGACTATCTGCCAAATACTGTAAAGGTTTAAGAATAAAGACTCAAACCTCTGGGAACACACATTTACATTTTACATTCATGGCATTTGGCAGATGCCCTTATCCAGAACGACATTTAATATTAATAATTTAATATTACTCAAGCATTAATTAAACACAAAAGAATGTGGATGTCTTATTTCATAACAGGTGAACTGTCATGACTAGAAATGATAATCATAAACAGACTGACTAACTGGAGTGTTCCATTGTGCTGCTGCAAGGTGGTCACATTTTCTGTCATCATACATTGTGACCCTACAAAATTACAAATTTAACAACATTTATTTCTTATATAGCCCAAAATCACATACAGTATGTCTCAATGGGCTTTGACAGGCCCTACAGTTGACACCCCCCACACTTGACCCTTCTGCACACAAGGAAAAACTCGAACAAAAGAAAAAAAAAAAAGGAAGAAACCTTGGGAAGGAGTGATACAGAGAGGGACCCCCTTCCAAGGTAGAGTGAGCTTGCAAGTAGTGTTAGTGCAGGGTTTGTGATGATTTGTCTAATAAGAGAATAAGGCATATAGTTGTAGAGGTGGAGAAGTCCAAAATGCAGTCCAGTGTCATGGTGTACAATACATGTCCATTATGATGCTCCATTTGAAAATCCCTGAAGCTTTAGTTGTTACAGTGGTGGTGGCTGTGGTAGCATTGTGCGACTGATACTGAAATATGTGGTCATAGTGGTATATTGGTGCTACAGTGGCCCGGTACCCTAACTAGGACAGCATAACTAAGGTGAATTTAACACTGTCTGTGCTTAACAGGGGGACTGTGTGATAGAGTGGAATTAAGAGTGGAAATCCCTGCTCCATAAATTTCAGTGAATCAAAATGCAAAGTTGTAATTGTAAAGGTTTATTTATAAAGGTTAGGTCTCATCCCTCAGAGAAATCACCAGCTGCATATTTTCCTTCTCTACGCGTCCTCCTCTTCAGGTCAGCCCTCTGTTGTTTTACGGTTACACTGTTATTGAGACAAGAAATAATGTGACTGATTAAAGTAAAATATGTTCTCATGACATAATATGTGACATGCTGAATTGTCAAACATACATATGAAAAACATAGAATGAAATTTGAAACTATATCTCATGCAAAACTGTCTTTAATACATGCATGGCAAGAATGGTAGTAGTCTAGTGGGTAAGACACTCGCCTATGAACCAGAAGATCACAAAGTTACAGCTTCAAAGGTATTGCCTCAAAAGTGATAGTCCTTATATTCCACTGATTGTAATGAGCTTTGTATAAGGGCTGCAAATGTAAAAAATTATACTGTCAAAAGTATATTTTAATTCCTATATAATACCAGTCAAAATCTGGATGTCCCTACCCTCTGGCAGTTATGGAGACTAAAATGGAGCCATTTTAACTGTTTACTATGGTCATCATCAAAAGCTGCTTGATGAAATGCTCATTAAAATGAGTGAATGATAAGAGAGTGTTCAGCAAAAACCCAGGACTGGTTTCATCTCCATTGTCAAGCATAAGGTGGTGGAGAGAAGACAAGAGTGTGAAATGCTGCTATCACAGCAAAAGCCCCCTGATTTGGAGAGACACAAATGTTTGTTAAATGGTTGCTGTTTTTTGTTTATTATACACATTATATTTTTGTTCTTCTTCAGTTTTGTTCTATAATGTAAAGAATGCAAGAATGCAAGACAAGTACACGACCGGTAGTCGATTTGATGGTTCATCAGTCACAGCAAGTACTTTAGTTGCCTGTGTTAAGTTACCTACTACTAAATTACATCCTAAGAACTACACTCACAAAACTCTGGTTTTAGCCAGAATAAATAGAAACTTGGCAGGTGGCAGAACCTTGTGTTTCACAGATGCACAAATATCATCATGCAGGCATGCTAAATTCTCAGCTCAAGGTACACTAACTGACATGCATGTTTCTGCGTGGAACGCTGAATGTCTGGCAGGTATCAGCTGGAACTCATTCCCAAAAAACTGAACTACTGTTCATCCCGACCAATTCATTCATCTGTGTCACGGTCACCGGAATCAGAACATGAGCACATGTAGGAGGAAACGAGGAACCCCTTTGCGGTGGAATGCAAGGAGGCAGGTAAGTTCCGTCCGACTTAATCTGTGAACGCGATACAATGTAGGGTACAATATAGGATGGGACAGGACTAGAGGAAGGAGTTCAGAAGAAAGGATGTGATAAGGGCAGGAATGGTCTTACTAAGTGGCGAGTAGAGAGGAGCCAAGTCTCGATGACGCATGTCAATCAATGACTGAGGGCCTGGCAGTGGCCATCTTGCCAATTTATAGGAGTCACGTTACCTCCTTTCCGTGTTACTCCCATCATGTGAGAATCTGGACCTTGCAAAGACACATTTGTTCAAAGATACATTTGCAAAGATACATTTGTACTCTAGCCTTGTTGTCTCAAGACTAGAGTATTGTAATTCACTCCTGGCAGGTCTGCCTCTGAATGCCAATTGACCTCCCCTACTGATCCAGAATGCAGCTGAATAATGTCAGATTCTCCCTATCATTCATACACTCCCTCCGTTCCCTCCTGTAAGTGCCTGCATCATATTTAAAATCCTGATGTTTGCATACAAAGCCAAAAATGGTCAGTACCCTCCTTCCTAAGTGCAGCTCATGGGAGCAAAGATTCAATCAAAGCTTTATTTACCCCCACTCGACTTTTTTTCTGCCCTGCTCACTTGATCAACTTATGCCCGATGCATTGTCTCACCCGAACAAGGTTATAAGTATGATGATAGCTGCCAGGCTGATAACAATGACCAGTCCCACGATGATATTGTTAGTATTGGGGTGTAGAACCCATGTAGGCTTGGCATCATAATCCACTGGGAAAGACAGCATTGTTGGAATGGGCACAGGGGATGTTCTGAGCAGCGGATAAACTGAGAGAGTGAAAGAAAGAATAAAGTAATGTTACAGTACAACAATGAGGCTGACATGCAATGTGAATAATGTTAACTTTCTGGTTATATATATTAGGCAGTAAGTGGACATTTTGGCAAGGACCAAATTGCGATGTTAGACAGATGGGTCATGTGGATGTTACTTGAGCATTCATCACCAACCCAAACTATATTACTGACCAAGCACACCATGGTAGTGCTTTCATTCAGCATGGTTGACACATGCTGCCACACTGCAAAATGGTTCAAAAGACCTAAGGACCAGAAGATTGAGGTGCCTCCAAATTGCATTCCTATAACTAGTGGAGTTTTATAGTTTACAGTCGAATAGACTATAAAATTATTTTACTGACATACAAAGATCAACATAGACTGGCCCCTGATTACCTAAGTGACTCGTTAACAGAGTACTGCCCTACATGAGGGTACCAAGAATTACTGGTACCGAAAATGAACAAATTCTCAGCAGGGGGACAAACTTTCGGCTTTGGAACAGCCTTCCTGCTAATGTTCAGAACTCAGATACAGTGTCAAAGTCCCAGCTAAAGACACATCTTTTTAGCCAAGCATTCCATAACAGTTATTACTCACAAATACTATGATGATTATCACACCTAGGCTGTCCTGGATTGTCAACCGGGGCCATTATTGCATCTACCACAACCACTCGGTCCCGGCCATTCAATTCTAATCTTTTTCTCTCCGAGTTACTCTAGATCCTTGTTCTTGGTAATGATCTTCTGAGTTCCAGAGATCTTCATATGGACCAGTAGCATTAAAATGGACATAATCAAGATCATTAGCAAGAAACATCAAGGTTCATTTGACAACTTACTTGTTAGGTTGAATTTGATCTGAGAGAAGACAGTTCCGTGTTTGTCCTTTAGGAGGCAAAGGTACAAACCTGCTTCATCAACCTGCAACTGGTTTAGCACTATCTTAGATTCAGTGGTCACCACCAGTGTTTCAAAAGAGGACACCTAAAATTAACAAAATGTCATATTTATTATTTAATTACTACTGCTGTAATACAGAAACTCAGCCACTGGAGACACATGTGACTGTATTTCTTTATGACGTTCCCAAGCCCTGGATAAATGGGGAGTGTTGCACCAAGGAGAAAGTTTGTGATCCTACATTTTGAGGTCTCCAGTAGTAATGGTATTCAACCTGTCCAGTGATCAAGCTGTGCCAGGACAAATAGCAGTTCAACACCACCTCACCCCCTTCTTCCATTAACATATGATGCTCTGTAGGAAGTGAGACAGGAAATAGTTACAGTTTCAGTGTGTGCGGATAGGCATGCATGTGTGAACATGTGCGTCTCACCTCCACAGGATTTTGGATATGTTGTGGACAGACAGGTGTGCAACTCATATTGGCAGGATGTGCAGTTTATTAGAGTCTGATACAGCAAACCTGAGGAACACAAATACCATATAGACATTCATTCACACTGCCCCATTCCTGCTCACTACTTGCACACATTTAGTACAGACACCTCTCCAACATTAACCACCACACTTCAAAAGGACTCAAAAGCTCAAAAAACATGCCATGGATGTGAGACACACTGCGCCGTAGCCCTCCTGCATCCCACACCTTAACTTAGATGACAATTGTGTGGGTTTTTGGTTCCCATCTCAGTTTTTTTTTTCTCCCAAAGTTGCTTCCAAAGTACTATATGTATGTGTGTAAAATTAAAAAATGAGAAACTGACTTTAATTTTAATAATCTCTAAGAATTTAATAAACCAAATCACCAAAAAATATTAATGTTGCACATCACTACTCACCACATTTGTTTGGACAGAGACCTGAAAGGAAACATGCTTATGTAATTACCAATAGACTTACAGCAGTAATGCTGCGTTCAATAACATATTCTTATTCATTCTTTACCTTCTCCATCAAAAATCTTCAGATGCTTCTCAAGAATCTGTCTGCCTTTCACTACGATCATAATAATTTCCCATTTGATGTAACCTGTATGGTTTAGATGTTTTAAAAAAATCATTGCATCCTATTAGCTATCAAACTCATTAAAATAAGCCACCAAGACACTTAAACTTGGGATGCACCAGGGTGACTATTGTACTATTACAGATGGTAACAAATTGCTATTAATCCATATCACAAAATGGGGATTATGGTTTGATATATATTTTTACAGTTACTTGTATTAGTATATTTTAGTACTGACCAGTGTAGAACAGATCCTTCTAATCAAGTTTTATGTTCTACCTCATGGCACACATATTCATCTAAAATGTATCTGATGTGCTAATGTAATGCACAGATATACTTGACAGAGTTATTACAAAAGGAATAAACATTGGCACAACGGTATAGGCAGCTCATGTGTCATGGTTACCTGCATATTTATATTACTGACACATTATCTCAGTATTCAAGACCACCAGTTACGCATAGGTTTACCAAGAATGTGTGAAATTCTTTTTAGATTTGGTCTTACAGTGAAAGTGGTCTAAAGGGATAGGCACTATGCTTTTTTGAAATAAATATTTGTTATCAGGAGTGCAATGAGTCTGTGCATGTCCTTGTTTATTTTGCTTTCTGGTGAAATACCACCCCTTATTAGTTGTCTTAGTTTGCTAAATTTTATATTCAACATTAATCTCTATTGTATCAATTTCACATTCCCATTTTGCAATTGGCCTTCAATGTTTCTGATTTATTCTTTATACAGATTTTGGTGAAGTGATGTGCTCAGGTAATGTCAAGGTGCCATGCCTTTACTTGAATGTTCATCTTTCCAAAACCTCTCAAACTCACTCTGGTATTCTGTACGTGCTCGATACATGGTGGTGGGATCTGCAGAAGAAATATTGGCAGAAACATCACCAGAAAAGTTTGAAAATGTTAATTAGAGCATTTTTTTCATTTCATGACATGTAACAACATGATCATGTGCAAGACTTAATGGTCAGACCCACCCAGCATCTGGTTATGGACAGAGTTGGGATTTATTAAGGAATACATGCATTGGAATGCATATTCTGTACAGTTTACAAGTTTTATATGTGTACAGCTGTTTTATATGTGTATTTATAAAATGTATTTCATATAAGTTTTTCTGAATGAATGAATGGCAATGTGTGAAAGTACTGTGCATTGATGCTGCATTGGGGCAGTGGTGGCCTAGCGGTTAAGGAAGCGACCCCGTAATCAGAAGGTTGCCGGTTCGAATCCCGATCCGCCAAGGTGCCACTGAGGTCCCCACACACTGCTCCCCGGGCGCCTGTCATGGCTGCCCACTGCTGACTCAGGGTGATGTGTTAAATGGGGTATAGTACAAAATTCTGGACAGTCATATTCCTTTCATTTGGCCTGGGTAATCCTTTCCCTTTGTCCCCTGCTATGACATTCATGGTAGTACATCACTGTAGCTGACTTGAACAGAACAGGAACAATGGCTTGTTGGGAGCACCACTGGTTTGCATCTGGTTTGACCAAGAACTGGTCACACTGGCTAAGACCAACATTGACCTACAAGGCTGACAAGTTGTGTGTTCATGCTGGACATCCAACCCACACCAGCTACACCATTATGCAAGCTACAAACATGCTTCTTATGATTCTCCAGGCATCATGATGATGCTTCTTGTTTTTGTTTAAGCAGTTTCTGAAGCAGATTGTCGTATTTGTTCTCTATTCTCCTCCTTCTCCTCTCCTTATATTTCTCTCTCCACTATATGTCGACTATGTTATCTATATATTACCTCCCAACTTCTCATTTCCTTTCTCCTTTTTCTCTGTCATGATTGTAAAAAGTTAAATAAGAAAAACAACAATAATATAAAAAGGCCATGAATGATGACAGCACAAATATACATACACACTTTCATGCGTCAACTGTGCTACTAACATGCCGGAAAAAAACCCTAAAAACTATGGTGCCAACTTTTCATGGTGCTATTGGAGTGATGAAGATTCCATAATGAAGGACTGCTTGCTAGTTATCTACATAGTAAATAGTAGATTATCATATGAGTTATCTATGTGACAATCACTTCACTTTATGTTGAAGAATATGAATTGGCCATCCACATAGCCCATTTGGTAGTGTAAAGTCTCTTTCTGAAATTCAGCCAGTTTTAGCCAGTCCCACAATGTTTCTGTGGTGTAGTGGTTATCACGTTTGCCTAACATGCAAAAGGTCTTCGGTTCGATACACAGCAGAAACATACCTCTGGCTGTCATGGCTGGCCACTGCTTACTAAGGGTGATGGGTTAAAAGCAGAGGACAAATTTCATTGTGTGAAATCATTTCACTTTCAGATTTCACCAGAACATGCCGTTTCTGTGTCTGTAGCTTTAAATTCTAATAAGGAGAGAGGTGGGAAATTAAGTCATCCACACCATTCACCAACCCCAATGTTTGGTGACACAGTCATGTCAGCATTTTTCCAGCCAAAAAATTAATTACTGGTTCTTCACAGTCTCACGTGACGGAACATAAAAAATACATTTGTGTTCATTTTTAAATCAAATCACTGAGCAACTGCAATATTCATTTTCAAGCCAAAGCGGTTGGAGGAGTTGCTTTTGTAAAGGAGGGGTGGGAAAATCTCTGCTTTGTTGTTGCATGTTACCCATGACATAAAAATGCAGTTTTCTTGTATTCTAATGATCTCAGTCCTGTGCGCTGAGATGCACTGAGAACAGTCAGGACCCAATCAGTAATGAAAGTCAGAATACACCAGTCAAGGACAGATCTCCTAATCTACCAATGACTGCACCCAGCTGCTACAATATTCATGTCAAGTGGTTACCTGAACAAAGGGATAGACTTGTTTAATTCTCATTAACAATCCAGCAATTAGTCAATATCATGAAAAATTATTGTCTCATCGTTTTATCACTTTTAAACCTTTGCCGACGTTTACTAGGTGGCACATACTTATGGAAAGAGGCTGTATGTCAAACATGCATATTTATTCCTTTGTACTACTAGATATAAAGAAATAGATCATATCATTAAACAAACACACTTCAAATACATAAAATGAACATATCTCAAACATTTTATTCCAGTATGACCATAAAGTACAAAAGGATGATTACTTGGGTGCAGTTGTTTGCAGGGTATATTTTTTGTTTTATTTTTATCATACTATATTAATCCTGAAGGAATTTGCCTTGCTGCTTTTCACCCATCACCTTTGGTGAGCAATGAGTAGCCATGACAGGTGCTAGGGGAGCAGTTTGTGGGGATGGTGCAAAGAGTCATGGCCCATACGGGGGTCAAACCCAAGACATTGGTGTTATTAGCACCACAGCACAAAAAGCACAGGGCATATTTCATTGTGTGCATGTGTGCTGTGTTGCAGTGTATGACAATGACATTCACTTCACTTTTATTTGTATGCATATGGTGCTGGCCCGGCCTGTCTGTCAAATATTAAAAGTCAACGTAGCCCCTGAGCTAAAGCCCTGCTTTACACAGATCGCCATTTTCTAGCCTTGCATGACTATAGACAGGTTATGGCATCTTGTATTAATGTTAAATAATCTCACAAAGTGATATTTTCATACCTTTATGTCATTTGACCTTTAATGTCATTTTTAAATTGCAGCGTTTACTGTCACACTATATGGAGGGCAGGAGGCACACATGCACTGCATGAGCATGAAATAGGTTGCACTCCAATAAAGCCTATATCAGCAATAACACAGTCCACTGACAGGTGACTGGAGACGAAAGGTACGAGCTAGACAAGGGACAGACTGATAAGAACCAAGTCACGGATGAAGACATGGCGCCACCTTGTGGCCCAGAGGTGCCAGGGCGTGACACTCAATCAAACAAGCAATAATCAAGACACGATGCTGTCTAGTGAACCGTGTAAAACAAACTTCCCTATGAGACGAAGGTTCTAATCTCACTTACTACCATTGTTTCCCACAGCATCACCTTTAACATTTCACTTTTGAGTTGTAAATGCAGAGTGTAGCTGTAAATATGTGTTTGGCTGCTGAAGAACAATAAATGTGTTAAAGGCTAATAATTAGTAAGCATTAATGATTATTTACGCATACACACCTATAACCCCATGAAATCGGTTGCTGGTTTCCTTGTAGGTGACATAAGCATGGTCTATTATATCTTTTATGTCAGCCTGGTCCTGCAGAGTGTCGCCAGTTAATTTATCGATGAAATCGTCATGGAGGTACTTAATAACACGGTCGCATTGCAGACAGGGCTCCACAGCGGGTAACACACACACCAGAAGCAAGAGACAACTAAGCTGACTAGCAGCCATTTTGGCTTTTTAACGGTATAACGGCTTGTGACATACTTTTAAAATATAACATTTCCGTCAAATTCGTCCTTACAGCGCAACTCCAGTATTGACACAGAGACCCGAACTCTCTCGGAAGCTAAAGAGAGCGACAGCGAGTGACAGAGCGAGCGAGAGAGAGAGAGAGGGAGAAAACTTGTGTGTGTGTTTGTGTGTGTGTGTGTGTGTGTGTGTGTGTATATATATATATATATCACTGCGTGGGTTGCCTTTACTGACAAAAAGCACCCTGATTGGATTACTTAGCAAAATAAGCCAATGTTAAATGATTGATTAGTGACAGTGTAAGTAATTTAATGGTATTGAATTATGTTGTTTGTAATGTTGTTTGTGCATGTAACAAAAATGTAAAAAGTAGACCTGTCTAGTGTCATAATCAGTGAAGAGTGTTTGCTCTAATTATAATGTAACTTTAACGTTTAACATTTTATCGCCATTTCATAATATAATCTAAGATTGTTTCTGTTAGATCATTAGTTTTAATACTGTTTTTGCAATAAGAAAAACTATTTCACTAAATGTATTAATTCCTGGTATTTAGCTTATGTGACAAATTGACAAACAATTGCAGACAATTATATCAGGTTATATGTCTGGGTATAGCCCTGTAAGGAATATTTATTTTTCAGTAACTGGCCCACAGGTTACTTGTCACATTAAAGCAATTTACTCTAGATGAACATCTGAGTAGGGGGTTTTCCAAACAAAGATTTTAGTGATTCAGTATAGAAATTAAAGGATTTTATTGTGAGAAGGGTTACAGACAACCTACTAGACCAGCAATAGCATCTTGTTGCATATGGTGTATCTTTACAACATTCAGCACAATTTTCATAAAGAATACCTGTGTCACGGTCCCAGCGCGGGACCAGAACATGAATGCGTTTTGGACGGAATGAGAAACCCTAGTGCAATTGGACGCAAGGAGGCAGGTAAGTTTCCTCTGGTTTAATATGCGAACAAGAGCCGGCGTGAGCCGCAACACCACACGGATGTTGATGTTCATGTTTTAGGTTGAATTGGGGAAGGGCCAGGATGAGAAGGAAGACAGGAGATGAACAGGATGAGTCTTAGGAGTTGAGATTGAGAAGGAGCAGAGTCAATGACTGACGAATGGCAATCAATGACTGAGCGGCTGGCAGTGGCCATCTTGCCAGTCTATATGAGTCACGTTACCTCATCTCTGTTTTGCTCCTGGTCACATGGATGGAATCATGTGACAACCTGTATGGCATGGTGATTAGAAAGAAGCGCTTTCTGCATTCACACTGCTTGTTTTGTGCTTGGTACTGATGATAATTTTTTTCTTTGTTCATAGCAAAAAGCCCTTTGCATGTCAGGAGAAGATCACCACATTCCAAAAAAAAGAAAACACCAGCTACATTTCGTCAAATCTGTTGGAGGTTCCATCATGCTGAAGTTCTGTGTGTAGTTTGGGGTTCTTGTTAAAGTTGACGGTTGGATGAATACAACCCAATATCAACAAATTCTTCAAGATAATGTACAATCATTAGTCACAAAGTTACGCAGTTGGCTGGATATTAAAACCAGACAATGGCTCAAATCAGAGATCCAAATCTACAAAGGCATTCATACAGAGGGAGAACTACAATGTTCTGTAATTGAACTGAAAACATTTAACTCAGCCATTAAACAAAAATCCAAAACATTAAGAGGGGTTCCAAACCCTTTTCATATGACTCTATCTGGCAACAAGCCATCAGCGGTTTTTAAACTCCTGTACATTGTGAGGTGATGATATTGTTGAACACATGAACACATCTAATAAAAAGATTCAACTCTAATGAGTAGAACCTTCATTTACTATTTCAAATTGTGTCGTATTATGTAAATAATAATTATGTATCATTATATTTATCTATACTTTAATAGTTTTTAAAAATATATATCTAATGACATGTAAGCCTGCAACTAATGATTTTGATAGTCTACTATAATCGACTACTCATTGACCCTTCAACTAATAAATGGCTGTGTTCCTTATACCCCACCCACACTCTACACCTTGTGGGCTTAATCGTTGTTGTTTTTTTGTCAATAATGTAAGTGTATACAAATAAGTGTACCTCTAATATTTAGTGTTCTCTGCTGTGTATTTGCACATCAAGGTTGGGGACTGCACTCTCCAAGGTTTATTAATAGATCCACATAATAAAGGTAGCGTCCAATTTACTTCATTTTTTGTATAGACCAAAATCACAAGCAGTATGTCTCAATGGGCTTTACAGACACTACAGATGACACCCTTCATATCTAGCCGGTACTGCTCAACCTCCACCACAAGCTCCAGCTCCTTCCTTGCCAGGGAAGTGACGTTCCATCTCCCAATAGTCAGTTTCCTTGTCCGGAGATTTGACCGCCAAAGCTCCCACCTTGGTCTGCCACCCGATCCACTTTGCACCAGACCCTCCTGTGGGCAGTGAGTGCACAGTTGGATGAGCCCATGTATCCGATTTGGGCTGGGCCCACCCAGGCCCCATGGGTGAAAGCCATGTTTGAACATAAGGATGCCCATTGGTACATGGATGTTGTAGTGTGTTTAGTGTGTTTTGGACACTCGGGTGAAGACGTCGACTGGGGCTATAGTCGGGTGGTGGAAGGATTACTTTGAGGAGCTCCTCAATCCCACCGACGCGCATTCCGAGGAGGAACAAGGGCTGGCAATTGAAAAGAGCCAGTTGGTGGTTCAAGCATCTGGTCAGGATGCCTCCTGGACGCCTCCCTGGGGAGGAGTTTTGGGCATGTCCTGCCGGCGGAGGCCCCCGGGTCGACCCAGGACATGTTGGATAAATTATGTCTTCAATCTGGTCTGGGAATGCCTTGGGGTCCTCTTGTTCACTTTTTTTCTTAGAGAGAAAGAACACTGTGAAATCTGAAAGTGGATTAATAGGTAATTATGTTCCTCTGGGGGAATATGTAAACATGTTATGACTGTCAACAATTGTTCCTGATCTTGAATTTGGCTAGAGTCTGTTTATGCACTGGTGATCAGTATGTTTGCTTTTTGTGGACTTGAACAGTGGGCTAAAGGTCTTCATAGTAAACATACTATGAGGACCAGTTTTTTAATGTACCCAAGCACACATTTTTTAAATTCTCTACTGGTTCTGTGTTGGGTCTGTGGCCAATAAAGAATGAGCTGGATATTGGCCTTCTGACCCTGGATCAGACACAATTAAAGCCTTTAGGTTGGACCATGGTGTGTACATTTAAAACCGCTGCAGATCAATATTTCTTGCTAACTAATGAGGTGAGATCACTTCCCCAGTTATCTGAAGGATAAGACAGGTTTCCTATACACCATTTTCACTAACCCTCTTCTGACTTTATTGAGGGAATTTCATGTTTGTAGCTGCAGAGAAATAGACCGTTTGAAGGCCTGCATTACTGCTGATTTCAATGTTAACTAACCCAGTTTGTACTGATTGGTTAATGGAATATATACTACAGGGGGAAGAAGAAGATCCTTTATGCTACCATGGTCACAGGCTGCAAACAGATTGCATATCAGTGCACATGTCAAGTCCTCCTATGCTATTTGTGGCCTAGTGATAAAAATCAGTCTGCAATCCGAAGGCCACAGTTCTCTTAGTGATAACTGAAAAATCATTTACAGAACAGCTCATGTTCTTTCAAGTATATTGTGGACATTATGTAATTTGTCCTCTTTCACCCTTATACCTTTCTTATTTAGTCTGCAGTGAGTTCTGATTTAGCCGTACATAATTGTCAAAGATGCTGGCTTTCAAACCTGTCTCAATAATATGATTAATAAATATTTTTGTAATTTGTTGTGTAATCCAAAATGTATAATGATATGTATATTAAACAATATAATGACCTGGAGGTAGCTGAACCATATTCATTTTAGAGACAATAACAAGCTTTAAAAGAACACGAAAAAACTGTAAAACATTATGCCATTATAATGCACTTATGTAACATGTGTCAAGCTATATTATGCCTGGGATATCAGAAAAACATTGAGAAAATATGCATTGTTTTTGATAAAACAAGAGTTTATTTTAGAGCGTTGGCCTTAATCCTGTCAGTGGCTGAGCAAGAGTTTTTTTTATCAAATGAGTAATATTTTTAAATACATTAAAAAATGTAAAAATGTTTTTTAAATGTAAAGCCTAAAATACCACTACTAGTTGACCTAGTATGCTTTAAATATTAAAAATCACACAATCACATTGGGGATATATGCAAACATTTTTGAAAACATTCTGAGAAACCACCCATACAATGTCTTAGCATTTACAATAAATGTAACATAAAGAAGAAGCCTTGACGTTTGTACTTGAAGTAATCTCTTGGACGCAGTGACTTGGCAGGGTGGATTGGCCAAGAAGGTTAATTGCAGCAGTGATAAGAAGAACAGACATGCCTAGGAAGAACTACCAGGAGTTTTGAAGTTGGGAGGGTGTATGTCAGTTTTTAGGAATTATTGGGTTTGATTTTTGGGGCCTTTATCTTTTTGGGGCAACTATTAAAAGATTTGAAGCATTATAAGGATTTCTTTCTCTGGGAAGGGCAGGTATCCCAAGACGTCATAGAAATGTCGTAATTGCTTGTCAAATACATTAAATATGACTGCAATGCATTGTAATAGGAAAATATCTGATTGCATAATTTCACAGTTGTGTGTCTGAATTTCAGACCTGTAAGTAGAAGATTGCCACTGGTGCCACTGTGGTGTCACTAAGCAAAGTACTGTCCCCACACACTGCTCCCTCAATGGATGAAGTTAATGCAGAGACCACAGTGCACTGAGTGCACTGGGTGCTGTGCTGTGGTGAGTCACATGTAACAACTAATCACTTTTGACTGTTACAACCTTGAATCTTGAATCAGAAGTAAACATCTTGTATGGCATATGATGATACAACAATTTTTTTTAATTCCATGTATTCTGCCCTTATGATCCATAAAATCTTTTTTTCTGTGAATGATGAACTTCAAAGATAAATGTTAATCTACACCATAATCCTAATTTGTTTCTAAGGTTTTGAACATATTGATAGACCTTCCAGTATCAGTTAGATGATAAGGGTTTTAATATATCTTATCAAACACCTAAACTCATATTGTTCCCAGTAAATTCTGTCCTTGACCCTTCCCAGTAAGCAAAAGAATGTCTGCAAAATGTATGAGATTCTACATTGAAAAACGTGAACACTGGCTAAATAAAAAAAAAACTATTGACTTATTGATATTGATGTAATGTAAATAAACCAGGTTACAGCAAGTTTGACTAGTTCATTTACTTTATGTCAATGCTAAAAAATTTTTTTATATGTTTACTTGTTTATACAGAAAATGTCTCTGAGACATCTGCAATTGCTCTTTAAGTTTTCTATATGTATCTTCAAGACATAACTTTTATGTTTACTACAATATTTACTACACACTGCTCCCTGGGCACCTGTCATGGCTGCCCATTGCTCACCAAGGGTGATCACAATGACAATAACTTCACTTTAATAGAGTACATTTATCCTAGATATGATTATACTGTAGCCAACAAACAAAACAGCAGTCACAAGCAAATTGGACATTTTTTAACAAATAATTAGAAAGGCAATGTTAAAACTGCAATGTATTTCAGACAATATTTTCTTGTCATTGTCGCTGTCTTCCATTGACTGCTCACGGCTATGTTCAAAAAGGACAGTACAAGCCTTGAGACTAAACAGCTGTGGAGCTTTAAGAAAACCAATGATCAATGAGGCTAGTTGGGAAGAAGGTTTCAATTTGCTTGGGAGCATAAAAGACTCTGGATAAATGGAAGAAAGTCATGTGGTCTGATTAGTACAGATCTACCCTGTTGTGATGGGGACATTTACATTTACATTTATGGCATTTTATCAGATGCCCTTATCCAGAGCGACTTACAATCAATAGTTACAGGGGACAGTCCCCCTGGAGCAATTTAGGGTTAAGTGTCTTGCTCAGGGACACAATGGGAGTAAGCGGGATTTGAACCTGGGTCTTCTGGTTCACAGGCGAGTGTGTTACCTACTAGGCTTCTACCACCCTGGGGCACTGGGGCAAGAAGACCAGTTCCTACCATATAAACCTGTGGGGCAGTGCTGTGATCTGGGGTAAAACATCATTATATGTACATCTTTTGCAGGTAAAGAAGGTGCACAAGAACTGTACATAGATAGTACTGTACATACATAGACAGCCAGAGGTTTTTCACAGACAGACAATAAGTCAGACAACATTCTAGCAGTCTATATTTAAATGTCATTTTAATGCAGAAACTTTGCTTAAGACATAGCCCCAAGAACCACCTTTGGACCATCATATTTCCATAAAATATCCCTCTACTCCATATGCTGAGGAATACAGAAACCACAAGAACTTCTACAGATGTCCAACATGTTGGAAAGGTGCAACTCATCTCTCTACGCTCAGTTTGAAAGAGGAGATTATACTGGAATATTGAATATTGCTTTGAATATAATCAGAGCGGCTGCGAACAAGTCTCACTTGTCTGAAAATGAAAGAAACACACAACCAAGATAATGTAATAATGGGGTGATGCTTTAATACCAAATATATTTAAAACCTAATGATGGAACAATAGAAGCATGTTTGGCACATGAGCTCATATGAGGCAAGCTGGTTTGTAGAATCAGTAGCGACAGCATCATGCATGCAAGGAGATGAACCTCACACTAGCAAAAACTGTTCACCAAAACTTCTTTAAGCAAAAACAAGTTCCAGCATGAATGCTGTACTGACATGACTAACGTGACTGCATCCTTGCAAGACATCCTGAAAATGACAATGATGAAGTTTTTTTCACTGTAGCTAGTGCCATTGTGTGCATTTGAGTTCAGGTGATGCACATGATCTAAGGTATTGCTAGATGGACAGAGATCAGGGTGAAAACAAGCAGTCTAATGACTTGCAGTAGGCATAACACAGTTACATTTCTCTTCTTAAGTCTGCAGGATATGTCACAGTTCCCTACAAACTGCATTTATGAAAATGAATTTAAAATTGTGGCTGACCGGAATCTAGACCTTCATGTAGTTTCCATGGATTAATGGCAAAAGGTTAATGATTACAGCACAATGTGGAGTTTCGGCTTTGCTGATTGGCTGCCACAGTGTCAGACCAGAAACTCTGTCATGACATCAGCGGCAATCCCCAGACCTAGAAAACAACCCAGATAGCCTAAAGAAGGCTCATTTCTAACTGCTGAACAGGTAGAAGGTTCCACTTTTGGTATCCTTGAAAAATCTCTTCAACCTTTATACTTTGTTTTACTGGATATCACACTCCCGTTTGTCTGTCCTGGTTTGAAATAGCAAGATGGCTGAAATCATTTTCACTTTGTTTACATTTACTTCTTTTTTGGTAAGTTATCTTGGTTAAAAGTCATTGTGTCTTTTGTACCAGTATCTGTATGAATCACATTATTCTGTGATTATGTAATTCTATTCATAATTAGTGTTTTTTTTATATAAAAACTGAGGGTCAACTTTTTGATTTTAACTCTGTTTCAGATAACATTTGGTCCTACTCAAAATTTGAGTAAAATTTACTCTATGGCCAGTTCAATTTACTCATTAACAATGAAACGTATAAAAATATTTAACACTGAAGTTTATTCACACAATGATTATGTCTTATGTAGCTAGTTTTACTCCAAATATAGTTTAATAATAACACTCTATTGTGTAATGAAATATAATTTTTATTCCTCTGTAGTGTTATTTTTTTCAGATATTCATCTTATGATGCCATAATACTAAATTCCTGTGATCAAACCTATATTATGTAGCATGTAGCTAGTCGACAATATCATTAGACCGATCGGTAAATGCTGCCAACATGTCCTCACTTGATATCAGTGAAACTATAATACACTTGTAGTGTTTGGTGTCGGTCAAGGTTGGAGCAACGCCATTTTTATTTGAACCTCACTGGCGTCACAAGAAGCAAGCAGCCTAGATAACACTCACTTAAACTGGCTCTTAACTCTACTGTTAGATTTGTTTTTACTCTTCATAGAGTTGTAAAATCTAATTTCCCTGAAATATTGACACTAATTTTTTTACTGTGTAACTGATTATATGTGAAATATGGGTGGTAGTAGCCTAGTGGGTAACACACTGGCCTATGAACCAGAAGACCCGGGTTCGAATCCCACTTACTACCATTGTGTCCCTGAGCAAGACACTTAACCCTAAATTGCTCCAGGGAGACTGTCCCTGTAAATACTGATTGTAAGTCGCTCTGGATAAGGGCGTCTGATAAAATGCTGTAAATGTAAATATAGCAGCAGTAGAGCATACAAATATTTCTCTTTCTATTTCATTATTGATCTGTCTATTGTAAATGAAGAATGGTTTGAACAATATTTAAAGCTAAAAAGTTTTCAGTACATTTAATACAATTATACTATTAGTAAAACAGAAAAAGTAAAACCTCCATATCTTGTAAACACAAACAAATTGAAGAGGTAGATGAAGAGGTTAGGGTGAAGAGGTAGAAAGTATGTTCAGTAAAGGTCCTAATTTTTCAAATATCCTACAATTGCAAAACACAGCAGTCATACAGTATATTTTACTTCTGCTGTTCAGTTTAATTGCAAACAAGAGGTAATTTCACCAATATGTTTTTTTTTAGGTGCTTTCAAAAGGCCAGCATGAGCCTGGATTTTGTGCCTTTTATGAAGAGTGTGGCGAAAACCCAACTGTGGAGGGTCCCTTGATCACACCAATTATCCCTTGCAAGGATTACAGTCCTGCTAGGCTTGTCCTAGGTCAACACTATCAGCGTCTGAAGCAAGTGTGCCCCATGCTTGATCAGGGTGAAGGGACCACATCTGCCTGTTGTTCCCTGCTGCAGCTCTCCTCCCTGGAACAGAGCCTTAAGCTCTCCAAGGTGGTACTGCTCCGGTGCCCATCTTGTGCTGACAATTTTGCCCACATCCACTGTATCACCACATGCAGTTCCAACCAAAGCCAGATAGTGAACATTACACGTACCATGATGGTCAACAACAGTGGCACAGAAAAAGAAGCTGTGGTGGGCTACCAGGCCTATGTTTCCAAGTCATTTGCCGATGGCTCCTTTAAGTCATGCAGGAATGTGCGTATCCCTGTCACAGGAGGCTATGCCATTGCTACCATGTGTGGACCATATGGAGCAGATCATTGCACAGCACAACGCTGGTTAGACTTTCAGGGGGATTCCAGCAATGGGCTTGCACCTCTGGACATTGATTTCCGGCTCATTCCACCAGACTATACAGAAGGACTGCCTTCTGGTGTGGTGCCATATGCTGGTCGAGCCCTTGGCTGCAATGAAACAACTCCAACAGGTGAGCAGGCCTGCTCATGCCAAGATTGTAAGGAGGCATGCCCTGCTGTGCCGCCTCTGGAGCCTCTGCCTGAACCGTTTATGATTGGTAACCTGGATGGCAACCTGGTCATTTGTCTTATTGTGTTCTGTGCCCTTTCTCTCCTCTTCCTTGGTTTCCTACTGGCCAAGTGCATCATACAAACTAAACAGAGAAAAAAGGCAAATAAGGATAATAATGGCAATGAAGTGGAAGGCCACCCATTTGTATATCCAATGGATGTGACATGGACTGAGAATGCAAGTTTGGCAACACAAGAGTTCCTGGGTTCTCTGTTCCAGTTATGGGGAACCACAATGGCCAAACACCCCCTAAAGGTGCTTCTGGTCTGTCTGGTGGTGGTAGTGGCATTTGCAGTGGGTTTGATGCACATTGAGCTGACCACTGACCCTATCCAGCTTTGGTCTGCCCCCAACAGCCGCGCTCGGAGGGAGAAGGACTTCCAAGACAGACACTTTGAGCCTTTCTTCCGAACCAACCAGCTTATTCTCACAGCTCCTAACAGACCAAGTCACACCTATGACTCTCTTCTCTTTGGCAAGCAAAACTTCAGTGGCATTATCTCTAAAGGTGAACTATAAATGTTTTGGTAAATTGGATTGCTACTTTGTTGTAGGTTAGGTGCAGGTCATGCTTAATTTTAGGTTAATTATAAGTGAGAAAAGAAGCTCATATATTTTATAATGTGCCATCACAGACCTCATCTTACAGCTGCTTCAACTTCAAGAGAGGATCCAGAAGATTGAATTCTGGTCTGATGAAATGAATCAGACGGTCAGCCTGAAGGACATATGCTACGCTCCTCTGAATCCTGGCAATGCCTCCCTGACAGATTGTGCTGTCAATAGTTTGCCCCAGTACTTCCAGAACAGTGTGAAGAATCTGGATGCGAAAGCTAATATGACCAAACTGGGAGTTACCAAAGAAGTGGACTGGAGAGATCATTTCATCTATTGTGTGAAGTATGTCAAGGCCATTTACACTCACATGCAGTTATTGCAAATAATGAAAGCTTGGAGCCATTGTTCAGTATTGTAATGGAAGTTACATGTAATGCCTTCTGTTTTGAAGCTCTCCTCTGTCATTCAAAGACATCACAGCTTTAGGGATGAGTTGCATGGCTGATTACGGAGGACCAGTATTTCCCTTTCTGGCTGTTGGAGGGTATGAAGGTGAGATACACACTCACTCACTCACTCACTCACACAAACAAACACATGCATACTGTATTTTATTTAGATTAGTAAAGAATATGTGAAAAATCTCAGTGTGCTACTTTTACAGATAATGAATATACGATCGCAGAGGCTCTGATCATGACCTTCTCCTTGAATAATTACCCCCGTAACCACTCCAAGTTTAAACTGGTGGAGAAATGGGAGAGCATGTTCCTGGAAATTGTACAGGACTATGAAAAAAATCCAAATACCAACTTCACATTTGCCTACATGGCTGAGGTGAGAAATACTCATGATCCGTTGTTGAAATAAATAAAATATAAATAAAATTGCATTAAATAACTATTTAAAAACTAGATGGTCATACAACTGCTCAATGCAGAGAACACAATTATACCAGTCTGGAAATATTTTGTAATCTATGAAAATGATTCAGTATTAGTGGCAAAAATATGCCATACAACAGTGTGTTTTGATCATAATAGTAGCTAATCTAATTACTTGGTCAGAGATCCCTGGAAGATGAAATAAACAGGACCACTGCTGAGGACATTCCCATCTTCATGATCAGCTATCTTGTCATCTTTGTGTACATTGCTGTGGCTCTAGGGGAATACTCCTCCTGCAGACGCTTACTGGTAAGGAAGCTTCCTGACTTACTGAAATATTAAAATACAGTCAGAAGTTATAAGGTACAAATACTTCGTTACTGCACTTAATTATACTTTACTTCACTATTTATTTATGTGACAACCTTTGACTTTGCACATTTCGTACATTTTTGTATCGGTACTGCCTAAATTTTCAAATCAGGTTTGTTACTCTTAAATGGTGTGAAAATCCACGGAACACAGACTCTCTACATCACTTTCCTCTTTAGTGGAAACATGGTTATTTGGAGACTTTCTTACACGTTTCACACCATGTTTTACAGTTATTCAATTTTGCCAGTTTTGCATTTTAAATGATGACGTGCACAAATTCAGAGTTAAAGATCACATCACTGGCTGTATCTTTCTCTTGCGTGCGCACACACACACACACACACACACACACAATGATGTGGGTAGTTCTCACATCTCATTTAAAGTCTTACACATGATCTCTTGCTTTTAAATAGAAGTTAGTCTTAGGTTATGCATTTAATGTTACTGTCTAGGCTTCGAAGTCTGACTGATGTATTTATGTGTTGACTATTATCTATTTGAATACCAATAAAGTTTTTGAACACCATGGAAATTGAGTTTGCAATCCCTCAATCTTTAACAGCAGTTTTATTTTTTTTTAATGGTTTAGAAATGTTTGGGCAACTATTCTTTTTGAATTCATTTCACTACAATTTTCTTTGCTTGCACTTGGATTAGATGGTGGTTTTGTCCTTCTCAAAGTAACTTTATACTTTAAGTATGCTTTAGAGCCTGTTCTTTTTACTTTAACTTGAGTAAAAAGGTTCAGTCAATACTTAAACTTTTACTAGAGTCTTTTTAAATACAGGACCCAGATGCATGTGCCACTCAGGAATCAGTTTTGGAACAATGGGAGTGGAAATGGATAAGGAAAAGTTCACACTTAATTCATAAACCACCTCCTGAAAACACAAACACAAGACTTATAGAATTATCAAGTCATATAAGATGGGGAGTTACACCAACCCCAAAACAAGACTATTTTAGGGGAAAACATCAAGTGGCTGAGCAAAAGCTGGCATCTACCTTCACTTGGAAGTTCAGTGTCTATTATAGAAAGTGAAGTGATTGTGATACACTGTAGCACAGCACACAGTGCACACAATGAAATGTGTACTCTGTTTTAGCCCATCACATTTGGTGAGCAGTATCCAGCAGCCTCAGTAGCATGTGACGTTGCCTGCAATTATTGCTCTGGGAATTGTCATCAGGTTTTTGTGGTCCTCAAAAGATCTGTCATGACAGACTCTAAATAGCCTACAATGTAAAGCTAATAGAAAAAGAACAAAAACCTTCTACTGCTGTTTATTTTGTGCAAAAATGTGTAATTATTCACAATAAATTATTTGTATGTGTGTGTATGAGGGAAGGAATTGGGGTTGGTAGGGAACTGGCTACTCAGGCAGGGGGGTTTCTGTGAAAAAAGTTTTTGGATGTGCTGTGCTGCAGGATATTACAATGACATCAGCAATTTTCATATGATGTACATGTATATTTTATTTCCTAAAAATGTATTTTAAGGTCAATAAGTAAATTTCTAGCTGATTATTATTTTGTGCAGAAACATAAGATGTATTGAAATGCATACAAAATTTAGTGTCTGAGCATTATATTTAATATAACTACACTAATCAATGCTAATATTTAATTGGTTTAATTTTCATGTACAACTGTCAAGTTCGGCATTAATACTAAAATAGATATTTTATGCATTTTGACAATGTATACTGAACAAAACATGAATGTAAATGTTTTAATAATGCATTATTGAATGTTGCAATTTGAATTTAAATGGATTATTATATAAAGAGATTGAGTGCTCTAAAAAGTATGTTGCAACAGATTTCTTTCAGTTTTGACCTCTCCTGAGAGTTCTTTCTTTTATGTTCTTAGAAAGCATGGAATATTAATTAGAATATTAATCGTGAATACACTGAGTTAACCTAAATTAAAAATATTTTAACTGTTATTTTACTTTTACAAAGTATAGCCTTTTACTTACATGCTCTACTAATCTTGGTTATCACTCAAAATCTCTTACTTTCTCACTCTTAGGTGGATTCTAAGATCTTAGTAGGCCTTGGTGGAATTCTGGTTGTTGGCTGTTCAGTCCTGGCCTCCATGGGCTTCTATGCCTGGATAGGCATTCCCTCCTCCCTGGTTATTCTGCAGGTGGTGCCTTTCCTTGTACTTGCTGTTGGTGCAGACAACATCTTCATCTTTGTCCTGGAGTACCAGGTATGTTGGCCATTATTTGCACTTTGAATAAATAGGAGTTAAGAAAAATGAATGTGATTGCTATGGCATTTTACTTTTCTCAGAGAGACATGCGGCACCCTGGGGAGACCAGAGAGGAGCACATTGGTCGTGTCCTGGGAACCGTTGCTCCCAGCATGTTCCTTTGCAGCCTCTCTGAGTGTGTGTGTTTCTTCCTAGGTAGGCTAATTGTACGAATATCATTATTCACTTTCCATGCACAGAACTGTGCAGTCACACATCAAGACCTGAAATTTTGGGTTATTTCAGCTATAAATTTTGAGTTTACAAATCTTCCCACACAGCTGCTTTTGTCTGGTTGTTTCAGGTGCCCTGAGCACTATGCCAGCAGTAAAGTCCTTTGCGCTTTATGCTGCAATGGCTGTTCTCATGGACTTCTTGCTGCAGATGACAGCTTTTGTTGCACTACTGTCTCTGGATGCCCGCAGGCAGGACAGTAACCGCTGTGAACTAGGCTGCTGCATCACTGTCTCCAAGCCATGCTCATCTAAGCCTAAAGAGGGTTTCCTGCTGCCCTTCATGAGACAATACTATGCCCCTTTCTTGCTCAACTCTTTCATCAGAATTGTGGTGGTATGTACAGTATAGGCCAAAGGTTTGAACACACCTTCTCATTCAATGTGTTTTCTGTATTTTCATGACTATTTATATTGGTAGAAATATGAATGAACACATGTGGAGTTATGTACTTAACAAAAAAAGGTGAACATATTTTATATTCTAAATTCTTCAAAATAGCCACCCTTTGCTCTGATTACTGCTTTACACACTCTCGTGAACTTCAATAAATGGTTAGAAATGGTTTTCCAACAGTCTTGAAGGAGTTCCAAGAGGTGTTTTGAACTTGCTGACCCCTTTGCCTTCACTCTGCGGTCCAGCACACCCCCAATCATCTTGATTGGGTTTAGGTCCGTGACTGTGGAGGAAAGGTCTCCACTTTTTGTTAAGCACTTACCTCCACATGCACTTACCTCCACATCTACCAATGTAAATGCTCAATAAAGAAAACACCTGAGAGAAGGTGTGTCCAAACCTGTACTGTATATTGGACATGGAAATGTGGCTATAATTGTCTGTGTACTGTGTAATCGTAATTCTCTTCCCTTTTCAGATGATTGTTTTCTTGCTGATGTTCTGTTCATCTATATTCCTCATGTTCCATCTGAAAGTAGGACTGGATCAGGAACTGGCAATGCCAAAAGTATTCCCCGTTCACCAACTGTCATCAATTTTCCCATTTCACCAACTTCACATTAATTAATTAATTCATTCATTCATTCCCTGTCTGCCCATCAGGATTCTTACATGTTGGAATATTTCAAATACCTGTACAAGTATTTTGAGGTTGGAGTGCCCACATACTTCATCACAACAAAGGGATTTAATTTCACCAGTATTGCTGGCATTAATGCAGTTTGCTCCAGTGTTGGCTGTGACCAGTTCTCACTTTCTCAGAAAATTAGATATGCCACAGAGTACCCAGAGCGGTAAGTCAAAAAAGAAATAAGAGCTAAAAGAAATGCCATTCAGAAACAAGATGAAGGCACTTTACATTACTGAAACTTCTACTGCTCCTTAAATGCTATACACACAACAACCACTTTCACAGACATGTGCACATTGATTTTATTCTCTGTCTCAAGCACACACACATACAAAACTCCTAAAATGCATATTCATATTAATAATGTACCCAGGGAGGGCAGGACACAAATTAATCATAGAGGGAAACCCCACATGCACACTCTCATATAAAGACATGTTCTACTAAGGCAAACACATATGTGAGTGTTCTCATGATTCCTTCCTTCACCTGTTATTTCCTTATTATGTGCCTTTTAATCTTTAGCCTTGAACTTCCCTCAAGATCATCAAAGATCATCAGCCCAAGATAGTGCCAGTACTGAAATGTTAAATGTTTACTTGTGGATGAAATATGAAAAAATAACCATATTCACTTCATTCTATGAACATTCATTTTACATGTCTCATTTATATTTAGTTGAAATTCAATTTCTCTCTGCCACTCTGCACTTGGTTACCTTGACTCATTTATGGTCAATTCTAATATCTTAATGTGTCAATTTTTATATCTAAAGTTTATTTGCAAACCCAGTGTTTTTAAAAGGTTTATTTAAAATATATTTAATTAATAAACATTTTTCTGATATTTTTTTTTAATTCTCTCACTTGGGACTGAGGGACAGAGCCAGCAATGGGTCAGCCAAAGGAACTAGGCTGCCTGAATGTGGTGAGGTTCAGGCGAAGGATGGCACAATTCAGGGAGGGACAGTTAATCACCTCATCCATCTTGCTGATAGAGTGGCTGGGTTCCTGGTGCACATTGTGAAAATATTTCTACACTCACTTTGTGAATTTAATACAGGATAATGACATTAGAATGAATTAAAAAAAAGATAAAGATTGTACTATTGAATTTTATTCTTTTAATTTATAGATCCTACCTTGCTATACCAGCTTCATCTTGGGTGGATGACTTCATTGACTGGCTAAACCCTGGATCTGACTGTTGTCGGCTCTACACTTTCGGCCCAAATACAGGAGAGTTCTGCCCTGCAAGTGAAAGTGAGATTCATGATATGGTCATTGTTACAATATGACAAATGGATTGAATATGCTTCTAAATTACAACTGTCCTTACTTTTGCTGTAGCCCGACCTATTTGTTGGACAAAGTGTAAAAAAACACCTACTGATGGTGTACTAAGGCCTACCGTGGAGGAATTTAACCGATTCCTGCCCAACTTTCTCAGTAACAGGCCAGACCTAAAGTGTCCCAAAGGGTAAGCCAAGCTTGCCACGCAAATAGCAGTTACTGCACTGTACTGGGGTGTAGGTTGCATGTTCTGACTTAAAAATTGAATATTGTGAACACTACGATTAATTTCTTAATATCTAATTTGACAGAGGTCTGGGAGCTTATGATACAGCTGTGGTACAGGATGAAAATGGGGACATTATTGGTAAGAATGCAGCTTGCACATAATGGCCTAGAGTCAAGTCAAGAACATTTTCTAGATTTACAGATATGCACTGTTAACTGTTAACTGAGTAATTACTAGAACAGTCATTTAAACAATGTTCATGACATGTTCCATCTAAGTGAGCTTGTGCAGATCTTGCCAAAATGGAGCTGGTCTTTTTGAAACAACACAAAAACCATTCCTTATGGTTTATTCATATTAGGATTTTACAGTCATGTGTTCTATGGTATATGGTTCATGAGAAGAACATGGAAGAGTTTATTTGGGTACAGTATATATGTTCAACATGCCTTTTGCTCTCCCAACTACAGCATCCCGCTTCATGGCGTACCACACACCCCTAACCAACTCTCAAGAGTTCTCTGCAGCCCTACAGATGGCCAGAGAACTTGCACACAATATCACCATGGCAATGAGAAAGATTCCGGGTACCTCAAAAGATTTTGAGGTCTTCCCTTACACGTATGTCAAATCTCCACATTTTTCATGCAAAGACTATTCTATTCATCTCAATTCTACATTTCCATGTTGTGAATGTGTTTTCAGGGTGACATATGTGTTCTACGAGCAGTACTTAAGCATCGTCCCTGAAGGCTTGTTTAACATGTTTATGTGCCTGCTCCCCACCTTTGTGGTCTGCTGCATTCTACTTGGCATGGACCTGCTTTCTGGCTTGCTCAACCTGCTCACCATAGTGATGATCACTGTGGACACAGTGGGTGTCATGACACTATGGGGCATTGACTACAATGCAGTGTCTCTCATTAATCTTGTGACGGTAAGAAGTTGAAGCTGACAGTCTTCCACATATAAAGTCATAAAAATTATAAAAAAGATATCCCCAGATGGAGCTGCACAAGTTATGATTGCTTTAACCACTATACCTCTCTAACTCAAATTAAATACTTTTTAAAACATTTTTCTGTGGCTTCAGGCTGTGGGCATCTCGGTGGAGTTTGTCTCTCACTTAACAAGATCATTTGCTCTCAGCATACTTCCAACACATGTGGAGAGAGCTAAAGAGGCCACAGCCAAGATGGGCAGTGCTGTAAGTGTCACAAGAGTTACAATGGAACCATTGTTGGGTAAACACAAATGTACTTCCTGTTGTATAATCCATCATCCCTGGTGGCAGACTTTGTTGTTGGGTGTAGATACACTCAAGGTTAAGTGTCTTGCTCAGGGACACAATGGTAGTAAGTGGGGTTTCAACCAGATACTTTGTGCTCTTTTGGTTCATAGGCAAGTGTCTAACTCACTAGGCTACTACCACCCCTAATAAGACCCTTTAAGGTGGTTCTTCCATGAATCAGATTTGTTTCTTTAGCATATCTTCCAGATGATCAACTGGACTGAGATCTGGAGAATTTCAAAAAGTCAAAAATAATCTTCAAACAATTCTTGAACCATTTTTGCAGAGTCATCCTGTTAGAATATTGCCCATGAAATGTACACTCACACCTCTCCATATGATTTAAATCAAAAGGGCACCTTCTTCCATTGCTCAGTGATCCAACTCATGGGCACATGGGTTCATACACATAGTGCTGCATTGTGTTACGACTCCTTTCTCTCTAAACCCACATTTTGAGATTTGGTAGCTTTTTCTATTCTTTCTATTGCTCTTCAGACAAAAAAGTTCACTAGTTCAACTTAAATTTTTGTTGAATTAAATTGCTGTGAATGGTTCTTAAATAACCACTCATAAGCATTTCAGAAGGGTCAAATTATTGTCCTACATTTCAAGCAGAAAATAAAAAGAATTAAACCACCATCTCAAACACATGACCCTGATCAGAGACTAATGTGTTTGCTAAAAGCGCTTTCTAAAAGTAAAATTATTGAACTGTCCTACTTGTACAATCCTGTGAAGATGCCAGCTGCATTTAGTGAATGACCTGTTAATGGATCTTTTGTTTCCTGATGGCAAGGTCATATTTTAAGGCAATAATTGGATTATTAGATACATTGGATAAATGTGAAATAAAGTTTCAGGGAATTCGAGAAATTATTTTCATAAATGGATAGGCCACGACAGAACCTTGATCTTAAACTTATTGATGATTTGCTGCACAAGAATTTATTAAAGGCCTCCACTGAGGTCCAGCCCAAGCCCTTATGGGGATCAAAACAGAATTTGATTAGGGTCTCCCACTTTCACCACTTCTGGTTCCACTCTTCCATCCTCAACACAAAATCTTTGTGAGAAATGAATACAGTGGAAATAAAGGATTGAATGTTTCATGGGGAAGTTTCTGAATATGTGATTTTAAAGAAATCGGCTTGTTAATACACATTTGTGTTTATTCTATCTTCTGCAGGTATTTGCTGGTGTGGCCATGACAAACTTGCCTGGAATAGTGGTGCTGGCATTTGCAAAGGCTCAGCTCATCCAGATCTTCTTCTTTAGACTCAATCTAGTTATTACTTTGCTAGGCATGGCGCACGGCCTCGTATTCCTGCCTGTGTTACTGAGCTTTTTTGGTAAGTTACAATATAGACTGCTCAAAAAATATAAAGGGAACACAAAAATTAGATATCCTAGATCTGAATGAATGGAATATTCTTAATTATTTAGTTTTTTAAATAGTTGAATTTGCTGACAACAAAATCACACAAAAAAAAAGATTTTTTTTTTCATTTTTATCAACTCATGGAGGTCAACAAATCCCCAAACTCAAATTAAACTGGCTCAGTAGTGTGTGTCGCCTCTACATGCTTGTATGATGACCTCCCTACAACGCTGATGAGGTGGTAAATGGTCTCCTGAGGGATCTTCTCCCAGACCTGGACTAAAGCATCTGCCAACAGTCTGTGGTGCAATGTGCACAGTGCGAGAAATTATGTCCCAGATGTGCTCAATTGGATTAAAGTCTGGGGAATGGACGGGCCAGTCCATAGCATCAATTGTCTTGTAGGTACTGCTGATGCACTCCAGCCACATAAGGTCACGTGAGGTCACTGAGAGTTTAAGCAAAAACATGCACATTTCTGGTCTGCTGGATGTAATTTTTGCAGGGCTCTGGCAGTGCTCTTCCTGTTCCTCCTTGCATAAAGGCAGAGCTAGTGGTCCTGCTGCTGGGTTGTTGCTCTCCTACAGCCTCCTCCACATCTCCTGATGTACTGGCCTATCTCCTGGTAGCACCTCCATGCTCTGGACACTACGGTGACAGACACAGAAAAAACCTTCTTGCCACAGCTCGCATTGATGTGGAAGAGCTGCACTACCTGAGGCACTTGTGTGTCTTGCTAATTGCCTGCAATTTCCACCTGTTGTCCATTCCATACAGCATGTGAAATTGATTGTCAATCAGTGTTGCTTCCTAAGTGGACAGTTTGATATCACAGATGTATGATTGACTTGGAGTTACATTGTGTTGTTTAAGGGTTCCCTTTATTTTTTTTTTAGCAGTGTCCATTAGTATTTGATCTATAGAATGCAAAATCACACTGGCTAACAAAAGCAAAATATATTCCTGTTTACTTTTATTTCTATCTATAATTTCAGGACCTGGTGTAAATAAGGCAGTTCTGCTGGAAATGCAAAACAAGAAGGCTACAGAAATGCAGAATCACAAGAAGATAGGTGAAGAAAACCACAGCTATGAATATGAGTGCTCAACAATACCAGATACAAATGTGACACAGACAGAGGCAGAGAAACAACAAATCCCCACTCAGAATACTAAACTCTGATCCTCTTCCAAAATTAAAAACTACTATGATTTGGTCAACTGTGCCGAGTGAAGTTTAAAAGTAAACTGAGCTTGTGACCAGAATATAAACCAGTGCAATATAAGATAATCCCAAAACATAAATCTTCATTGAAGTAAGCTCAACAAACAGATCACACTGTGACGTCATCCTTGTCAGCGTTTCATACAGTGCCTGTCCAACAAAGCAGCATTTTGCAGGTCAGCACATACCTACATCAACAGGGAGGATGTTCAGCCACATAAAATCCATAAGCTTCAGACATGTCAGTCTATTAGCTCATATGCACTCCTGCTTCAGTTACAGTTTTATATTAAAAGTTATGTCATGTATATCACAACATGAGATGTTAGCAACAGCTCGGGAACAGGAAGTTTGAAAGTGGTTACACTCTTACTCTTTGTGACCAGACAAAACAAGAAGAAAATGCAGTGTATTTGAATTGCACTTATAGTACAGTGAGGGCCTAATCATTGTTTCTTAAGAATATATGCCAGATTCATTTGCATGTTTATTTAAGATCATTGTTTTATATTATGTAATATTTCAAAGAGCCATAGACTTGTTAGGCTCTAAGTGGACCATGACTGTGACTGTCTAAACAAAAGTTAAAATAAAAAATTCTGTTAATTTTGTTCACTGTAGTAGAAATGGTATTATTTCTCTAGATTTTTATTGGATTATCTATGTTATTTTATAATTTCATTGCTCAATAAAAACAAGAATGGTTTTTAGTATTTGTGTCAGCTACTGGACTTGTCTGTGATTTATAATTTGTGGTTATAAATGTGCTTATTTAGTGCAAATGGGTGACATGCAACAATTTGCCTCTCAGGATGCTGCACAACATATTTTGTGAGAATCAACTGAACTTATATCAGGCTTGGAAGGCAGTTCTGCATAAAGTAGTTATTTGACTGATCCACCACATCGTATACAATTCTAAAACAGGATGGTAATAGGCTTGAGGTTGAATATTTTAAATAAGAATAAACCCAAAAACATGTAGGGCAAGTGTTAGGTTTGTTTGGGTAAGAAAGGCCTGGGTTAGGCATTGCTAGATATTGCTATGTATCAAAACAATAAAAAATTATGGATTTTTTTTATCCTAATAAGAAATATGTCTGATTTCCGTATGTATGAAAACTACATAATCCAGTTTAGAAG
Source organism: Denticeps clupeoides (assembly GCF_900700375.1). Lineage (NCBI taxonomy): Eukaryota > Metazoa > Chordata > Actinopteri > Clupeiformes > Denticipitidae > Denticeps > Denticeps clupeoides. Next base: position 184,304 of record NC_041717.1, read on the forward strand.
TTATAGTGTAGGTATCACCAACCCTGGTCCTGACTGTGGAGGCCATTGGAATAATTCAAATTAAGATGATTTGAGCTTTGAGACGAATTGCATTATCCTTCTGGAAGCCATTACTTGAATATGTCAAGTACAGCGGCTTGTAGTACGGGGTTAATGGCTGTAATGTGTTTTTGGTTTTACTGACTGCTCCTTAATAGGTCCGGGACTAAATGAACACTAACCGGCTATGTCCCTACCAGGGACTGGTGTGTTGCATCAGCCTGGTTTCCAATGACTCTGATGGAGTAATTGGTGGAGACTGGGTATTGGTTGTGGGTAGGTTGGAATGTCTTATAAATAGGGCCCACCTTACATCGTGCGGGGACGGAGAGAACGGTGACCAGGAACCAGAACCGGGACTCGTGAGGTCACCAGCGGCGCGAACGGCGGCGACGCGACCAGACGCCGGACCGTGACCAGCGGCGTAGTGGAGGGCGGAGCGGAGTTGTAATTTCTGGTTGAGGTGCTATTGTATGTGGACCTCATTCCATCTAGGAGTCCGACTGTGTTTGTGTTGCAGCGGGATCGTCGTATAGCGACGGCGGCCGACGAAAGAAGGAAGCGTGGAAAGAGTGGAACGGCACCTACTCTTGTTACGTTTTCATTCATACGGCCTGTCCGGGAACTGGGCGGAGTTTGTTGCCGAGCATTCCGGAGGGTGACGTGGGCGTGTTCGCGGGATCCTGGCCTGCGTGATCCGGCGCAGCTGCGGAGTGGCGCGCTTGGAGACCGACGTGTACACGATTCCAGTTTGACAATTTGTGTGACCATTTGTTTCGTGGGTTTGGGTAGACTAGTTTTTATACTGGTCGGAGGGGAGCCGACCAGTATTGACTGTTTTTAAGATCTTTTTCTTATTAGATAGGTATATGTTATTAGATAATTAGTAATGCTGTGTGTATGGGGGTTAAGATAACCAGCCTGGTTTGTCATCATACTGATTTTATTACTCAACCAACCCTCTTAAAATGTGAATTTGTGGTGCTTCACTTGTGGTTTGTAAACGTGTGTTTGGTGTGATCTCTGATTTTTGATGACTTGTGGGTTTGTACGTGTGCTCTGAACTGTTGTCACGATTACCTGTGTGTACCGGGGAGTGTGGCATCAACCCTGCAGTACTAGTGAGGTGTAACCGTTTCTGGCAGTGTTATTCTCATATGCCCCCAACATGCATTTTGTCTGATTTATTTAAACAAATAAAGTGTACTGTTTGAATTGTACTTTGCGTGTTGCCTGTGTCTGGGTTGGACAGTGGGAGCATCAAGTAACGGTCACAACAAATACACTGTTTTAATAAAGACACTGACAGTCGGCTTTATGGACAGTCTGTTATGTTCCGTAGAGATGGGAGAGGCATGTTCTGTGCTCTTTTCACTAACCTTCTGTAAGCAGGGTGGTAGTAGCCTAGTGGGTAACACACTCGCCTATGAACCAGAAGACCCAGGTTCAAATCCCACTTACTACCATTGTGTACCTGAGGAAGACACTTAATGATGACATACTAGGCATCTGATTAGTTTTTAGAAAAAAAATTCTATCTCAGCTGAGATGTTCACAAACTGAAAGAAGAGTAGGATTGAGTCTCCAAGGGCAATTGCTATGGTTATTGGAATATTTAGTGTCATGGTTTGGGGACTATGGTCAGATATAACTATAGTTGCAGTCTCTTATCGAGGAGAGAGGTCTTGCATCTACTAAAAAATAATCAATGCGTAATTATCAGTTATTACCATACATCGATTATATCATATGTTTTAAGAAAATGTTGAATATGCAGTGGTGATTTGGAGTTCTTCTGAGTTCTTCTTAGCCGAACTGCGATCTAAGACAGAGGAAAGAACACAATTAAAGTCCCCTCCAACAATAAGATGGTGTGTGTTCATATTAATTAGTTCTAGAAAAATGTTTGAGAAGAATGTATAATCATCCCAATTTGGAGCATAAACATTAGCAATGATAAGCCTCCACATTTTCCCCTCCATATAATCACATTTATCTTGCATTTTCTTTTAGTTCTGTCTTCAGGTCAGCCACTGTAGTTTGTAGTTCACCGTTTCATCCGACCCCTTAAATATACCACTTTTGATGGAAGTTTTCATTAGGTAGATATCCGTTCATGCTAGCACGAGGTTGTTTGCAAGTTCCATTCTCACCGCTTGGATATGTTTTTTAAATTGCTGAATTCTTCAGAAAGGATGCCTTTTAGTTCAGTTCGTATTACTTCAGAGATATCGACTTTTAGAGCCAAAAGGATCTGAGACTTGAGATCTTCTTTGTCCATACCTCCAGGATTTGTGTGTGGTGGAGTAAGTGCAGAGCTGCAGTCGCTGCCTGAGCTTTGTGTGGAGTTAGGGTTAGGGTTATACACACACAAAAGAGTGGGTGTGTTTTGTATTTTACTCAAATGCAGGGCAGCAGTAATTGAAACAGCAATTGTTAACGCTCACATGCTTGTGCAGCACACTAGCGAGCTGTGAGTCCAGAGAAAGAAAAATGGATCGCAGGCATAGAGGGCAGCAATTAATAAAACCATTAATTAATACACGTTTTAACAAAGCCTGCACCCTGGTGACCACAGACCACCACAATAAAAACATGGTGAGAACGCCAATTCCTTGCTTGATCGTAGTTTATTACCATTCTGTGCAACTGCCGATTTTCTGATGGCCTGACTGCTTTTTTTATTATGTTATCATAATCTGAACTGCCAAGGTGCCACTTAGGAGCCACTGAGCAAAGTACCGTCCCCACACACTGCTCCCCGGATGCCTTACATGTCTGCCCACTGATGGGTTAAAAGCAGAGTTGTTGTCACTGTGTGCTGTGCTGCAGTGTTTCACAATGACATTCACTTCACTTGTCTCCCTGCTCTGTTTAGTTATGTGGAATGGGGAATTAAATACAAACTCTGCACAGTTTCACCCCAGACGGTCCCATATTCTGTCCAGAGTTTCCTGTTTGCCTTGTCTTGTGCTCCCTTATAACCTTTATTCACCTTACTGTGTACTGTCCTCATTCTGTCATTTTATTCTCTATGCTTTTCCCGACTCAGACCTTGTGTGTGTGGAGTTTGCATGCTCTCCCTGAATTCATGAAGGTTTCCTACCATCTAAAGGCATGCACACTAGGCGGATTGGTGACTTTAAATTGACTGTAGGTATGAGTGTGTGAGTGAATGGTGTATGTATGCAACCTCTGGTGGACTGGCACTCTGCCCTGATCCCAGTGTCCAAGGATTAACAAGACTCGGACTCTCATTCACCATCTGACAAGATAGTGCTCACTTCTGGAGGTGAGTGATACACTTCTTGTATCACTGTAAGCTTTAATTTAGGGCCAGTCGAGCTAGTATATGTAAACATGTATAAATCGAAACCTTTCTGAAATTGACCATAAGACCTGGTAAAATAAAGAGGATCTCTGGAAATATGTAACTACAGACCCAGCAACACTGTGAATGCACTGTGTCATCACATCAGTTCATGTCACTCTGCACATTAACAAAATAGAAATAGAAATAGATTCGCAGGGTAGAACATCCATCATATTGTGAGTGGCAGAACCACTCTGTAAACCAATAGAGATAGATGTGGAAACTGGGTTTTCTCTATATAAATATGAAACAATAATATTTACATTTTAGCAGATTATTGTGAATCAGTGGTTGCCCTAGTGGGTAAGGAAATGGGCCTGTAATCAGAATGTTTTCAATCACAAACCACCAATGTGCCACTGAGGTGTCACTGAACAAATCACCTTCCCCACACACTACTCCCCGGTGATGGGTTAAAAGCAGAGGACAAATTTGTTATGCACACCGTGTGCTGTGCTTCACAATGCCTATCACTTCACTGAGGCATTTTTATTATTATATTAAGTATATTAAGTATATATAGTATATTAAGTAATAATAATGGCAATCAAAAGCACAATATTAGAACTGTTAGTGTGGTCAATGTTAGATTAGTTTTTTTTTGGTGTAAACTGTATATACTCTCTCCTTTTTGTGTGTGTTGTTCTTCCTGTCAGTTGTTGTCGTTATGTACAGCACTCTAGGTTTTGGTTGGTTGTTCACTTCACTGTAAAAAAAAGCACAATATTTCACTTCGGCCTGGTACGTGTGTACTCCTGCCTCACACATGCCTCTCCTTCGTTAGACAGGGTTGTGACAATGGTGTAAATGGGCCAACTCTGTCAATGCAGCATCTGACTGTACACTATGTGTATTTCTTGGTGTGGACCAAATGGCCTCTTAAAGGCATCTGAAATTTAAACATATCTAAAATGTAGGGATAGGCTAGGGCATTTACTGGTAAATTTACAAGAAGTATATGAATAAAAATGATTACATTTACAGTTTCTTGAAAAAACATTCAAACCTCTTTTCCAAACTTGCAAATGTTCCCGCCACAAATGTGATGGTATATGATTGGGATTTATCTGAAACACACCATGCATGAACATGGAAGCTGGTCAGAGGGCAATCTTTGAAGAAAACCTGTTGCCTGCAAAAAGTCTTGAGACTGGGGAAAAGGTTCACATTCTAGCAGATTTTAACTCTAAACATACATTCAGAGCATAATGCATATTCATGCATTAAAATGGCTAATTCAAAGTCCAGGCCTAAGTCCTATTGATTATCTTTGGCAATACTTAGTAGCTGTTTACAGCCCCACTCCAGCCAATCTGACTGAGCTAGAGCTATTTTTCCCAAAAAATTGTGCAAAACTGGTAGACAAAAATACTTGTAGCTATAAATATGGCTGAATACAAATGCACATCACACTTTTCAGATTATTACATTTACAAAAAAATGTACACTGCCAGTCCAAAAAATAGTCACCACCTGGATGTAACAGAGCATATAGGTACGAATCTCCATTTGGATAATTATTGCATTGATAGGTTTCAGCTGGAAAGTTTTTTGACCCAAACTGATGGAGTGACATTATTCCATCAGTGAATTTCTTGACAAGCCCAGGATTAATTGGGCTCAAAGTGTAAAAACCTGGTTCAGGTGAAACCCCACTCAGAATCTTTGGGGTGTGTTGAAGGAGAATTTACACTGCAGTCTAACTGTCACGTCATCTCTTAAAAATCTGAACACATGCATGCAATAATCAAGGCTAAAGGTGGTCCAATTAAATATTGTGTGTATTAGACTTTTATTATAGCCTTAGATTTTTTTGGACAGGCAATGTTTAATTTTCCTTCTACTTCACAATTAAGCACTATTTTGTGTTAGTCTATCACATACAATAAGTAAAAATACATTTAAGTTTGAAGTTGTAGGGTGGTAGTAGCCTAGTGGGTAACACACTCGCCTATGAACCAGAAGACCCGGGTTCAAATCCCACTCACTACCATTGTGTCTCTGAGCAAGACACTTAACCCTAAATTGCTCCAGGGAGACTGTCCCTGTAATACTGATTGTAAGTCGCTCTGGATAAGGGCGTCTGATAAATGCTGTAAATGTAAATTGTACCATGACACTGTGGAAAAGTGCCCAGGGTATGAATACTTCTGAATCAGATCTGTAAGAATGTAATACCTACCACACATCCCACTGCTGTGAACATGTGGGGGTGCACCTGATTTAAAATGTACAGTTCACATACAGAGCACAAAAGTGACAAAAACTCAAGTTGTCACTCTAGAAGGATTTGTTGGCATCATATAAGCAACAGAGACTGGGAAGTGTGATGAAAACTGTTAAACTCACAGTCCTTGTCATGTATACAGTGAGAAAGTAAACTGCGTTCATGAGATGCTTAGATGTACAAGGTAGTAATAAAGATCAGAGATTAATGCTGAATGTGATACTGTAATCAGTCAGTCAAACCATTTTTGACAAATTTCCTCCTCACAGAATAGATTAAAAAAGATTGCTGGTGAAGTTCTCCATTCAAAATCCTAGACTAATTCTAGTCTTATCCTAGACAATCAATGAATGGAAACTGAGCCCACGTCAGTGAAAATCCAAATGTTTAAGACCCTCTAAACAGACAACATTCCAAATGTTGGACCTTGTGGCTGCTTCAGAAGCTTATCATATCTGCATGACAGCAAGTCAATGGACTAATTCACATCCATGTTTTTGTTTCTCACAGGTTCCGTAATTTAGCCCAAACTGCAGCAAACCAATACATTTTTATTCAAAAAGGACTGAAAAAAATATGAATAGAACTTTCATGTTTTACAATCTTCCTCTGGCCAGACACTAAGTTGTTAATTTCAGGCTCCAGTAATAGTGAGGACAAAACCAAATGGGTTCTCTCACAACAAATAAGGAGACACCCAGACATTGGCTTCTGTGCTGGGGTCCTGAAAGGGATCACTTTTTTAATCAAAACAGAACTACAAATGAGCTGCTCCAGCCATTAGTGTTGTCAATAATTTTTTACAAATTATCTTGGCAGTAACTGTTAGGAGCTGTTGCTGGGTCGGCGGCGGATGAGTGAGGCTGGTTTGGTTTCTGTGTCCTCCTGATCGCTCTCACACTGCCTCTGAGGACAGAACACAAAAGAACCGATGATTAAGATCTACAGAACCAGATAACAGTAAATTATCTCATATAATTTGATCATAATATATATATATTACTTTGTGCTAATAGCAATTTCTGGAGCCCACATTTGGTGCAGGACACCAGCCATATCGTTGCATTTCAATGTAACATCAAGACTGGTTTCAATCTAATTAGAGTTTGATTAGAAACATATAAAGACATATAGAAAGGACAGCCTCATTGCTGATAAATGGACAAGTAATTAAGGTCACAGGTACGTTGTGCAATTAGGCTATAACCTGCTATAAATGTTTAATTCTCTTGTGATCTGCTTATGTTGATGGAAATGAAAATTGGATCACAATGGCTCAATTAAAAAAAGTAAAAAAAGGAACTAGTGTTTTCCCCTAATGGTTGACAGATGTAGCTGCAAAGGTTTAAATTAGCCAATTGATTGTAAATCGGTCTGGATGAGGGCGTCTGATAAATGCTTTAAATGTAAATGTAAATGTAAATGTATTCAATGTATTCACTTTTACAGCCTTATTCCAATTTTTTTTTTCTTTCAGAATTATACAGTACTGGCCAAACGTTTTGAGAATGACACAATTACTGGTTCAAACAAAGTCTGCTGCTTCTGTTTTTATTATGGAAAAACTCCAGAATGTTATGAAGTGTTATCAGATGAATTGCAAAGTCCCTCTTTGCCATAAAAATAAATTGCACTGCATTTCAGCCCTCCCACAAAAAGACCTGCTGAGATAATTTCAGTGATCCTCTCACTAACACAGGTGAGTGTTGACAAGAACAAGGATGGAGATCATTCAGAATAGCAGGCTGGATGCTTTAAAAGCATTTATTGGATCATCTCTCTCTGAATGTGGAGAAGACGAAAGAGATTGTTGTTGACTTCAGGAGAGGAAATACTCAGCATGCTCCTCTGACCATCAACGGTGCATCTGTGGAGAGAGTGAGCAGCACCAAGTTCCTGGGTGTGCACATCACTGAGGATCTCTCCTGGACAAATAACACCACTGCACTGGCCAAGAAAGCACAGCAGCGTCTATACTTCCTCCGCAAACTAAGAAGAGCAAGAGCACCAGCCCCCATCATGTTCACATTCTACCGAGGAACCATTGAGAGCATCCTGTCTAGCTGCATCACTGTGTGGTTTGGAGCCTGCAATGCGTCCTGCCAAAAAACTCTCCAACGCATAGTCAGAGCAGCTGAGAGAATCATCGGTGTCCCTCTCCCCTCCCTCCAAGACATCTACAGCACACGTCTCACAAAAAAAGCCCTCTGCATAGCAGCCGATCCCATCCACCCAATGCAAACCTTCTTCAGCCTGCTGCCATCAGGGAGGAGACTTCGGAGTCTCCAGGCCAGGACCAGCAGACTGAAGGACAGCTTCACCCATCAGGTGGTCAGGAAGCTCAAATCTCTCCCGGCTTTGCCCCCACTCACCTCACTCCCCTCTTCCACTCCACAAACTTTCTGAACTCTAACACAAACACACACACAAACTGACTGTGCACCAGTCACTCTGTGCAGCATTGGTCTGCCAACTACCTCACTTTGTCACTTTTACACTTATAAGCTCTGTTGCACTACAATGTTCACATTGTTTACATGGTTTGCACTCTCCACCATGTGCCCTTATTTGTATATTGTGTTTTTTAAATTGTATTTATACCTTTGTATTTAATGTTACTGTTTGTATTTAATGTTACTTGTAAGCACCATGGGTCTGAGAGTAACGCAATTTCAATTCTCTGCATGTCCTGTACATGTGGCAGACAATAAAGCTGACTTTGACTTGACTTAAAAGGAGAGCAATGCTGAAGCTCACTCTCAAAACGGCTTCACATGCAAGGATATTGCTGCTACTAAGATTGCACCTAAATAAACCATTTATCGGATCATCAAAAACTTTAAGGAGTGAGGTACAAGTGTTATGAAGAAGGCTTCAGGGTGCACAAGTAAGTCAAGCAAGTGCCTGGATTGTCTCCTTAAGATGATTCAGCAGTGAGATTGTTGTGTCACTAGTGCAGTGCTTGCTCAGGAATGGCAGCAGACAGGTGTGAGTGCATATTGACGCACAGTGAGGTGAAGACTTTTGGAGGATGGCCTGTTGTCAAGAAGGGCAGCAAAGAAGCCACTTCTCTCCAAGAAAAACATCAAGGACAGACTGAAATTCTGCAAAAACTACAAGAATTGGACTGCTGTGCACTGGAGTTAAGTAATTTTCTCCGAGAACTTTAATAAAGAAAACATCCTCTGACAGCAACTTCTCCCAACCATCCAAGAACAGTTTGGCAAAGAACAATGCCTTTTCCATCAAGGTGAAGCACCGTGCCTTAAGGCCAAAGCCAAGGGGGAAGCGTCATAGGGGATGTGTGGAGACAGGGCCCACACGTAACCGGAAGGTTCGGCCCTGACTTTTGTGTGCAGGTTGGAGGGACGCAGTAAAACATCAGGGAGCCAGCCAGAGGGTCCGGGTCCCCCAGTGGGAAGACACAGCAGGGCAGGAGCCCTGTGTTTGCCACAGTCCACCCCACCTCCTCTGCTGATGTTACTGCTGGGTCTCGATTGGGTGCACCTGGAGACGCACCTGGCACCAATCTGCATGACAGCAGGGCGGTTATTAAGGATTTGTTGAGCAGCCCAGCGAGGCTGAGACATTTTTATGTGGACCGTGCAAGGTATGAGTAGTGTTGTTTTCAGTTCTGGCAATCGCCACATGACTGCAGGTTTGTTTTTGTTCTCCCCGTTTTCCCCCCTGTTATTAGCCCTCATGCCATTTTATTTGTGTTTTTATAAATAAAATCCCATTCCCAGTATGTCCCGCCTCTGCGCTTCATTCCCTTAATTGGGAATAATTGTCAATAAAAGTCAATAAAAAATAAAATTAAAAAAATTGCTTGTAAAAATGCTTATAATTATACATAAATACACCACAGAAACAACTGAAAAAATATCTAAAAACACAGAAGCAGCAAACCTCGTAAAATTCAGTATTTGTCTCAATCTCAACCAATGTGAAAAAGTTATTAAAATGTATCTTATTTATTAAAAAAAGAGAGAAATTACATGTACAAAAGTATTCACAGCCTTTGCTCAATACTGTGTTGGTGCATCTTTAGCAGCAATTACAGTCTCAAGTCTTTTTGGATACAATGCCACAAGTTATGTGGACACCTTTCCTTGGTTTGGTCCTGTTTGGCTCATTCTTCTTTGCAGCACCTCTCAAGTTTCATCAGGTTGGATGGGAAGCGTCGGGACAGAGCCATTTTAAGAATTCTTCAGAGATGTTCTATCTAGGGCTGCAACAACGCATCAATTAAACTGATAAAAATCTATTACTAAAAGAGTCGGCAACTAATTTCATAATCGATTTGTTGTGTCGTGCGACGTGGAGATAATGAAAAAAAAGTTTAGTTGAGCGCGGAGTGGAGTGAACATACTCTGTCTCTCTCGTGCACTCTCCCCTTTCACACTGTGTTTCACCAAGGGTGATGGTTAAAAGCAGAGGACATTTCGTTGGGTCACCTTGTGTTGTGCTGCAGTGTTTCACTATGACAATCACTTGACTTCTTACCTCTGCATCCCTGCCACATCAACATGGCATCAAAGCGGCTGTTTTCTGCAGCAGGCAACATAGCCTCAAAGAAAATAGCAAGCCTGAGCCAGAAGTGAGTGTGTTCGTTGGCAAAAGTGTGTAGAGAGCTAGTTCTGCCATTTAAACAAATCCTGTTACATTTTCTTGTTTGTATTATTATTTTTTTATTATTTAGTGTTCTGGCAGCTCAGGTGGCACTTTATTTGAAAAAAGTCTATATTTAGCAGATGTAAACCATACATGTATGTTTTTGTGTTAGTCAATTTTTATTTTATTATTATTATCAAAGCTCTAGGAGTAGCATGTTTGTACATTTTCTAAAGATTTCTGATCCTCTGATAAATAAGATATAATCAACAGATTAATCGATTATTTAAATTATTGTTAGTAGCAGTCCAAGTTCAATCATATTCTCATATTAAAGTCTAGTGTTCTGGCTGGGCCACTCAAGGACATTGTCATGAAGCCACTCACTTTTTTTAAGTGAAGTGATTGTCATTGTGAAACACTGCAGCACAGCACAAGGTGCACACAACAAAATATGTCCTCTGCTTGTAACCAATCACCCTTGGTGAGCAGTGGGCAGCCATGAAAAGTGCCTAGGGAGCAGAGTATGAGGATGGTACTTTGCTCAGTGGCACCTTGGCAGTTCGGGACTTGATTTCCTTACCCGCTAGGCCACCACTGTCCCTGTTCATTTAATATATTTGCTGGGTGCTTAGGGTCGTTGTCCTGCTGAAAGATGAACAGTCACCAGTTTCAGTTCTGGAGCGCTCTGGAAGGAGTTTTCATCCAGGATGTCTCTGTATATTGATGCAGTCATCTTTCCCTCTATCCTGACTAGTCTCCCAGTTCCAGATGAAAAACGTCCCCACAGCATGATGCTGCCACCACCATGCTTCACTGTAGGGACGGTATTGGCCTCGTGATGAGCAGTGCCTGGTTTTCCCCAAACATGACACCTGGAATTCACACCAAAGAATTTAATCTTTGTCTCATCAGATCAAAGAATTCTGTTTCTCATAGTCTGAGAGTCATTAAAATGCCTTTTGGTGTGCAAAAAAATGTGCCTTTGACTAAGGAGTGGCTCTTTACACCGGCCTGATTGGTGGATTGCTGCAAAGATGGTTGGCCTTCTAGACTGTATTCCTCTGTCCACAGAGTGACCATTGAGTTCTTGTCACCTCCCTGACTAAGGCCATTCTCCCCCGATCGCTCTACGAAGAGTCCTGGTGGTTTTGAACTTCTTCCACTTATGGATGATGGAGGCCATTGTGCTCATTGGGACCTTCAAAACAGATTTTTTTCTGTAACCTTCCCCAGATTTGTGCCTCGAGACAATCCTGTCTCAGAAGTCTACAGACAATTCCTTTGACTTCATGCTTCAAGAACCAGAGTTCATACTGTGGGATCATATAGACAGGTGTGTGCCTTTCCAAATCATGTCCAATCAACTGTTAATCTACAGAAACATCTCAAGGATGATGAGGGGACACAGGATGCCCCTGAGCTCAATTTAGAGCTTCATGGCAAAGGCTGTGAATACGAATGTACATGTGATTTCACAGTTTTTATTTTTTGTTTTTCTGTAAAGCAACAAAATGGGTGTTTTTGTTTTCATTTATGACTTTCAACACATACAAAATTCATATTTTTGGATATTAATTAACTTAAGGACTTTACTAATTTTACAAAATTCCACAGGGAGGAAATCACAAATGTGATGCGATTCACAAAATTATCCACAAAATGTGTTTATGAATATGATTTCAAAAAACAAATATAACAATACATGAAATACAGGGAGTGCAGAATTATTAGGCAAGTTGTATTTTTGAGGAATAATTTTATTATTGAACAACAACCATGTTCTCAATGAACCCAAAAACTCATTAATATCAAAGCTGAATGTTTTTGGAAGTAGTTTTTAGTTTATTTTAGTCTGTGTCTGCAGGTGACTATTACTGTGCATAATTATTAGGCAACTTAACAAAAAACAAATATATACCCATTTCAATTAATTATTTTTTACCAGTGAAACCAATATAACATCTCCACATTCACAAATATACATTTCTGACATTCAAAAACAAAACAAAAACAAATCAGCGACCAATATAGCCACCTTTCTTTGCAAGGACACTCAAAAGCCTGCCATCCATGGATTCTGTCAGTGTTTTGATCTGTTCACCATCAACATTGCGTACAGCAGCAACCACAGCCTCCCAGACACTGTTCAGAGAGGTGTACTGTTTTCCCTCCTTGTAAATCTCACATTTGATGATGGACCACAGGTTCTCAATGGGGTTCAGATCAGGTGAACAAGGGGGCCATGTCATTAGTTTTTCTTCTTTTATACCCTTTTTTGCCAGCCACGCTGTGGAGTACTTGGACGCGTGTGATGGAGCATTGTCCTGCATGAAAATCATGTTTTTCTTGAAGGATGCAGACTTCTCCGGTGCCACTGCTTGAAGAAGGTGTCTTCCAGAAACTGGCAGTAGGACTGGGAGTTGAGCTTGACTCCATCCTCAACCCGAAAAGGCTCCACAAGCTCATCTTTAATGATACCAGGCCAAACCAGTACTCCACCTCCACCTTGCTGGCGTCTGAGTCGGACTGGAGCTCTCTGCCCTTTACCAATCCAGCCACGGGCCCATCCATCTGGTCCATCAAGACTCACTCTCAGTCCATTCATCAGTCCATAAAACCTTAGAAAAATCAGTCTTGAGATATTTCTTGGCCCAGTCTTGACGTTTCAGCTTGTGTGTCTTGGTCAGTGGTGGTCGACTTTCAGCTTTTCTTACCTTGGCCATGTCTCTGAGTATTGCACACCTTGTGCTTTTGGGCACTACAGTGATGTTGCAGCTCTGAAATATGGCCAAACTGGTGGCAAGTGGCATCTTGGCAGCTGCACGCTTGACTTTTCTCAGTTCATGGGCAGTTATTTTGCGCCTTGGTTTTTCCACACGCTTCTTGCGACCCTGTTGACTATTTTGAATGAAACGCTTGATTGTTCGATGATCACGCTTCAGAAGCTTTGCAATTTTAAGAGTGCTGCATCCCTCTGCAAGATATCTCACTATTTTTGACTTTTCTGAGCCAGTCAAGTCCTTCTTTTGACCCATTTTGCCAAAGGAAAGGAAGTTGCCTAATAATTATGCACACCTGATATAGGGTGTTGATGTCATTAGGGGTGTGCATAATAATTATGCACACCCCTTCTCATTACAGAGATGCACATCACCTAATATGCTTAATTGGTAGTAGGCTTTCGAGCCTATACAGCTTGGAGTAAGACAACATGCATGAAGAGGACGTTGTGGACAAAATACTCATTTGCCTAATAATTCTGCACTCCCTGTATTTCTGAATCACACTTATTTATGGATTGTGACCTGCAAGTTAAAAAAAATGTACAGTGTCAGATTTCTCTACAGTCATCAGCAAGTCTTACCAGCTCTTGGTCCTCCAGGGTGCTGTGTTTGCACAGAAGCTGCAGCCTGAACAGCCGGTTACATGCAAAGACCATGTTGTAGGACATCTGCAGATGGCAAAAACCAAGACCAGCCCTTGACCAGACATTGTGAAGATGGTACCCCCACTACCCTAATCAACTAGACACATGGTACTTTGACTTTACTCTTGAATGCAGCTGTATAACAGCTCATATGCCTGCATTTACCTTCCATTTTCTCTTAGCATTGAATTTCTTAAAATTCTTCATGTTGATAGATGAGTGGTTCCTATTAGCAACCTGTGTTCGTGTGAGAGGCTGAGAGAGGAAAAGAGAGAAAGTGTAAATGGGAAGAGCACAGTGTAATTTTTCTGTCCTGATCCATTAATCCTCTGGGCATCACCTTAATCCAAGGGTGGAGAAGACTCTCATCTGCGGTCATCCTTTTACTGTGCATGTACACACATACAAACACACACACAGGTTGGTGCAGTTAGAATAAATCAGATTCAAAACAAAAAAAGATAAGTCATCCCACTCAGTCATGCAATCTCACATTTAACTCTCTCAGAGTGAACTGAAGGGGTTGTATGTGTGAAGCCAGTGCAGACTGAGAGCCTATGAATGTTGTTTTGAAATAATCTGAGGCCACCCTTCAACAGCGGTAGTGAAGTCTCTAGAAACCAGGGACGCTCTCTCAACAGGGCAGCAGATACCATTGGAGAAGACCACCTGTTCTAACGAGTCTGAATAGAATATGAATTAAATATAATCATGGTATGATATCTCTTCACATACCTACAAAATGTTTTGAGCTGCATATTATATTAAAACAGACCTTAAACATTTTGACAGTATAGGACAACAATGCCCTCATTACAATGAACAATGAGGCCTGTATGTGTACAAATTCATGCCTGGTAGCATGATCAATTCAACTTTGGTACAAAGACACAAGTCCCTAATTGCCCCTTTACACTATACTGTTGCTGGTGTTGTGGAAAATGCATTTATTTCTTCCGCAGACCAAACAACTAAATTTTTGTTCTTTTTTATAATTTTGCTGAGTTGCATCACTGGCATAACAGGTTAATGGGTCCAGATCAGCAAAGTTGACAATTGACAGTGGAGAAGACGAAGCACAGGACAAATTAGGAACATATAGCCACATAGTAACTGTCTCATGTGAGGACTGAGGCTCAAGAAAAGAACTAAGGGAGTGTTCCACAAAACTGTTAGAATTTACTTAAGGAGTTCATTGAGAAATGTTGTAGGATACCATTACTTCCACCAGGCAGTACTACCAACACGTTCTCATGTTTACCTTAGTATAGTAAACAAACAACTGTCTACACCCTTCTCCATCATCTGCAACACCCCTCATTTGAACTCAATTGAACATTGAACTTATGGGAGACATACATCTGGTCCTTCACCAGAAGTTGCTGGATGAAATCTTTGGCCATGGTGCTGGTTCGTCTGAAGTGATGGTCATCAAACTCGTAGATCATGTCCACAATGTTGCGGAGTGTCTCCTCATCTGTGTTGCCCTGGAATGGGGAAAGGCCACTGAGCCTGGAAACACAGGGAATACTGGTAAGAGGCAATGCTCTTATCACATCCTCCAAGGGATGGCTACTTTTTATATTGGGTCTAATTCTGGCTGTGCTGCTTCTACATTCACTTCCAGAATGACATTCCAGAGTAGAACTCAGGGACCCACCTTGTCTTTTACAGTCACAACGAGATAATGGTGGAACCTAGGCATTGGCAATAAATTTGAATCATTTTAGTATTTTTATATAATGTGGCTGGTTGATTATTGGCTACTTCACAGGTAGGTATGGAAAAAGTGACACAAGATTCTGCTCACGTGACCGGGAGCGCAGCGGAAACGAGGTGACACGACTCCTTCAAATAGGACAAGATGGCCGCTCCCAGGTCACTTAGTCATTGAAATCCTTTATTTGGACTGCCTGACTCAGCTCTACTCACTACCACTTTTCCAAGCAACATCTGTGGATGTTCCAGCTTCGGCTGAGGTTACACTCGCAGATTAATGTCGTAATAATTCACCAGCCTCCTTGTGTGTTCTCTGCACCGGGGCTATTCATTATCACATACAGGTGCTCACTGTACTGTCTAGCCTTGTCTTTGTGAAAGAATGACTGAGCCGCACATTAACCTTGCGGAGTTAGTGGCTTTATGTGGTCGGGTTACATGTCAGGCCACAATTACTCACCTGCGGCAGCGTTTACATGAAGTGGCTGCTGGTTGCCAGGCACACGGAGCCATGGCTGTGACACAAGGTTGGCCTCTGCTTCCCTTGGTTCTGGAGCCCAGCTTGGCTCTCCTGGAGCACTGGAGTGGTACCGAGGGGACTGGCAAAGCATTACTCTCTCTCATTTTCGAGTTGCAAAACAGCCACTACCCTTCTTCAAGATTCCAAATCACCTTCCTGTTCTCACTGCTAACCGGACAGGCTGCAGAATGGGTAGCAGTGTGTGTCTCATCACCCAACTCAGCATCACTGTCCTACATGGTCTTCGTGGCCTGCTGGCACAGCCGAAGATTGCCAACCACCTGAACCCACACCCATCCTGCCACCAGACCACATTGTGGGACCCCTCCAGTCGTCCCTGGAAACCCTGGCGGCCAAATGTCCTCCATTCCTCCGCAATCTTCAGCCATGAGGATGCCAATGGATCATCTCCTTTATTCACCGGGTGTTCTGGTGGCCGTCGCTGGCCAGAGATGTACCAGCCTTCGTGGATGCCTGTGTATTTTGTGCCCGGGCAAATAACCCTTCTACACTGGGTATTGGTCCACTCTGTCCTCTCACGGTTCCTCGACGCCCCTGGACCCAGCTTGCCCTGGATTTAGTCACTGGTCTCCCTGAATCAAAGGGCCTTAACAACATCCTGACCATAGTGGATCACTACTCAAAGGATGTTCACTTGGTCGCCCTGCCCGGCCTCCCATCCTCAGCCACAACTGCTGACCTGGTTCTCCAAAATGTTGTTGCTCTTCATAGGTTCCCCCAGGACAGCATCTTGTCTCAGCTGTTTGGAAGGTGTTCAGACTGCACTTCCGGGTAGGCCAGCAAGTGTGGCTCTCCACCCATGACCTCCACCTCCAGACAAGAGCATGGGTCACCTACCGGCTCCAACTCCCTCCGTCCATCCATGTCCATCCGGTGTTCCACGTCAGTCGTCTCAAACCCTTCCTCACCTCACCTCTGCACCTGCCGGCTCCGGATCCACTGCTGCCATGGATCATTGACAGAGGCCGTCTTACATGGTCAACAGGATCCTGGACTATCGTCGCCGAGGTCGTGGTCCACTGGGCTTGCTACAGACCGGAGGAACGTTCTTGGATCCCCACCCTTGGACCCTTCCCTGGTCACTGAGTACTGGCGGCGTATTGACTCTGCACTGGGGCCATCAGCGGTCAGCCCTGGAGGGCGGGTTATTGTCATCTGATTCAATTTGCAATACAAATTGATAGAATAGCTATCATGGTTCTTATACATTTAAAAAAAAAATATTCCCATGACTTTTCAATTACTCTAAGGCCAATTTTCATAACCATATGATCTCAGAAATTTCTGTGCAAATGTCAAATTTACCAGAAATTTGTTAAACACTTGAAAAGTTTAACTTAAACAACGTTGTTTCTTCCTCCAAGTTCGCGCAATGAAGAAAGCCCTGAGAAAGTTCTGGAATATGGAACCAACGCACATTGTATTATGAAACGTGGTTCACTATGTAAAGCTAGAAAAGATACTATGAACCTGTGTTAGTTTTAAACATTGTAGTAGTAAACATAGAAAAATGTTTCTTGCACAGTCTTACAGGAACTATGTACTTCATGTTACACATTCATGTGTCAATCAGATTTCAATGACTTTTCCAAATCTTTATATGTATATTTTGTAGTCCAAAACTTTTCAAGGCCTGGAATGTTCTCTTTTCAAATTGTACCTTATACATATTGTACCTACAGTTTCTTCTTCCCCATCCACAACACACAGACTCTTCTGATGCCAAGATTTGACCTGGTCTGAATGCACACTTATACACATTCCAAACCAGTCTCCATTATTTAAAATGATCTCAGTCTCTTAAAGGAATGCATTCTCACAGGAACCAGACCATGGACACACACAGACAGGGAGAGAGACTCACAGAATATAGGTGATAACTCCGATGCTCCTGCAAGACAAACAGACAGTGATCACACCTAAGTGATATACAGAGAACTGTACAGGATTAAGGACATATGGAGCTGAGCAGTTCATTCAGAACATCGGATTCCAGATCCTAGCTCAAGAGCTATAAACACAGACCAGCTGCAAAAGACCAAAGCAAGAATGTGCACCTGACTGTCACTTTAAGGCCCAAAAATGCACACACAGAAACGGAGGAATATTTTATGATGTTTGAGGGCAAGTCAGATCATGTCTAGATGGTCTAGAGTTTAAATGCTATCTGTTGTCAAGAAACTCACCACATATCTGTTGCAGTGCCCAAGGGTTCGTAGTTTATCACCTCAGGTGCTGTGGGTGGAGCAGAAAAAAAACAAGAGCTTAGTGGAGCACTGTAGTCATGAGCTTTACTCTACTGACCTTTTTCCTGTCCATGCAAGTACAGAGCTGCATCTGAATTCCTGACCTTATCATGTCTTCTTCTCTATACACACTGTAATGTGAGTGGATAAGCCCTTGAGAATAGTCCAGAATAAAATAAAGGTTTATTTTGAGATCGAAATGTAAGGAAACATAGTAAATCTCTCTCCAGTTTAGGCTATCAAATTACTATCAATACTCCATTTCTTTGTTGCAGGAGAAAATACCCTAATTAAATGAACCCTTTCACAACCATATTTGGCTTCTTTTTAATATTTCTGATAAATCCATTATTTGGCCAAATTTAATTTCCAAAACTATGGCGAGGGTCAATGACCACAAATGTAAATTGAGTGGACCCAAGAAGGCAAACATCTCCTCTCCTTCCCACCAGAAACAGAACAGGGAATACATCTCTCATCTCTGAAATCAATAATGACTCTCACTAACCAATGGACATATTGGACTTGTTGGACACCAACAAAAGTAGTGTCCTCCAATCTTTTTTTGTTTGAATGAAAAATGACATACGGTACAAGCCAAACGTTTGGACACCCCTTCTCATTCAATGTGTTTTCTTTATTGTCATGACCATTTACGTTGGTAGATTCTCACTGAAAGCATCAAAACTTGATCACGTGGAGTTATGTACTTAAAAAAAAAAAGGTGAAATAACTGACAACATGTTTGATATTGTAGTTTCTTCAAAATAGCCACCCTTTGCTCTGATTACTGCTTTACACACTCTTGGCATTCTCTCAATGAGCTTCAAGAGGTAGTGACCTGAAATGGTTTTCACTTCACAGGTATGCCTTATCAGGGTTAATTAGTGAAATTTCTTGCTTTGTCAATGGGGTTGGGACCATCAGTTGTGTTGTGCAGAGGTCAGGTTACTACACAGCCAACAAGCCTATTGGACAACTGTTAAAATTCATATTTTGGCAAGAACCAAATCAGCTAACTAAAGAAAAACAAGTGACCATCATTACTTTAAGAAATGAATGTCAGTCAGTCCAGAAAATTGCAAAAACTTTTAATTGTGTCCCCAAGTGGATTCGCAAAAACCATCAAGCGTTACAACAAAACTGGCACACATGAGGACCGACCCAGGAAAGGAAGACCAAGAGTAACCTCTGCTTCTGAAGACAAGTTAAACCGAGTCACCAGCCTCAGAATTTGCAATTTATCAGCAGCTCAGATCAGAGCCAAGATAAATGCCACACAGAGTTCTAGCAGCAGACCCATCTCTTGAACAACTGTTAAAATGAGACTGCGCGAATCAGGCCTTCATGATCAAATAGCTGCCAGGAAACCACTGCTAAGCGGATGCAACAAGCAGCAGAGATTTTGTTTGGGTCAAGAAACACAAGGAATGGACATTATACCAGCGGACATCTGTGCTTTGGTCTGATGAGTCCAAATTTGAGATATTTGGTTCCAACCGCCGTGTCTTTGTGAGATACAGAAAAGGTGAACAGATATATTCCACATGCCTGGTTCTCACTGTGAAGCATGGAGGAAGAGGTGTGATTGTGTGGGGGTGTTTTGCTGGTGACACTGTTGGGGATTATTAAAATTTGAAGGCACACTGAACCAGCATGGCTACCACAGCATCCTGCAGCGACATGCCATCCCATCCAGGTTTGTGTTTAGTTGGACGATCATTAATTTTTCAACAGGACAAAGTCCCCAAACACACCTCCAGGCTGTGTAAGGGCTATCTGACCAAGAAGGAGAGTGACTGAGAGCTGCGGCAGATGACCTGGCCTCCACAGACACCGGACCTGAACCCAATCGAGATGGTTTGGGGTGAGCTGGACAGCAGAGTGAAGTCAAAGGGGCCAACAAGTGTTAAACACCACTGGGAACTCCTTCAAGACTGTTGGAAAACCATTTCAGGTGACTACATCTCATCGAGAGAATGCCAAGAGTGTGCAAAGCAGTAATCAGAGCAAAAGGTGGCTATTTTGAAAAAAAAAGAATATAACACGTTTTCAGATATTTCACCTTTTTTTGTTAAGTACATAACTCCACATGTGTTCATTCATAGTTTTGATGCCTTCAGTGACAATCTACCAATGTAAATGGTCATGAAAATAAAGAACACACATTGAATGAGAAGGTGTGTCAACTTTTGGCTTGTACTGTATTTCAGTTTGTATGGTTGATTTCTATGAATTTTATTACTTGATAACATTGCCTGACCTAAGTAATCAAGCTTGCCCAAAATTTAGTAAAATCAAGCATTTAAAACTGGTGTTTCCAGAAGTGTGGACCTCAGAGAGGATAAAATATGTAAATCATACAAGGATGCATTATTCTTTCTCACTACTTCACACCACCCCCATCTCCCGCTTGAGTTGTCTCACGTTTCAAAACTTTCACCTGACTTCAACATTCACCTCAGCTTGTTGTGTCCCTGACAGCTTTGCAGTCCCCAGGGCATGAACCAATCCCATCCCAGAACCAATTCATAATTGGTTAGCTGATTAATGTTCCACTCACCAATATACTGAGGGGTTCCACCCATGCTCTTGTACTCCTCCCCCTGTATGAAGTGGTGAGCCATGCCAAAGTCTATAATCTTTATGTCAGGGAGCGGCTCTCCTCGTGCTGACAACATTATGTTCTCTGGCTGAGAGGGAAATGTTAGAGATTCAACAATGTAATAAAAAAACATGCCTTTTTTGATGCTAATGGCCTAGTGGGTAACACACTTGCCTATGAGCCAGAAGACTGAACAAGACACTTTACCCTGAGTGTTCAGTCCCAGGAGGACTGTTTCTGTAACTACTAATTGTAAAGTGCTCTGGATAAGGGCATCTAATGAATGCTGTAATGTAAATAAATGTTTTAAGCCATTGAGGTTCATCATGTTTAAGGAAGATTTTTCTTGACATTACACTGCTAAAATGATTTTGAAAGAATCAATCACTTCTGATAAAATTAGGGTGAATTTAATGTTGGTCTGGAATATCTTAATGCATGATTTATTTATTTAAATAACTCTCAAAAGTATAATCACATTATGCTGCCTCCATTCAGTTAAATTTCAAGCATCCTTACACTGCAGACAGACATCAGTATGATCTTGACCTTTGTTCTCCAAAATCTGGGTTACTAGAGGCAATCTGTGCCTGCCGTTTAGTATTATTTGCCCCTTCAATAAAACACAGGGCTGCTGGGTTCACTTTAAAACACTTGCATTGTGACACATTTAATATTTTATTTTGATTGGCCAGGACATGTGTTTTGTCAATTCATATATTGGGCTCAAGACTTTACTGTTTGTGTGATTAAAAAAAAAAAAAAGATTTTCTAGTTCTATGTTCTATAGTGACCATATACAAATGAGTGACAGGTGTGAAAGGCTACCTTGAGGTCAAAGTGTCCGATGTTCTTGCTGTGCATGTAGCTCACACCATGCAGGATCTGCTTCAGGAAATCTATGCCCTCTGACTCAGACAAACTTTCCTTCTCTGCAATGAAGTCAAACAGCTCTCCTCCACTAATCCTAAACACCAGAAATACAGAGGAAGAGTTTACCCCATGACAAACTGCTAACAAAGATGCTGATCAATAGTGCTGTGCAATTAATCGCAATGGCAAAAAAAATAACGATTTTAGCACATGCGATTTCTAAACCGCTTAAGGCTGCGATTTTGTCCATTAATTTATTTAGATTTTTATTCAGAACACATTCTTGTGCGCATGATATTAATATGTAATTAATATTTAATATGTATTACCATTACAGCTAAACTGAGCGGGAGAAAGATGTTAACCAATCAGAGCGTAGGACGAAGCTGATCGGGAGAATTGAATAGGCGAGCGGGAGGAAAGAACATAAAATATGGATGCAGGTCAAAATAAAAATGATTTGGTGCAAAAGAGAAATTCAACGTCAGTCGTTTGGGAGTATTTTGGATTCAGGAGAGAGGATCTGTCACAGAGCAAGGTAAATTGCAAGACTTATTCCAACGCAACGGAGCAATACTACAAATCTGTTCCAACACGTAGGGTGTACTCACACTAGGCAGTTTGAACCGTGCCCGAGTGCGTTTGACCGCCAAAGCGCGGTTCGTTTTACTAGTGTGAGTGCCCCGAGCCGTGCCCGGGCGCCGTTCGTTTAGCCGGCCCTGGCCCGGTTGGAAGAGGTGCGACCGGGCGCGGTTCAGTTGGACTCGGGCGTGGTTCGCATAAAGTGTGAGCGCTAACCGTGCTGAAGCACGGAACAGTACGCGTGATGTCACGTTTTTGCGACGTTCCAAAACCAACACGGCGGGGAAAGGGTCGCTTTGGTCTACTGCAGAGGTGCAATGTTTGTTGGAAATTCGGCCAGATGAGAGCATAAAAAAAACAGCTGGACAAAACACACAAAATCCGGGATTATCTTCTTCATCGTGGATACCAAAGAACCACAGAACAGTGCCGAGACAATGTTAAAAAACTGCGGGCACAGTAGTCAGTATCAGTAGTAGCCACAAAGTGACCAGAGCGATGGACTCCATTGCGATCAGCGAGAGAAACCCCGCCCACCATAATGACGTAAGCGTGCTCCGGCACGAATGCTGAAAGCATATGTGAGTGCAGGCCAGAGGGGGAGTGGGGAGGGGGGACAATCCTACTCGGGCCCGGTTCACGGCAACCGTGCCTAGTGTGAGTACACACTTAAAACCGCGTCATAAAAAACTGCATGATCAATGCATGTCGACAAAAACCATAGAAAAAACAAAAGCACACAAAGACAGCCCGAACAGAGTGAACAAGTATCCATTGTTCAAGCATGTGCAAGTGCCATGCCTTATGAGAACGGATCAAAACAGCACAAAAAAATTACCTACGCGATCACCTATCATATATGCAAATATATCATGCACATCGTCAGTAAAGACGGCTTCCAAAGACTAATTCAAACACTTCACAAAAGTTACCAGCTGCCATCTCGCACTCATTTCTTGCAAAAACCTATAAGAGAGAAATCTGTTTTTTGGTTTTGATTTATGTTAAATTTTATTTATTGTTAGGACTGGAATTGAGGTTAATCTTTATTTTTTCCCATGTTGTCTGTTTTTAAGACAATTTATTACAGTTTTGTTTATCAAGCAGTTAGTACTACTGTGTACAGTATGTTATTAAATAGAGTTGAGTTAGTTAATCTTAATTTATTTTATGTTGTCTGTTTTAAAGACAATTTTACTACAGTTTTGTTTATTAACCACAATACTATGTTATTTCATTGTGAAATGTTTTGTTATGCACTTCTTGTGCACTGAATACATTTAGAATGTATGTAGGTTGTTTGAAAAAGCAAAAACAGTTGCCAAAATCACAATCGCAATATTCGTTAAAAAAATTGCAATATGATTCTTTTGTCCATATTGCACAGCCCTACTGATCAGCCCAGTAATATAACCTTTCACACTAAGGATGTCACAATTAACCGATTTCACGCTTAACTGCATAACTCAACTGACTAATCACCTCCGTAACCCACGTCTCCACCAGTAGCCACTAGCCCATGCTCCTGACCCCACCCACTTTCCAGCAGAGAGAAGAGATAGGCATGCCTAAGGTGGAATTTAATGAACTGAAGGCGGTGTTCCGTAAAGGTA
This sequence comes from Denticeps clupeoides, assembly GCF_900700375.1. Classification (NCBI taxonomy): domain Eukaryota; kingdom Metazoa; phylum Chordata; class Actinopteri; order Clupeiformes; family Denticipitidae; genus Denticeps; species Denticeps clupeoides. Next base: position 208,166 of record NC_041717.1, read on the forward strand.
AGCGGTAGCCATTCTTCGGAAGTCAATGCAGGGGTGGAGACAGAACAGCTGTGGGGACTGCATTGATCCAGGAGTGGGGTTGCCCAATCTAGGGCACAGGTGAGGTGCATGATTATGTATGCCACCACTGTTTCCTTGTCTGGAAATTGGGCATCTTAAAATGCAACAGGAGGCGGCACTGCATTTATAAACCCTGGCAGCCAGCCGAGTTGCCGTCATACAAAGAATGATCGCCAAGGCCTGGGAGGCTGGCAGTCCAGTGGACACTGGAATGGCAACCGCAGCAGCGACCCCTGCGGGGACAGATAAGGCACCGGCTGGGCTGGGACTGGAAGCCTTGCGGTGAGGCTGGAGACCACTGAGCCAAGCTGTACGTGAGGCTGTGTGTCCTGCTGCTGCAGAGACTGCTGTTGGAGCTGCATCGACGCGATGAGATGGCTGAGGCCATGTCTGCTGCACCACGTGATGTTCAAGATGGCAACTAGTATTTTATATGGAACGCCGACCCCAGCCACATCTGCTTCCAGGTCAACATCCCCTTGGACATTAGCATGCCCCTGCGGTGTCACAGTGGCACTAATTGATTTATTTGTTTTGTGGAAGAGACTATACTGTATTTGCCTTTATTCAAATACTGGTATTGATGTTTACAGGGTAGAGATTTTATTCATAGCACTTTTTTTGTATTTAGAGCACTTTATTCATATGGGGCAGTGGTGGCCTAGAGGTTCTGGAAGCGGCCCTGTAATCAGAAGGTTGCCGGTTCGAATCCCGATCCACCAAGGTGCCACTGAGCAAAGCACTCTCCCCACACACTGCTCCCCGGGCGCATTTCATGGCTGCCCACTGCTCACCAAGGGTTATGGGTTAAAAGCAGAGGACACATTTTCTTGTGTGTGCTGTGCTGTGTATCATAATGGCAATTGCTTCACTTTCATATGCATAGTTTTTTAGTTATAGTTTTTGAAAGAATGCAATAAAGAAAAAACAAGTTATTTCTTTTATAGCCCAAAACCACAATGGGCTTTGACAGTCCCTACAGTTGACACTTGATGTGAACAACAATTGTACCACCATAATTTATAATCGTGACATCTCTGCTTCAGCCATTTAGAGTCCACACCTAAGCTGTTATGTATATGATAAGCTGTTTTAAATCCATAGTTCATTCTACCATGGAGAGGGGGTCACTCTGTGCTCCTTCAGGTTTCTTTGTTTGTTCAGAAAGGCCCTGTTCGCACAGGTTTGATGTCTAGTTCTCCTCAACAGTGAAATAAACACATTGATGTTCTCCAGCCTTGTCTGTTCATTATGTGCACCTTAGAGAGGATTTCTTGTAGTTAATTTGTAGTTGATTTCTTGTAGTTGATTTCGAGGTTTTGCAGCTGCTGCAGGACAACCACAAATGTCAATGTTGAATGTGTGGGTCAGCTTGGAGGTAGGGGTATGAGTGTGGGGGTGTCCCTTGTAACACCATATTATTTGCAACAGTGATGTCCAAGTGATATCAGGACAGTTTCAATTCAAATTGCCCCTGCAAATAGTTTAATTATTCATGAAAGAATCATTCACACATTGAAGTAACAATGGAATGGGCCAAACATCCTACTCTCACTTGTAACTTTCTCATATCCTCTTGGTAGCCAATTGTCAGTTAAATAAGAATCGGTATACATCAAACATACACACACTCACAGCTCAACGATGAGGACGACCTCAGCCTTGCTCTCAAAAACGTCTCTGAGGGCCATGATGTTGGGGTGCTGGAGAGACTGCAAGACCTCCACCTCCTTCTCCACATTCTTTCTCTCCACACCAAGCCAGCTCCCTGCTCCACGACGCACCTTCAGGAACTTCCCCGCCCAGCGCTGCCCTGTGGTGCGCTCCCGCACCTCCCGCACTTGCCCAAAGTGACCACTGCAGCAGGAAAGAGGAGGTCAAACAAAACTTAACCCAAATGAGAGCGCAGCAAATTGTAATAATGAAAGATTTTGTCAATCCCATGATCACTAATCCACCAGAATAGTTCATATAGTTCAGTAAGTGGGGTTGTTGCATAAGTAGACATCAACAGCAAAGTAAAGTGACAGGTCCACAGTTACAGGACAGAACAATTAACTTGGTAATATTATGAATGGTACAAGAATGTGTTGTGGGTGATTTGTTGCATGTTTGGTCTAGAGGTGTGAACCTTCACTCCTCTCACGATTCGATTTAGATTATCAATGCATCGTGATGCATCCCATACAAGTTCTACATTCTTTCACATGATGTTTTCAAATACAAGAGTTAAGGTCTTGTTCACCCGTGTGGACAATTTAATTTTCTACAATGAGCAGTGTTCTGTCCATGCTCACCTGATACCATAAACACCAGAAAAACACCTGTGCAGTCAAGTGAGTGCAGACTTAATGCAGACCCTTTTTTATGCTCATTGGATTTATAGTTGTTTTTGGCAGATTTAATCTATATTTTGAGTCAAGATGTCATTTTAGTTATTATTAGTTATTTAATCCAGTCAATATAGTACAGGTACCTAGTAGAACAGACAAAAACAACATTTTTTTTAGTGAAACACATTTCATAATTAAAACAAGGGTAACTTATTATTATATTATTCAGAGCTGGTCCTAACCAATTTGGATCCCTAGGAAAGATCTTAGGTGGCGCCCACTTGCATCCCAGTAATTTGAAACTGCTAGTGTAGATTTACTCATAAGAAACTGAATAGCTTTGTCTTAGAAATCCCTTTATTTAAAAAAAAAACATTGCAAATTTAAAACACAAAAAGAAATACAAAAAATATTAACTTGAGCTTATTCAAATAACTTTTTTTTAATTGTTCTTGTTTTGAGAAGCATCATAGAAATGTATTACTGTTGTATTTTTATAGTAATACTACATCAACCTGCAAACCTGTCCTCTACAGTCAAATTTACATTACAGTCAAAATGGACACTCGCAACCTCTAGCCACTGGTGAATAAACATAATTTGAATAAAACCTTTCCATAACCACTTATTTCTAATCAGGATCGTGGCTGCTAGAGCCCATCCTGGCCATTTGGAAAGGAGAGCATGCAAACAACACAATGCTTGATACAATGCTGGAGCCCAGATTCACACTCACAAACTGTGAGGCCATATCGCTAAATGCAGCATCACCATGTGGCTCATCACAAATTCAGTCAGTACAATATTGCTAAAATTATAATATTCATAATTAAAAATGAATTATGTTCATTACGTTCAAAGCTCATGAACATAACCCTTAAGTCAATTGTGGACCTCATAATCATCTTACCTGCCCAGTACTTCTCCAATCTCATACAGATCTTCTACATTTTCCAGCTTGAATGTAGCCATGGTCCTCTGATGTTCTCCAATCTCTGCTACCACATCATTCTCACAGCAAGGCTCCTAAAGTAGAATACAAACACCAAAAAAGGATGAGCTAGAGATCAACCAATGTAGCGTCAATGGGTGTAGTTATGGGTGCAATGAACAATATTTGGAACCGATATGAATTTGCAATAAAATGTTCAACTAATCTCCTTCAGACATTTTACAAACTTATATTTCTATAATTTATATGATATATGGCATGATATATGTGTAAATTCACATCAAATGACTATAACTGATTGTAACTTTTAATTCATGACAAATAATTCAATATACTATATAAAACTAAAAAAACATGAATACGCAGATCTTCCGCATCTTCATGATCCGAAAAGACTAATACTTGTTTCGCTAAACACTTTTAATTTTGATCATTACTTCTACGTTTTTTGGGATCTGTGAAAATAAATACTTGTTTTGATAAAACACTTTTTAAAATTTTGATCATTTATTGTTATATAAAATATATTTAATTTGTAGATATAAATTTACAGTTTTTTTATGTTCTTCTAACCACTTTGCTTTGTCTTATTCTAATGTTGATCTAACACTGATCATCCAACTTGCTTTGCCAATGATTAGTTACACATTATCACTTCATAATGCTTTCTTTAATTACATTCACAATAATATAATCACAATATGCTTAATTGTATTACGTGGACATAACTGAACCCCCTGCAGTTTTCCTAGTGGGAAAACAGGTTGGTGAATGATACAGTGAATTTGGGGCAGCATTATATCCTGGAACATCTCGATGTCCAGGAACGCCAGAATCCTGTTTGAGGACTTTAGTTCTCACCATTTAGTTCTCACCATTGTGCCAAATCTCCACTCCTCCAAACTCTCCCAGCTCAATGGGTCACCTACTACTTGTCAGTGGATCACTAGCTTATTCACTAAGATGGAGATCAACAACAACAACAACATTTATTTCTTATATATCCCATAATCGCATACAGTATGTCTCAATGACAGACCCCATCATTTGACAGGCCCTACAGTTGACACTCCCCACACTTGACCCTTCACTTGACACTTGACTCTAGGAGAGAGAGAAAAAAGAAAGGCAGAAACCTTGGGCAAAAGTGATACAGAGAGGGACCCCCTTTCAGTGTAGAGTGAGCCTGCCAGTGGTATAAAAATAAAGAGAAACGTCCAACAGGTGTATGTCCATGTTTCAAGGTACTAGACAGTGCAGAGTAGATTGTCCAGTGTTGTGGTGTACATTGAATGTCCATTATAATGCTACTGGTCTATTTAAAGATCCCTGAAGCTTTAGATATTAGAGTGGTACATTTCATGCTGAGGTGGTGGGGGACATTTAACGAGATGGCAGCTAATGGATGTCCAGGGAGTTTGGTGTGGAAACCTGTGGGAAGCCCGGCTCTGCATAATGTTCAATGATGATGAACAGTTTTTCACTGATCCTGGAATTGCCCAGATATACATCTTGCAACATATTGTTCGCTCAAAGACTGATGGTAAACGTAGCAAGTTTAGAGGACTGCTGAGTTTTTTTTCCCCTTTCCGCATTCTTTATATAAGAACAACTTTTGCAATCTATTTAATTTAATATTACTTCTCTTGTTATTTTCTTTGTTCTCATGCTTTTAAGATAATTAGATAAATTTACTCCTGAGTAATTTAGGTAAGTTTTAATCCATTCTCATGTAGACTTCAAGCTACTTCAGTGGGCTACCTATAGCAGGTTTTTTCTGTATTGGGGTTTTTCCATCTGGGGGGAGGTCGGCATAGGAACCTAAGGTACTATTCATTTGATGTCACTGACCCGTTGTGTTATATATACAGTACAGGCCAAATGTTTGGACACACCTTTTTTTTTCTTTTTTTCATGACCATTTACATTGGTAGGTTCTCACTGAAGGCATCAAAACTATGAATGAACACATGTGGAGTTATGTACAAAAAAAGGTGAAATAACTGAAAACATGTTTTGTATTCTAGTTTCTTCAAAATAGCCACCTTTTGCTCTGATTACTACTTTGCACACTTTTGGCATTCAATAACCTGAAATGTTTTTCCAACAGTCTTGAAGGAGTTCCCAGAGGTGTTAAGCAACCAATCCATATGTGTTTTGTTAATTTGGAGAAGGCTTATGACCGTGTCCCCAGGGGCAACCTATGGGGGGATGCTCCAGGAGTATGGGGTGGATGACCTTTGTTAAGGGCCATACAGTCCCTGTACCAGAGGAGCGTGAGTTTGGTCCGCATAGCCGGAAGTGAGTCGGATCTGTTTCCAATGAGGGTTGGACTCTGCCAGGGCTGCCCTTTGTCACCGGTTCTGTCCATAACCTATATGGACAATTTCTAGGCGCAGCACCAGAAAGTTGCCAGTTTGAATCCCGATCTGCCACGGTGCCACTGATCAAAGTGCTCCCCAGGCGCTTGTCATGGCTGCCCACTGCTCACTCTGGGTGATGGGTTAAATGCAGAGGACAGATTTCACTGTGTGCACCGTGTGCTGTGCTGCAGTATATCACAAGTGACAATCACTTCACAATCATATACCACATTTAGTTACAGAGTCACCCACAAAGCTACTACAACCCCCACTGCCACAGTTTCTCAGTAGCTTTGCTACATATGTTATACATTGATACACATCAACGAGGGCAGACTAATAATAAAAATATCAAACAAATGAGTCATTGAAATACATAAATCTAAAAATTAAATGTGAAAGTGAAGTGATTGTGAAACACAGCACACATGGTGCACACAACGAAATGTGTCATCTGCCTTTAATCAATCTTGGTGTTTTTTTTTTTTTACTAATTTGGAATTAAAAGCAAATTATTATCATAGCACAGACATTCTAAGTTCAGTTTAAACATGTTATATTGAATAGTGAATCAGGCTTAATTAAAATATTCATACGATGCACCACATTTTAACTCTTAGTGCTGGCTATCATATATTAAACTTAACAGTGTAGCTTTTTTGAGTGATTGTTGTCCCGTGTATCACATCCTGTACATCACAATCACTTGGTCAATTTAGTTGCATATGTTGGTATTGCATAAACATTGTTTTATTGAAGAGTTGCACAGTTTTGATACTCATTCTACATTCTACATCAGTAAATTAGAAAATTAAGTAAGATTTTTATATTCAAAATATAACAATATAACAGTTTGTGACTGCCATCATAAATAGAGCGGTAATTGAATAATAAATCAAATTTAAAGTGGACAGACTGGGAAAAAAGGCTGATCAACCAGTTTCAGTTCACTGAGTACTGAATGAGAGTTAATTTTGTACACTGGGTGCATCTGAGCCTCTGTATTTTATTTGATATTTGAAATGTTAACATGTATTTTGGCTGGGGATAGGGGATTTGTAGTGTGCATTTTTAAAGGTGCATAGAAATTCAATATAATTTTCGAAATGATTACATTTGAGTGCAGTTACAAAAATAGATATTAGGCACTTTTTACTCTTCCAGTTTTTGAGTTTCTGAGTACCATCACTGGTGTTCCTCCACTGTGAACATGGAGACTTTGCATATCTTTTGTAAATCGGACCTTTATCATTTAAACAAATACTAATGTCTTTATTGCTTTGCACTGAAACATTGTAGTGACGTTTCAGATGGAGGTTCACTAACATCAGAAACTTTTCAGACACATTTTGTAATGCAGAGTGACTATGAAACGTTTGTATGGGTGTTGCCTGGTGTAAGGTTTCTACTGTGGGTGTTCCTTTTTTCAAAAAAAAAAAAAAAAAAGCTGGCATGTCTCCTGCTGCTCGAGACCACCACCGCTCGACTTGCCCTAACAGAGCATGATGAGGTGATGGAATGTTGCTAAAGACCACGTCACGTTCGGTCTAATCGAAAAACTGAGGCTATAAACTGCATTTAAACGCACCATCACCAGAATCTCAGTCTTTCCTCGATTTGTTTCCTAAACACATTCTGTGAAACTGTGACTGTAACAATCTGAAAGTAACATTTCTGCTCTGTTGTGGTTGATCTTATCAGAAGTGACCACTCCCAGCACCAAGCGACTACGGAAGCAGCCGTAAAAGCACTAAAACAAAAACTCTAGACTTAAATAAATCAACGTAGTCCAGAAGAACCATATTTGACACACGTTGAAAGCACGCGAGATCGCGAACGTTGTTTAATTAGAGCCACTTGTAATATCGCTCTTTTAAAGAAAAATACTTTATAAGCAGACCCTGCACAAAACTAAATTCGGGCTACATAACTTGTGGTTTGCAGCGTGAAAAAAGAGAACTCACCCCAGCGGTTTGCTTGACTGTCTGCACGCCGTCCTCCTGGTTCTGCGGGCGGAGAGAAGCTCCCATCTGATGACGCAGAGCGCGCCGTGCAGGTGAGCGCTGGAGTCACAAACACAAACTAACTTGAAATAACTGCTTGATTTGATCAGTACACGCGCCTTCTTTGGTCGTATGGAATTTGAAGAAAGTTTTTTTTCAGGTTTTTCACTTCACTAACGCATTAAATAGGGTCTTACATCTATTACACCAGTTAATTTGACTAAATAAAATTTTGTGCTCTGAAATAAAAAAATTGACTGCCGATGACCGAAATTCTGGTACACTGTGGAGCTGACAGTGGACTTCAGGAGACGTCCCTCAACAAAACTCACTCCTCATCATATCAAAGTTGGAAACCAACATCAGAGGATGTACTTCCTGAGGCAACTGAGGAAGTCCAGTCTTCCACAGGAACTGCTGATCCATTTCTATTCTGCAGTCATTGAGTCGGTCCTGTGCTCCTCCATCACAGTCTTGTATGGAGCGGCCACTAAACAGGAGAGAAACAGACTGTACAGACTGCAGAAAAGATCATCGGTCAACATCATCACAGATCCCTCACACCCTTGACTAAAAGAAAATATGTGTAGTTGACGAGACTGCAGGAGCAAGTGTCCAAAAAGCAAGATGTGCTGGATGCTGGAGGTGTACAAAGCCACTTTTTACTCTTTCTGCTGTCTCCATTACTGCTCGTAATGTCTGCTCAGTGCAGGGGGAAGGGTGCAGATGTGGGAGCAAAACTTGCACCACCTCAGAATATATACATATAAAAAATACATATGAAATATGCAGAGTCCTCTGGAGAAAAAGAGAGGATAATAAACGCGTTCCGAAAACGCTTTTTGAGGAATTGTGCGCAGACTGTAAATCTGACCGAGCCAAGCCATATGTCAAACTGTGCAGAATGAAAAGCTGCACGACCTAACATGAATGTTGTGTGTGTGCTGTGTACTGTCATCGCAAATTCTAAGAAACCAAATTTTTTTCACTTTTAACGTTTGACCCGAATTGTGGGCGTCCTGTAGTGCCCAACGAGGCCTTCGACCTGACCTCTCCATTGTTTTTGTGCGTTTTATGGTCTTAGCGTGGCAGCCTTGAATGCAACACATATCCTTTATCAGACTTCCATGTTTTTCCGGGTTATCCAAACTCCCGTTGGTGGCACCAACTCGTCCCATATGTCAGATTGTGGGACTCAGCGAGTCCTGTTTGAGGCAATCACTTGACAAAAATGATTTAAGTACAACCAATTTATCCAGATTTACAGTGTGGTGGCTTTAGCAGAAGTTAAAAAATAGCATCTCTCTGGAAACTATGGTTTAAATAAATAAACTATCAGATTGTTCCATTACAACCGGAATACAAGTAATGCAGGAGTGAGGCCCCATTACGACGGGCTGGATGTGCATGGAATGATGTACACAATCTCCGGCCAAAATTGCTCTGAAGATTTGGAGTTGCGTGAAGTCAACAAGAATATGCCAATCAATCATTCAGTCTGGACCTGTGGTAGTGTGCCCCCTCAAATCTCTGGTCCACAAGGATGTACATCCATGTAAATATCACATGCCAAAAAAACAGGTAATCATGACCATTTTCGATTGTTGACAGTAAGTGTAGTTTTCCATGACACCATTCTTCCTAGTCTCACATATAATGTAACATATTGTAGTATAATATAATAAAACAAAGGGCCCTGAATGTGTGCATTCAGGGCCCTGCAGAGGGCCCTGCAGAGAAACACAAGGCTTAATGCAAGGTTACTGTTCAGTGATATTACAGAAAAAGACACAAAGATATAAGCTATATTTCTTATCTGTATATTGGAAAGTAGAATAAAAGCAAACCAGCTCTTATCTTAATGAATTACCTCTCAAAATCCAGACATTCCCTAATGAGGTTTTTATAAGTGGAGTTTAAAAGGGGCATGTCCGTTAATTATAGCCTTTTTTCATTCCAGAAAACATTCAGATGGGCAAATAAGTGAATGTCACGTGTATTTATATTAGGACTAGGAAAATATTAAGTCTGTTGAACAGTATCTCTTCTCAACATCCACATAGTAGGACTAGACCACTGCAGCGATGAATAAAATGTCAAGGCTAGTGCACCCCCTTCTGACCAAAGACAAAAGTTAAAAATGAAGACGCAGACACTTGAAATTTAAAATACATTTTTTTATAGGTAATAAAGCCGCTCCACCTACAGTAATTCTTTACATTCCACTACTCAAGTCAATAAAAGAACTTCAAGCCTACTGAAGAATTTGGTACCTGGGGGGGAAAAATAAAAATACATTACAAACATACATACAGTTACAGTATATTTAAATATACACACATACATACCTTGGGGAGCATTTGTGATGTGCAATACAGCAGGGCTAAGGCTGGGCTTGGTGGTGAGATGAAAACTGTTGGTGCTATCTTGAGTGGCCAGTCGGCAGCCAATGGCCTCTGAACCCTTTGCCAGCAGAAGTGAACAGGAAATTACATTGTTGAAATGGAAGGACCTGCTTCTTACTAAGAAACCTTACAACAAAACATTCAAGTTGTTATACAAGCCAGGGGTTGTGAAATGTCTGAATTGAGTGAGCCCAGTCTCACTTACAGCAAACATTCCCAGTGTGAAATAAAAACCAATAATTTATGTGAAGATTCTCAGTAATCCAGGTGAATTTGTCTGAAAGTGAAGTGATTGTCACATGTTATACACAGCAGCACAGCACTCGGTGCACACAGTGAAATTTGTCCTCTGCATTTAACCATCACCCTGAGTGAGCATTGGGCAGCCATGACAGGCGCCCGGGGAGCAGTGCTTTGCTCAGTGACACCTCGGTGGCACCTTGGTGGATCGGGATTCGAACCAGCAACCTTCTGATTACGGGGCCGATTCCTTAACCACTAGGCCACGACTGCCCCTCCAGTGGTGCCCCCACCACTGAAAGTTGAGTCATGGCAACTGGACTTTCTTTCTTTAATGTAGAGACATTTCATTCTGCATCCACAGAACTTTGTCAATATAAAATTCAGACCCTTAAAACCCACCTGCAGTTTCAGACTGGAGTGTGTTTGTGGGGGTCCAATTAAATAACTTGCTCAAAGCCCCGTTAATGACATCTGGAACACATGACAAAAACCCCATTAACACTTCAGCAATTAGAGTCCAATGAACAACCATGAATTCATTTGAAAAGACTACAATAAAGCAAAACCACCAACTCCGCTTGGGTTTCACCTCTTAAACTTCTGCGGTGACTCCTCCTAAGACCTGAGTGTGAGCAGGACTCATCCACAACATTGGCTGGGCTGGAAAGGAGGCCAGCCTCACAGCCCCACATGGATGGGACCACACGTGATGGGGTGCACATTTACAGAGCATGTGAGCCCAAAAACAGAACTTTTACAATAGGTCAACAGGGAGTCAGTTATTTTAAATCACACTCTGCAAGTATAATTTACCAAGCTAATTTAACCCACATAACATTTTCAATTTGTCTGGTTCCTTACCAAAGTCCAAAAATTTGGCTGGTTCCTTAGCAAAAAAAAAAAAAAAAAAGAACTCACCATGGTACGTTGCCATAGTCCTGCATAGAACAGTGCTGCAAAGCATCCAGGGCTGTTCCAAAACTTCACCTGGGGCATGGAGGGGAGGGAAAAAACATTTAAAATCATTCCTCCAGAAATCACAAAACTTTTATTTCAACCCGAGCTAATGTGCAGCCAGTGGCAACCCTGCTCTGAATTCCTTACCGTCCGACATACAGACAGACAGGCAGGCGAGGTTTGTGCAGATGGGGAAAAACACGCAGCACTAATGAATGGTTCTGAAGCCAGGCTGATCGCACCTGCAGAACCACGCGTTTTGTCCTGGGTTAAAATGCATTAAAACGCTTACCGAGTGCGCTGCGGACATCTTGCTACTCGGCTTGCTTTTATTACGGTTCTTCATCTTTATTCCGTAAACGGACCAGATGTGCTGCAGCACCGTACGCCGGATGTTTTTTCCTAAAACCTTCATCTTCATCCCCTACCAGAGTCGAGAATAACGGTCACGGGCCAGAGGTACAGCTGCCAAACTAACTGTACTCAATAAACTAATAAACTACTGGAACGATCGCGCCTAAGTCGCTCGTCACTTGGCCGACAGTCCGATCACTTAGCAACAGTTCTCTATAAGCATACACATTGTGTGGTTTGAAAACGGCAAACCCATGCGACCGGGGCACATACCTAAGCTATTTCACGCGAACTACTACACTACTACCCACACGTACTGATGGTCAGAGGCACGGTGTAGTTAGGGGTTTACACATTAAGAGGTCAACTGAAGGGAAAGAAACAGAAATCCTGGCCAGACTGTTAGCAGCATGGCAGGGCTGAAACGATGATTCGAATGATTCAATTATGAAAAATATTCCCGAGGAAAATTCTTTGCCTCGAGGCTTCGTTTATTTCGTCACAAAGTCCATCTATTATCGTATCCGCGAAGCTACGCAGTGCGGAACTGCGCAGCACCGGAATCATTGATTTACACGGACTGTTTTAACTGAAGCGCATTTTTAAGGAAGCGCAAGATTTAAGGAGGCGCGATTTAATTTGAGCTCTATGGCAATGGCGGAATATTAGCGCATGAAAACCTAAAAATATATTACTATGATCAAATAAATAAATAATTTCTTATGGCTCTGTCAGTACATTTAAATTTTCAACAGGGACAAAAGCTTTATGTAAAAATCCCCAAAACATGGAACATTAAATGAATGAAGCGATATTATTCAAGGCACCATCAGTATTACTTCTCAGGGAAATAGCAAAAATGGCCTAAATTTACTTTATAAATAATATAACTATATAAATAATTTTCTATAATTCACTCAACTGAAATATTTTTAAAACAAATTGGATTGAAATACAAAAATAAAGTGCAAAAATCTATTAACATGAAACATTTTTTTCTTCAAGGAAAAATCACATGTGGTGTGAAAACAAATATTTCACTTTTAAATTGGACAGCTCGTCCACACACTCAGCAATGGTGTTTCTGCTCAGGCTCACTTTCGAAAAGAGTTGCCTTTTGTCTGGGCAAACTTCGTCACAAACTTTTAGCATACAGTTTTTAATAAAATCCCCCTCGGTGAATGGCCGGGCTGATTTAGCGATCTCTTCTGCCAAAATAAAACTGGCCTTGACAGCAGCCTCGCTTTGTGATTTGGCTTTTCTGAACAGCCTGCCGAGATTTGAGTTAGTTTGGCAGCTAATTATTAGACCCACATTATCTTGTTGGTTTAATATTACCCTAAATCATGCCTTTGGGCTTTAGGTTTGATTATCTTGGTCATTTCTCTCACAAACTTGTGTGAGTGTATGTAGGCTGGGTCAGGTTGCCATGGTAATTTGACCGGCCCCTCACCTTTAGACCAATCTTACAGGTAAGGCGTCATCCCCCATCCTCCCTGTACCCCATCCCCCATAAGATTCTCCGAAAACCTCAGAGGGAAGTGACGAGAAGGAGTAAGCAGCAAATCTAAGGATTTCATTGTTTCATTGTTGAACATGAGCAGTCACGTGAAAAGTAATTTTTGGATGCATTTTGACAAGGTAAATCCAACACAGGCAAAATGTCATATTTGCAAGAATATGATATCAATCCATGGAGGTAGCACATCCAACATGCGGAGGCATTTAAAAAATAAACACCCCACTTTTGGAACATACCCACTAAGACAAATTCTCTCTCTATTTTGCACATAACAATGCACAAAGACATTCTACCTACCTACCTCATCTGGATACAACTGGAAACTGAACTGTATTGTTTAAGTTGGATTATTAGTAATACTTGAATTGTTTATTTATATTTTCTTTTAACTATTTTTGTACCTTTATACTTTTTATTTTTTCGTTATTCTCAGATGGGCTATAGCAGGGGGTACACCCCTTTTTTCTTTTTTATTAAAATAAAACTGAGGAAAAATAGGCTAACCTTTGTTTTTTCATGTACATCATGAATGTTTCACAGAAAGATTGATTAAATGGGCTTAATTCTGGAGTCAGTAACCCAAAGATTTTAAGATTTGATCTAATAAAAGTGTTCAGTTTGAATAAAAACATTTTTTGTGAGAAACAACAGCCAATTGCTTGCTCATTTTAGAGTTATTTAAAAATGCAAAACTATGATTTATCCGATTACTCAATCGATGAAAAAAAACGACATCGACAAAATATTCGATAGTTTACATGCGGACTGATTTAAATCAGCACAGACATGCACTGTATTACAGCAGGGCCCATGTTCAGTCCAGTGCTGCTTACAAGGTTGAATTACAAATGAGAATGATCTGGAAACATTTGTCTCTTAAAGATCTACTAAAAAACATCCAAAAGGTTTGGTCCGAGTGCGGCATACACAAATATAAACTGCATGACCAGACATTTAACAATCTGATTAACCCAAAAGTTCTTTCTATGCAAACAGTTTGAGTAAATATCACTATAAAATTTGTTTTATTGCATTACTTAAAACTGTATGAGCATATGAAGAATGTATGAAACAGTCACTGGGTGTACTCATATTTAAAAGTTTAACTAACTTAAATGATCAAGTTTTACCTCAGGCCACAGTGCTGCCCTGTTGTGATTGGCTGAAAGTTGTGCCATTTTCTTATCATTACAAAGCAATTTAAGTGCACACTTTAAGTGAGCACTTTGCATGTTCCTTGGACAATACATTTTCTCTCTATATTTGTCTGTTTTTCTCAAGTTTGGACCCTTTTAAAGGAATTTTGCTTGCTGTAACGAGGAAACCATTTTGTGGATGAACAAGATGAGTTGTTTTCTCTATTCAAGTACTATTCAAGTACTAGAAACTGCTGGAACATTTGTAGTTTGAAACGTGCATTTGAATGTGTGTAAATTATGAGGCCGTCTTAAGTGAACAGCGAGCATTTGATACTTGCAGCAGTGCATTTTTTGAGTAGGTCTCTACTTGTGTGTTCTCTACATACAGTTTTGCAAAAGTTGAAAAATGTAGAATTCAAATTATTTCAGTGTAGGTTTGAAAAAGTAAATACCCCCTTTCAACATATGCCAATTTTTTTTTTTTGCACTACTAGTTTTGTTTAAAGCCACTGTAGCCCTTTTTTCCCCAACAACTATGAGAACTCGGCTCTGGCTTCATATCAATAAATGTGACCTTTTACTCATATGACTTAATGTTTTATATATTACTAGTGGATTTATATTACTAATGAATTATATAAATGGGTATGACAGACACACAGAGAAGAATATGTACAAAATATGTCTTTCTTCTCTATATATTTAACCAAGAAACCCAAAATTTACTGGTAAATTTACCTTTTGGTAAATAGTCAGCTGCTGTGCTCCTCGGGATGACAGGATGAACCTGGAAACAATGCGTTCTCCAACGTAGCCAGAGGAAGCCTGCGCGTTGCCGGTAGCGCAGACTGCTATCTGGGTGCTCGTCCTCTCCTCTCCCCGCCGCGGTGGACGGCAAATTCGTACGCCAGGCCTGTGTCCGAGCATGGAGCTAAGAGGCTAGGCTAATCGCTGGAGGCTTCAGACACCAGCAGATATTACACAACACACCTCTCTACGAGATACTGCAAACCGTAAGTGTCTAACTGATACGTTCATGCAGACTAACGGACCAATAATCTCCCACCTTCCCTTGTGGTATTTCTATATATGGACAAATAAACTAATATAAGATATATTTCCTTTGTTCTACATTCAAGTGTGTTTTATACCGCTTTGCAGAGCACAGAGCCAACAGCCATTAGATGCCTTGTCCTGAGAGGACTTCCACTCGTTGTTGGAGATGACGCATCTATGTTCTTCAAGAGCAGTTCAGTGAGTAAACCCTTTCTCCATTTGTACCATTCAAATATCAAATTGTGCAATATACCACCTACAAAACATGAAAGACACCAATATATAAATGCACACAAAATGTCTCCAATAGCTTGTTTACAGTTTTTTGGTGAAGTGAGGGTCATCATATTGAAACACTTAATGTGATCTGCAACTTTTAAAACTAGAA
Organism: Denticeps clupeoides; assembly: GCF_900700375.1. Lineage (NCBI taxonomy): Eukaryota > Metazoa > Chordata > Actinopteri > Clupeiformes > Denticipitidae > Denticeps > Denticeps clupeoides. The sequence continues at coordinate 223,941 of NC_041717.1, forward strand.
TTTGCTTTACTGATGGCAAGTGAGGATCAGGTACATTTGGATCTTTTGGCAGTTCCTTGATTTCTTCTTGAGGCTCTGGTGGCAGTTTTAACTCCGGCTCTATGAATTTGCATGGGGTAGACTGACCCCATACTTCGTCCTCTACCACTACGTTCTCTCGCTCAATATAGCTTTTCAGCACTCACGTCAAGCCATTTCTGCTCTGACCGCACTGACTGGAACATGTTCAGGGATGCCGCAATTAACGCCAACAACACCAACTTGAGGAGTACACGACATCAGTCAACAGCTACATCAGCAAATTGTAACGCAAATTGTAAAGCAAATTGTAGCACGTTGTAAGTCGCTCTGGATAAGGGCATCTGCCAAATGCCATAAATGTAAATGTAAATGTAAATGTAAATGTAAATGTAAATGTAAATGTAAATGTAAATGTGATGACGTCACAGTCTTCAAGTCCATCGCTTCACTTCCCAACTAAAACTTCACTTTTAGGAATGGTGACAATGTTGCTCTAAGATCAGCGAGAGACCAAGCTCTCTCGAGCCATTAGAGCAGCAAAATGTGCATGCAGGCATGTGGCAGGGCATCCAGGCCGTCACAAACTACAGGACTAAAACCTCTGCCTATGACAGTTACCCCTCCCTACCAGATGCGCTAAATGACATGTGCACGATTCGACACATGGAATCCAACCCACCTCCTAGTGATCAGGTCCTTACCATGGTAAATGTGAGGAAAACTTTGCAGAGTTAACTAATGAAAGTTTGCTGGACCTGACAACATCCCCAACATCTTTAACAACGTGTCTGTGCCGAAGAAGCCTTCAGTGTGTCATGTCTTAGTGACCGTTGCACTCACACCAATCATGATAAAGTGCTTCCACCCTGGACCCACTGATATTAGCCCATCGTCTGAACTGCTCAATAGATGATGCAATCCCCACCGGATCAGGAACAGCACCACACTGAGCACTGGAGCTCCTCAGGGCTGTGTGCTTAGTCCAATGCTGTTCACCCTGCTGACCCATGACCATGCAGCAACGCACAGCTCCACATCAAGTTCACCAATGACATGATTATGCTAACATGTTAATATCAAAAACAGGGGGTGGCTAAGATGCATCACGTTAAATTTGGTGATGTTTGGATAATGTTGAAAAATAAGCATGTTAGCATGCTAATACGTATATAGCTCGGCCACGCCCACTCCGATCGCTTATAAAAGTAATAGCACACCTCACACAATAAAGTACAAATTTTTTATATATAACTCACCGGTGTGCGTGCTTCGGTGCAAACTGCATTAAGTGCCGAAAAAAGTCTGAAATAATATAAATTTATAAATAAATAAATAAACTTTTCCCAAAATTGTGCGTGATCTGTAAATCAGACAGAGACAACTCATATGTCAAAACGTTGGTCTTGGCGAGATCTACGAGACAACATCAAAAACATTTGGCCTCGCCTCGAATCTTGTGTCACTAGCTTTTACGGCTGGTCACAGAGAGCGGAAAACTTCTTCCTCAGCACAATAGTAAACCGTACTTTGAGGTTCAAGTTTGTCATATGTACGAAGTACAGTGTACAGAGCACAATGAAATTCTTACCTGAAAACCTCTCCCACGTAGACAGAACATAGAACTAGGGCTGCACGATTTGGGGAAAAAGACATTGCAATTATTGAGATCAATATTGCGATTGCGATATGATAAAGGACACTTGCTTGTATATCAATGAAAAGTCGCATACAAATTACTAATAGTGAAATGTTTAATTTCAAAGTGAAACATACAAACTACTTATAACAACTTGAAATGCCCAGTGCTTTCATACAATATTCTACAAAATTAAATAATCACAAAAAACTCTTTACATTACTGTCGAACGACAAACCCTGGTAAGGCTAAACAACTGTTTTGATTATATTTGGCCATTATAAAATCCCGTATTATAGTTCTTACGTTTAACCAAAACATTGTTGAGGCTGACTTGAACACAGGAATGCATAACTTCGCTAGTTTAGCCTAGCTTAGCTAAGGTTAAGACTTATAAAACGTGATTTTATAATGCCAAATATATTCAAAACAATTGTCCAGCCTTAACTATGAAATGTAATCCCCGGGATCTGGTTTGGAGCGTACAGCGGTTTGTACAGCCCCAAGCAGCACAAGAGTGAGGCATTTTTATGCACTTCTCTCCATAGCAGAGCCTATCGCAATATGGCGGAGACGTTGACGTACGATGCAGCTCGTCATGCGGCGTCTACCCAGATGTCTATGCGAGTCACGAATCTGAGGTCTCCATTGAACTGAACCGAAAGTCATGTGACCAAACACGTCACATTCGACTGACGTGAGACTTCAGTCAGCTCCCAAACTTTGAGAGAATGAGTGAAACGTTGGCGATCCAATCCATGTACTAATCATTTAAATCGCAGCTTTTTGCGTTCATGTAATCGCACAGACTGACATCGCGATTACGATTGCGATTAATCATGCAGCACTACATAGAACATAATACATAGAAGACACTTTGAACCCGATTTTGTGGTACGACCTACCAAAACAAACAGGCCTTCAGCCTGACCTCTCCGTTGTTTCTGTGCATTTCACATTCTTAGCGTGGCAGCCTTGAATGTAACACATGTCCTTTTTTGCCTTTTTACCAGTTTTCCGGGTTTTACAAACCCCCGTTGGCGGCACCAACTCGTCCCATATGTCAGATCGTAGGACTCAGCGAGGCCTTTGGCCTTTTTATCCTCGGGGAGCCAAAAGCATATTCCCAGCACAATAGTGAATGGTCTGTCATGCTGACAGGCCCAAATTATTAATTAGTTTGTTAAGTCAGTTACACTACCAACAAATATTAAATTATAATTGTGCCTTGTCACAATTCCGTCTCTGAGCTCTTCAGGCAGTTCCTTCAACCTCATTGCTTAGTTTGTGCTTTGATGAAACTGAAAGTGAAGTGATTGTCATTGTGAAATACTGCAACGAAATGTGTCCTCTGCTTTTAACCCATCACCCTTAGTGAGCAATGGGCAGGCATGACAGGCGCCCAGGGAGCAGTGTGTGGGGATGGTGGTTTGCTCAGTGGCACCTTGGCGGACCAGAATCCGAACCGGCAACCTTCTGATTACGGGACTGCTTCCTTAACTGCTAGGCCACCACTGCCCCCAAATGTGCACTGTGGGCTGTCCTCTCCTGACAGGAAATGGACATTACCTAAACAGGTCAGTAAAAAGTACATGTTACCAGGAGTAAAAGAACTAAGGAGCCAACTGAGGCACTGAAACTGGTGGGAAAATATAGATGGCAACTGGGGATCTTTTAAGGACTGTACAGCAAACAGAAAGCCTTTAACACGTTTGAGTTTGATGAAGCTGCAAACAAAGAGAAGTATGAGTGCATGACTGAGTGAGTGCTCACTGAAGAAAAACACCATATATATGCAGCCAGGGGCTCTGGGCCATGGTAGTTCTATTTCTTAAAGAAGGGTGATGCCGCATTGTCCAATTTGGAGAGGCTGAAGCAAACCGTAATTGCCTCCTGGTTTTGGATGTATAGTTGTACTCCCCAGGCTTACAGGTAAGGGCCTTCCTTGGTTTTATGGTTTCTTTACCCACTGCACTGCATGCCTAAATCATTGTCTGCACCACTCTTTGTGTGATTTCATGAGAGGCCTCAGATTGCCTTGCGACAGTTTTAAAAAACTTGTAACACTGTAATTTTGGACATCTGAAAGTTTGTGGTATCCATGATAAGAGGATCAGGGAGAGCCTGTTACGAAATGCTAAGCTAACCCTGGAAGAGACAGCAGAGACGGTGTCATGCAAGTGACCAAGCTTAGCAGCATGTGAAGACATTTAATGAAACAGGCACTTCTGCATCACAGAAGTAGCTGTGGTTGGAAAAAAAAAACCTTGCAAGCTAATCAACATTTATTATTCCTAGTATTTTAATATTGTATATGGAAAGAATCATGCATTCAGATTATGTTTTAGAAAATGTATGTACATTTCTGAATCACCCAAAAACAGGACATGCAAATACTGCCCTCAAGAGAGTGATCTCAAAACATCGAAAACATGCATCTGCATACATTTGTACAGAACATGTCATGTCACGGCGGCACACACACACAATTATACACACATATATTACCTTCCTACATAATGACAACTACAACTCAAGATCAGAAAGTTAACCCAATTCTTCATTTCATATAAATGTTGAACAATAAAAATAAACAAGCTTATGTGGTGACACTGACCTCTAAACTAAACTCACATTTTGCCTTACCTAATAATCATGTCTGAGTTATGACTGTGAGAGTGTGTGTGTGTGTGTGTGTGTGTGTGTGTGTGTGTATTTGTGTCTTACCAGCCGTCTGCCTCTTTGTTCCTCACGCTTCACATCCTCCACAGAAAAGCCAAACAGGTCATCAAAATCTGGTGTGTTCCTACAATATGTACCTGAAGCAAAAAGCTACACACACAAAGGCAGATAGTGTTGTGATAATTTGAATAAATCAATGAGTCTTTGAACAGTGCAAAATCAAAGAATACAAGTGTACGATCAAATACATTTCAAAAAGCACAGTAGTCTAATGTGTTGGGAGGCTTTCAATGTAATTTGTAACATATTCCGTAAGATCAGCTCTCAAGTACAAACATAACATTTTGGTTCACCTTAAAGTGAAAACCAGTAAAATATATAATCACAATCAGTGATTAACAGACCTTCGCAAAATGGTTCCGTGATGTTATTGTACAACAATGAAAGTGTGCAAAATTATGGAGCGTGGAACACGACGTGAGGTGCAATGTTTGTTGGAAATTTGGGCAGATGAGAGCACAAAAAATCCAGGATTATCTTCTTCATCGTGGATATCAGAACAGCAGTGTCAAGACTAGGTTAAAAAACTGTGGGGCCAGCATTTAAAGGTACTGGATGCACTCCGTAAATCTGGCAGCTCTGCAGACGAAAAAAAACTCCAATGATATGACGCTGCCAACAGCATAATCGGCAGTAAACCATCTACCCAACCAAATGTGCTGGAATCCCATCCGCAAAGATCGCTGGATTCATAACGTTAACATACATACCAGTTCCAATTAATAGCTATTGTGTTGATTTAGTATGTGCATGTCCATAAAGTACATTATACAAGGTTTTACTATGAATCCAACCAAGAAACCATGGTTACTTGGTTTCCACAAATTGACAAAAGTGACATTTTCATAAGGGATGTTAAATTGCTGTTATTATTAAAATGTTTAAATTTATGAATATTTTGCTTTTATTTCAACAGTTACATCACTCAATTCAGATTCAATTCAAACCGTGGTGATGAGACACAGAACATAACAGATAAGACTGAACCTGAGCTAATACCTTCAGAACAAGGCAAAAAGAGGAAGCGAAAGGTAGAAGTGACATGATGACTGCCTTTCTAGGCATGCAGAAACAACATCATAAAGAATGTGTGCAGCAAGCCTGTGTTACCAGCAAGAAAAAGAAATGCTTGATAACTGGATGAAGACCAAGAAACAAATATGATGTTCATGCAAACCATGAACAGACTGTTTGAATCCATCTCCTCCTCCTACACCTCCTCATCTGCAGTATTCATACCATGCTGAGACATCATGACCCTACCCTGAGCATGATAACATTGAATAATTGAATAATGACACTCAGGTATGTCTGCAAATTGAAGGAAAGTATACTGCAAGCATTTTGAGAGAACCTTTATCCCCTTGATATATAGCACTTTGTATTTTATTTGTTTTCTTGTTTTGTTTCACCACTGCACATGGTTGTGTTCTGTGAAGTACTGTTTTTTTTCTGTGGAAAGTGTGTCTGTTTTTGAATTTTGTGCATTATCTTATATTTTGTGTGTTATTAGCAAATAACTCCTGCACTGTTCTTGAAATTAACAATATGACAACCGCACAAAAATAGGTCACAATAAACCAATAAGTACATAGAATAAATACATATCACTGAATATAGTAGCAGCATGACACAAAAGTATGAAATGAAAACCTCCTGAAATCGCTCTACAGATTTGAGAAATATGAACCATGCATCTCTGGTGGCATTTCACCTAGTGGCTTAATTAAGAGGATTCCATCCACTGTTCACATTTTCCTCTTCAGCAGCATTGTCCTCACATTTCTCACTATTAACTTGACAAAAATTGCGAAGCACACAACAGGTGCCAATTACTGTGTTTATGTTGTCTATGTGGCACTCACACCTCTCCATTAAGAATTTCCACCTTTTTTTAGGAGGCCAAAAGCCCTTTCCACAGTCATTCATGCCTTGCCGAAGCGGTTGTTGAAGGTAGTCTGTGCAGGGGTTATTTGCTGATTTTCTGGATATGGTTTCATCAACCATGGCAGTAATGGATATGCAGCATCGTCCAAAATCACCACTGGCACAGCCACTCCTTCAAACCTCTCTGAGGGAACAAGGTAATATTCTGAGCCCTCTCAAACAAGGATGAATTTGAAAAATTCTTGCACCTTGAATCTTGCCCGGCCAACCCACATTAATGTCCCAGAACAAAAGTCAATGAACAACCACACCTTGCAGAACAGAGAAGAAACCCTTCCGGTTGTAGTCTGCAAAGTTTACAGTCGGAGCTAAAATCCCAATATGAGTGCCATTAACAGCTCCTCCACATTGTGGGAAGCCCCACCTGTCTCTGAAACCCTGGATAATGCTTTCAAATTCCTGCTCAGGGGGTTCTGATGAAAAGGCTACTTGGTTGGTAATACTAACAATGCAACTGACTGACCAATCCCAAATAAATGGGAGATGGTTCTGAACTCAACATTTGTGGCCAGTCTCCATATGCTTATTGCAACACGTTGGTCCACAGGCACTGGTTTCCTGAATATAGTGGTCTGTCTTTGAAGGTGCAGCTGTCTTAATAAAAGAATGCAACTAATGTTAACCAGCAGGTGATAGTATGTTACATGATTTTTAGCTATAGAACACTATGGTCATCATTACAAAAAACAAATTTCATAATACACTTTTCAAATTGACATTTCAGTATATTAATTCTCACCTTGTCAATGTATGGGAACTAGTCGGTAATCAAACCAAGGTTTTTGCAGCACTTCAGCTGGATCCTTGCAAATCTCCACATATGAGCAGCACAATTGCATGAAAATTTAGCAACAGACTGTGAGGGCTGTGGACCACCACCAAATGACTCAATGTCACGGGTGGGCTGGACATGGCGATGAAGGAGGACGCATTTTGGGTGAATTGGATGTGTTAATGAGAAGAGCAGGAAAGTTTGGGATGTGAGCACCTTCGGTGCACAAGCCCTACAAAGTATAATCCAAGTGTAAATCTGTCACCTGTCACGGTGAATGTTGTTTCAGAGAATTAATGAAATGCTCTACTGGGTAAGTTACCTGCGTAGTAACCAGACCAAGGTTCATGTTACCTGTTCTCAGGGGAATGTGAAACAGGGTTGTGATTAGTATAGAACATCATAAGGCACATTTGAACAATAACTATTCATTTCAAAGCGCTGCACTGTGACATTACAATATACAATAATATTTCACTTTATTCTACTTTATTTATTTAAATAACTACTACTTTCAAAGTAGAGCAGTTCAGTAGGGCAGTGTTGGGCTAGCTGTTAAGGAAGCAGGTGTCTGTTCTGGCTGCCCACTTCTCACTATGGGTGATGGGTTAAAAGCAGTAGTGACAGTAGTGAATCATAATGACAATCACGTTCACTTTCAATTTCATGATGCACTTCACTGCGTGTTGTACTGCAATAAAATGCATGTTGTACTGCTATAACTATGCATGTGACTAATAAAAATCCTGAATCTTGAACCCACCGGGCTACTAAAACCCCATACTGGTTCTAACCTACGGCTGATCTGATCTGCGTTATGTACCGAGCTCCCACGCTGCTATGAGGGTTTTGGTGACCAGATCTGGTGTCTTTGCGTTCAGAGCAGATCCACTCACCAGACAATTCTGATGCGCCGTCACGTCCTCTTTGGTGGCCAGAGCTCCGGTCACATCGTTCTCCTCGGCGATTTTGCATAGAACACAGCGGACCGACGCCGCGGACATCTTGACTAACAAGAGCAGACTTTCACTTTCCATTTCCCGCCCGTCTCCACCCAGACGCCTTCTCAACACCGCGCAGCCAGCAGCTCGGGATTCTGCAGTGATGGCGAGCTTGGAATTCATGTTTGAAGTTCGCTCGTTTTAACGTGGCGATGAAGTTATCCAATTATTCGAATTGTCTGTTCTACCTTAAAACTCCTCTGCAGACTGCAATACGGGTGGTACAGTGAAGTGATTGTGATGAAGTGAAGTGAAAGTGAAGTGATTGTGATGAAGTGAATGTGAAGTGATTGTCATTGTGATACACTGCAGCACAGCACACAGTGAAATTTGTCCTTTGCATTTAACCCATCACCCTTAGTGAGCAGTGTGTGGGGACAGTGCTTTGCTCAGTGGCACCTCAGTGGCACTTTGGCAGATCGGGGTCATCTGTCAGCTTGTCCCTTCATGGAATCCGAGGTCCAGTGCTTGCTGGACGTGGGCCGAGGTATTTTGCAGTTGTCACGTATCCTGGTTTACTTATAGTACTGGTTCCTCGGCTGTGTCTGTGGGCAGGGCGACAAAATGGGCTGCTTTAGAAACAGCCCATTTTCCTTCAGTACATTTTCCTTACCTAGGATCACTAATTACTAATCTAAAACTAATTAACACAGGATTCCAAGACTAATTTTAGTGACCCGTGATCCATGAATTTAATTATAATAAAAAACACTTAAATGCAATTTGCATAATACTGGTGTATATTGTACACTGAATGCTGTTTGTGTAGTACTTCATCCGTACAATCACCATTGCACCACAGAAAACCTGTCAGACATCTTTACTTTTTGTAGATTGTAAAATCTCTATCTTATAAACACAAAACCCACTTTTTATTAAAACCTTTTATTTTTGTCCTTTTATGGTATGTGTGCAACACCTCGTACCACGCAAGGAGGATGTTCTCCAGCCTGCATTGAGGTTTACCAGCACTCACATTATTCTCACCAGCATGGAAATAAACAGCAGCTCCACATGAACTGGACAAGTTGTGATCAGCAACTTGACATGAACTGGACCAGTGAACTGGGAGGATGAGTTAGTTCCCTGTCCAGACTGTCCTTGTCCCTTCTTTCAAGCTACACCAGGTGGATGTTAAGAGTGTTAAGAACACGGTGGGATCACATTATAGCACTTTTTAGTCTGTTCCAAGTAATATTGTTTTTAGTTATTTTCAGACCTTCCTGAGAATGCGCTTTTAATACAAATTTGCGTCCTGAATCTGATGCAAGTGCTCCCTCGACCCCACAATCCTGTCATCCTCTTTTCTGTTCCTTCTGTTGAGGTGAATTTTCTTCTTCTTGAACAATGGCACAAGATAGAATCCAAGTTCTCCTGTCTGTGGATGTGACCTTGTGTGAGCAACAGGTTGCCGTGCTGGATGGTGTTGTGGAATTTTTATTAAAAGATTAAACATTATTGGTTAGCTTTGTGAAAGGTGTTTATGCTTATTGTTTAAGAAACAATTGAAGAGAAAGGAGAAACTACGCAGACAAAAAAGAAAGTGGTGATGCCAAAAGAGAGGAGCAGAGGGAGTTCCAAGGATGCTTCAGACATCTGCTACAAGAGGCAGAAGAAGATGTTACATGGGAGTGAGAGACAGTTGCGCAATGGCGACTGACTCAACTGCAGAGCGTGCAAGACGTCAATGACAGAATGCTGGAGCTTCAAATTGAAGACACACCGCCACAAAGGGTTCGAGACACACATATAGGAACGCATTGAATTAGTGTAATTTAACACACATTTTATGAAAGGATCGTTTCAATTACTAATTCATCTTGTAGATGAGATCATCCTGGAAAATACCTAGAAAGTATGTTACATACAGCGCTACAAAAAAAAAAAAAAGGACAAACACCCTTAAGGCTTTATGAACGTCATTAATATCTGCAGTTAATATCTGCAGTTTTAAAGAGTGTTTATTTAACAAACTGGAGTGGATCCACACACATAGATCACTGGTCCTGGAAGGCACACCAGGGAGTCTTGACTCCAGCAGACCAAGAATGGGGATGCCCACCTGGTGTAAGAAGGGACACGGACAGCCTGGACAGGGAACTAACTCATTCTCCCAGATAACTGTGTGAGTTAGGGGCAGTGGTGGCCTAGCGGTTAAGGAAGCGGCCCCGTAATCAGAAGGTTGCCGGTTCGAATCCCGATCCGCCAAGGTACCACTGAGGTGCCACTGAGCAAAGCACCGTCCCCACACACTGCTCCCCGGGCGCCGGTCATGGCTGCCCACTGCTCACTCAGGGTGATGGGTTAAATGCAGAGGACAAATTTCACTGTGTGCACCGTGTGCTGTGCTGCTGTGTATCACATGTGACAATCACTTCACTTTATTTATTTATTATTTATCATTCATTTGGTTTACTCACCTTGGTATTATGAAACCGTAATATGAGGTCAGGCTAAGGATAATCTAGAATGATGATTATCTTAAAGAAATGGTAATTAAAATACAATGGAGGGAAGGTTTTTGACTCTCCTGTGTTGTCTGTCTGCTGAAAAGACATTGATGGCAGCGTGAGCACCAGTCCACCAAGCTGAGGACGAGTTGACATCCTGCCCTGCACAGGGCATCACAGTTAATCGCCCTGGTGTTGCATATATTTTATTTTAGACTGATTAGTGAGAATGGGGTTGATTCAAATGTAATACTTATTTTATAACTTAAAAAAGACAAGCCGTTCAGCAACAATTTCACATTTGATCTTCAACTATTCACGACTTACACTGAAGAAACACTGAAAGAAATGTAAAAGCTAAATTATTCCCAAAATTAACATAAGGTAATAATGTTATTTAGGTAAGTATGAATAACTATTTGTGCAAAAAGAAAAATTATATTTGTAATAAAACATTTTGTTTAATGGCATGAATGATGACAATCAACCGCAGTAGTCCAATCACACTCCAATACTGACAAATCAGTAGCTTTACAAAACATGCAATTTCTTAAGTTGAAATACAAAACAGTTATCATTATTCATCTGGCTACAAGCCCTACACATTTCAGAGGCCTCTGACCTCTGACCTCACAGCAGATGTCCACACCAGCACTCAATTCCAGATTGCGCTCATTTGGTGGAAGGTAGGATGTCAGTGTTTTACCATCTTCTAACACAGAACACCATAATTTCATGAGGAATTCCTTCTGCAGCAGTGAATTACGGGATCATTCACACTGCCCTGGGAGAGAAGTGTAGTAAACATAACATTGCTATAGTAATACTATTTTTAATGTATGGAAAATATAATCTTAAACAAATTTTCTAAATGTTACTTTTTTAACAAACCTCTAAATGAAAACTTTTAGAATTTTTTAAAAGCAATTTTTAAATGTCAGATTTTTTTTTTTTCTGGTTAAGTTAATAAACAGATCAAATTTGTATATGTATTGTTCTTAATTCATATACAAATACATAAACATAATTCATTACAATTACAGTGTAGATTTTATCCATTTTTTCACTATTTATAAAGTGAAAATTTTAGATATGGGATGTTAGTAGCCTAGTGGGTAACACACTCACCTATGAACCAGAAGACCCAGGTTCAAATCCCGCTTACTACCATTGTGTCCCTGAGAAAGACACCTAACCCTAAGACTGTCCCTGTAACTACTGATTGTACGTCGCTCTGGATAAGGGCGTCTGATAAATGCTGTAAATGTAAATGTATTTAACTTTTTCACTATTCCCACCACTATGGGGCGTTTGCAATGTTTTTTGGTTTCTGCACGATTTGGTGGAAAAAAAAAGTCATATTGTGATATGTGATTGCAATATGATAAATGGCACTCAATAATTATTAAATAACTGCAAATGTTTTTTTTTTTGCTATCTACCTGAAAAAGTCACAGATCTCCTTCTGCAGCTGCAACCTTGGAGTAACTGTAGACAACTATAGAATAAAAGAACTTAGCTGTCTAGCTACTTAGGCAGTTCCACTAATTCTGACAGTACACTTCCAGAATTTCTCCAAAATGTACTTTGTCATTTTTCAGTGACAGAATGTGGTGTGTGTGCGTGTGTGTAAAAAAATGTATTTTTGTGTAAATACCATTCCGTTACCACTCTCTGCAGTTTCCCAGTTCATGGCTTTCTGTACAGCCTTCTTCCACCTGGCATAGCGGAATTCAGTCTCTGGTGCACACACACACACACACACACACACACAAACATGAAAATCTAAGAGAATTCATGTTTAATGAAAGCATTATCTAAAGTTTTAAACACTTTCCTGTATTGGTGTATTTGAATGTGTACCGTTAGGGTTGATTTGTGGCTGGTATCTCTCTGTGGTGACACTATGCTCTGTGTTTATGTTCCACACAGACACTCCATCAGCGGAGCCTGCTGCCATGGCTGCTCCCAGTGCTGTTGTCTCAGACATAGTTGGCTTTACTGCAATGCAGACAGGAGTCAGAGGGACATCAAATCAGCAAATACACAGAAAATATAAAAAAATATTTCTGCAAAAGACATCTCTAAATAAATTCACAACTTTCAGAATTTCAAATAAACAAAAGTAAATAAACCTAATAACTTGTTTCAACACCCTTAGCAGCAACGTCTACAATTAAGCATTTGCAACAAATTGCATTCTTTCGGAGTCTTTCACGTCACTGTGGGGGGGATTCTGACCAACTCTTCTATCAAGAATTGTTTTAGTTCCGTCTCATTCAAAGGTTTAATTTTAAGATCATGCCATAGCATCTCAATTGGATTCAAGTCTTTGACTAGACAAAACCTTTTACACCTTCTAACCCTTTAATTGGACTTGCTGGTGCATTCTGGATAATTTTCCTGCTGCAGAACCCAAGTGTGCTTCAGCTTGAGGTTATAAACAGCAAGCTATTTCAGAAAGCAGGTTTACTGAAAACTCTTCCCAGAGTTTCCTAAACCTGCTTTCTGTAACATGCCCCAGGTCCTGACACAGCAAAGCAGTCCCAGACCATCACACTACTAGCATCATGTCTGAGACTTGGTATCATATTCTTATTCTGAAATGCTGTGTTGCCTTAGAACACTGGCCTTAAGGCCATCTATAGATGGTGTCCTTGGATTTACAGGTTATTGGTCACAATAAGTGTTAGAGAAATCAATTTGAAATGACCTGACATTTAACCACTATAGATGGCTTCTACTGATGTCTGTGCATGTGACATTTTCAAGTTTAAATCCAGAATGAGGAAGTAGCTTGTATTAGTCATAAATCATCAGGCTCCTCACATTTTTAATGAAAGACACCAACTCAAAGGAAGTTAATTTCTCTACTTCAAGGTACAGATACTAGTGATGTAGTTCTCAAGTGTATTTGTGGTCTCGGTCTTGGCTTGATCATGGCTCTATTTTGTTTCAGTCTTGTCTTGATCTCAAATCTATTTGGGCTCGGCATTGTCTTGGTCTAAACTCTATTTGGTCTGGGTTTAGTCTTGGTCTCAGACATAGCGGTCTCGATGGGATGAGGAAAAAAAGAGAAAACAGCTCATCCTCGCAGAGCAGTATCATTATTTATTACGCACCTAAATTCAAATGCAACCAGTCAGAGAGAAACACAGCAAGCACACAACCAAATGTGTCCTCTACATTTAACCCACTCACTCTTAGTGACCAGTAGGCAGCTATGACAAGCAGTGGGGACGGTGCTTTGCACAGAGGCACCTCAGTGGCACCTTGGTGACTTGGGATTCAATTCCACTCACGGGTTCGCTTCCTTACTCACTAGGCCACCACTGCCCCAGATGCTGCAATTTTTAAAATGTTACATTGTATACATTTTCTCAACTGACAATGTCCACACACATTACACATTTCATCATAGCAAAGTCAGCTATGTCCAAAAATGTCCGCAAACTCAGTTTTGACATGGGCTGTGGCCCAGGACAGCGTCATGAGCATTGGCAAAGTAATAATTTTTCTATTGCACGCGTGTGTGGTTTTCAATTGCCCATTTGTGCCTGGTTGTGTTTTGTGGAACCCCCGTGACACTGTTGTCATAGTGAAACACTGCAGCACAGCACACGGTGACACAATGAAATGTCCTTTGCATTTAAACATCACCCTTAGTGAACAATGGGCAGCCATGAAAGTAATATGAATTCAATTCTGTGGCCCTCAGCATAGTCTTGGTCTCGTTTTAGGTCTTGACTACAAGACTAATAGCTACCAAGCCATTCGTTCTGGTTTTGTCTTTGACCTTACACTAGCAAAAAAGTTTGAAAATGGTGGCCATAGTGTTACCAACAACACATACTTTACACATGTACATATAGTTTCCTACCCACTGGGATGCAGAGGATGTCAGCCTGCAGCTGCATCAGCAGCTGGTTGCAGGTCATGCCGCCATCCACCTGGAGCTGTGTGAGAGGAACACCACTGTCCTGGTTCATGGCATCCAGAATCTTTCAGTGTGAACATGTGACAGAGAGAAAAACATAAGAGCACAAGAGCATCAGGTCTGACTATGCTAATCATCTACACTAAATTCTACATCCTCACAAGCTAATATCTACCCACTTGGACCTGTTGAGTGCTGCACCATGTTCTCTACTAAACACTTAATAGATGTATGAAACTGGATTTCTTAATAGCTAAACAATGCAGTCTGCAATATGTTCAATAATGCAGGCAACACTTTTTAAATATTAATCAGTGCTGACCAGAGCAGGATAATTTGTCTTTTTTGTGTCTTGGTTCCTATGTGACCAAACGAATCAAAGAACAGACACAAACATATTTAAGAACAGGACTAAAGCTCCCTCTACTGGTCTTCATCTAGCACACAATATATATTCCCAAATCAGATATAAAAATAAAGATTAAATTACTCCACCCCTCTCCAGGGAAAATGAACCTACAGAAATCAAGAAACCTTATATGTGTGGAGTTTATATGCTCTCCCCATATTGCCGTGGGTTGCTCAGGGTTCTCTGGTTTCCTCCAGTCATCAAAAGGCATATACACTTGGTGACTTGGCAACTATGAATCCATAGGTGTGAGTGAGGGAATGAATGTTGTATGTGTGTATGTCTACCCTGCGGTGGGCTGGTCCCCCACCCTTGGTGAGTCCCCCTGAGTCTTTTACATTTACAGCAGCATTTACCAGACGCCCTTATCCAGAGCGACTTACAATCAGTAGTTACAGGGACAGTCTCCCTGTAACTACTACTTCTCCCTTTCACAAAGCGTTGAGTTGAGTTGTGTATGAGAAGGAAATGTGTTGGGAGTTTATATGTATTTTGTATGTGTATATGTTTGTATGTATTCAGTATTTAGTTTATATATTTTAATTTCATGTTTACCTCTTTAGTCTGGAAGCAGACGGCTTCAAGAGCAGCAAAGGCCAGGTGGTTACGAGTGGTGAACTGAGTCAAACCACAGATAATACTGAAACTCACACACACACACACACATATACATATTTAATACAGCAGACAGACAGAGAGAGAGAGAGAGAGAGAGTGTGTGTGTGTGTGTGTGGGAGAGAGACCCACCCTCTTGCATTGGGTTCCCAATATGGGGCGTATAACCCAGAAAACGCTGGAACAAAATAACAGCCGTATGATGTTCCTACAGATGCTGCAAGCTTCTCTAAAGAGACAAACACATTTATTAATGCATATTATAAACATGTTTTGAAAACATAATCATTTTTTTAAATATATGTCAAATAAATCACAATTAGATTTTGTAATTCATTCAGCCCTAGTGGACATCTTATTAGTTCATCATATTTCTTCTGGCCAAGCTCATACAGTTTATAGTTTTTCAATTGAAATTGTTGTGTGCATTGGTGCATTGAGTTTAGTCAGAATGACCCATATGATTAATGAGCAGTCAGTGTCAAATAATCAAATTAGTATTAAAAATGTAAATGTAATGTATGTATGTAATGTAAAACAATGCATTTATGCTAAATTTATGTTCTTACCAATCTCTGCAGATGACTGGATTATTCCCATATTGTCCTTCAGCCACCTCACTACTGCCCCTGCTATAGCCACAGAACCCTGCAGAGGCAGTCAGTCCCAGTTCCGCATTTACATCACAGCCCATAGCACCAAGAAGATGAGTGAGATGTGGGTGATCACCTCTAGAGCGTAGCAGGCTGGTCTGTCTGGACCCAGTTTGTAGGCAACAGTGGTGAGGAGACCGTGGTCTGACATCACAGGCTGAGAAAAAGAATGCACGGAACAAAGCCACCATATGTAAAGAAGATTATTCCAGAACCTGGAGGAAAATGAACCTTTTTCAGAATGTTTAGCCCTATATCACGCCAAAGACAACCCCTCCATGGATAATCCTGAGGTGAAGGATTAATGTGGCTACCAGACTGGGACAGAATTCTTCTCTTAGCTTCTTTTTCAGTTTTTAAATATAGCTCACAAGCATTCAAGCTCTTATTGTTCAGCTTTAGCTGTTAAGGGCCAAAGTTTTTCCTTGTTGTCACATTATTTAGTTCACCCATCAGAATGCTTGAAAGCATAAAGATGTCTACAGAATATTTTAATGACTTTTTTTGTAAACATCTACATTCTTATATTTCAGGTAATTTGAAAGAAACTAAGATAATGCACATTAACAAATGTGTCAAAGCTGAATTAGAGCAGATGCTGCTAAATTGTCAGTAGGCAGTGACGTTGTTGGTTACCCAGATTATGTATGTGTGTGTGTGTGTGTGTGTGTGTGTGTGTTATCCATCTACCTTTGTTCCAGTGTTCCTCAGCAGGAAGCAGCCTGTTCCGTAGCTGTAGGAGAGGAAAACAGTGAAAGCTGTGAATGTTTCCTGGGAGCGTTGTTCCACCAGTCAAACTATTTCAGCCTCTCACACACACCCGTTTCAGACCCTCTATGCATGTTTAATAGCCCTCACTATGAAGCCCTGGTTTCACGTGAACTGTTCAGAGTTGGGATAGTTGTGTCTTCATGGACACAAAGACTGGAGGTCAATCAGCTGACTGAAAATGACATGACAAAAACTGAATGACAGCATGAAGAATTTCATAGCTTTGAAGTGAAGTGAAAGTTGTCCTTACGTGTTTTTTGCTTGACCATCTTTTAAACACATCTGTCCAACCAAAGCAGCTGACTGGTCTCCTAAACACTTCAGCAGAAACACACAGACAGAGTGTCAGACAATCACACCCAATGTACAGGTTTTGCTAATGAATGAATATTTAACATGAATGAATACTGACCCCAGAGATGGGGGTCCCAGTCAGAGATCCTGATGCCTAGGTGAGAGAACATTTCAACATTCTCCATTTCAAAAAGTTGTTCTAATTCACATCGGTTCATAGGAATACCTACCAAGTAGCCATATATTTCTGAAGAGCTTTTCACTTCAGGCAGGATCTCCACTGGGATTTCAAAAAACCTGCCCCACAAACACACAGCCAACATTTTCACACATCATGCTCTGCCACTTCATACCAGAGTTTATGTTCTTCTTAAACACTTCCACTTTGATGAAGACATCTCCTACTAAATGAATTTCCTGATGTTTTTTTTTCTAAATTGTGTGTGATGTGCAGTTAGAGCAACTCTCAGATTATGGATGATTGAGATATTTGACAAGGGAAGTATAAATGTGGAATAATCAATTCTTTATTCCTGTGTATGTGTGTGAGTGTGTGTGTTTCAGCATGTTCTCCCGTGCTGGCAATGACTTCCCATTGGTCATTCACCTGGGCTGGAGAAGGCAGCAGCTACTGAAGTAGGTTCGTCCCCAAACTGCCATCGAACACCACCCACCTGCCTGACTTTACATTGGGTGTATGTGATGAAGGCTTGTGTGTCTGAGTGTTTGTGTGTGTGTGAGAGAGAGAGAGACAGACAGAGAGAGAGAGAGAGAACTTACGAGCACAGCTCCAGGTCCCACTGTAAAGTGTTAATGTTAAATAGAAGGGTTCGACTGGCATTAGAAACATCAGTGCAGTGAATTCCCCCATCCACACCCCCCGTCAAACACTGGAGGAGAACACACACACAGACTAACATGAATTACAAGTAATACTCAATATCAGACAACTTTAGCAAGCATTTGGTGTGTATGTTGGTGTATACCCAGACAAGCCAGGAGTCCACAGTGCCAAACATGGCGGTGTGGGTATCAACTGCATGGGCAACTTCCTCAATGTGATCCATCAGCCACCTCAGCTTGACGGCACTGAAGTATGTGCTGATGGGGAGACCGGTCTGACTCTGGGTGAGACACAAATGGACAGATAGAGAGAACCAGATCAGAGACAAGCAGTTAACAAGGGTGTCCACCAAAGGGTGTAGAAATGGTATGACCATGAAATGGCAGCAACTGGATCTAGCACAGGTTTCAAGGTAAATGGACTTCATCTGTCCCGACCAATGTCACCAATGCATTTGGTGTCCACGCATCTTAAACATACTACCAGCCTGTCATGGAAGACATGTCCTTAAAAACCTCAGCCTAAATCTTTAGTAAATATTGCTATCATGAACACAAATAATATGTATATACATTTTTCACTGTTCACTATTCTCACCTTCAGATGGTTCTTGTTCCCTCCAGGGGTTTTACTAATTAGTCTGTCTACTGTTGACTGTGTCCGCAGGTCCATCCAGACTGAAAGAGCAGAGAGAACTTTTTTAAAACCTTCAAACTGACATGCAGACCTAATTTATAAAGGCCACTCATCCTGCCTCATTTAACACTTCCACGTGTTTTACCTGGAAAAGTCTGATGTGCATGGCTGAGAGCCCTTATTCAGACATGTGTGATTATGAGAAACATGAAACATGAACTGACTGGATCCCACCCAGAATGATGTCTCAGGTACACACCAATAGCATTGTAGAGAGGCAGTCCAGTCTCTTTGTCCCAAACTAAAGTGGTCTCCCTCTGATTTGTCACTCCAATGGCTAAAATTACAAAAAGGAAACAAGAAATATGTTTGATAATGAAAATGGAAAAATCAACATCCATGGAACGATCAAACAGAAAATGTATAGATTAGGTTATGTTTTTAAGACCATATTTTCCAAATCTTCACAAGAACACATTCACTGTATTATAGATTTCTATCCACTTAAAAAAAATTGAGTTCACCCATTTTATCTCTCCTGAGTTTGCAATATTAATTTATTTCAGTTTAAGAATAACTCCACCCTCACTTGGTCACAAGCCCATATGGGTGGTACACAGGTATAGGAGAGATGGTCTATATCAGCCCCATCTTAATATGAACACAAGAACCCAGATGAGAAGTAAGAATTGCCCTCCATCATGAAATAGACTCACTGACTTTTTCTCTTTTCACTTTAATTGTTGTTGCTCTTATCTGCTTTAATGATATACTAGTTTACGGTGATTAAAAGAAATTCAAATGAGTTTTTGTGAAATTTCTGTCTCAGCTATAAGAGGTAGTTAACAGGAAGTGACATAAATTATTTTTTCTGTATTCATGCCACTCTAGAGATTATGAATTTGGAAGCAAGAGTCAACATACAAACACAAATCAAAAAAACAAATGAATACCATCACAAATACCAATAAACATACCTTTAATGAGATCAGTAGAGATGTTCATGTGTGTGAGCATCTCACATACTTTCTCCACACACTCACACACCGATTGCAGGATCTCCTGTGGGTCTTCCTCCACCCAGCTAGAAGCAGTTAATTAGATCATTAGAAAATGAGTAAATCATGCCAGTTGCTGCCACTTCAGTCACACAGACGCAGAGTACTGGTGTTTATGGGGTGGATTTAAACCCCTTTACACAGTTTCATAGTAATGGGCCTCAGAAACAGAACAGATAGAAAAGATGGAAAATGTTTCATCCTGATCAGGCTGGAAATAAACTGCTTCTCCTAGATACCAGTCCCTGCAGCCTGATGACACCTCATTACATTTGAAGGACTCACTACATACAGGTTTAAGCATGACAATTTTAAAACTGAATGTAGCTGATGTAGCCATGAATAACTTATTTTTATATTTATTTTATTTTCATATTTACATACATTTCTTCATTGTGGGTTCATTTTCTAATGTAAACTTACATTTCTATTGGAAGCTTTTGTGTTTATTAGGGTCCGACAGGACCCTATAGAAACCATTTGAATTCTTCTTAATATTATTTTTACCTGAAAAGAATTTTGAGGGTTCAAACAGGCCTAGCAGATATGTGAAATTCGACATGCTTATGTCAGAGCTTCTTGGTGTCCTAAACCCAACAGGAAGTTCATCATTTAGATTTAAAGGTGCCACTTGTCATTATTTTTCATTTCCATGCATCAGAATTTAATAAACTCCTCTTAGAGTTTTTATCAGAACCATCATTTTTGGTGACTTATCTTAAGGCCATGGCCATGGTTAAATTGTGAAGGATTTTAGTTTTTGTTGGACGGCATGTCTGTAGCATTGCGGCAAATTTCACCATATAACAGGAGGTTGCTGTCATTCGCACATGCAAAATGCAATCTAGACCAAACTTTACATGTATGATAATGGTGTGGTCATAAATAAGTATGTTTGAAGTTTCTTGAATAGTCAAAGCATCACTTAGTGGCAACAGGAAATGCTACACTTTACTCTACGCTGCATTGATCCTCACTAGTGTATACCTGAAATTTGTTGTGAAGAGTCTTAAGGCCTTGACAATGATGGTGTGTAAAAGTTGTGAGTTTTCATGGTATGGATTGACCGTGGAATGGCAGGGAATTTTGATGACTTGCCATAGAAGAGGAAGTTGCTGTCAATCATACAATACCCAGTCTGCACCAAACTTCACAGGATTGATGTATGTGCAAAGTTTACCCAGAATACTCAAAGAGTCACCTACTGGTAACAGGATTTTACATTTGGATAAACAGTTCCATTTAGGATGATTATATATACCTCAGATTTGATCAGGAGAGCCCTGAAACCTAGAACAGGATGGTTTTTGCTTTTGTTGTACAGCCTAATTACTCACAGCACAGCTTACTTTATTTCTTTCATGTCACCTTTGACACGTTTGTTTTTCAAAGGTTGGTGGGGATTCATGGCAGCTTATGTAAATAAACTTATGTACCCTGGGATGATGGGGAAGGAAAGGCAGTTTGTAAAAAAAAAATAAGTAAATCAATTGAAAAATTTAATTTACAAAAATGGTCACTTTTTCTGTGTGTGTGTGTGTGTGTGAGATTTTATTTAGCCACACACAGCAAGATAGAGCCAAGGTAAGTTCACACATGGCTTCCAGAATATGTTTCCATGTTATGTGATCTGTATGAATGCTTATTATATTATATACAGGTATGTAAACTTAATTTTTTTAAACTGGATTTTTTCAGTGTCACATCTTCACCGTGACCTAAAGGCAGCTATCAGAACTTAGAGAACTTGTGTGTATGTATGTGCAGTGTTTGTGGAGTCTGATGTGTAGTGTTGTTCTGACTGTCGTGTCGCGGATTCGAGTTTATGTAAACATTTGGGGGTCACACACTGTTCACGTACATACACAAGAACTGGCACGTGGTGATGGGCGAACATAAATGTGTTTGTTAGTAAGTCATTGTACTTGCTCTGGCAAAATGGTAATCAATATGCCAACGCTAAAATTGGTAACTCAATTAATTTAGTCCCTGCAAATTTGACTCACCAACATTTTTTTTTTGCTTATTAATGGCACTCAGTTATGATGTAAATGACTAAGTATGAAAATGCTAAGACTTTGCACATATTTTTCATACTTTCCTCTCAGATTGTGTGTGATAAATAAAGAATTCCTTCATTTTAACGTTTTGCGCATATTTTGTTTTATGATGTATATGATTGTTTTACAATATAGTGATGGTCACAGAATTGGTATATTTTGATATGCTATATGTGTCCCACAATAATAATAACAGCAGTGGTGACTAGATGGTGTGAAGTGATGGATGCTGTCCAACAGAAATCTACTGACCCGGAAACACTCACCCCTCCTTTGGGAAACTCTGTCTGATCTCTACTTGGTACTGACAAACCACCTCAGATGTCTGAGCATTAAACACCTGAAACACACATACATACACATGTGAATAAGCATTTACACAGGTGCTCCTTCAATATGTCTGTGCCCAATGTGTTGAATGACTGATTTGCACAGCTACAGACAACTGGCAACAAAAATTCAGAACCATAAAATCTACAGTTCCAAAATGACATGAGGTATTTTAATTTAGGGGGGCAATAATAGAATTCTACTCACCTTTTCAGGCCAGGACAACTGGGTCCATTAAGTCACCATTAGTGAGATCTGTGTGCTTGTTTCTGGATTTTAAATGACTATTACTGTCACTGACTCAGCCCATATGCCTTATTCAATCTCATCTGTCTTTTTATGCAGCTACAAATATCCAATCACCAAGGTGTTTCCAGATGTCCAACAATTATCGTATTTGTACTATAACTTTACCCTCTGCATGATGTACAATGTACATGTACAATAATTTTACCCCTTTGTTTTATAACAGAGTACATATGTATGTCATATGTTTATGTGCAGTTGTCTCATGTGCCTTTATAGCCAGTCAATGCACAATGTAACACATAGGTGACAAACATAGGTGACACAGGCCACATCCGTCTCGCAAGGTCATTTAATATAGATCTATTATTATGGCCTGGTGATATGAAGCCCTGATAACACACAAACTACAGATCCCATAATGCAGCGCTTCAGTTGTCTTGCCGAACGTTATTCCAAAAGTTTTGGCCCCTTGTGTAATTGAGTTTGACACCCCAGATGTAACATATTAATGAGTTGTTTAAGCGCAGATTTGCATGGCAGGGTTGCAATTACAGAAGACGCAAAGAGTAAACATACGCAACATCACACCATCAGACTTACAGAAATGAATGGGAGATTAACCCAGGTAAGGAGCAAGAATTGCTCCTAATTTACCCACCGTCGTGAAAAAGACTCGGACAAACTGATATTACCCTTTTAATAATAGAATTTGTTTGCTGTTCTCACCTGCAAATGGTCTATGAGGTCAAAGGTTAATAAAGTTTTATCTCCACCACTGGACTTTGTCTTTAGACACACACACACAGAGGGGCTGTTGTTAATGAACAAACCATATACAAACACATACAAGAGTTTTTCAACAGGTCCACACAAAGATACCTCGTATCACACATAGCTGAATTATCACACACATGTATACCTCTGGATGGGTATTTGTACTGGATAAATAGTGAGTTCTGACAGGAACAGATCTTTTATAGAAGAGTATGAAAAACTTTTTTTAAACTGACTCTGTAGTGTATAGAGCATGAGACACACACTTTTTTTGTGTGGCGAGAGTGTGTGTGTGTTAATGAGGGTGGTAGTAGCCTAGTGGGTAACACACTTGCCTCTGAACGAGAAGACCCGGGTTCAAATCCCACTTACTACCATTGTGTCCCTGAGCAAGACACTTAACCCTGAGTTGCTCCAGGGGGGACTGTCCCTGTAACTACTGATTGTAAGTCGCTCTGGATAAGGGCATCTGATAAATGCTGCAAATGTTAATGTGTAGGTGAGTTTATGTGTGTGTGTGTTCTGTTGTTTAGACATTTAATTACTGAACAGCTTCTTTCCTGAGAATGAGAGTGTCAGCATGGGTGTGTGTGTGTTTGTGTGTGAGTCACTCTGTTTTATTTTGTGTGTACACATTCTCACTCACATCACTGTGTGTTTTACATTCTACCTCCAATTCAACAAAGCAACATTTTCAAAATCAAAGTTTATGGTGTGTGCATCTGACAGACCCATTAACATGTGACATAACATGCATGGTTGTTCATTTGTATGAAACTAGCATTACATTAGCATTATTAATTTTTACTCAATTTGAATCATGTTATCTTTACTAAACTTTATTAAAGTGCCATAGTACTACAGTTTAGTGAATTGGGGGAACTCCTTGGGTTAAATGTCATCGGTCACTCACCAGGAAGCGGGTGGAGCTCGTGCCTTGGTCGATGGCCCCCACGAGCGGAACACTGAAGTTGGTGTGACAGGTGAGCGCCATCCTACACCCGGTCTGAGCTCCACCACGCCGCTCACGGGATTTATACGGATGACGTGGGTGGAGCCCCGGGCAGGAGGCGTCACCCTCCCCGACCAATAGGCGCCTGGGACAGAAGCGCGTTCACCGTGCGTCACGGGGAGAATTTCCTGAATGACTGTCACACACACGCGCACACACGCACAGGCATACTCTCTCATTTATTAGTTCAGCTGACTGCATGCTAAGAATATTGTTTCATATAATATTGATTCATATTGTTTTCATGATGTATATTTTTGGAGATGCTACGACAAATTAATTATTCAACAATCAAACAGAAACACACTTGGGTCACACGAGGAACAACAGGCCAACATTTTGTATAATGAGACATTTTCATGTATGATCGTAGTCATTTTAAGATTTAAGCACAACGACTCAAAATATTGTCGGAGAATTATGGAGTTTCCATAGTGGGTAATTTAAAGAAGAGTCAAAGTAAATATTGCTTAAATCCAGAGTAATGAGTCTATTTGGTGTCATTTATTTCATTTGTAAGACCAACTGGGCAATGTTCATTTTAGCAGTATCACATAAAAATATAATAAGATAAGAAAACACCAGTGTTTGATCACTGTTAAATTGTACTGCCAATGAAATATATTCAAAAGTGACATTTTCAACACCACAATTGTGGAATTAGCCACATAAATGCAAGATTGGGAGCAAACATCCAGTGTTTCAACAAGAATTTCCACAGGATATTTTCTTTAGTAGTATTTGCAGTTTAAAAAAAGTCAGCTGTCACGTGTTTTTTTATTCACTTTTTCAGTTTGGTTTATGAAATGCATTTTCCAGAAACTTCTCAGCTTTTTCCTGTGTGTAAATGCTTTATTAATCACTCTCTAAACTTGGTCACAAACATGCACGCAAAAACTGTACTTTATTCAGTTTATTCTGTAGTTTTAATCCATGCAAACAAAGGTGAACGTCGAAGACTAATTGTCAATCACTGCCGTAATAAAAATGACTTGGACCAGCGTGGGCCGTGGAACTGGTTCTGCAGTGCAGTATGAGAGGTACACCCGCGTGTCCTGTCCAGTGACGTCACCGTGACGCAGCCTACCACTTTCCTCCCATCCTTCTCCCTCGCTCACACACGAAGCAGAGGGCGTCGCGGCAGCAGACAGCGGGGTGAGTAGAAACTCCCCGTCTCTCATTCAGCAGTGTGTGTGTATGTGTGTTTGTGATGGTTGTTCGAGCAGACGCAGATTTAACGTTTAAAATGTTGAGTTGGTTAGGTTCAGTGGTGAGACTTTGTTTTTCGATACGTTTTATACACAAGACACACACCTCCTTACCACAGTAGCAGGCAGGGGGCAGATGGCTGTATACTTGTCACCTGTCCCCTGCTGTCGGTCACACTGGCAAAAGTTGGGTTTGGGACTCGTTGTGTTTAATTCACTCATTTGGTGTTAAGTCTTGGAGCATCTGGCATGGAGATTTATGTCAGCCAACATCATGCAGATAGCTGGCCTTACAGCCAATGAGCAGATTAGCAAGCAGTAACATCAGTGATTGTGTGTGTGTGTGTGTGTGTGTGTGTGTGTGTGTGTGTGTGTGTGTGTGTGTGCGGCATTAGAAGCAGCTCGGCAGAATGTTGTGGAGAATTGCGTTGAATTGAGGAGGACATACAGACATTATGCAGCGTTTCAGACTGCAACAGGTTCTGTGTTGGATCCCCAGGGGTAGATCCGGGGTCCACTCCTCTTCTACAAGAATGGAGTTCATTTTTGGTGACATCAATTAGCCGTAAGTAATGAACCTATGAAGGTATGATGTCTTGATTATGATCCATAAGTTTAATAAATTAATTAGAACCTTAAGTTATATTGTTTATACAGATGACATTTAAGATATTGATACCCAGCATGTTTCAAGCTGGTCCATGTCACTAGCACAGCAGTAACCATGGTAACAGTCATCAGCCAAGTGATATTCCATTAGCACAGCTATACATTATAGTGTGTGTGTGTGTGTTCGTTCAGTAGGATTATGTCCAATATTAGATCGTTAATCCTGCAGCACTGATCCCAAATGTACCGCAGGCAGTGCAATCACACACACACACATACACACACACACACACACTGCCTCTGGTCTCCATTAGTGTCTCTGCTAGTTCCTGCCCAGGTAAAGGGGTGAACACAGAGGACTAAGGAAGTCCTTGTTTCAGTCCCATAATGCTGCTCTGTTCCCTGTTGAGTGACTTTGGTTTGTGCCAGATTTAGTAATAAGGACGTGTGAGAGCGATAAGGACACAGTTTTCTCTTACCATTGCAGCGGAGCTGCTGACCTTCAACAACAAATGAAACCAGACTCACCCCCAGAGAGAGGCAGAACGTAGGATGGATGAGATCCCTCTTCCTTTACTCACAAGAAGCTTTAACCCTGGTACAATCTACTGTTCCCTGGGGCTGTATCTAGCAAAAGTGAGTACACCCTTCACATTTTTTCTAAATATTTTATTACATCTTTCATTGGGACAACACTGTAGAAATAACACTTTGATACAATGTAAAGTAGTCAGTGTAAAGCTTGTGTTAATTTACTGTCAATTCAAAATAGCTAAACACTCAGACATTAATGTCTAAACTGCTGACAACAGAAGTCCAACTTATTGTACTGTGATGTACTGAAGCAGAAACTACACATGATAAACAAGCTTCCAAGACGACCACACTGCCTTGCTACTGAACTGAGGGTGAAGGTGCTGGAATGGCCAAGCATGATGGCAGCACATTCCCTCCTCTTCTTAATTATCATCCATTAGCCAATGATATTCCCTTTTCCTTAGTTTGGTTCAAAGATGAGCTCAAGAAGTACAGGTCAAGCTTCAACTTCAAGAATACCCTGTAGAAATACACTGGAACTTCAGAATACTCCAAGAGAAACATAATACAAAATGAGAACTTACATTTACATTTACGGCATTTGTCAGCCCTCAGGGGCAGTGGTGGCCTAGCGGTTAAGGAAGCGGCCATGTAATCAGAAGGTTGCCGGTTCGAATCCCGATCTGCCAAGGTGCCACTGAGGTGCCACTGAGCAAAGCACCGTCCCCACACACTGCTCCCTGGGCGCCTGTCATGGCTGCCCACTGCTCACTCAGGGTGATGGGTTAAATGCAGAGGGCAAATTTCACTGTGTGCATCGTGTGCTGTGCTGCTGTGTATCACATGTGACAATCACTTCACTTTGACTTTTTTCACTTTGACTTTATGCAGAGCGACTCACAATCAGTAGTTTTCATGGACAGTCCCCCCCTGGAGCAACTTAGGGTTAAGTATCGTGCTCAGGGACACAATGGTAGTAATTGGGGTTTGAACCTGGGTCTTCTGGTTCATAGGCGAGCGTGTTACCCTCTAGGCTACTACCACTCTACTTGTGAACTTGTGCTATTTGAGCATGTGGTCAGTTGTTGTGACAGTATTTATCCCTCTAAAGATTTGCTGGTGTTCCATTACTCACCAGATAACCAAATTCACATCCTCCCTCTCCTGGTCCTCTGAAAAGAAACCTCTGCCATCCTCCACCTGGTCATGTCAGTCCTGCAAAAAACATCTTTTCAGCATTTTCTGCCCTCACATACTGTAGTGCAATAATCTCCCCTTACTGTAATGTGTTGTAAAACACGTATGACAGGATATAAGAGACCTACCTAGTTTCCTCTCCAAAGGTCCATATATCAGACACAAGGCTGAACTCAGATTTGGCTGCACTCATTGACAGACCATGGAGAAAGTCTACAAAAGTGGACAGTATTGGACTCTGAGATGGTTACTTTGGTTCTCTGTTTAAGTGCCATATTACATTCTGGCTTTTTAGTGCAATGAAACAGTGGTCACAAAGAACAGTACATGGTCACATGGTCACAATAAGTAAAAAAAAAAATAATAATAATAATAAAATTCATGGTATGGCCCCAGCAGCATTTCATAACTGGTATATTTCTGTCAAAAATAAATATGTTAAATATAGTAAATTCGCCAATTGTAAAGTTTGTGTATTTATCATCTTGTCAGTGGTGGAGCAACAGGACCCGTTTCTGGTTTCGGTCCACATCATTGCGGATCCGGGAAAGGCTTCTTCTCTCCAGCATGCAGCAGACCAGCTGCTGGCCTGGGTTCATCCGGATCTGTCTCTCTTTCGGGTATCGGAGAGGGGCCCCCGCCCTCATCCACCGGCCACGCACCTCACTGGACAGCCAGCACTGGCTGTTATTGTCTTCCTGCAGGAAGAGGGGAAGGACAGCCTGCAGCGTCTCCGCCGAATCCTGTGCCGGGCGCCGTGGTGCTACCATCACAGCGAGCCAATTGGATGCTGGGGCATGAGCCCTGTTTCCCCAGCCTGCCAGGACTTTTATACACTGGCACCAGGAACACCCCTGTGGGCTGTCCGGCAGGTGCATTATGGGAAGGAGATTGTACGTTTCACTGTGTACTGCCGCTATGAGACCTTCAAAGACATGGTGCGCTTCTACCAGCTGTTGTTACGGAGACGTCGACTTGCGCAGCGCAAGGAAGACTTCTGCTTCTGTGTGGTCTACTCCAATCCAGACACTGAGATCCAGCTATCACTCAAACAGCTACCAAGGGGACACAACCCTGTAGCCACCGAGAATGCAGTAATGGAGTTCCGAGTGGGGGATGTAGGCAGGCTTGTGCCCCTTCTGCCACGCCCATGCACTCCCATCAGCCCCCAGCGCTGGCAGACAGAGGACTACGATCACAACAAAATTCTCCTGCAGGTCAGAGTGCGACTGAACACAGCCCCAACCTCACTACCTTTATCCACACCAGAGATGATGGACTCTTATGGTTTTAGGTTTTCTTGTCTAAAGTCTAGAATTTAGCCCACTAGTACGAAAGTAGAACTTATTTACTGACTGAAGTCACAAGGCACTGAAAAATGAATAAAACTAAAAACTCCATAAGAAGGTCAGATGTTTACATAGACTCATCATAAAATTGGATGTTAATTATATATACATGCATCCAAGGTAAAATTTGGTTGAATGTCACTTAGCAAGATGCTATTTGACAGATTGGTAGCTGTCAACATGGCACTATAATGATGAATAAAGTAAGTAGGTGATTGCTTGGCCTCTAGCACGGAAAACTGGGTCATACCAATGTCGGATCCACTGTTATTCTCTGCAGTGGTAACTTGAACATGTTGTCCAAGGGTTGCATAGTAAGTATTATCACACATAATGCACATATTGCTGTATCATTTCTGAAATTGTGAAACATTGTCTTCAGGATGTCATGATGATCTGAAACAATCAGGTATCTGGCAAGACTGCTGTTGTGATGCACTGTCGTCAAAACCTCCACAGGTTCTCAAAACAGCATGGTTAAATGTGCTGGATGTTCAGTTCAAACAGTTCAAAGGTCAGAAGGTTATCCTGACAGTAATGGTTTGCATAGTTCTTGAAGGATTCTTTGTCAGGATTCCAGATTCCATGCTAGTGATCAGGTAGGGGAAAAGGTGTAGATCCTCTTTGCAAATCCTCTGAATCCCATTTTCTCTTCTTATTGGATTTAACACCCAGTCAGATCAAACCAAGACTAGGATCTGTACTTGGTTCATAGTACTAAAGGATTTGTACATTTTCCAGGATAATCATAGGCAAAATAACAAAATGACAGCTCAGATAACTTTCATACAAGAAGCTACGCAATCTTGTAAATAGCTCAGGAAAGACCCTGCATCAGTAGTTTATAACACATTAGGACTTTGTAATGCCTTTGAATGTAGAATGGTCAGTTGCTTTGTTTCTCCTAGAGACAGGCAGAACGGGTCCATTATTCTGATTGGAGCTTAGCTGCAATCAGCTAACACTAGTAGACACTGATTAATTCCACATGACTCACTTTCGTGGACACACACAGACACACAGAGGTCAGGTCTGTTTGACACAGATTACCAAGATCACCGAAGTGTTAGTTGCTAAGGCAACACCCTCATTACAAGTGTGCCCTGCTGAGTTAGAAGGAAGGAGAGCTCTGCTCAGTTGTGCTTCAAGTCTACAGATATGTGTGTGTGTGTTCAACAACAACAACAACATTTATTTCTTATATAGCCCAAAATCACATACAGTATGTCTCAATGGGCTTTGACAGGCCCTACAGTTGACACCCCCCACACTTGACCCTTCTGCACACAAGGAAAAACTCTAGGAGAGAGGAAAAAAAAGAAAGGAAGAAACCTTGGGAAGGAGTGATACAGAGAGGGACCCCCTTCCAGGGTAGAGTGAGCCTGCAAATGGTGTCAGTGCAGGGTTGGGGATGATATAATAATAAGTCCTACAGTTGTAGGGTTGAATGTAGTCCAGTGCCATGGTCTAGATTACGTGTCCATAATGATGTTACTGGTCCACTTGAAGATCCCTGAAGCTGTAGTTGTAATGGTGGTGGTGGCTGTGGTGACCCTCTGGTTTGTTTCATGCTATGTCCTCGTTTAGCAGTTGTCAGGAACCAGGATTTATTTGCTGGTCTCTTCACTGGGTCTGCTAGTAGTCTGGGCACTTGATTCCGTGTCTCAGAGAAAACAAACAGAAGCAGCGTATGGTGGCACTGTACGACCAATACTGATACTCACACTGTCCATGCAGACATTATACTGGAACAAACTGAGCTGAGGTGCACTGTGTACAATGAATGATATTCAGTAGCAATATATGACTAAATGAATGTACAGCCAATTAGTTTAAGTGTATGTAGGATATGAATGTTGTAAATGCCACTTTCCCATCTGATTTCTGTTTTTATACCTGTTAGGTACAGGATGCAAGATGTGGCCGCAGACACACCATCGCACAACTATCTGCTGACTCCTCCCCTTCACAAAACTCCTCCCCTCCATTCGCGTTGTGCGCACCGGCTGTCCCGCACTATGGCCGAGGCCCTCTCTCCTATCGTATGCGTAGATACAACCGCAACTCATCCTCCCATCCCCATATGCATACCCTCCCCCTGACCAGACCCCGCCCCCTCTCTCAGAATACCGAGCCGGAGGTGGAGTCCTGTCTGCTTGGGTTAGCCGGACATCGCTCTCAGTCACTCTGCTCACTACCTTCAGTGGGTGAAGCTTCGAGCTTCCGCCTCGACCTGGCTACACTGGTGGGTGCCGTGGAAACAGACGTGGACACTGGAGAGCATGTGGGCGGGGGCAACCTGGACTTGTCCGTGGTTTCTGCGTACTCACAACCGCTCTGTTCCAAAACCGGAATCAGCTTCCTCCCCAAGGGACAAAGTCCCAGCCTCTACTCAGCTCCACCCATAAACAGCAGTGGATCAGAGATCACAGGAAGCAACGGACTCAGCAGCACATACACACTTACACATCCAGACACAAAAAAAACTGATACTCACCCATTCACACACTCACACCTGCAGGATAGTGCTGTGGACACACACACTCACTCAGGGAAACAGGGACACGCAGCTGCTGAGGATGAGGAACCAGAGTTTTATATTTGACATCAGATATTCACACACAAGGTCCGAGGTCCGAGTATTTTAATAAAATTTACACACAACCCAGTTGTAAATTCACAATAAAAATTTGTTCAGTTTTGATCTGTCTGGACAAACACAAACACACACACACACAAACTGAGACAGCAGAAATGAGGGATGAAGGATCTATATTTACAGCATTCAGCATACAGCAGGGACACAATGGTAGTAAGTGGGATTTGAACCTGGGTCTTCTGGTTCATAGGTGAGTGTGTTACCCACTAGGCTACTACCACCCAATAAGGTTCTATATGTGCTCAGTGCTCTGCTGTCTGAACTTCATGTTTAGATCAGAAGCTCTTGACTGGTCAATAACTGATGAGTAAATTAGTCTTGGACTCAAGTATAATTGTACTGAAATAGTTTTAGGCCCGTACAGATCTCATGCATGGACATACACACACACACTGCCTACCTTATTAACATAGTGAAATACACAAAGGCATTTTGAAATACACACAATTTAATAAACAAAAATGTATTTGTTATTTGCACATGATATCTGCATAATATTTGTTAATGGTCACTGGTATTTATAAACACTTGATCATCCTCAGCAATGTGGCAGATTGGTTCTGAAGTATGAACTTTTATGGTAGTAGCCTAGTATGTAACATACTTGCCTATGAACCAGAAGACTACAGAGTCACAGGTTCAAATCCCACTTACTACCATTGTGTCCCTGAGCAAGACACTTAACCCTAAGTTGCTCCAGGGGGACTGTGCCTGTAACTACTGATTGTCGCTCTGGATAAGGGCGTCTGATAAAAGCCGTAAAAATGTAATGTAAATGCACTTTATCTAAAGAAACAGCAGATTCAGTGCAGGGTTGGGTTTATGGAATGAAATTCTGTTCAGGTGAGATAAAAAACTTGCTCATTATGGAATGTTGTTTGCCTCTAGGTGGCAACATCTGCCCATGCAACAAAATACACACCAGCAGCTAAATTAAGTGGCAGTTCAGACCAGTGGTGGTTGCTCTGCAAGCGAAGTGCCGCTTCCTCTAATGTTGTTGTGAAGTGATTGTCATTGTGAAACACAGCAGCACAGCACACAGCATCGGAAAATAAATACTCATATATGTACTGTCGTGTTTTATACAGGACATTAAAACAACCTGTATCACAGCGTCACTGGACCTTCCTGGCATGGCTCTGAAGAAAAGCTGGACGGTTATTCGATAAATGCAATAAAAATCGTCGTCTGTGGGCGGGCCATGACGCAGGGCTGCTGCATGATGATTGGAGGAGCTGCCTAAAGGGTAGAACCCATTTTTTGATTGACAGCATGTGTTAAGTATGGGCCAACGCTATGGAGATTTGAGTTCAGTCTTATGCGGATTTGCAGTCACAAAACAAACTGCTTCAGTCTGTGTTGTTTTCTGGTGTTATAATAATTCTTTAAATGAAAAAAAAAAAATAGCAAGCTGTGCATGATGGTGCTCTCTTGTATGACAAGGTGAACTGACTGACTGTGGAAATGATCTGGTAATCATGACTATTGATGAAACCTTCTGGGTAACTTTGACAGGACATACAATAGACCTGAAAAATGCAAAGAACATGTGAGTTCATGTGCAAGTTTAAGTTGTCTGGGCAGGGGCGGGGTTAGACATATAATCAATCAAGACTTCTGTGCTTGGCTGTCAGGAGCTGGCATTCAGGATGCACGATGAGAGTAGAGAATCAGCAAATAAAGGGAATTACAGTGGTGTGCAAGGCTGGCTAAACGTTTCTTGTGAAAACAGAGAATTGTTGAAATTGGTTGCAAATGTGACTTGACCTGAAACATGTTCATCCAATTTCAGTACAAATATGTTCATTGGCCAGTGACTTAATCAGATTTGTAATCTGATCACAGTCACCATGCGTCTTCTATTTCAGTTTATTTACAATTAGAAATGCATGTTAATGGACTGAAGTACACATGTCAATCATAACACACATGTAACATTTGAATTATTAAAGTTCACATAAAATTATTAAGAATTGTTTTGGTCACATAAACCACATGAATCACACAAAGCTGATACTGTGAGGATATTTATGTGGCATTACATACATGACAGTGCAGTGGGAATGTTCTGTAAATATCACTTTCGTTCTTTTGCCCATGAGAAGGCTTCATTAATCTATTTGCATGTCTGGTCCTGAGATGAGATTTCTGATGTCCACTAATGCTGCTGTGAACAAGGGTGTAAGGGAAGTGAGGGTGTAAGATTCAGTTTAAATCAGTTGGGTGTATAACAGCTGTCAATCATGCCTGTCAGAAATAACCAAGAAAGCTCCACAGAATTGGGCCCATTATCAAGAGAAACAGGGAAATTGAAGAAGAATCACTTACATTCTTCTACCTGTGTGATGTTCGGCTTCCCCTGGGGATCACTGGGGAGTGACCACGCCAGTCTGATGCTGATTCCACCTGCGTGATTGGGACTTCAATTTAACCAGGCTGTGCCGTGGATGGGGCAGAGCGGTATTCCAACACGCAGCCAGAGGGTTCCCCGTTCCCCATGTCTCCCTCTGTCTGGTATATACAGGATCTTTTGTGTGTCTTGGACAGCTCACTTGCAGGAGACCTGGAAAGTTCTCGTTACCACGTGGAAGGCGTAGGACTTGTGAAGGAGGGCAAGCAAGCAACAGTGTCAGCAGAACCAGAGGGTACCCTGTTTCAGTGCAAGGCGTGGTTGATTGTTTAACCCCATTGATTTTCCCTGTACCACAATAAACTGTGTTCCTTTTTCCCCTACCCTCTGTGTCCATCTTTTCCATTCCCCCTCGGTCATGAAAGCCTAGAGGAATCTTCAAAATATATTTTTATATGTTTGTTTCTTGGACTACTTAATACCTGGCCTGTTGTATCTAAATCTACCTGGAGGAAGGTCTCTCTTATTTGCCTGGTTGTAAGTGGGTGAGTCTGGTCTTCTTTAAGAACAACGATGCATGTCTGAGTTAACGGTTTAAGGGAACTGTTTTATTTGCTCCAAATAAAAATACATTTTCAGGTGAATTTATAAAAAAAAAACACAAACACAAATACACAATGATTGTCTATTTTACAGAATAGCACACAAAAGGTCTTCACACATCTCAGGTCCTATACCACCAGGTCAATATATCCTGTCTACACCCTGATATTGTATTACTGTATTTACAGTACATCCAGAAAGTATTCATAGTGCATCAGTTTTTCCACATTTTGCTATGTTACAGAATGATCAGGGGAAAGAGTAGGCACCTGGGCTCAATTTTGCCTTTTGGCAAGGGCTGTGAATACTTATGAATTTTTTTTTAGTTTTAATACATTTGCCAAAACCTCAAGTAAACTTTTTTCATGTTGTCATTATGGGGTGTTTACGGTGTATAGAATTCTGAGGAAGAACATTAATTTAATCAATTTTTGAATAAGGTTGTGAAAAAAGTGATACACTGTGAATACTTTCCAGATGCACTCCATCCCAAAGAAAGGATCCCAAGAAAAAAATGTCTTACAATTTCTTTTTTATGTGTGGTTTCCTATCTATTTGGGCCTAAACTTTTTTTTTTTTAATATATTTTTTATTTTAATTTCACAGCATGTCCACTGTAGAGGACAACAATACGATTTCCATGCGAAAATAGAACTGAATTTAGAAAATGAAAAAAAGTAGCAGATTATATCTTTAGAATGATATGTCCTTGTTAAGCAGTTGTCAGGAACCAGGATTTATTTGCTGGTCTCTTCACTGGGGTCTGCCAGTAGTCTGGGCGCTTGATACCGTGTCTCGGAGAGAACAAACAGAAGCAGCGGCAGACGGTTGCACTGTACGACCAATACTAAAATATGTGGTTATAGTGGGTGAATTTAACTTTGTCTGTGTCTAACAGGGGGACTCTGTGACAAACTGGACTTTATAATTGACACTGCGTCAAAGTGAAGTGAAATGAGGGTCTATTTTTTTAACAAAAGCCAGAGAAAACAGATAGGTTTTGAGATTGGATTTAAACACCGAGACTGTGTCTGAGTCCCGGACGCTGACAGGCAAGCCGTTCCACAACTGCGGAGCTCTATAGGAGAAGGATCTGCTCCCAGCTGTGACCTTCTGCACTTTTGGTACCAATAGTGACTCCGCACCCATTGATCGAAGGGGGCGTGGCGGTTCGTAAAGAACCAAAAGTTCACTCAGGTACTGCGGGGCGAGACCATTTAGAGCTTTATAGGTCTAAAGTAGGATTTATTAGTCAATCCTAAATTTGATGGGTAACCAGTGCAGTGATTGTAAGACTGGGGTGATGTGGTCAAATTTCCTAGTTCTAGTTAGAACTCTGGCTGCAGCATTCTGTACTAGCTGGTGTTTACTCATGCACCTACTAGAGCATCCAGACAGTAATGCATTGCAGTAATCTAACCTTGATGTAATAAATGCATGGACCAACTTTTCTGCATCATGCATTGAAATTATATTTCAATGCATGAAATGCATGGACCAGGACCAGACCGTTTGGCGAGGAAAGCACAAAATCCTTTAGGCCAGTAGGGTTTGGCTTTCCTGGCACATACTGCCTGACTGGGCAGCGGCCTGTGAACGGGATGATTTGCTCATCAACGCACACTTTGTCACACCTTGGAAGGCTGAGACAACCTTGCCTCACACGGTCAAGCAATGGTCTGACTCCAAAGAATGTCTGATTCTTCAGTTACATCCAGGTCATTGACAATCTTGAGTGAGCTTCTCAGCTTGTAGAACCTATCCCTTGTCATTTTCCTGCTAATAACTGGAACTAAAGTTTTTTTTAGCCCAAAACATTTTAGCCAATGCAGGCCCTGTGTACTGATATGCCAAAGAAAATCTTATCTTGATTTCCTGGCCAGTAGTATTCAGTGACACTCCTGTAGGTTGCAGCTGTCTTTGTAAAAGCTGCCAGATCTTCAAAGAGCTTGTCATCAATGTACTGTGGAAGGTATTGGGTTAGACTACTGTATTCACGGGTTTAGGGTCATCTTGATAGATCCCAGAATCCCAGGTAGCACTGGTGTAATCTATTATGATGGATGAAGAAAATCCCAAAGAAATTCAAGTTAACAAACAGAGGAACAGTTAATTTTTTCATATAAGTTTGGATTAATGCAATAATTAATGACTTTCTATTGACCAACTTCATAAGCATATCTTTAGGTAACTTGCATATTTAATGGGAGTTACACATAGTACGACCTTCCTGCTCCCTCCCTGGCTCTGAGCCTGTCTCATCAGATTCTCCTGCATCTTCTTCCTCTCCTTCTTCATCAATACCTTCCTCTATCCCTGGCTGATACTCATCCCTGATACTCATCCCTCTCATCAGCTCCAAATCTGAATCTCCCTCTTTTATCCTGCATAGAATCCTCTCTGCCTCACTTTTTTTCTCCTACAACAATGTGCAGTCATTAAATACATCAGCATGGTCCTGGCATAACAGTGCTGTTTCTAGCATTCTAGCACACACACACACACACACACACACACACACACACACACACACACAGAAATGATGTTCTCTATTCCTAGATGCATTGGATCATCTGTGTTCTTGTATCCAGAAGGTGACTTTACAAAGTTTATGACGCGAGTATTGCTGGGGGGATGACACCGCGACAGACAGTTTGTGTGACCGAGTCACCCACCGACCGCGCGCGTGCGCGCGTGCGTGCGAGCGAGCGCGGATTTTGCCTCCCTCTGCCTGGCTCCTCACAGCGCCGCGCTGCAGGATTCCTGACCGAGTGGTACGGACATCGCCGCCGGAGTCCGCGCACTCGGGGATCGCGCTTTTAAACGCGGTCCCATGACCCGCACTGCTGCTCAGCCTGCAGGCACACACACTCACACACACTCACACACACCCGCACGACGGCGCACGGAGCGGACACCCGGGACCCAGCGCCTGGGACACTGTTGGGGACCTAACCAAATTAGGACCGGCTCCAGGCTGTGGTATTCATTTGGGTTTGTTACAGAGAAATTCATTTGCCTAAATAACAAAAAAGAATGAGAGATATTAATGTGGTCATACGTGTCATGTTTGAGGAGATTTATTTGAATGATTTGCTGGTAGAAACAACATATTTGACTGTATCAGTAAAGTTCAGTTGGCTCAGAATGATGACTGGATGTCTTTCTTCTCTGTAAATGTTTGCAGTAGTTTGTGACCTTTAGTAAAGATTCTCAGACGGTGGGTGTCCCACCTTAATCTGTACCAGTTAAAATGCAGAACGCATGGTTTCAACCTTGCATCATAAGAACTTTCTCAGACCTTCTCGAGGCCCTAGACAATTGCCATATTTGTCTCACCAATTGGTGATGGCCCACCCATGGTGGCCTAGCGGTTAAGGAAGTGGCCCTGTAATCAGAAGGTTGCTGGTTCGAATTCCCTGGGCACCTGTCATAGCTGCCCACTGCTCATTAAGGGTGATGGGTTAAAAGCAGAGGACACATTTCGCTGTGTGCACTGTGTGCTGTACTGTGTATCACAATGACAATCACTTCAGTTTCACTTTCCTCTACTTTGTTTCTGCAGCATAACTTTGACCTCTGATCCCACGTGCCACAGGGAGGCAATGCGGTGCATAGTGGTAATGCCGCTCTTGGTGTGTCTGTGGTTGGTTGATGGCAGCCAAAGCAGCAGCAGTCTGGGTGAGCTGCACACAGAGTTTGCAGTGAACCTCTACCATTCGCTTATGGAGACGGACAACAACTCCAACTTGGTTGTGTCTCCAGCAAACATCTGGTTGGGCCTGGGCCTACTTCAGCTTGCTGCTCGAGGAAACACTCTATCTCAGCTGCAAGGACTCCTGGGATATGATGCTAATAGTGAGTTTTGGCCATGGAAATTCTGGAAATGTTCATGTGGAGCCACATATTGATGATTCCCCCGGTCTTCTTAGATGCTCAGCTGCAAGACCTCTTCCAGTCACAATCAGATATGGGCAATTCCAGCCAGGGTGTGAAAGTGGAGATGAGCAGCACCCTACTGGTCCAGGAAGGACTGCAGCTCCACCCAGAGTTTATCCAGCGTGCTTTGAAATGGGGAAACACCGGCCCCCTGAGTGTAAACTCGACAAATCACAGCAGTGAGAGTAAGTAAGGCAGTAACACACACACATACACACACACACACACACACACACACACAGGATGTGTAGTATTTCAGTGCTCAGAAGGATCAGTCATTCTCTTTAATCCAAATGAAGAACTTTTCTGTCAGTATGTATTTGTGTGTGTAGCTCATTAACATTAATGTGTGCATTTTGTGAACACATGTTAGTATGAGTATTCTGTTTGTGTTTCAGTGTGTATACATGTATATCAGTGTGTGTATTTTCTAAACATGTTATTTCTTGTTTGTCATTGCTGTTTGTGTGTGCGTGTGTGTGTGTCTGTGTGTGTATAAAAAGGTGCAGAGCCCTGGCCTGAGTTGGGACGTGGACTGACGGACTCTGGACTGGTCTTCCTCAGTTTGCTGGGTTTCCGTGGTGTGTGGCAGAAACAGTTCCTGCACAGCGACACACACACACTGCCGTTCAGCCTGCCCCATGGAACACACACCAAGGTGCCCATGATGTACCAGGCCACTGATGTAAACTTCGGTATGACCACATTTCATTATCACACACTCATACACACACCCAAACTGCTCAAACGTCCCCACACACTGCTCTCAGGGCACCTTTCATGAATGCCCACTACTAACCCATAAGGGTGATGGATTAAAAGCAGAGGACACATTTTGTTTGTGTGCTGATCTTCAGTGTTTCACAATGATAAAAAAAAAAACACTTTCACAAGATAGACAAATTGTATATGTATATACAAGTTATATAATTATATAGTATATGTTGAAATTGTGTTTAAAGGTAAACTTATAGATAGTTTACAGATATGAATTCCTCCTCATGAATTTCTCCTCATGAATTGTTAAAAAACACATCATGTGCAAGAGTGAAGAGTTGGTCCACTGTTTCCTGATGAGGATGACAACCGCATTGTTCCTCCTGCATTAGAGGTTGGGTGAAGTCTCCACAATTGCTGAGGCTGAGAAGCACACACTCTGGTCAACTTTTCTAAGTATGTGGAGCAACCCAATTTCCATGGAACACTGAAGAATAGTGTTAACCACACAACTCCTACATTGTCAGGTGCTTTAATCTCTGGGCAAACCTCTTCCTGAGGCATTTATATTTACAGCATTTATCAGACGCCTTTATCCATAGTGACTTACAATCAGTATTTACAGGGACAGTTCCCCTGGAGACACTCAGGGTTAAGTGTCTTACTCAGGGACACAATGGTAGTGAGTGGGGTTTGAACCTGTGACTTTGTGGTCTTATGGATTGTAGACCGTTCCTCCAGGTTTCTCCATCATTCTTTCCCAGTAGGACCTTGGAGTCAATGGTTGACATTTTAAGAAGGCTGAGTACTAAGCATAACGTCTTGCCCAATTCTACACACCCCAACTGTACTGCTGTACACACCCTCCTGACTCCAGCAGGGACTCCAGATTAAAGTGAAGTTGTAACATGTGATACACAGCATGTGATACACAGCAGCACAGCACACGATGCACACAGTGAAATTTGCCCTCTGCATTTAACCCATCACCCTGAGTAAGCAGTGGGCAGTCATGACAGGGGCAGTGTGTGGGGACGGTGCTTTGCTCAGTGGCACCTCGGTGGCACCTTGGCGGATCAGGATTTGAACCGGCAACCTTCTGATTACAGGGTCGCTTCCTTAACCACTAGGCCACCACTGCCCTTACAGAGACCAGCCCCTATAGAGACGTTTGGGTCCAGAACCTCTGCCCATGATGATTTTCTGAGTTTTACAGTCTTTAAATTTAGCTTTATTGTCATTTCAGCAACATACATGTTAGACAGTACATAGTAAAACAAAACAACGTTTCTCTTAAACCTTTTGCTACATTTAAACAAAGTTACATACTGACAGAAAGAGTGACATCGACAAATTGGGCTATATAAACAGGGGACACTGGCAGTGCAAGCGTAACATTCAATTAAAGACAAAAATGTAGGCAACAAAGAACAGACAGACAGTACTTTAAACCAGTAAAATACTGCTATAATAGAAATGTAAAAGAGATACATTCTGAACATAAGAGGTAGTGTGTTTGACGGTTCGGAGTAGAAAGTCCCTGACTGTTCCGGTGTTTGATGGCCTGTGGGATGAAGCTGTTGCACAGTCTGACAGTGAGTGACGAATGCATCAGTACCTTTTTCCACATGGTAGGAGGGTGAAAAGTGAATGGGGTGAGGGTTGTGTAGAGTCCCTCACAATGCTGGTGGCTTTCCTGATGCAGCGTGTTTGGTAAATGTCCATTATGGAGGGAATCTCATGGAATTTGTTCCTCCTCAGGTCAATTTCAGCTGAACTCAGAACAGACCTACAGTGTCCTGGAGATGCCCTACCACAGCCACAGTGTAAGCCTCACGCTGGTGTTGCCAAATGACCGCAAAACACCGCTCTCTATGTTGGAGTCCCATCTTAGCAGTCACACCATAGCACTGTGGGAGGGTGGACTACGGCGTACGAAAATGGATGTGTTTTTGCCCAGGTGAGTGAAGCTGGGCCTGATGGGAGCTGACCTGCTAAACTGGTTCTGGATGTACAACTACTTACTGTCTTTCAGATTCAGGCTGCAGCAGAAATTTGACCTGAAAGCTCTGTTGATGTCACTGGGGATTTTGGATGCCTTCGATCCCACGGCAGCTGACTTCAGGGGAATCTCAGGTACACACACGCACCCAAAAGAAACCTTAGAATTCATACGGATAACAGTAGAACTAAATGCTTGATGCATTCATGTTCTTTTGTTACTTTTATAGCAAAATATTTTATAAACAATCTATAAATACATACAGGAGTTTTAGCAGGAGCCCATATTTTGTAGGTGAAATATGTATGTTTATTCACTCATTAGATTCTATTAGAAGAGAAATTCTGTGTTTTAGAGTCCATGTGTAGCATGCACCGAAATGATCTGCAGAACTCCTCATTTATGTGTTGTGTGACTGAAGATAATCAATTCGGTATTTTGGAGCAGTAGTAATAGCAGGATAGTATTATACTGGTTACAACCATGGTTATACAAACAGAAGCCATTCCATCCAACACTGAGAGTGTCAAGCTGAGATTAATAACACAGTCGTTCTGTGTGTGTGTGTGTGTGTATGTGTGTTTGTGTGTGTGTGTGTGTAGAACAGGGTCTGTATGTGACGCAAGCTTTACACCAGGCCCGCATAGAGGTGACAGAAGAAGGCAGCAAAGGTACAGCAGCAGCAGGTAAAACACACACATCTGATGAAGGACCTAGATGAATAAATATGCAACTGTGTAAATATGTGTATTTCACCGGTGTCTTACATGCTCCTCTTCTTAGCCATGGTTTTATTAAAGCGCTCCAGATCCCCGCTGTTTAAAGCTGACAGGCCCTTCATTTTCCTGCTGCGCCAGCTGCGAACAGGTGAGCAGCAGAGGACACTTGTGTGTCTCTGACAGTCTAACTGGGCTGTGGTGACTATTCAGATTGTCTCTTCGTCCCTTGTAGGCCTCATCTTGTTCATGGGCCGAATGGTGAATCCAGTAGCCCAGCCGGTATGAGTCCAATGAAAATACCACATCACCAGTTCTCACTTATACCTGGTTCTGCTCTGAATCTGTACATATCTGTAAAAATGTTTTAATACAGAGTTTTGTTTTGCACTGCTGTTTGTCTGCTTTTTTGCTGCTGGCCATACACACAGATACGGCCACACCTGACCTGTTTTACAACAATTGCAAGAATATATTACAGAAAACGATTACAATTCTGAACTAATTTATTATTCTATCAGGTTTTACTTTAATATATTAACTACAGTGGAAATGAAAATCATTTAAAACATTCATAGTGTGCTCTGTGCATACTAGGTCTAGTGTATATTCTAGTTTACTGGTTTGTCTAGTGGGTAAGGAAGTGGACCAGATTGCTGATTTTAATCCCAAACCGCCAATGTTCCACTAAACAAAACACCGTCCCCACACTGCTCCCCAGGCTCTGCTCACTAAGGGTGATTGTTAAAAGCAGGACATATTTCCTTGTGTCACTGTGTGCTGAGCTGCAGAGTATCACAATCACTCACTTATAACTAGGGCTGCACGATATTGGGAAAAAAAAGCAATATTGTTGTTGAATATTGCAATAACAATATTTCTTGCGATATAACATTTCCCTAGAGAAATGCTTTTTAAATTATTATTATTAACCATTTAAAAAAAACATTTATATATGTAATGACCATTCAAAAATAAACAGGTAATATATATTCATCTGGTCTAATTAAATCTAATTCAGGCTAAAAAGAAACAATATGTCAAGGAAGTTGCAAATATTTAGACTTCAAAACATTATGAATGACTTATAGCAGATATTCTGATTTCTGGTTTGCTGTTACCATAGACCTGCCAACACAATATGAATTGCTTTCAAAGATTATTTTTTTATTTACATGTAACCATACACTCATCAAGAGTGTCTTAAAACAAGAGCATCTTTTAAACAAAATATTTCCTTGCCTTGCCTGTTTTTTTATATATATAAAAAAATTATTAAACAAAAATGAAATAAGAAAATACTATTAAACAAAGTGTACAGGCCTCAAATAAATTGGTATGTAATGGAAACACATAGTCAACATTCACATAAATAAAAAAATCATATTAACATGTAAACATTACATGGCCCGTTCTAGCCAATAGCATTATATCACCTCCTTGGGAGGCGGGTATAAAGATAGTAAAGGCCAATCTGATTGGCCATGTTTCGACTATAACGCCGGAGTAGGCATTGGCTGTTGGTGCCACCTACTGGCTTCCGTTCAATAAAAAACTTTATTCCGAAACCCTCATGATTGAGCCGATTTCTCCTTTCCTGACCTCGCGGCGACGGCTCGTCACAATAGTATATTGTATGCGATTGTGGATGTAGCATAAATTTATTGCAACTCTTTGCAATACAGATATCGCGTATACTATTATCGCAATAACGATAATTTTCCGATATATCGTGCAGCCCTACTTATAACACTAATACACTTGAATGTTTTAAGTGATAAATATTAAATTCAAGGTCTAAAATGGAGTGGGTTAAGAAAGCCTGATGAAATGCCAGTTGCCAGACAGAACATTACTTTCTCACTAGAACTGTACAAAATGTTCATTTTCTGATACTGATATTGACATGCAGCAGAGAACAAGGTAAAATAAAGTTTATTGTTGTAGTGTACATACAAAATGGCCACATTGGCACCATTAAATAATAATTCCATTCAATGTGCACATGGGCTGATTTGTTGAATTTAGTAAAGTAGGAAAAATCCCTGACTTTTTCCTGAACGTGAATCCTGCGGACCTGACTGGACACTCGGCTCTGTTCCAGTTGGAGGACAAGGGCATATGATTATGTGAAATGGGTGTGGTCGAGGCCCATATCACACTGCCTCAAGGTGAGAGATGCTGGTGGCCCGAGTGTGGATCTCTTCCATAAACAGTTCCAGCTTCTCAATCAGAACTCGCTTCTTAAACCTACACACACACACACACACACACACACACACACACACACACACACACACACACACACACACACACACACAGAGCATATAAGTACCATTAAATGACTATTCTGCATTTAAGTACGTACCACATCCAGACAAGCATCTCCTCTGAAAACACATCACTAGACACATTTCCAGACCTGACATTTTCCTCATTCTTCACTACTTTCACAGAATAAAGGACATTTACACAGGCTTATGTGCTCCATGACAGAAGGACCCACGTGTCTCAAACCATGTACTTCTGGGAAGTGAAAGTGATTAGTTGTCACATGTGACTCAGCACAGCACAGTGAGATGAATCCGCATTTAACCATCACCTGAGTGAACAGTGGGCAGCCATTACAGGCACCCAGGGAGCAGCGTGTGGGGACAGTACTTGTGTCACCTCAGTGAACCGGCAACCTTCAGATTACGGGCTAGACCAGACATTACTGCATTAATGGACGT
Source organism: Denticeps clupeoides (assembly GCF_900700375.1). Taxonomy (NCBI): domain Eukaryota; kingdom Metazoa; phylum Chordata; class Actinopteri; order Clupeiformes; family Denticipitidae; genus Denticeps; species Denticeps clupeoides. The sequence continues at coordinate 268,770 of NC_041717.1, forward strand.
ATATGACACGTAGGGTTACAGAAAAACCTTTTAGTTGTGCATTTTCTCACATCAAATGTCTTTTACAAACTAAACAGTTCATTGGTGAGCGTGAGTACCTGGCAGCCTCTTTAATGATGCTGTGCAAGAAGAATAGCTGTGTGTCTAGACCTCCTCTCAACTGCTGCAGGAGGTGGAAGATCTTCCCATAACCTACACACACACACAAAGCACATCATTTTGTGTCTTCTGGTTGGCATCAGAGGACCTGCTGTCCAGACAATATCAGGTATTCAGTTCACCCATTCATAGTTTCTAGTCCAAAGCATTCAGTCACCATCAGCTGTGCGTTACTAGGTAACCTTCACCACAGAAACAACAGGCATGAACCAGCCGTTATATCCTGACTAGCCTGAAATTCATGAGCAACTTTCTCTTGGAAAAATCACAATAAATATATGTATTCTATTACATTGCAAAAATTGTTAATTATAATTTAATGTGGCCAGGAAATAAAATACAACATTTACCAGATGCCCTTATCCACAGCGCCTTACAATCAGTAATGACAGGGACAGTCCCCTGGAGACACTCAGGGTTAAGTGTCTTGGGACACAATGGTAGTAAGAGGGATTTAAAAGCCTGCGACTTTGTGGTCTTTGTGGACTCACCAGGCTACTACCACCCCTTTCTATTAAGCAACAGAAAAAATGGCATTTAAACCAAAAAAATACACTGTGTGTGTGTGTGTGTGTGTGTGTGTGTGTGGCATCTCACATCTGCCAGGTTTGCGTATCTCTCGTGTGATTAATACTTGAAGCTCATTGTTGATCTCCTGGTTCTCTCGGTTCCTCTGTTTCTTCAACCTGGTGGGGGATGGGAAGCGCAGTGGGACCACTGGCTCCTCAATGGCCAGGCAGAGTTCATCCTCACTTCGTTCATCTTCAGACTCATCATAAACCTCAGCTCCCAGCTGATGCTGCTGGACTGCAACGTATTCTTCCAGATGTTCTGAACCAGTTGATGGCTCATTCAGTGTAGAGTAAACTGTGACATGTGGAGCCTCAGCATGGTTGCCCTCTTGAGCTATGGAGAGGTGATTGGTGGTAATTTTGAACTCTATAGTGCACAGATCGGTTAACCCATCCCTATGTGCATGTGTCTTATATACCTCTGGGAAACATGTAAGTGCGTCCGTGAAGGAGTGGGCTCATGCATCTTCTGCGTTTGGGGCCACCACCTGGTGGCAGGTTATGATCTGCAGCACGTTTTCCCTTTTGAGGACCTGAGACAAACTCATCAGCTTCATCAATCATCATGCCCTACACACACACACACACACAGACAGAGAAAAAATAGGTATTCAGCAGGTCTTCTGGGGTTATACTATTTATCACATATCTATTGAGGAGTTTTCAAAATATCATTATCAGCATTTTTTTTCCTTTATACATTTAAAAACCATATGGGGACAGTTTACCATTCATGTATTAAGCCTAGTACCTACACTAAAAGCATTTTTAAAACACTTTCAGTATTAAGGTTTTTTTTTTTTTTTTTTTTTTTTTTTTTTTAAATGGCACAGTGATGCCACTACTTTAGAAGCCACATTCGTTTGTACCTTCTTGTCCAGTTTGAAGGGGTTTCCAAAGGTGTGCAAGCGTTTGGGCTGGTCAGAGTCTACCTCTCTCAGGAGGGCGGTACTGTGTTTCAGGAAATCCTGGTAGTTCCCCATTTGAGCTATGGGAACACTGTGGATCTGATCTGGGGGGAGGAAGACAAGGTGGTACAGGATTAAATTAAATAGAGGAGGAGAGAAGATGGAATTGTCGATGGAAGAGTCTGCAGTGACCCTGCAAGCTGGAGAGATGATATAAGCCAACCTGACCTAATAATCAGAGATGACGGAATAACACAGTGTGTGTCAAAGACCTCACAGTTCACCAGTTGGCTGCAATAAAATATGAGTAGAGGAATATTAAATTATGTGAACAGTAGTGTTGTTTTAATAAATGAAATTAATGACAAAATATCTTTGTCAACAAACCTTTTTGACGTGACTAAGATGTGACATAAATGAGCATCATATGACGATAACGATAACAAAATATATGTTATTGACGAAAATGTGATGAGATGTTATTTCCTCTTGTTTAATTACGTTATTACATCATGGTTTCTCTTTCCTGTATCCCATTTGACCCACAAATTCAGTTTTCTTTTCCACTTCCACATTGTAAAGAAAGGAAGAAAAGTGGAAGTAGCCAAAAAACATGGAACAAAATCAGAAAATCATCTGTATTATGTAATTATATAATAAGATAACCTTGTTTTAGTTATCAAATGGTTTTGACTAAAAGAAAAGGTTTTTGTCTTTTCTACTTGTATATTGACTGGGATTGAATGCTCAGACTTTTAGTCGACTGAAACTTGACTAGACTAAAATGAGTCTGGACTAGACTAATAAGGACTAAAATTGCAGCTTGATGCAAAGAATAAACTAAAACTAAAATTAAAACAGGCTGCCAAAAACAACTATAGTGAACAGTGAGAACTGATCACAGTGGGGTTGGGGAGGTGGAGTCTAAAACCCCAGCAGAACAAGCTGAGATCAACAGAAGAATCACCTTGATCAAGAACACAAGCGGTGCCATGTAGAAGGTTACGCCTCATTCGACTCAACTGGTCCAGCAGATGCCTTCTAGGAACATCGTAGGGGTTGCTCATCATCTGCAGTATTACACTCTGGAGAAGAGAAAATTAAGCCAAATTGAAAGAAATAAACTGAAAGTCCCAATAACCAGTAAAAAAATAAATAACAAAAAAAAATTTTTTTGGGAGGAGTTCAGTAGTGACAAATGCAGTAAACAAGGTTCAAATAGATATTGAATCAATGTTCATACACACCTTGTTGTTTGTACTAAGCTGGAAGTTGCTGAACTCGTCTGTGGTGAGTTCGGATGGCAATGTTGCTCTGCCCATAAAACTCTGCATGCGCTGACTAATATGATTCCAGCTGCAGGTTGAGGAGGTTCTCCATCGGTGGCGAAGTCTGATGTGCACCTCCAGATGTGTCTTCTGACCCACAGCAGAGTTTACCCTGTCCACTTCTACTTTTGTCTACAGACAATACAAGCACACCTCAGTGACCTCAGATAACTTGTATATCATGAAGTCTACAAAATACCATATTAATAAACATAAAAGCAGCTGTTACTGCTTTCACTTCATAATTAATCTTGTACACGGCAGTACTTTCTACCTGCTGGCTGAGTTTTTTGAGGTAGGAACCCACACTGTAGCTCAGGCCATACTCCTGATGGTCAGGCAATAGATTCAGAGCCCCGATCATCCTCAGCGCCTTACGCAGTGGCTGCACAAAAACAGTATTGATGGTTCAGAGAGCTGATTATGATTATAACACCCTCCCAACACAGTGTATGAAGTCTCTCACCCCACTGTAATAGAGGGGCATGGTCTTCAGATAGCTCTCAAAGCTTTGTCTCCACTGCAGTGAGGGCTTCAGCTTGTGAACTTTACTCAGATCATCTAGGAACACACACAGTAAAACCAGTAAGTGCGTTTGGGTAGGTGTGTGGATAGAAATATGAATGTTATGTATCCTCAGCAAATTCAATATTGTGTTTATGATATAGTCATGACCAAAGGTTTTGAGAATGATACAAATACGGGTTTTCACAAAGCTCAGTGCTTCCATTTTTTCTGTCAATTTGCATATATTCCAGAATGTTAAGAAGAGTGATCAGATGATTTAGAAGTTACTCTTTGCCATGAAAATGAACTTAATACCAAATTTCCTCTGCATTTCAGCCCTGACACAAAAGGACCTGCTGAGATCATTCAGTGTTACTTAGAGGATCACAAGTGAGAGTGTTGACCAGCGCAATTAAGGAGATCATTCTGTCATGCTGATTGAGCTAGAATAGCAAACTGGATGCTTTAAAAGGAGGGTGATTCTTAAAATCATTCTTCTTCCTCTGTTAACCATGGTTACCTTAAAGTGAAGTGATTGTCACATGTGATACACAGCAGCACAGCACACGGTGGACACAGTGAAATTAACCCATCACCCTGAGTGAACAGTGGGCAGCCATGACAGGCGCCCGGGGAGCAGTGTGTGGGGACGGTGCTTTGCTCAGTGGCACCTCAGTGGCACCTTGGCGGATCGGGATTTGAACCGGCAACCTTCTGATTACGGGGCCACCTCCTTAATCGCTAGGCCACCACTAGGTTACCTGCAAGGAAACATGTGCAGTCATCATTGCGTAAAGGGGCTTTACAGGCAAGGATATTGCCGCTACTAAGATTGCACCTAAAGCAACCATTTATCACATCATCAAAAACTTAAAGGAGAGAGGTTAAAGTTTTGAAAAAGGCTTCAGGGTGCCAAGAAAGTCCAGCAAGTGCCAGGACCATCTCCAAAAGATGTTTCAGATGAAGGATTGGGGTTTTTACCAGTGCAGAGCTTGCTCAGGAATGCACAGTGAGGCAAAGACTTTTGGAGGATGGCCTGGTGTCAAGAGGGGCAGCAAAGAAGCCACTTCTCTCCAAGAAAACAATCAAGGACAAACTGATATTCTACAAAAAGTACAGGGATTGGACTGCTGAGGACTGGGGTTAAGTCGTTTTCCGATTGTTTGGGGCATTGGGAAAAATTATTTTCCGGAGAAGAAAAGGTGAGTGCTTCAAACAGTCCTGTCTCGTGCCAACAGTAAAGTATCCTGAGACCATTCAACATATTGAAATTTTGAGTCCTTGGCCAGGAAACTCCCCTGACTTTAATCCAATTGAGAACTTGTGGTCAATTCTCAAGAGACAAACAAAACCCACAAATTTGGACAAACTCCCAAGCACTGATTATAAAGGAATAGGCCCAGAGGTTGACTGACAGCATTTGAATTTTTGCATGAACTTGATGTAATTGTCATTAGAAATGCTGGTAAATATAGTTCAATACACCACAGAAACAACTGAAAACACTGAAGGAGAGAACTCTGTGTCATTTCAAACCTTTGACCATGACTGTACTATATAACCTAACCTCACATAGAATTCTGCTTCTATGCCTGACTAAAAACTTCATGTGAACTACACTACATTCTCTAGTGAAGAAAAGTTTTTCATGTCACGTTCAGTGATGCTCTCTTTTTTACATAATAGGAAACTGTAACTCTTATTGTGCTTATTTTGTGAATGAGAGCAAGAGTGCGTGTGTGAGTGTGTGTTTGTTTACCCACCAAGCAATGGCAGCAGAACAGGATAATTGTATGGCATAACAAACAGGTTGACACAGCTGAGTGCAGTACTGGCCTTTAGATATCCAAACGGTAGACCCAGGTCACCATATTTACTACTGTTCCTCACAAACACCTGCACAGAGAACCACATTTCAATAAGACCCAGGTTGCCACATTTACTACGGTTCCCAACAAATACCTGTACAGAGCAACATATAATTTCATTTATTTCTGCCTGGGTGTGTATATCTCTGCATGTATGTACCTGCCAGCAGATGTGTGGCGACTTCCTCTCCAGTATGTACTGGGTTAAGGGTGATGGCTCCAGCTCATATTTGTCAAAGGGAACTTTATCCACCACCACAGGCTCAGAATCGACACAGGAAAACAGGATCTGCGGATGGGCTATACGGGAGGGCTACACAAAAAGGACACGGTACAATACTTCATATGATCTGTACCATTAATTCCCATAACTGGTAATAATGTAATAAAATTAGTGGTGAGTGGCAATCTAATGCTTTAATTGCAGTTAATTAATTTGAAAAGAAAAAAACTTTTGTCAATGCATTGAGGCAAATTTCATAAAAAAAAAAAAAGCTAGCTAACGAAAGCCTTAACACAAACTACAGGACAATTCTCTATGTAATGCTGGGGACATTTTGATAAGCCAAATTACTTTATCCCCATAATTGGTCAGAACTATAAACAAGTGTGATATGTATGTAGTACCTTACTACTGGGTAGTTCAATATAAAGTTATTTTTAAGTTTGCACAATTTTAGCCAGGGACTTTTTTTTTCAGTTTAAATGCATTACCAGAAATTAATAGTGCTTGTCTTTTTCCATATTAATGTCCATGTCTATTATTGATTCTGTCACCCACTAAAACCCTTTGTGCACTTTGTCGCAAATGCTCTTGTGCAATTAATTAAGTTTGATCATTTTTTATCAAGTCCTACCCCTAATTAAAATGCAAATAAACATGTTCAAATACCAGATAGATGAAGGAAGTGATCATAATATCGGTTACTTATATATATATGGTCAGGTACAAATTTTAATAATCATTCTTTATAAAGAATACACAAAAATATAATCAACGATGGAGCCTCAACATTTTCTGCAGTGATAGGGTGCAGAAACCCTTTTAAATATAATTTATTCTGAACACCGATGTAATGAACATGGCAGTGCACAGACACATACACATGCACACTTACCAGTGTAGGGGAATTCTGGTCGGGCCAAAAGCTCTCAGGTATTGGCCAATGTCCGACAGGAACGCCTGTTTTAGGATTAGGGCGCACATAGATCAGTCTACGACAGCAGTGCCATGGCTGAGGTCCCAGCTTGGCTTCCAACACTCCCTCTACAAAATACAGCAAGAGAGAGAAAGGGCAGGAAAAGACAAATGAACACAACTTGTTCACCCAGTGGAGCACACAATGGGTATACGATTTCAGAGCAAGCATTTGCCATGCATTTGGTATTTATCTGGACCTTAAAGAAGAAAAACAAAACCATTTTTGTTGATGTGTAATGATTTGTCAGCACAAAGATACAATGAATGATTATACACTCACACACACAACAATAATTCTACTTATTTTAAACATGTGCCATCTCCTCTGCCCTCACCCTCTGTTGGGAGGGGGTCTGGGCCAGTCTTCTCAAAGTGGATGACCACCCCACTTTGGATCTTCTGCACAAGAGACTCCAGACACTGGTTCAGCATCCTGTGTGAAAACACACTGTAAGAACGCCCTGAGAGAGAGTGAAAGACAGCAAACGATGGTCAAAGTCAGACATTAAATAATTAAATACAAGCAGGAGATAGACAAGGAACTGCAGAGGAACAGCATGCAGGCTAGCGTCTGGCTGAAATATGGCCTGTAGAGGGAAGGGGGTTTCGCATCAATCACCCACCACACATTCACTCATATGGCTGAAAGCGTAAAATCAGAGATTGTGACCTCAATTAGATGAATAAATCCAATAAAAAAATGTGCTGACCTTCTCACCTCCAGTTACCTCACACATTGCTGTGATCGGAGAGTCATCTGATGGGACACTTCCTAATGCTTCTGGCCCTAGGGGCGCATGGCCTGGAATGCGGAGCACTAGCGAGAAGAGGCGCTGATCCCAGCGGAACGGTTCCTTTGTCAGCTCACTGCCTGGCAGTGGCGTGGTGAGGGGCAGGTGCAGCTGGGAGCATGAAGAAACTTTAAGCAGCGAAAGGTAGGGGTGACAGATCATAAAACAGGTCTTGCCCTCATCCTGACCTCATCCTGAACTCCACCGGTACTGGCCAGCTTGTTGCCATCGGTGATTGCCACAACGATTGCTGGCTCCAGGAAGAACGGGATCCGCCCCTAGGTATGTACGTACACGCACACACACAATATTGTAAACAAAATCCAAGTTGGAACTACTTTATGAGCATTTAGGGAATGGGCAGGAGCAGGCCTGCACACACACACACACACACCCAGCTCGTGTTAACCTCTGTACCAAACAGAAATATAAAGCTCTTAATAATCACAATCCAGCATTATGCTGGCAGATGTTCTATGTAATGGTTGGCTTATTCTTTCTTTGGTGGTATGTTGTTACTGAATCCCAGTGTGTGAAGTTTAATTATTAATCCCCTGTGTTACAAAGAGAGGAACGACAGGCAACGATCAGTGTTGCGGTAGGCTGTATAAAGCCATTTCCTTTTCAGGACAGCACATATCACGATTGATGTTTAAGATATGATCTTGTAATCTATCAAATGTTACCAAATCTGCAGTATTGTGATATCATCCTCATAATATATTGATATTATTTCATATGATGGGATCCTCTGTGATTTCCACAACCTCGACTGGATTCAGCAGAGGGAATTTGCGGGAGGTGGATATTTGGTACGTGTCCGGCAGGTAGCGCTCCCTGGAGGTTTATGAGGGACCAGGTGCTTGTGAACATGTGGTGCAGTACAGTACAGGACAGGACAGGGACTGAGGGATCGGTGTTGGCAGGATGCTTGGAGCACTGTGAGGTCAGGGGGCAGCGCCCAGACATACCTGTCCATAGTTGTCTATTCCAGACACTAATCTATTGAGATTGAGCAAATCAAACACGGTCCTCAATGCTGGGCCAGCTGTGGTCAAACCAGCAGCCTGCAGGTTTCTCAGCTTCTCCATGAATGTGTTGTGGGTCTCCTTCCATCCAGCCTGGGAGAGCAGAGACGAGCACAAATAAGGTCAAAATCAAGTTAATTGGGCAAAAATGTGAGTAAAATCACAAGGAATTTGATTCCAGTTGATGGTGTGTGTGTATTTTTATTTTATATATATATATATATATATATATATAAAATATTATCTTATACTGAAATAATACCACAAGTGTACATAAACTGCATCATGACAGTTCAGCTGTGTAAGAGGGTGGAGTGGAAGACTGGACTTCCTCAGTTGCCTCAGAAAGTACATCATCTGCCGGGTCTTTTTGAGGATGGAGGAGATGTTGAGCTCCCACTTCAGGTCCTGGGAGATGGCAGTATCGAGGAACTTGAAGATCCCCACAGAAGACTGAGCTGTCTGATATAGTGATTGTGAGCAGTGTTGAAGGACATCTCCTGAAGTCCACTGTCATCTTTACAGTCTTGAGCATGTTCCAGGTTATGCTGACTGCACCACAGTAGCAGCCACTCAAGCTCCTCCCGGTATGCAGATTCGTCCCCATCCTGAATGAGTTCAGTGACAACGGTGTCGTCTGCAAACCTTTAACAGTAGTTTAAGGACTGCGATGCTGGAGGTGCAGTGATTGGTTTCCTTACACGGCTTATCTACAGACACAGTGCAACCACGACAAAGAACCAGCAGGGACTGCCACCTACAGAGGAGCTGAGTGCATCGATTTGTATTAACGCCGCTGAACTTCATCTAGGTGGTGCTGTGCTGCTCAAGATGTGGAGAAAACGTCGGCCATGTTTCAGAAAAAACACCAGCGCTTTCCCATTCTTCTAAATCGAGCGCTACAGGCCTCAGGCGACAAACATGACACGACTTCCATGGAGGATGGCTGTAAATTCTTACCTTTATTGCCGCCGGGGGGTCCTCAAAAGTCACTAGCATGTACCGGTCTCCGCGGCTGGTGGAGTCCCGGGATCTGAGCTGTGGCCAGAAACGAGGGACACGTTGTCAATATACTTTCAAGCAGATGAGGACAAGAACAGCGTGTGAGTGGGTACTGTACCTTTAGAAACGTCTCAACTGCTCCCTTCGCTACGTCCAGATAGGTGGTGCCCAAGTACGAGCGCTGGTTCATAGAAGCGGACGTATCTATTAAGAACACTATGACGGGCATTGTGTTACTAATCTCACTGGGCTTTTTAAATAAAGTCTGTCGCACACATTTTTTTCTATGGTGACACTATCTACTTCGCCGGGTTACTCTGTTACTGGATCTGAAGAAAAGAAGCCTGCTGCCCTGCTTTTAAACTGAGCACTAGGATTTACCCCGCCCTCAGACGCTCTACGTCACCGCGTAGCCTTGACGCTTGGCGCATTAGCGCCCCCTTCTGCAGGTGCGTGTCTGGAACTCGTAAACAGCCATTTTTTGTTCACCTGAAATATATTTCTCCAGTTTACTGTTTGTGATCCCGGTTGTGGCCTAGTGGATAAAGAAGGTTAAAATCCCGAACCGCCAATGTGCCACTGAGGTCTCCTGGACCACTGAGGTACCATCCCCACACACTGCTGCCCACTGCTCACCAAAGGTGATACTTAAATGCAGAAGACACATTTCACCGTCTGCTGTGCTCTGCTGTGTAATTAAAAAATATTTCGCTTAAAATATTTTCCAGGTTAATAGATGGTGGTGTAATTGAATAATTGTTTTTATTTTAAGGCTATTAGAAGGTTGGAGTCATTTAATGTATTTTTTCAGGTTCATGTTAGTCAATGATTGTGTGATTGAATATCATTTTTCATTTCAGGTCAATATATTGTGTAATTTCATATTATTTTACACCTCCAGTCAGTAGATGTCGCTGTCACACGGTTCTGTTTTGGCGTAATTCTCCAATCAGACGAAGAAGAAGGAGGAGTCAGGAGTCAGATGACACGGCGTGACAGCGCGTCCCCGCCAGGTGTAGCGCCGCCGCCGACCGGGCACCAGGGGTTCGCGACACCAGTCCGTCATGGCGACAGAGGGGCAGCCGAGAGCCCAGGCGCGCACCCCGCTGCTGCTGAGCAGGCTGGAGGGCTCACAGGAGCTGGTGACCATGGCAGTGATCATACCGAAGGAGGACGGAGTCATCAGCGTCTCCGAGGACAGGTCACGACTGTAAACACTGCACTGTTTGACGGAGGAATAATAACAAATCATTTAAACTGATGTGACATGTTGCACGTGACGCACAGGACCGTCCGTGTCTGGCTGAAGAGGGACAGTGGGCAGTACTGGCCCAGTGTGTACCAGTCGATGCCAGGTCAGCTTTCCCATATTTGAATACAATCACGATAACGTGGATGTCACTGTTACTGCTCACTCGGTCGCGCTTTCTTGTCCTCCCTCTCAGCGCCGTGCACCTGCATGTGCTTTAATCCCGAGACTCGCCGGCTGTCCGTGGGGATGGACAACGGCGTTGTCTCTGTGAGTCTGCAAACCTGTCTGAATTATTGCCAGCATTATTACGGGCTCTATTGATCCTTGAGGTGTATTCGTTATATTTTGCGCCGGTCGGGGTCATAACACCACATTCTGAGGTCATGGTCTGTGTTTGTTTTCTTTAGGAGTTCATCTTATCAGAGGATTACAACAAGATGACCCCTGCTCAGACCTATCAAGGTAAGATTCTGCAATGTCACTCGCTGGTTGACACATGATTCTTATGTTCATAGAGTTGTGTTCCTTTCTGAGATTTAAACACATATAGAAATATAAATGGTGTAAGTGGAATGTGAAGCTTGCATTGATTTAGAAGCATCCTATTATGTGAAACCAGTATATAATTTATGTAAAATTTCAACCCTGCCAGCCCACCATGCCCGGGTGACAGTGGTGCTGTTTGTGCTGGAGATGGAATGGCTGCTCAGCACCGCCCAGGACAAGCTCCTGAGCTGGCACTGCACTGAAAGTGGGCATCTGCAGGGCACCTACCGCATGGCAGCATGGGTGTCGGGACTAGAGTATCCTTTACAGCCTCTCTCTCTCTCTCTCACACACACACACACATACAGTTTGTAGCAAAAACATGAAGGGACAAAGTAATATAAACTATAACCTGTTATTACACCACTGAGTTTTAAATGAAAAAGTGAAGTGATTCATTTTGAAACGCTGCAGCGCAGCAGACGGTGACACAATGAAATGTGTCCTCTGCATTTAACCTTCCCCTTAGTGAGCAGTGGGTATTCATGAAAGGCGCCTGGGGAGCAGTGTGTGGGGACGGTGCCTTTGATCAAAGGACCCCAGTGGCACCTTGGCATTTGAACCTGCAACCTTCCAATTATAGGCCCGTTTCCATACTCGCTATGCCACCACTGCCCTGCTTTGCCAACCACTGGACATTATATGTTATGTGGATAGCTGAGCATCCATTTACTCCAGTTGAGCATCAGAATGTAGTCAGTGATTCATGATTCTACTTTTGTTGTCACATGAGTCATAATATGTCGCGTGACAGACCTAAAAAAAAAAAAAAAAAAAACATTTGTGCTCATTTTTACATCCATTCACTGAGCAACTGCAATGCTTTGCTTGTTTGGCAGCCATGAGGTTCTGTGGCGAAAATTAAAGTGGGGGTAGTAGCCTGGGTGGTAGTAGCCTAGTGGGTAACACACTCGCCTATGAACCACAAGACCCAGGTTTAAACCCCACTTACTGCCATTGTGTCCCTGAGCAAGACACTCTAGGGGGATGTCCCTGTAACTACTGATTGTAAGTCACTCTGGATAAGGGCGTCTGATAAATGCTGTAAATATAATGTAATGTAAATGTAAAGCTAAATAATCTGTGACATTTTCATAATAGGGGACCCGCAGGGCAGCCACCCTCATACACATAAGTGGTGTGATGTTTCCTGAGTGTGTGTGTGTGTGTATAAGATTTGACGTGGAGACAAGGCATGTGTTTGTGGGGGATCAGTCTGGTCAGGTGACTGTACTGAAATTGGAACAAGGTGTCTGCACCCTCGTCACTACGTTCAGAGGTCACACAGGTAAACTCAGTTTATGCTCGCAGTAGTGTGTGAGAGTGGGAAACAGACATATTCACTTGTATTCTGTGTGTGTGCGTGCGTTTCTCTCCAGGAAGTGTGACGGCTCTCTGTTGGGACCCGGTACAGAGGGTTCTCTTCTCCGGCAGCTCTGATCACTCCATCATCATGTGGGACATTGGAGGACGCAAGGGCACAGCCATCGAGCTGCAGGGACACAGGTGTGTTTTCACAGGAACAAACCATTCAACATTTTGTAAGTGTGAGGACATTTGTCTGGTGTCCACTAGGAAATAAGCTAGTGTATGAGATAATATATAAAGATTTTTTTCATGTTCCTGATGTGGAGTTAAAAGAATGAAAGTCTGAAATTGTATATAGGCTCTTCAATGTTTTATAAAATACATGTTATGACACTTATTTCATCAGGTCCTCAGAAATTGAGTACAGTGCACACATGTGTTTGTTGCAGTGATAAAGTACAGGGCCTGTGTTATGCTCCACACACCCGGCAGCTCATCTCCTGTGGCTCAGATGGAAGAATCGTCGTCTGGAACATGGATGTGAACAGACAGGAGGTGGGCTGAAACAGCTGGTCCAACTGGTGCAATAGGTGGAACTATAGAGCAAAAAGTGAAATGATTCTGTTAGTTGGTATAAATGGGAAATACATACACAGACACAGAGGGTTTTATTGGTTCACAGAGCACTTGCAGAATTCCTTCCAGATGTTATAATAGTTATAATAGTTTTTATTAATAATTGGTGGGTCAGGCAAGGAATGAGGATCTTTGCATTGCTGTTGTCTTCCCAGTTTGATCAGTCTCTGTAACTTTAGACTCCTGAGTGGCTGGACAGTGACTTGTGTCAGAAGTGTGAGCAGCCGTTCTTCTGGAACTTCAAACAGATGTGGGACAGTAAGAAGATTGGTCTTAGACAGGTATACACACATACCTGCAAGCATCAGTGCTGCAGTTACATCCTAGATGCCAAAAATGAGGATTTTGAAATAGTGTGTGTGTGTGTCTGTGTGGTTTGCAGCACCATTGTCGGCGCTGTGGGAAGGCAGTATGTGGCAAATGCTCGTCTAAACGCTCCAGCATTCCTTTAATGGGTTTTGAGTTCCCTGTCCGAGTGTGTGACCGCTGCAATGACTCCATCACTGACCAGGAGTAAGTACACACATCAACCGGTTCATTAATCAAATCATCTTTTATTTTTCATTGTGAAACACTGCAGCACAGCACACACGAAATGTGACCTCTGCCCCAACTGCCCCACCACCACTGCCACAACAAGTAGGCAAACCGTCATGTGACTTTAGCAACTTTTGACATTTGTAACGTATCAAAATCTTTTTTTTTTTCTTTTCTCAGTGTAGCATCCATATACTGTACTTTCATCCTGGTAAATTGTATTTTTGAAGAAGGAAACGTTTGAAGATCTTTAGTGTCTCAGCTCTTCAAAAAATCATTCCACAAGTTCATTCCGCTACCGTGTAGCCAAGACATAAAAGAGTATATGAATTAGAGATGGCAGTCGCAGTAGCTACAGGAAGCCAGTGGAAGGGAGCATGTGGGAGAATGGTTGTAGTCTCAAACAGCATTTTATTCAAAAATGCAATGACCTCCTGAAACCAAAGGCAAAAAGGCTTTTTCTTTGAATGTGCAAAGTCTCTCACAAGCAAGGTGATTTTAAATTTGAAAAAATTGGGTACACCGTTGTCATCACCAACAAGACAACAACACAAAACACAGTACTAAATCTACAAAGACATTCATGCAGAGGGAGAAGTACAATCAATGTTCAAGAATGGCCGTCACTGTCTTCTTACTTTTTTTTTTTTATTGAAACAGGCTGTCTACACACAGCAGCCATCAAATTTAACTGTTCTGGACAGATTTGTGTATTGAAGAGAGGTCAAATTAATAGTCCAGACACTCATAAAAGGCTATAGGTTGCATCTAGAGGCTGTTACATTTGTATAACTCCCAACCATATAAAAGGAGGCTTGAATAAGTACTGATGTAAAGTTAAGTCTAATTTTATGAAAATGCTGAAATAGTTTCCAGCCTTAGTAGCACGGCAAGAAGATCCTGATGAATAGCATCATGGAGGAGCCTCAATCATGATCTGAAGGTTGTGTATGAGTGTCAAAAGACAGCTGGCTATATAGAGATGTAGCAGCAGTGTTGTCTGTTCGAAAAATCAGTGGGAATTTTAATGTTGACAACTGGCCACCTGATGAAAAAAAAGTGAAGTGATTGTCATTGTGATATACTGCAGCACAGCACACGGAGACACATTGAAATGTCTCCTCTATGATTAACCCATCACCCTTAGTGAGCAGTGAGCAGCCATGACAGGCGTCCGGGGAGCAGTGCGTGGGGACTGTGCTTTGCTCAGTTGCACCTCAATGGTACACCTCAATACATATCAGTTATCTTCCCTTCCCATTCGAACCTGCAACCTGATTATCGGTCCGTTTCATTAACAGCTAGGCCACGAATGCCCCAACTGATGAAGGACTTTGTGCAGGAGAGCCACGTCGTTGTCGTGTGTTCCCGATCTAAATCCCATTGTTTGGGGATGGATGGCAAGGGTAGTTCACAAAACATCAGTTCACATCAGTTCCAGACCTTGGATTAAATCAGATGTCCATCTTCTTGTCCTGGATCTCCAGTCTAGTCTTGATTTGCAGTATCTGGCTTGCGTCTTGTTGCCATGATGTATGACCTGATGTCATGAACCAGTCTTCCACAACCTCACTTGGTAGCAGTTTGGCTGGTTTATGCCTCCTGCACAGCTTTTTCTGTTTCAGAAATGACTTTATTTCAACTAGATTAAAATTGATTATCATTAGCACCTGTTTGTATAGTTGATCGATCGTCCACCTTAATATAATCCTACAAAATCATTGCCTCCGTACATGTGTAGAAATGTTGCTGGTTTATGGCAAATGGTAATAACACAAAACAATGATTAGCTTTATTGTGTGTAAGGGTTGACTGGTGAACTTGTCGATTTTCTGCCTGTTGACCAGACGTGCACCCACGGCTACATTCCATGACAGTAAGCACAGTGTGGTACATGTGCACTACGAGCCCACACGCAGCTGGCTGCTGACCTCTGGGCTTGACAAAATCCTTAAGGTTAGTGTGGCTCATGTATTCTCATATCATGCAGAAAGTTGAGATGTCTGTCTGATATATGGATGTATGTTCTCAGCTCTGGGATATGACTGCTGTGGTTTCCTGAGACGTCATCAAGGAAACAGGAACTTGCAGTATCTACGGGAGCTATCACGCTGAAAACCATCAACCTGTGAGGAGGAACAACCTGCTGTGATCAGTGTTACTGAGACTACTTACATTCAGGCACATAACATGACGAATCAGCTGGAGAAAACTAAACAAGCACTGCATGTGTGTGAGTGAATGAGTGAATGTTTTATGTATTCATTAGAATATATTTGTGAGCTGCATGAAATGTTGGTGTTATGTAATCAATGAAAAATGTAAATATGATGATTCAGTAATGCATTAAGCTCTTTAATAAAACACATGTACTGAAAGTAGGGAGTGGTCATGTTTTAATTGTTATGTTACTCTCTTCAAAACAACACAGACACAGGTCGGCTCTCTTATTGTGTGATGTTCCTGTATCTTGCGCCATGCACCTTGTGCCGTGAGAACTGTATTTAAATAAACAGTAGAACACGTTAACAATTACATGATACAAATATTCAATACGAACATAAGTACTTAATTGGCCACTTGTCCTGAAAAGAGATAAGACCTTGCAGCTTCGCTCTAACTTAACCTTGTATTTTAGCAGAGCCTCGTGCAAGACATCTGCCCACCTGCAGTCCATGTGAGGGATCTCGTGTCTTTTCTTGCGAGACTTGGTTTACCCATAAATCCTTACATTTGAAATTAACTATAAATCACATATAAATGTATGCATTGGATTAAATTTAAACAATAATCATAAACCATGCAACCCATAATAATTCAATCTTTTCAAACTTTTAACATTGTCCATAACACTTACGCTCCCACCAAATCAATCATTGACATAAAAATGAGAGATATTCCTCAAACCCAAACAAATAACAAAAAGAAGGAAGTGAAATAAATGAAATGTGAGACTGTTTTAAATGTAGCTCATGTAGCCTTATGTGTACGACTTAGTTGGCCTCAAGTAAGGTAACTACTTTATGAACAGGCCTCTCAATGTGTACTGATCTAGTGATTGGTTTGCCCTTATCAAATGTAGTCTCACAGAGCAGAAGTTTCATTTTTCGCACTGGGTTGGACTTCTATGACCCTTGCAAGCTTTCACTCATTTCTTGGTGCACTGTCATTTTGTAACATTACAATATCATTTATTTGTATGTTTCGTGATGTCTTCTGCCATTTCTGTCTCTGTTGGAGGTTTAGCAGGTATTCTCGTTTCCATCATTGCCAGAATTCATTGGCCAAGAACTGCACTCTTCTCCACCTTTTGTGCAGATAGAGGAGGTGGCAGAATAATCGATGATTTCATGGTCAAAATATTGTTGGGAGTAAGGGGTTCTGGGCCAGTAGGATCGTGAAGATGCTCAACACTTAGTGGCCTTAATTATGGCCATTGTTTCATAGAGAAATGTTCTTGGAGTCGTTGTGTCAAGTCTGCTAGCAGACTTGTCGAGCATAGATATCAGGATGCTTCGGATTGTTCGAATCTGGCGCTCCCAGACTCCACCCATCTAGCTAGCTGAGGGAACATTAAACACAAATTCACAACCAAGTGCCCTCTGACGTTCTTGATCCATTCCTTTGAGCAACTCAGAAAGCTCCCTTTTGGCACCAATAAAGTTTGTTCCTCTATCACATCTTAACTGACGCACTGGTCCTCGAGTAGCTATAAATGATCGAAGTGCGTTCAGAAATGCGTCTGTTGTCAAATCTTCGAGTGTCTCTATATGCATTGCTCTACAGCATAAGCAAGTGAATAACAATCCGTATCGTTTCATTTCCTTTCTTCCTTCCTTTACTATAAAGGGGCCAAAACATTCAAGTCCACAATAGGTAAAAGGAGGAGATGTTCTCTCGTCGGGTAGGTTTCCCATGTGTTGAACCTTTGTTGTTTTTTGGTATCGCCTACATTTTACACAATTGTAAATGTGTGAAGAGACCATATTTCCACATCCTAGAATCCATATTCCGTTTGCACGTAACTCCTTCATGGTGCTCATTATGATGTTTGATGAGCAGGGCTGACACATGAGATTTCTTCAAAAAAAGTATCACAGCATGCTTGACGTTGTGATGCAAGGCTGACTGAGATAGCCGTCCTCCCACCCTGAGGACATTGTTTTTATCCAAGAAAGCATTCAACTGGCGTATCCTATTGTGCTTGCTCAGAGTGTGTTCCTTTTGGTTTTTGATTTTCCTTATGTCTTCGGCGAATTCATCTTCTTGCACGGATTTGATAATGAAGATTTCAGTTTCTTTTCGTTCTTCAAAATTGGTTGACTCATTAGTTCTTAACTGAAGTCCCTTAAACTCTCTGATGAATCTCTTCAGTCTGCCAACAGCTCTCACCACTCTAGACCAGTAAGAGAATTTAGTGAAATGGTTGACCATTGAATTCAAATTTCTTGTCTCTACCACGTGAATGTGTGCCTTGCGGAGCTCAGGATCAGCCACTTCAACCTCTCCCACCATTCCTTCTTCCAGTGGAAGATTTTACTGCCAAAGAAAATTGGAACCATTCAGCCAGTTAGATTCTTGCATTTGAAGTACACTCAATCCTCTGGAGGCACAATCAGCAGGATTATTTTCAGTGCTGATATGTCTCCACTGTTCAGGTTTTAATCTCAAGTTCCCTTCTGATGATATCACCTATACAAACTGAAGTCACACCTGATGATAGCTCAAGTCTTGGGACAGTTTTTAGCTTGGTAGGAGCTACTCTTGCTTTTCCCATGACAAGTGAACAGCTTGTCTGTCCTGTTTCACTCCTCACTCTAAGGTATGAGCATGCACCGTAGCCTTTGAAACTTGCAGAAAAATTGTGAAGCTCATATTGTGTTACTTTGCCCATGTTTGATTGAAAGTAGCTTCTTAGAATTTTTAGAGCTGCTAAATGAGGCAGTTCCTTAAGCCACAACTCCCATTGTGGCTGAACATGCTCAGGGAGAGGCTCATCCCAGCTTACCTTATCTCTGCACAGTGTTTGAAGAATCTGTTTGCCAACCAATATGAATGGAGCCACAAATCCTAGTGGATCATAGACTGAGGCAACAGTTGAGAGAACCCCTCTCCTTGTCAGTGCGTTTTCCTTTACCACAATCCTAAATTGAAATTCTTCTGCTTCGACACATCATTGAACTCCACGTGCTCGCTCGATGTGGAGTTCTACTAGAGCCATGTCTAGATCTTTGGTTTGAGCATGTTCCTGTGGTGGAATTGCTGCAATCACACCTTTATCATTAGATATGAACTTGTGCAGCCATAAGTTTCCCGTTTTGCACAGAGCTCTTGACTCTTCCACCAAGTGTATGGCTTCAGCAGGTGTCTTTACACTAATTAGGCCATCATCCACATAGAAGCTTCTCTGTATGAACTTGATCACTTCTTCACTGAACTTGCCATGACCCTGTAAGGCTAGATGCTTGAGTCCAAAGTTGGAAGAGGGGTACCCTCATTCTGTACACCGAGGGTTTGGAGTCTAAATCACCTTCATCCCACCAGAGGAACCTCAGATAGTTTTGATGTTCTTTCACAACATGGAACTGGTGAAACATTTTTTCAATGTCGCACATTATGGCTATTGGACCTTTTCTAAATCGACACAGCACTCCAACTAATGTGTTAGTTAGATCTGGACCAGTCAAGAGATGATCATTTAGAGAAGTTCCTTGATAGCATGCTGAACAATCAAAAACTACACGGATTTTCCTGGGTTTGAGGGGATGGTAAACACCACTGTGTGGAATATATCATGCTGGTTGGCTATCCAGTTCAAACTGTGACACCTTCTCAACATCTCCTCTGATTATGATGTTGTTCATGAAGTTTACATAATCCTTGTAATATTGCCCACTTCTCTTTAGTCGACACTAATGAGATGAGCCTATGAATTGCGCACTATTTATTGTCAGGAAGATTAGGTTTATCTGTTTTGAAATGAAGGGGTATTTCATAGTTGTCATCTTCCTTCTGCTTTATTTCTGCCTTTACTTTAGACAAGAAGAGCAGATCTTCCTGAGAAACTTGATCATCATCTGTAGAATGATCTGTAAAATCTGACTCAAGAGTTTTAATTATGCAGATGGATTGATCTATTTAACTTGAGTTCTGCTCACAAAGTGTACTTCTTTCTTTAGCTGAACTGATGGATGCACAGCTGGTGTCAATTGTTGCACTATAGTTCTATGACTGATCCTTATTGTATCACTATCATCACTTACTAGATGTGAGCAGCCAACAATGCTCCAGCCAAGATCAGTTCACTGCGCATATGGATGATTTACATTTACATTTACGGCATTTGCCAGACGCCCTTATCCAGAGCGACTTACAACGTGCTTTCAAGTTACCATCGATGAAGAGATCAATTCCGGTTCACTAGGACCCCAACTATGAATACATCTATTTTATTCACTCTGTTGTAGATTCTGTACAAAGTTCGAGATTGTCTTCACCAGACAGTATCTCTCTTGGAAGAAGAGCTTGCTGACAGTTGTAGCCAATGAGAAGGCCAACTTTGCAGTCCAACTGTGGTGGAATCCTTTCTGCTTTAGATGTGGCCATTTTAGAGCTGTTTCAGAAGTTGGGATGTGAGAGTCACAGGTTCAAATCCCACTTACTACCATTGTGTCCCTGAGCAAGACACTTAACCCTAAGTTGCTCCAGGGGGACTGTCCCTGTAACTACTGATTGTAAGTCGCTCTGGATAAGAGCGTCTGATAAATGCCATATGGCGTTCTTTAAACTTGTCATCATGCAAACATGTCGGATGTCTCTTTTGACAATTTTCACATGTGCTTTTGATATCACACCTTCTTGAGTGATGGCCAGTCTTCAAACATCCAAAACACAGCTTCTCTGTGCGCACAGCTTAACACGTTCCTGAACTGTCTTTTCAGCGAACATTCGGCACTTATCAAGGATGTGTCCTATCCTTTTGCAGAACACACATGATGGAACACTGTTCTGCATTGCACTTGTGGTCAGAGTCTTCGTTTGAATTATTCTGCTTTGTGGATGTTTTGGTCTCTCACCTTCAGTGCTTGTATTGAGGATATAGGGTCACAAGCGAGGTCTGCTTCCGTTGACAGGAAATCAGCAAACACTTTGAATGGAGGGTACTCAGCTGTTGTCTGTCTAACTTCCATTACTTTACGATTCCAGCTGGAAACTAACTAATCTGGCAACTTCAGCAGAATTCTTTGACTTTCAATACAGTCATTAAGAACTTCCAGTGTCTTAATCTGGGACATTGCATAAACTCTCTTAGCTCGCCAGCTTCCTTAACGTTTATCTTTGGCCATGCATGCAGCTTGTCTCTGAGGGACTTCCCAATTAAGAATGGGTCTCCAAAACATTTTTCTAACAGAATATTTTTCCAATCTATTAATGTTTCGAAGGATAGTTGCCAGTACTTGAATTTCAAGGGATCTCCACTAAATACTGCAGGCTCTGGTGTTGGGAGACGATTAGCACTTATAGCTTCTGTGTGTTACCCACTAGGGATGGTAGTAACACACTTGCCTATGAACCAGAAGACTACAGAGTCACAGGTTCAAATCCCACTTACTACCATTGTGTCCCTGAGCAAGACACTTAACCCTAAGTTGCTCCAGGGGGACTGTCCCTGTAACTACTGATTGTAAGTCGCTCTGGATAAGAGCGTCTGATAAATGCCATAAATGTAAATGTTCTGCTAATACAGCAACCAGATCTGAGTTGTTCAGCTCTTCAGGCCTGAACACTCGGGCTGGAGGAGATTGTGGTAGTTGATTGTGACAAGGGACTTGACTCATCACTGCTGGAGATTGAGGAATAAACGAGGGGCTTGATACTTCAATACCATTCAACAAATCAGTGGTTTCAACATTCTCTTCAACTCCTTCATAGACTCTCACTCAAGCTTCTTTACTTCTTCCAGACATGCAAGTTGTCTCCGTTTGTCTTGGATTGCTTGCTGTCTGGTTAGGTTTTCAGCCTCAAGCATTTGAAGTTCTATTTCTTCCCTTTCTTGTTCCTCCAATACTGCCAAGACCTCTAGAGTTGCAGCAACTTCAGCAACAGCCTCTATTCCTTTGACAGAATGGATGCTAGAGTGGGTAGAACTACATTTTGATCGACGAGACACTGGCCTAGAGACAGAACCTGTGGAGTCTAGGATTGATCCAACATCAGGCCAAGGTTCTTCATCTATATCCACTTTATGTCCTTTAAGCTGAGAATGATATGCATGAATCAACTATGCGCCGCAGGTCTGGATGAGGGGTTTGTACTTGGCGCAGTTCTTCATAAATGGCTTCTACATCAGCACAGGTACATTTTATGTTCTCAGTAAGATCACTTAATTGATCCTCAGAAGCACCATCTCTTAATAATTCTTTGCCTATTCGAGCATGACACCGAGCATGACACCTCCACTTTTCATAGACAATTTTATATCTAAATTGAATGTGCTTCTGTCTTTCTTCGTGAAGCTTTCTTCCCTTCTCTGTCAGGGTTCGCACTCTTTCACTTCTTCGTGGCCCTTCTGCTGCGGATTCAGTATCCGTAGCTTCAGCTTGAGAAGGTGGTTGCGCATTACGGCAGGTTTCAGTGCTTATGTCAGACATGTTGAAATAAAATTAATATGATTGTGCAGCTATTAAACTTAAATTGGATTTTTTTCTGTTTTATGTGCAAGTGAAAGTTACAATAGGCTCAATTTGAATGGCCAAAGGTTCAGAAACCTGGATGAATCTTCTAAACACTATTAAACACTAAACAATATTGCAAAACTAAAACTTTTGGTTCAATATCAATTAATCATTTATGATATTTCAAACCTTGTGACAACAAAAATAAATGCAAACAGGTTAGATTAATCTCTACATTAACACAACCAGCAGAGTCCTTAATTGTAATTTCCAAGTTTAACCACTTCTCACACCACATTAAGGTCATCTTTGTGGTAGAGCTCCTTCTGGTTTTGCCTGAAATTAGCGCTTTAGCCCAGTCTAATAAATCCTTACATTCGAGATTAACTATAAATCACGTATAAATGTATACATTGGATTTCAAACAAAAATTAATTTAAACAATAATCATAAACCATGCAACCCATAATAATTAAATCTTTTCAAACTTTTAACATTGTCCATAACACTTGCATGTTATATAATGTATATGATCAGGGCCACATCTCGCAGCAGCATTTGATACTATTGATCATGCTTTTCTCATCAACAGGTTCGAGAATGTTGTTGGGATTAAGGGAAGAGCCCTCTCCTGGTTCACGTCATATTTGACTGATCGGTATCAGTTTGTGGATTCAGCTTCACATGGTAAAATAGAGTTTGTACTCTTGTACTTGGGCCTCATGCAACCAGACGTAAGTCATCTGACTACATTATAACTCTGGATAGCCTATCTAGCCTAGCCTATCTATCTCACCAAGTACAGATTTAAAGGATCTAGATGTCCTTATTGACGCAGCTCTTATTCGATTCGCATGTAGATGATATCACTAAGATATCATTTTTTCACCTTCAAAATATTACAAAGAAATATGATCTAAATGCACGATGCAGACAAGTTGGTCCGTACATGTATTACTTTAAGGTTAGATTACTTCAATGAATCACTGCATGAGTAAACTCCAGCTAATTCAGAATGCCCTAGTTAGGGTACCAGGCCACTATTACACAAAAGTATTACCACATATTTCTGTACCAGTTGTACAATGCCACCATATGCACCAATATCACCCAGAGTTTAATGAACAGACCAACAATATAATGACATGTTATTAACTATATAACGGTGTAATTATTACATTATTATGTTTATGCTTTTTGCCAGTGAGACTGTAAGCCCTGGTGAGAGATGATATCTGCCTCAGTCAGCTTCCTGTGTTCAGCTACATTTCCCTGAATAAACTAGAAATGTCAGAAAGCCCCGGTTTCCCTTGAAGACATGGAGAATAGGGCTGCCTCGTCAGTTAGTTGATTCTGAATATAAAAATAATATTGATCAATTTAAAATAAAATGTCTCTCCAGCTATTCATTTATTAATCTCTTCACATTCTCTGTGGTTGAGATCTTTCTTCCGGGGTGTGTTCATATGACCAGACTCTCACATACAGAACGTACTAGTTTTCATCTTATGATAACTAACTGTGAACAGAGAAGCTAAGAGAAGCTGTGTCCCATTTTATAAATGGTAAAAATGTATCAAGTTTAATTTCTGCGGCTGAAAATCATTTAACTATTGCCTTCTTCTTCTATTGGAAGACAGTTGAAAACATGACGCTTGTACAACCTCAGAAGTGCAGAAATGAGGAAGTGGTGGATATTTAGTGAAGAGGCGTGAAAAATAAGTCACTTAAGGGAACACAGATGCACTCTCTCTGTCAGAGACACACACACTCAGAAAACAAAGACACAGTGAACCTGCTGAAGAACCTGTTGAAACGCATGCTTTATGATGGATTTTGATAACCAAATGATGAAAGGTGAGCAAATTTTCTGTTTATACTTCACATTAACATCATCAGGTAAACATGTTCTAACTTTGGAGAACATGCTCATGAAAGCAGGCTTTCCTCTTCTGAAACAGATAAATGTATGTCTGATACTGTAGAAGCAGATCAGCTGATTTTGTGAAACGTTCTCCTCATCATGGCAACATCTCAGTTTTTCATAGTTCCCTCATGGAATATTTCAAATATTTGTATGCATATATTATACACACACATGCCACACATCACAGAGAAAACAAGACAAGAGAACATTTAAGCAGTTTGGAGCAAGTAACAGAAACATTTACTGAGAGTAGAAATCATCTAGAGCTCCCATCACTCCTTCCTGCTGTGACTCACAAGCAGCTGGCCAGAGATGAAGACAGAGACAGATGGAAGCAAAGTGTTCATGTTGCTCAGAACCTAGAAATATCCCAGGATTTATTTCATGAAATGCTTTTTTAATGATATTCCATATTGATGGTCACCTAGACACCTATATTCCTGCGTGGTGTTTTGTCCTGCTGCAGATGCTGAGGAGCAGATGGGCTTGACACCCCTTCCAATGCCATGCATCCTGGCTAATCCAGAACACACCAACAAACCTCCAGTCAAACCCAGACGCAGCATTAAATGCCGGCCGACAGCCCAGCAGAGGACACAGACCCCAAATCCAGCAGCCAAACCAAACACACTGGAGGTAAAGGCCACAAAGGTTTCACACAAAACACTGATCTGAAATAAATGGATGCCAACCATCAACAGTCAGTCTAAATATTGAGTTCATCTGAGGCCACACAGTAAACCAGATTCAGGT
The DNA here is from genome assembly GCF_900700375.1 of Denticeps clupeoides. Classification (NCBI taxonomy): domain Eukaryota; kingdom Metazoa; phylum Chordata; class Actinopteri; order Clupeiformes; family Denticipitidae; genus Denticeps; species Denticeps clupeoides. Next base: position 293,768 of record NC_041717.1, read on the forward strand.
TCAGATGGGTTCAGACCATGGTGAGCCTGCTTATTTTCTATTAGGGCCCTGATCCCAATGTCTTGCATCTTAGAAAGGAACATGTTAATGTTCAGTTCTGTCTGCTGGATAATTTTTGAGCAACCTTTGTGCTAAGAACAGATGTGCTTTAAAAAAGTCTTACGGTTTTTGCAATTCATGTATACAAGATGCTGAATGTCATGCACTTTACCCCATACACACTGTGCTAAACTGCTACTTCTAAAACTGAAACAATGCCCAGAGTGTCAGATTATCCCTCGTGGCCTCGCCTTTCTCACTGCTTTCAGCTGAACCACTACTTCTGCTATTTGCTCAGAGTCTGCTGGTTTGTAGTTTACAGACAGACAGAATACAGCAGACTGATTGATTAACTCACTGATTGATTGCTTCCAAAAATCTAAAATCATTTTTAGGCTAACCATTAAATTGCCAGATATTAGCATTTCATCAGCACTTTTACACATACTTGCCAGTTGTCAGACTGAAAAACATGGTAAACATTGAGGGCCAGTTAGGACCATGAGAAATTTGAGAACCCAGAATATAAGGCCAGCAGTGATGAACAAATTTTTCCTAACCAGGGATTAGACAAGATGAAGTGAGATGATGGAGAATTAAACTCTTTTCTCACATCATAAAATGGAGGATGTAGGAGCAGCTGCTGATGTACATTTCCACCTCAACCTTTAAACACAGTCCCATTTCCTCTCAAAGATACACACACACACCCCTGTCATCAACTTCTCCACATCCTCTTGAAGACTATATTTCCTGTTTTTTATTCATTGTATAATTATTCATGTTGTATCTGGTCTTCTGTCTCCTCTCTAACTCTCTTATTTGGGCAATGGTTGCCTAATGAGTAAGAACCCATAATTGGAAGGTTGTGGGTTTGGGTCATGAATCACCAAGGTGTCACTGAGGTCCCCTTGATCAAGGTCCCCACGCACTGAACCTGTCATGGCTGCCCACTGCTCACTAACGGTGATGGTTAAAAGCAGAGGACACATTTAACTGTGAGCACCGTTTCACCATTTGTTCTTTCTGTCTGTCAGATGGAGGTGACGCAGCTGTCAGTGGAGTCCCTCCCCTCATCACTCCAGGTTCAAACTCTGCTGTGGTTCCAGAGGAGTCAGTTGCCCCAACTACACACACACACACACACACTACCCAGCTGGCTTCACGGCTTCACCACACGCAGGTAAAACAAGTCAAATACAGGCACCCGGTGAATCCTGTTCACACACTTTCTATATTCTTCATGCTTATCTGCACACACACACAGGGAAGCGGAGCAGATGCTGAAAGATCATCCTCTGGGATCATTCCTCCTCCGACTCAGTGAGTCCAAGATCGGCTTTGTGCTGTCATACAGGTAGGAGGTCCCACTCGACAATTTGGTCAGTTCAGAACCTTCTCCATCACTGACACTTCTGTGTACAGAGGTGAGGACCGCTGTCGCCACTTCATCATTGAGCAGGAGGAGGATGGTAGGTACCTCATCACCGGAGAGGACATTCGCCACAGCACCCTGGATGAACTCATCACCTATTACACCCACAATCCTGTGGGTCCCTTCAATGAAAAGCTGACTGTGCCCTGTGGGGAGGTGTGTGTGTACATATGTAGGGACTCCTAGACATCCTAGACATCACAAATTATTTCCGGCTGAAAAGACAATCCGCTGTTTACATTTACTGTCCGTTTCAGTGGAAGCTGAGGGAAGAAGGATTTTAAGTATGTGTAATTTTACTAACGATGACTCCACCCTGTGCAGAGTACTGTATTCAGCAATGGCAATGCCAGTCTGGGAGGGAGAGACAGCAGAGATGGACAGAAAGGTCTGGGCCTTGATCCAGCTCCACCCATCAACAAGGTGATTCCTGTACTAATGCAGGCTCCCGGCTCCACTCAGGTGCTCACTGCCACAGCAACAGCAGACTATGCCGTGGTGAAAAAGGTGCTGAAGACCAGCCTTTCCCTGACTGAGAGTCAGCAGACTGCTGAAACAAGGAGCCCTAGTGTGGAGGTGAGGATCATGTTCTCACGCCTACCACATGAACATGCTGTAAACTGGCCTTTTTTTGGTTTTATTGAAAAAGAATCCACCATTTTCACTTATTTACTAACAAAAGAACATCTAGAAACTACTGCAAGCTGTAAATGTTCCATTTCAAATCAAATCAGACAGGAACACGTTTTTTATTTATTTTCTGCATAAGATCTATTGCCAAATAATTCAAATTCAATGAATCACATGTACAACCATGATGTGTGGTCTTCAAGCATGTGATCAGGTAACATAATATTCAAATGAATTCTTCCCAAATAGCAAACCTTTGAGCTGGACCTGGTTAGAAATTTAACAGTTTTAACAGTTTTCTGCCATCCCTCATTTGGTTCACTAGGAACCAATCTGTAGATAACATTCACTTAAAAACTCAGAATCCGTCAGTCTATTTTATTTCTCTCATTAAATAAGCAATTGTTGATCACTGATGGTAAATTTGACATTAAAGCTACACTCCTATAGAAGCATCATCAAACAAATGTGTGCTGAGGAGCACTGGTGTGATTTTATCACCAGGTTCTGAATCCAGGTGCCTCCATACTGAAGGTTGGAAGTAGTGGTGCAGCTTCCACACTGGACACGGAGTTGACCGATGCTCCCTACGCCCGTGTGAACAAACCTCCTCGCTCCACCCCCCACACCGCTCCAGCACCTTTCGCCACCACCACAGTGACTAGCTCTGACCAGCAGTCGATGGACCATGCTGCACCTTCATCTCTACGCTCCTCAGCAGAGCAGAAATACTGGCAACTGGAGCCCCTGCACACATACGAGGAGATGCTTTTCACAGCTTCACGACAGGAGGCCGACTTTTATGCCATAGGGAGACGAAGAGAAGTGGAAGGAGTAAGAGGTGAGGAGAAGAGAGGAGCCTGGATCTGTGCCTCTAAGATGTCTTCCGACCAAGTCGTTTCTGTTTATTTGAGTTCCTACCTCAGATGCAAAGTTCTGATCTGATGTTTCATGTGTTCAGGTGACAGTACAGGACATCACTTGTACTCAGAAATCAACCTCAGAGGAAGCAGACACACCCCAAGCTGCGCCCCTGAGTCTCTACCCGTCATGAACACCCTCAACCAAACACGACCTGCTTCAGCCAGGTTCACATCAAACCTGCCATTCCAGCCACCCCCCCGGTATGCCTGTGGGTACCCACGGGATCTCAGCATGCAGGTAATCTTCATCCTCATTAGTCCTTCTTCAACACTTGATGTGAGTTTTGAAAAAATACTTTCCTTCTCTCTAGAGTTCAGTACCCCTCCAAAATCCCCACTGGCAGCATTCGACGACCTATGATCCCTCAGGCATCTATGAACAGATTCCAGAGAGGTCAAGAGTTCGACCACCTTTACCCTCCCACAACCCCAAACATTGACCAGGTTACAGCCTGTGAAGAAACATTTTATCATTTATTTATCATCATAAATTAACATGCTTTATATTATAATTATTAGATTAGAATGAATCAACATTTTTCATGCTTTATGATTTAAATCATATTCATACAACTAAGTCATAGCTGAATTAAAAAAATTTCTGCAGAAAATAGCAGAAAATTCTGAACCTGTGAGAGTTAGTGTCAAATTATCAAGTGATCAGAAAAGCATTATCTATAAACTTATAAAGTTATTATCTGGTTAACACTAATATTAAACAGAACCTAGGAAATACTTAAACAAATCAATGAGTTTCTTTAACCTATTCAATATTGCTTGCTCATTACAGCTCTACAGAATACAAATTTCTATTATGATTTCATCGGGATACTGGAGCTTTTCCTGTCTTGGTGACTGATATGAAAAATTAATATTGCCTGTACTTTTTGTGGTTTTGAAGGAGAAAATATTGACGTGAGAAAAATGAGTTTTATCATTATATATTTGTATTTGATTGTTTCAGATGAATGTACAAAAGATTGATTTAGATGGATGTTCATTTTAAATAAAGGATTTGTGTTTTTTTAATGCATTCTTCAGAAAGAATGCTTGTTATTCAGTCAGGGACATTTATATACATGAAGCAAAGTGGAGTTTCTGTAGAACTGAAACAATATAAAATTTAGGTTGATAAATAATTGATTTATAAAAATAAGAAAGCAACCTTGATCAGAGCTGTTTTAACCTTCCACACAACACACTTGCATTATCAAATTGCTGTACTGTTCTCAGAGGTGGACAGTAATGAAGTCATTGTAATTTGCTACTGTACTTTACTAAACTATTTCGATCTGGAGAAACTTTTTACTTTAACTCCAGTACATTTCAAGAGGAAGTGACTGATTTTGTCATTGTGATGCACAACAAAAGGTGTCCTCTGCATTTTACCATCATCCTTAGTGAGCAGTGGGCAGCCATGAAAGGTGCATCCTTACATGCTAGGCCAGCACTGGCCAAAAATCTTCACCAGGAGGTGACAATGCAGCTGGTGAGATAACCACTCAACTACAGAGAATTTAATTGAAGAGAACTCACATGTACATAAGTATTCACAGCCTTTGCTCAATACTTTGTCAGCAATTACAGCCTCAAGTCTTTTTGAATATGATGCCACAAGCTTGGCACAGGCCAGTTTTCAAGCTCCATCAGGTTGGACGGGAAGTGTTGGTGCTCAGCCATTTTAAGATTTCTCCAGTGATGTTCAATCGGATTTAAGTCCAATTCACATTCACATTCAGAAGTTGTCCTGAAGCCACTCCTTTGATATCTTGGCTGTGTGTTTAGGGTCCTTTTCCTGCTGAAAGAGCATGATGCTGCCACCATGTTTCACCGTAGGGTTGGTATTGACCTGGTGATGAGCAGTGCCTGCTTTCCTCCAAATGTGACACCTGGCATTCACTTTACTTTACTTTTTTTACTTTACTTTATTTAGCAGACGCTTTTATCCAAAGCGACTTACAATAGGAAGACACCAGCAATTCTCGTTCGATTTCTATAGAATATCGAGTCTACAAACTAAGAGCCCTGATAAGGCTTAGACTTGTCATTGAAGAGCATGCTCGGAGATTGTTGGGTGCTAGACTAAGAAAAATTATAATGTATTTATACATTTTTGTATTGTTTGTGCAATGTGTACGCATGTGCTTGTGTAAGTGTTAGATTTGTCTGTAATATTTTTGGAATAAGAGGGTTTTCACCTTCTTCTTAAAAGTGGTGATAGTCTCGGCTAGTCGTGTGGAGGAGGGCAGGTTGTTCCACCAGCCAGGGACAACAACGGAGAACAGACATGATTGGAATCGGAGACCCCGTGAAGAAGGAATTTTTAGTCTCCTTTCGTTTGCTGATCTGAGAGAGCGTGTAGGAGTGTATCTAGGTAGTAGTGTGTTGATGTAGGAGGGCGCAGTTCCATTTACAGCCCTGTAGGCAAGCATCAAGGATTTGAACTCAATGCGAGCAGCTACCGGGAGCCAGTGGAGGGAGGTAAGAAGAGGTGTAACATGGGTGTATTTCACACCAAAGAGTTCAATCTTCGTCTCATCGTACCAGAGAATTGTATTCATCATGGTCTGAGAGTCCTTCAGGCGCCTTTTGACAAACTCCAGGCAGGCTGCCATGTGCCTTTTACTAAGGAGTGGCTTCTGTCTTTGTGTCCAGTCAACTGTTTTTTTCCCCACAGGTGGACTCAAGGATGATCAGGGGAAACAGGAGCTCAATTTTGAGTTTTATGGCAAAGGCTGAAAATACTTATATACATGTGATTTTCTAATTTTTAATAAATCTACCAAACCGCAAGTAAACTTTTGTCATTATGGGGTGTTGTGTGTAGAATTCTGAGGTGGAAAAAAATCTTTCTACTGCAGTAAAATTAAACTGTGTATCTCAACTTTAACTCAAGTACACGGCTTATATATTTCAACGACCACTTTCTACTGCTCAGGATTAGCTCAAAGACACAATGTTAATAAAAACCACAGTTTATTTCGAGGAAACAATGGTCAGAAGTGAAATCAGGTCATTCTGTTACAGTCTGAACTGAACAAACATGATTCTGACACCAAACTTATTATAGCATTGCAATCATTTTACCCCAATATGGGTAATTCCATTATACATATATATATATATAATAATAAAAAAAAAAAAAAACGCTGCCACTTTTGACCTGCCCCAACCCCTGAGAGAACTGTGGGCTCCATCTTCAGTTCTTCTTCCCCTTGGGCGTGTCGTACTTCCTCTTGCTCGAGTACCACAGGAGCAGTGGAATTCCAATGGAGGGGAGGGTCATAACTCCAAACGCAGCCCAGTCCAGCTGCATGAAGATGAGGAGGAGAATTCAGCTCAAAGTTCAACCTTCACAGGATTCAGACTTTTCAGGTGAGCTCATACTCACGTAGTGAGGCGAGAAACGTCTGTCAAACTCCCTCTGGGCAAGAATTCCTCCCTGACCTGGTGCGCTGGTGTAACCCACCTGGGAGGGAACAGCAGCGCCTGTCACACATTCTGCTAGCAGGCAGATCTTGATTACTGTGTCCTGGAGGACGATGGACTCACCACGACCTGGCCACCCTCCTGAGCCAGATAGCTGACGGTCGCTGAGGTGAAGTTGAAGTAGCCGGCCTTCAGGGGGCGCAACACCACAGTGTGCGAGACGTTACTGGCACTGAGGCAGGCGTTAGGGAAAGACATCAGGACTTGGACCTTGTTCAAATCAATAACTAAGTAAAATGTTGCATTTAGATCTTCTAAACAAAAAAGGATCAGTTTGGGCACAGCTGGGAAAGTTTTAGAGGATACGGGGCGATACGGTCCCATTTGACATTCAGCATTCCAGAGACAATGCCAAAGTCTTCTGGGGGGAAGGAGTCATCTGAGAGTTCAACCTCAAGAGCGGCACTAAAACAGGGACAAAGACAGAAAGAGTATTACACGCTTCTTCTCAGTCTGGTCCTGGCCAGTGAAGGCCTCTGCAGTGTGGAGGAGGATGGAATGTACCTGGTTCCCACATTGAAGATGTTGTACTGCAGGGTCAGGTCTCTCCCCTCCACAGCGTAGCGATTCAGCAGCGACTTGGAGGCCAGCAAGCGAGCGCCGTCCTCTCCAGCTACCAGACCCACCAGACCCACCAGAGCCCACCAACAAAGCAGTCTCATCTGGCAGAGGGAAGCAGGGAGGGAAGCAGGGGGTTAATCATTCAGTACAGTAGAATATCTATCAACCTCTTTTCTGGAGAAATCAACAGAAATATCAGACATTTTGCCTGTACCCGCATATGAAATAAAAACCCGCTTGGCTGTTATAATAATTCATAATACAGCGGCAGCGCTGTAAAAACGACTTTTTAATGTTCAACTCTAACATCTACTATTTATTAGAGATATTTACATCTCTACATCTTACATCTCAGCAGCCGACAAGATCTCATACAAAACCAAGTCCAGCGCTGCAGCTATGCTTACGTGTACTTTTACTCTACACCAGGGTTAACGTAACTACCCCGTTACAACCGCAGAACCAGCATTCCCACGGCTCTGGACACTAACGCTACTGCATGTGCCGTTTAACAAAGGTTTCAAATAAAATAATAACGTCAAAAAGCCAATTTGATCAAAGCGGTAGCTCTCACCTTCCTTCTGTCTATACGTGACGACTGGAGAAGACGCGGCAGCGCATGCGCAGTTACGTTCTGACGCAGTTTCTTCTTCTGTTTTTCTAGTTGTGAGAGAAGAAGCACCACGTTGCCGCCATCTAGCGACAGGAGACGGCAGGAAACCTGTACAGGGACGAAAATGATAACTTATAAAAAAACATTTGTAATGTAAAGACTAAACTAAAAGCAATTTACTAGTAAAGGTGAGATGAAGCCTAACGAGGCATCGCACCACCTGAGCCAAATGGTTCGAGAAAGGGTTAATTTCTCGAAGCTTCATGTGCACACGACACCACCTAAAGGCCAGGTGTATAATTACAAACCATGTATGACCAAATAAATTCTAATTTTATTTGTATCATACACAGTCATACACGGTATGATATACAGTGAAATGCTTTAATTGTTCTAAATAAATGATCACGTATGTTTCAGTGTAATCTGTGTTGATATTTTCACAAAATGGTAGTATTAAATGATATGGCAAGTCGTGTAACTTGGACAATGATGTACAGAACAGGGGAATTTTTATTACATTTTATTCAGAAATAAAAATTTTTGGTTTTAAGCAATTCCTCTCCGGCCTTTGAAAAAAAGAGCCTTTCATATGGCACAGAAGAAAAACGCAAGAGCAAGATTATACAAATTGGGGTCCTTTTTGCCTCTCCCAGTACTCCAGAGTACTCCAGCCTGCTTATAATTGGCTCTGATAAGCAGCGCTGGACCTCCACAGTGGCGTCTGCTGTTACATTCTGTGTCTCCCGTGCCTCCATGACGCTGGTGTTTAAACAATGCCACAGATTGTTACCTAAGAGGAAACCACAGATCATGTTAGTAAGTGTTCTAATAGGAATAATTGATCTCAAAATCTAAAATAATAACTCCAGTGACATCATGAGAGGTGGAAGCCTGGGGGAATTCCTCTGCTTTGTTTGGACCGTATAACAGTAGCACACTCGGAAGTTAGTCGTTTTATTGCCTCAGTGACTTTTGTTTGGCTGAAAAATCCTATTAATTGTGGGTCCAGGAGTGTAGCCAGGGACATGATGCTCATGGACTGCAACATGTGGAGCTTCTCAGTTACCTGATTAGCTGGTCTCCCATTTTTAGGGGCAGTGGTGGCCTGGCGGTTAAGGAAGCGGCCGGTTTGAATCCTGATCTGCCGAGGTTCCACTGAGTAAAGCACTGTCCCCACACACTGCTCCCCAGGCACCTGTCATGGCTGCCCACTGCTCACCAAGGGTGATGGGTTAAAAGCAGAGGACACATTTCGTTGTGTGCACCATGTGCTGTGCTGCAGTGTATCACAATGACTTCACCTTCACTTTACTTTTCTTTTATAGTCCTGTACACTATTAAAGTTTTAGTTAGTACAGTTTAGTGTGTATATAAATGTATATTTTTCTTTCTTTTACGATTGCACTATGGGGGGTCTGTGTGAAACAGCACTTCAATACACGGTGTACTGTGTCAACTGTTGTACTGACAATATACCTCTCTTGAATCTTGAATATTCAGGATACCATTATATATATGGGCTTAAAGTGCAGACTCTCAGTTGTAATATGAGAGTATTCACATCCAAATTTGAGCAAGGGTTTAGGAAGTACAGCTTTTTAAGTAGCTGCCTCTTTCAAGGGACCAAAAGTAATTGGACAAAATAAAAATAAAAAAAAACAGCCTGCATGGACTCTTCCCTCATTAATCTGTCATCAATTAAGCAGTTAAAGGGTCTGGAGTTGATTTACATTCATTTAAATTTACATTTACAGCATTTATCAGACGGCCTTATCCAGAGCGACTTATCAGTAGTTACAGGGACAGTCCCCCTGGAGCACCTTAGGGTTAAGTGTCTTGCTCAGGGACAGAAAGGTAGTAATGGGATTTGAACCTGGGTCTTCTGGTTCATAGGCTACTACTACCCTACCACCCTAGTTGATTCCAGGTGTGGTGTTTGCATTTGAAAGCTGTTGCTGTGAACACACAACATGCAGTGAAAGGAGGTCTCGAAAGGAGGTGAAACAGAACATCCTGAAGTTGGAAAAAAAAAATAAAAATCTGTCAGAGAGATAGCAGAAATGTTAGAAGTGGCCAAATGAACAGTTTTGTAGATTGTGAGAAAAAAAGAGTGCACTGGTGAGCTTGGACTGTCAAAAAGGCATCCAGGGAAAACAACAGTGGAGGATGATCACAGAATCCTTTCCATGGTGAAATGAAACCCCTTCACTCAACATAAAGTGAAGAACACTCTCCAGGAAGTAGGTATATCAGTATCAGTCTACCATAAATAGAAGGCTTCATGAGAATAAATACAAATGATTCACCACAAAGTGCAAACCATTAATCAGCCTCAAAAATAGAAAGGCCAGAATTGACTTTGCCAAAAAACACCTGAAGAAGCCAACCATTGGTGAGCAGTCGGCATGAAAGGCGCCGGGGAGCAGTGTGTGGGGATGGTACTTTGCTCAGTGGCACCTTGGAGGATCAGGATTTGAACCGGCAACCTTCTGATTACATTACATTTACTTGTTTGTATAAAAATAGCTACTATTCCTACATGTTTAAACTCTTGAAATAAATCTTAAAGTCTGCACTTCAATTCTATTGTAGTTTTTTCAAATCCAATGCAGTGGCATGCATTGTGGCAAATCATGAAGATTGTGTCACTGTCCAAACTGTGTCACTGGGCCCAAGTGTGTGTGTGTGTGTGTATATATAATTTCTGTAATCTTGTATTCTCTGTATATGAGATATTAGACTAGATTGTATATTGTTGTTGTTTTTGTACTGTTGTGCTTGAAAGACGCCATCAACTGGAATCAAATTCCTTGTATCCTTGACCAATAAATGCAATTCTGCACATGGTTTTACATATATGAAGAAGTAAGTTGTAAGAGTTAAAAATAAAAAATATATAATTCATCAGACAAGTCAAGCCCTGCCTCATCAGAAAAAATCCTTACACTCAAGTCAGCATAAAACTTAGGTTTTGTAATAGTTAAAATGTATCATTTCATAAAATATGCCATTGTATAAGGGTGTTTGTGTCTGTTCTAGGTAAGCCCTATTTTGCGTGTGCCTGGATTCGTTGATAACATAGTGTGGAATGTTCTCCTATCACAGATTTCCTGTTTCCTGAAGAAATGCTCGAGAAAACGCAGAACAATGGGTAATCTTACGGTTAAAAAGAAAATTCATTATCTCAGCCACTTCCCGTCAACACCCACATTCAATGTTTAACTTCTGCTCGTATCTGAAATCCACAGTTAGTCCTGGGGTATAAATACCACACTCACCCTCAGTCTAAAAACGCCAGGTCACTGAGAAGATGGCACTGTGCGCCCTGACCTTAACATTTCTGGTGCTGCCATCCCTGATTGGTGCAGACACTCAGGCACCGCCTACCCACACCTGCCCAGCGCCTGCTGGTGTCCCTGGAAACAACGGCCTTCCTGGCAGAGATGGGAGGGATGGACAAGAGGGGAGAACTGGAGCACCTGGACCAAAGGGGGAGAAAGGAGATCCAGGTGTGTGTGTGTGTGTGTGTGTGTCTTTACAGTTTTTTGGTTTTTTTTTGCTGTAAAGGGTAAAGTTTAACACTCTTTATTTATTTACCTGTAGGACTGGAAGTCCAGGGTCCACCTGGTAAAATTGGCCCAGTTGGTCCTGTTGGTCCAGCTGGTGCTAAAGGACTGAAGGGAGATCCAGGACCTCCAGGTAACAAGACACATGATGAGAAAGCTGAACCCACATTCTCCAAATGCAGCAACTAAAAAAATTGCATTTAAATTAAAATGTTTTTGCATGTAGGGATGAAGGGACAGGGGTATCCTGGTCCAGTGGGTGCCACAGGTTCACCAGGTCAGCCTGGTCCCAGAGGGGAAAAGGGCAGCCCAGGAGATCAAAACAAGGTCAGGAATGTTACATACAGACCAATATGAATATTTGAATGATTCCTGATGGATCATGTATATGTTTTCCAGTCTGAGCTGCAGAGCCTGAGCTTGAGACTGACACAGTTAGAGCAAGGTGAGACTTCAGTTGTGGTTTTCAGGCCAGGAGACACCGAGATGATTTTATAAATTCACATCTGCTCTGTGTTTAAACTGGGCAGTGTTGGCCTAGCGGGTAAGGAAGCGGACCCATAATTAGAAGGTTGCCGTTTGAATCCCGATCCACCAAGGTTCAACTGAGGTTCCCACACACCAGTGGCCTTTCATGGCTGCCTGCTGCTCACCAGGGTTTTGTCATTGTGATCCACAGCAAGGACAGCACATGGTGGCACACAATGACAAAACGCATCACTTTCAAATGCACAGTGGATGACAGTCAATAATCAAAAATAGCTTCCTGTATAAACTAGTTAAAAGAAGCATATTTTTAAAATATTGATTATGATGATAATGAATGATGTATTATTTTAGCTGTATGATTTAGTCTGCTTAAATTAGATGGGCATAGGATATCAATGTTTTTTTTCTATTTAATAACCGTTATATATGCATTTCTTTTTCTTCAGCTGCTGCATTTAGAACATTCATTAAAGTTGGAAAGAAATATTATGCCTCCAATAACCAAGTGAAGACATTTGATCTTGGGCTGAAGCTCTGCAGAGATTCTGGGGTTAAGCTTGTTTTACCAAAGAACCCAGAGGAAAACCAGGCTCTGGCGAACATGGTTGAATCTATGGCTCACCCAGCTGCATTAATTTCAGCTACAGACAAATCCACTGAAGGGACTTTTGTTGACAGTGACAGGAAACCTTTGACCTTCACAAACTGGAAAAGTGGTGAACCTAACAACTATAAGGGGACAGAAGACTGCACAGTCATGGATCCAACAGGCCTTTGGAATGACATCCCATGTGAATCAGAATTTCTTGTTATTTGTGAGATAAACTAGTGATTAATTGTATCATGCTCATAGAACAGCTTTTGTTCATGGCCTTCTCTGGTTATGTTGTACATAGAGTTGGGCATCAGTGTCATTATTATTATATATATTGCATTATTATTATGACTCCTCAACCACTGGGTGAGTATGAAGCAGTCCTACAGACCTCCGTTCAAAAGATACAACCTAGAAGAAAGACCACAGTACCAGACAGGACAGCTGGACATTCAAATGGACTCTGACAACATTTATTATCATTGCATTTAAGAAAATATATTCACATTAGTCTTTTGTAAGTATGTGTAGATGTCTGATGTCATAAAGGCAATAAAATACAAAATGAAACTGCTTAATTGGAACAGGATTGAAAGCCGCGCACACATAACACATAAGGTGCTTGATTTAAACAAGGTTTTTCATGTGCACACAAGCTTGAGATCTGCAGCACAAAATGAAATTAACTAGATCATATGACAGAGGGGAAAGAATAAAAAGAATCAGGCAGAATATTTCAATATTTCATTACAAATGAGCACCAAATGTAGGATAATCAGTGGAAACATGCATCAATCATTCTGCCAGTCCATAACTCCATAAAGTCAGTGAAACTGTGCGTTGTTTTGGGGGTTTACTGGGCTGCTGATCTGCGTAGCTGAGACTCCAGCTGCGCTACCCGGATCCCGATCCTTGACCCGTTTCTCATGAGCCCTGTGGCTCCACAGTGTTGTTCGAACCTTACGGCCATTCACCAACACACACTTCCTCTGAAATCCCTTCTTCACCACACTTAGTGTCAGAAACACACATCAAAGTAGTCTTTGGAGGAAGTTCCATCAGGAAGTGCATCAGTTTTAATATCAAACTTCTAATCTTCCTCACAGATTCTCTTACTGAGCTGATTTTTGGCCATCATCACATGTCACATGTGGATGAAGTGAAGGAGTGAGTGAAGGCAGCTGGGCCGTGGCAAGCAGGACCTGAGCACCACTCATTCTCACTTGTCCCGTTTTTTTTGTGCTTTTTATTCTGGTTAGACAAGCTCTCTCATTTGCAACATAATTAATCTCTCATTTGCAACAAAAGTAACTACAATAACATAATAATTTTAAAGTGGTAGGGCTTTTAACTGACATAAGTGCTAATAGTGGTCTGGTTAAACCATGACCAGGCAGAACCCTACAGGGTGCTATATCGCACAAGGCTTAGCAACTAAGCAAACAAAGCACATGATCCCCCTTTATCAGCCACAACTGCTTCAAATAGACACACACACCCACACTCACACACACAGACCAGAAGATGGAGAAAGAGGACAAAAGACAGGAGCCACAGGGACAGAGGAAGAACCCTGAGGTGTCCAGACCCGTACACCGAATCCAGCCGCAGCCCACAGAAACACACTCACAACACACATTGGGTGGGTGCTAGAACCTGTGCTGAGACTTTTTCAAAACTTTCTCATGTTTGGCAGGGTCTTTTGTGCTCACTGTCTTATTACTCTACCAAAAAAACACATAAAATCATATTAACATGTAGATTCTGCTTTAGTGCAATATGAATATTGAATATGATTCATGATTAAAGAGCTGGATCAATCACCTGCCAGCATCTCTCATGCTGTACACAGTATGAAGTTGAAGTCAATCTACAAACACAACTGCTGACTAACACCACAGTGCTGACATGATTGTGTAAAATTCTAAAAACATTCAAAATTGTAATTATAAAAATGAAAATTTTTACAAGCCTCATGTCTATCTTCTGTGCTGATCAATAGTTTGTTTTCTGGTATCAATTTGAGGTCAAAGCATTTAATTTCCATTATCAGTCATGTGACTTCCCTAAAGCACTACCTGCAGAGTAGCATGTAATTACTGATGATCATGTGACCTTTTCCCTGTAGCCCATGGAACATCAGGAGATCCTGGTGAATGAGCCTTCAGTTATAATGAATTAATATCTAACAATTAAAAACAGAGGCCATATCACCCACCCGAAAAACACACACACACACACACACACACACACACACTGAATGGGTGTTGGTTTTGGCTTCACTGGTCCCGCTGGCTGCCACATCAGGTGCCAGAGGACCATCCACCATGGACGGGAGTGTGGGGTCATGTTTGTGCTACGGCTCTGTCCTCCACTGTCTCTCTTCCTCTCTTCTACTGGGCATCGGCTTGGGCACCACTGGGATTGTGTGGCAGGGACTCCACGGGGCTGAGCGTGATCTCCACGTGTCCCTGGTCTTCATGAAGCATGGCTGGGGGTAGAGGCGGACCCCCAGGTGCCCTCTGAATCACCATGGTGCGGCTCACCTCCCACGGCTGCTGCCCTGCACTCTGCAGGATCAGCACTGGCCGCACGTCAGCGGCGGTGGCTTTGGACTGCATGACCACGCCCCCATCACAGTGCTCCACCTCCAGTCCTGCAGCATCCTGAAGGCCGGATGGGAGCGGGTCCTGGATGACCAGCTCAACAATCTGGGAAGATGAGGGCATGGCCTTCTGGATCACGCCTCCTGTAGCTTGATGGATGGGGGCAGCAGGTGGCAACGCCTGGGGAAGCGTCTCTTCTGCCCGGGGCTTCCGAGGCCTGCCTCGCTTGCGTTTTGGGGGTGTGCCTGGCACAGAAGGTGCAGTGGGGGGGTCTGGTGTGGCTCGTTTTGAGATCGGTGGCCGGGTTCGCTGCACCACCGATGTCGAAGCTGCAGACTTCACCACAGTGACTGATGGGGGTTTGTCATGTTCGGGATAGGACAGGTTCACTGTGGATGGAATCAGCATGAGCGGCACGCCACTGCCTTGTTGCTGAGTGAGAGTTGTCACGGTGACGGGTAAAACCAGCTGCTTGTCCAGGACAGAACCGCGGGGCAGTAGCTTCCGCATTGGCTTCATGGATGCCTCCACCTGAAGGTCGCGACCTGTTGGCCGACCCCCAGACTCCACACCTCTCTCTGTTTTTTCACTAGGCTGCTGTTTTCCTGACAATGCCTGGTCTTCACCATCTTTGTCTTTCTGTGGACAGTGGTGGACACACATTATTTATGTGTTTATTAAAGTCGGAAGAAGTTCCCTGCGCTCTACCCCTCTGTACAGGAATGAATATATCTTATATTAGGGATTATAATTAACATTTTACCTGTAATCATTAGGAGCATCTGAACAGTTGACATATTACATATGTACATATTTACTGTTTCTACAGACTAATCAACAGCTTTCAGGAAGTAGACCAACAATGTCAGAAGCACTTGAGCACCTCCTGGTGTCTACCTATGAAAGTGATTGCCTGATTATTGGTGTGCGTGTTTACACTATAAATGTGGCACCACACATTTGAAATCTCCTGCAACTCTCAGGAGTTTATTTTACGACTGCACACGATTCAGTGTTTGTTAACTAGATATCATTTGTAGACACAACTCTTGTGCAAGCAGAAGGCATTAAATAAACAAACATATGAGTGTATTGCACATTGTAGAACTTGTTGTCATGCTGATTGGATGCATGCATTAAAAATTCAATATCTTTGATGTCACAGGCCCTTATTCATTTTCAGAAGTAGTATCAGAGGTGCTGGTTCTATACCTTGCTTTCTATTCGGCTGCTCTCGGCCTCAGTCCCTTTGGATGGAGCCACATTCTTCTTATTCAACTTGTGGGGTTTTGCTGGGCCCCCTGTGAGAGGCCAGAAAGAGATGTGAATGTCACATCATATTTCACATTAATTAAAATAAAAGATGCAAGTTTCAAAAAAGTGTTTAAATGTAAAGATTGTATGAACACAATTAGCTCATTACAAATTTGATGCTTTTACACAGAGCCTCATCTATACAAGCCCTACTTTATTCATCATTACCCATCAGACCTGCCCATCACATGGATAACCAGGTGGTGCTGAATTCATTCAAGATTTCTTGACTATTCTGGCCTCCTCCACTGCCACAATAATTGATAATCACATTTTTGCTCAATCACTTCAGAATTTGACTTTTGGCATGTGGTACAATAAAGAAATTAACACTATTAAAAATCTATTTGTGCATGTTGTTTTTCATTCCTTTTCAAATTTGTCCTTTTCTCAGGATTTGCCTCAGTGCCTTTAAGGTACTTCCAAATCTGTTGTTTTGTTTCCAAAACATTCCAGGGTTTTCCTCTCCTTCCACCAATACTTGTTCTCCCTTAATCCTAAGGTCTAATCTCCAAACTTTTACAACTTTATTTTATCCTTGAACACCTTCCCACTCACTAAAGTTAAATTACAAGTGGAACGTGAATTAGGTCTGCAATTTACTGAGGAAATATGGGATGCAGCTGCTGATTACATTAGATAATGTGCGCATCTTGTACATAGGACTCACCTATCAAAAACACAAATCTCCACGCATGTTTTTCGATATCATGTCCAAGATTTATGGGTTGACTATACATCCCTCTCCACTGACCGTCATTTTTGATGTCACCAATATTTCTCTTCCAGTCACCTCTGTGCATAGCCAGACATACTATATCACATCACTGGAAGTCTACTAAGTCTACTTCACAGAGACTAAAAGAAACAATGTTTTTTATAAAGCTGGAAAAACTTCATAAATGGCAGCCTTTCATTTCCTATGTTACTGATTTACAGGACCCATAATCAGAAAAGTGAAGTGAAGTAAGGTTGTGCAGCTGCGCTCCACCTACCGGCCAGCGCTGCAGAGGTGACAAGCTCCGCCTGGCTACAGCGAGGGTCCATGATGTGTTCCTGCACCAAGAAACGGGCGATGTCCACCACTGTATCAAATGAGCGCTTCAGGATCTTCTGAGCCCAGTTACATATCAGCTCACAGGCAGCCTCAGTCACTTCCTGCTTGTAGGTCTGGACCAACTCAGTCAGCTCAGACTGCACGAGTGAAGACAAAAAATCTGTCAAATTCAAGTCGTAGCACTTATGAATAGTGTATTATGCACATTTTTACAGTTTGGAGTGAGATTACATTTATTAGGAGCAGAAATATTATGCACTGTATAGCATCTATTAATTCTGCACAAAATTGTTATTCTATATAGAACTGCAATTTGGTACAAAATCTATTGGTCAATGGCTCTCTATTTTGTTCCCTTATGACCTGGAAATTTAAAAGATAATTGTATAATTTATACAACATACTTTGCCGATGCAAATCATTAATTTTTTTATTATTGTGAAAATCTCAGCATGTATAATTATTCACTCTCTCCACAAGTTTGGCACATCTACACTCTGCTATTTAGCCCATTCGCTGGATGGGCGTCAATCTTTAAGTCATACCAGCGATAAGGCAAAAACAACTATTAGAAACAACGAAATCACTAATTATGCAAACAAGTTTGCGTAAAGCCAAAAGACGTTCTTTCAGCCTAGCATCTCTATCTTGTGAAGTTGGGTTTGTTTTATAAATTAGAGCAGAATAAGGGTGGGTGTTTTTGTTCGTTCTGCATATTTCAGCAAACCCTGGTAACTAAACTCAAATAAATTTACTCCAGAACAGAACACAACACCCTCCAGTGAATCTCGGTTGAATTCAAAGTGTGATGTACGTGCTGAACTCTTACGGGATCGTTCTTCAGATCCAAGTTGGGCAGCAGCGGCATG
This sequence comes from Denticeps clupeoides, assembly GCF_900700375.1. Lineage (NCBI taxonomy): Eukaryota > Metazoa > Chordata > Actinopteri > Clupeiformes > Denticipitidae > Denticeps > Denticeps clupeoides. Next base: position 311,957 of record NC_041717.1, read on the forward strand.
TTCATCACAGTCTTCCTCCGAATCCCACTGTAGCAGTATGTGAGACTGTCAAAGTCAATGCTATCATAACTTCATATTTATCTCCCCTCACCTGTAAATGAGTTTAATGGTGTGGAGGATTCGTGTAACTAATATCTACACAGTAGAATATAAGATGTAATATAGCCACTGTGTTTAAATTTCTCGTGTGTGTTAAGCATTATTTTCTACCATTTACCTGAATTATTGGACGTTTCTGAATTTTTGTCATTATATGGAACATGTTAGTGTCTCAACTCAAAAATATGGCCTTCATTTAGATGTTGCCATGTCTAGCCATGGTAGTAGCCTAGTGGGTAACACACTCGCCTATGAACCAGAAGACCCAGGTTGTGTCCCTGAGCAAGACACTTAACCCTAAGTTGCTCCAGGGAGACTGTCCCTGTAACTACGTAAGTAAGTCGCTCTGGAAAGGGCATCTGGTAAATGCTGTAAATGTAAATGTACTTGTTCATTTGGTATATTCTGTGCTGGAAATTCTTTCATCATGGGGGCAGTGGTGGCCTAGAGGGTAAGGAAACAGACCCGTAATAGGAAGGTTGCTGGTTCAAATCACTTGGTGTGCAGGAAAGAGCAGCACATATTTATGCCGAATAAACAGGTGGATATTTAGAAACATGAAGGATATTTAGACTGTCCTCGGCCACCAAGCCTGCGGGCCTTGATGTTGGGGAAGATGTCTCGAATTATCTTCCCGAAGTTCGCAGCACTCAGAGGTCGATGTTGCAGCTTGTCACAGTGCGTCCTGGAAGAGAAAAGCACAGAAAAAGATTGTTTTTTTTTTACTGGGGATAAACAGCTAATTGAAAAGCAAATTTCAAAACTTCACATCTGACACCATATGAGAGTGTGCATTTTTCCTGATGCAGAATATGAGAAATTTTGAGGGAAAAAAAATATTTCAAAAATCGCTATCAAAGTGCAGAGCGACCCCTCCATTTTAAACAGTCTGGTCGTCGTTTGTTGCGTTTCTAGAAGAAGTTGGATTTTCACCTGTAGGTCTCATAAACGTCCTGCTTGGGCAGGCAGGTGTCTGCATGCTCCTCCAGGTGGCTACGGATCCAGTTGCAGGTGTGCAGCTGGTCAGCTGTGTTCATAGAGCTGGTGTCACTGCTGTGGATCACATATTACATCAGACTGCATCTTCAGTGTCATGCAAACATTTCACAGTTCACTCTTTGTGTTTCTACCTCTTCTCCCCAGCACTTGGACCAGAGGGCAGCTGCAGGTACAGGTAGAGCTTGTCATTGTCTGAGAATCGCTGCACTTCTTGCTGTGGGCATCAGAACAATTTCAGACCTCATTTTAAAAAAATCTAAATTTAGGGAATAATTAGTTTTTTTAAATGTTAAGACTTACCAAAATAGTGTCAACTTTCCCCTGAACAGACTTACTGAAAATGTTAAACAAGAAATAAATCAGTACAATGATCTTACACTGTGACGTGCAATAGTGCTTCAGTTGTCCTTGCTGCTGTTATTATAGAATCCACCACACCTGGTCAGCAGCAGTGGCCACTTTATGGGGTTTGACAATTCTAGACAGGCATATATGAAGGGGCAGGCAGAAATGTGAAGGGGGCACATAGTGAAGACAGAGCCAAGAAATGGGTGGGGTGCTCTTGATAACTGTTTTTGTTGTGTAACTGCATTGCACTTTATCACGCCTCTACCCTAAGACCTGTCCCAACCTGTGTTTTACTAAAATGAAAGGAGAAACCTGTTGAGTGCAGAGATGAAAGCTGGGGGGTGCTTGTGGGATCAAGAAAGAAACTCTTGCCTCCCAGACTAAAACTGGGAGAAAAACAATGGTGTAGTCCCCCGACTGACTGTACAAATACAGATAAATATTTGTTGTTGTAAACAGTTGTTGTTAATTGTCACGAGTAGTTATGAGTTTGACTAGAAATTTGCAGACAAGGACACTGGCTCATTTGCATATGAGCAGTGATTCGCTGTTTAGCATTCAGGAGAAGTGAAGTGTCACATGTGATACACAGCAGCACAGCACACAGTGCACACAGTGAAATTTGTCCTCTGCATTTAACCCATCACCCTGAGTGAGCAGTGGGCAGCCATGACAGGCGCCCAGGGAGCCGTGTGTGGAGACGGTGCTTTGCTCGGTGGCACCTCAGTGGCACCTTGGCAGATCGGGATTCGAACCGGCAACCATCTGATTACGGGGCCGCTTCCTTAACCGCTAGGCCACCACTGCCCCAGAGGAGGGCAAGAGGTTGGACTAATCATCTCATTTGTGATTTTTCAAATACCTTTAACAAACTGTGCTCATATTCACCCATATTTGTGGGTAATTCATTATTTTCTTTCTCAACTTCTTAAAAGTTTGATTTAAGGGGCAGTGCCCCCTCTTGCTCCATCGTAGAGCCGTCCCAGTTGACAGTGAAAGGCACTTGTAAGCATGTGAATAGGAACTTTAGTTTGTTCTTACGAAATGTTGCTCTTGAGTTTCTGCAGGAGCATGCTTGGTTCCGTTTCCACCTCGGACGAGTCCAGACCCCCCACTCTGGGGCTCTCTCGTTTTGCTTGGTCGTCTGCCATGGGCTGCACTCCCTTCACTGTCCAGCCGCATCCACAAGCCTCTGAGAGAACAGAAAGAAGCGGGGTCAGCAGAGGTCCTGAGCCAGTGACCCCAGTGTGTAGAAAGTCAGCTGCTTTACCGTGCACATTTCTGAAACCACCAATATGTCGATGTACTGCTTCTGGTGTTACTTTATTCTGATTCACCGGGTCATGAATCTTCTACTCCTGCGCAGAAACTTTTCAACGTGTGTGTGAATGTTCGTGCTAACACAGCCAGACGGAGCACCAAGGTCAAACCAACCATCAATGAAGTGTGACACTCCCCCCACACCACCACCACCACGCCCGCCCGCCTGCCTGCCTGCACCGACGCGAACCCGGAGTTTCCGCGACACGTAGCCGCTGGCTGCTGCCTGCCTGGCGGACGCGGACCGGGCCGTTCACTTCGACGCTGCGACTCAGGGGTGGCTGGTCGCCGCTGACTGAACGGAACCCGACGCGTGTAGCTCGGCGCCCGCTTTCATTTCGCCGGCGAGCTCGGTCGCGCCATTACGCCAACGCGCCACACACAGCTGCAGCGGGGCCACGAACAGGCCGCTGCGCGCCACTAAACACCTCTGGCGACAAAACACGGACCACACCTCATCTACGCGCATAGCAAAAACACAATTATTCATTTTATCAAAGAAAAGGAAAGTACCTGAGTCAAAGATACAGCAAAAATCTCCCTTCAGATGATTTTATGATTGGACCAGTACGTCATGTCTGCCTGACTACAAAGAAAAGCTCGATTGTCATTGGCGTGCGCGGCTTTTCCTGCTCGGATACGCATCGCAGCTTTAATGTGATTGGAGTAGCAGCTTGATTTTCTCCTCGGAGATTATTCTGATTGGTCGGCGCAGTGCAGTTCTGATATTCCGCCTGACAACACAAACGTGACCTGTACAAGCCGCGGCATGTTTTTTTTTTAAATTATTATTTATTTTTACCTGAGAATAGGGAGGACAGACGAAACAGGCGGGCTCACAAACGTTGATGCTAAACTGTCACTTCTGAAAATATGTGCCAAATACTGTTCTACGATAAGAATAATATGTACACTGCATTTAAAGACAGTGCAGCTGCTAATGTTAACAGTAACAGACATTCTGTCTGCACCCCCCTTCCCATGATTAAAACACCTAAGTTTGAGAACCTACTTTAATTAATTCGTCATAATTATCTTTCTTGCTGGTGACATCCAGTATGTATTGATAAAGGATATTCTGTAGACTATACTTGCACATGACATGGTGTCAGAAATGGTTGATGAACTGACTCTGAAACAGCTTATGACAAAGTTGGGATCACCTGTACTGTTTGACTTCACTCACCCACCAGCGCATTGATCACTTCTGAATGACAACAATGCCTTTATACCCTGCTGTGCGTCACTCACTCAGTTAATAAGAATGGCCAGATAAGAACAAACTAACGCAGTTTAATGGGAGAGGACTGTGGGGAATTTTAAATGATTTCATAGTGCTGGGGAAGGGTCACAGCTAAGGGTTTACCATTGTGGGGTTTTATTGGTAACTGTTAAATGATTTATAAATCAATGTGAGACAATATAATTGAAATGCTTTAAAATGCATAATAGTTTATTATTTGGATGAATGTGTTTGTTAGAAAAGTTTGCGTTAATGTTATTGATTATTGTCTGTTGGATAAATGGTTTGGTGTAGGCTATAAAGACTGACCCAAGTGGTCAGAGAGGGTGACTTGATGTTTATTATTTTTTTTTTTTTTTTAATGTTTTACAACCACAAACCTCATAAAAACACCTGAGTGTAAATCAAACTGCATCCATTCACTGACCAACTCAAGAGGGAGGCTGATTGGGTGTGGAGAGAGGTCAAAGCCTTCCTTTCATCAGGAGCAGATTTACTAAAACAACATAGAGTCCAAAAGCCAATTAGCATTTGGTTCTCAAAATCTGTTGTATTCAGAGAAAGGGTCATTTGAAAGGGAGTGCCTGACATGTGGGCATGCAAGAGATGTGCAGACTATGTGGTCTCGTAATTGTTTGCCTTCACTTCCTTAAAAGCTTCCACTTCCTCTGTCCAAGTCAATTTGTCATGTGCTGCCAAAGGCTGATACACATGGTGCACACAATGAAATGTGTGCTCTGCTTTTAACCCATCACCCTTGGTGAGCAGTGGACAGCTATGACAGGTGCCCGGGGAGCAGTGGGTGGGGACGGTGCTTTGCTCAGTGGCACCTCAGTGGCACCTTGGCAGATCGGGATTCAAACCGGCAACCTTCTAATTAAAGGGCCGCTTCCTTAACCTCGAGGCCGCCACTGCCCCAATTCTTTAACGTATGTCTTTCAGTCAGTTGTGGTTCAATTGTCAATTTTTTTTTTCAAAAGCACAATATACACAATGATTCACTAATTTACTAATAAAAGCAAAGCAATAACTTTTACCCAACACATCTCTATCCAGTTGCAAACAGACCACAAGCCATTGGTGCCCCATATAAACATGAACAACCTTTTGTGATTCTATGTAGCAAAGCATGTCCCTGTGAAACAGTTAATAGTTACTGAAGTGTGTAATAGGGAAAGTGACCAAGAGATACAAGTACATGTGGATCCGTGTGACACCACAAAAAAACTTGGTGAGATGGAATGATAGAACTGCAAAAGATCTTAGGCTAAATCTTAGGCAGAAAACGGTGGCCATCAAAGATAAAGGTGCTACCATCTCTGTCTACACATTACTCCTCAAGAGCACACTTTTCTGAAAATGATCTCTGCTGCACTGAAACCCAGCATACAGCTGTACAAGAGACACCAAGAACTGAGAAGGTGCCAAGCATGAGCCAGGATGGAGGTGGGTTGTCACGCTACAGTACTGTGATAACTCAACCAGTGTCACCATGCCAGCTCTACATTGAAAATCAGTCTACTCACAGACTTGAACACTTATTACTTATGTGGCAGTGGTGGCCTAACAGGTAAGGAAGTGGACCTGTAAGACTTCCAGGACATCCCAATGATGCTTGATTGAAGTGAGATCCGGAGAATCTGGACAGGACAACATCTCAAACCATTCTTGAAACATTTTTTCAGTGTAGCAGGGCTCATTATACTCCTAAAAGAGAGCACTGCCATCAGGGAATACTGGGCTGAACTTGGTCAGCAGCAATCTTTAGGTAGACTGTTTGTGTGACAGCAACATTTGCATGAAGGTGTGTGCCAACGTTTCCCAGCAGAACATTAACCAGAATCACACTGCCCTGACCAGCCTATGTTCTATAAGTAAGTTGCACACACAGACCAATAAACATGATGTAAAATAATTAATCAGACCAGGAGACCTTCTGCCATTGTGCTGTTGTCCAGTTCTGATGCTCATTTTAGGAGCATTTGGGGGAGGACAATGGCCAGCTGCACAGCAAACCGTGATTCCCTTTTTGTCCAAACACACATGAACTGTTTGAGAAATTACAGAAGCTCTTCTATTACCCAGAATGTGCCAAAAAAGCATGTGCCATTGAACTGCATCTCCTGCATTTTGAACAACTAACATTGATCTAGCTTGTGTCATTTCCAAAAATGGGTGGCCTAGCGGGTTAGGAAGCTGACACCGTAATCGGAAGATTGCCAGTTCGAATCCCGAACTGCCACTATGGTGCCTCTTTGCAAAGTACCCACCCCACACATTGCTCCCTGGGTGCCTTTCATGGCTGCTCACCAAGGGTGATGGGTTAAATGCAGAGGACACATATCATTGTGTTACCGTGTGCTGTACATCATACTGACTGCCTCTTCAATTTCACTTCATGGGTGCTACCTGCCTAAATAAATCTCAGTAAATTCCTTCACTTTTTCCATATATATATTCAGGTTCAGCATCCAGTGCTTTTATGTAGCCTACTAATCCTACATTGGCTCTTAACAACTCTGCTGGAAAATTACCCATTAATGGTAGCACCATGCTGGTAAGGACACTGCTTGAGACCAAACCAATCGTCTGTACAAGATCAGGCTAGATCTATGTTAGCCCTGTCCACTTATTTTAATAGGTCAGCTTGACCCATTTAAATAAATTGTGAAATATTTCAATATGACACAATTAATTAATAATATTTTAAGATCCAGTTTTTCCATGTCATATTGAATAAATTAATGATGTTTTAATTTACATAGTTATTGGCGTGTTTTATTGTTTAATTATTTATTGTTTTATTTAGTTAGCTTTGGCGCTCGTTTCCCTCCATACAACATTTCCTGCAGTTGAGTTCTCGAAATTTCCCTGGCTGCAATTCATCTGCGTGCCGTTGGGCGGCAGCAGCGGCGTCTCCGCGGTGATTTTACAACGTGAGGATGCGCGTGATGTCATTTCCGCACATTTTCGACATGGACGCTGGAGGCCCGAAGCTGAGTTTCTGGGAGAATGGACCAAAACCTGGTCAATTCTACTCGTTTTCCGCCAGCAGCAGCAGCAGCACAGTTCCTGGATGTGGACCCGTCAAACACACGCTGTAAGGATTAGATGTGTGCAATATGTGTGGGTGAAGGAGACGACATCGCTTTCGGTTTTGTGTTGTTCGTGCTGCATCATCATGGAGGAAAGAACCGAGCGCCGCTTCTTTATTGAATCGCTTCTATTTCTTCTCCTCGCGTCCAGTTTTTACCAGGATTCGTGCATAGTGTTGAGCAGTATTTTAATCTCCTAAACGTATTGCATAAACCAGGACTTTTCTTTCGCATCATTTCCATCACAATGTCTTGCGTTGTGCTGTTAAACTGGTTTAGGCTTCTGCATTTCACACAGGTTCATTCACTGGTACGTTTAGATATGTCAGAAATCAATATTTTGATATTTAACCCTTGCATTACTCAGGTTAATTGTTAAATGCAAAAGACTTATTTCCTCATTCACAATGACAATCACTTCACTTTTACTTTTTTTTGCATTTTTAAAGCATTTCACAGTTTGACAGTTTGTGCCAAATAAAATGTTAATTTTGTCAATTGATTGGCTGCTGCGATGTGTGTGTCTAAGTTCACTTAAATACATGACTGAGATTTCTGGGTTTTTATTTAATGAGGAAGAGCAAATCCAGTGAAGCTCTGATTGTCTGTCTAAAGCAGAACCCACTGCTAACTTTACTTAGGTGTTTTTGTACACGTTCCTCCTGTTTACATCCCAAAGACATGTTTTATTGGCGTGTGGTGAGCAGATGTCTGCCTGCGTTTTCCCACAGAAACCCCATGGTGACTGGCACGTCCGTGCTGGGTGTCAAGTTTACTGGAGGAGTCGTTATTGCCGCAGACATGCTGGGCTCATACGGCTCCCTGGCCCGCTTCAGGAACATCTCTCGCCTGATGAAGGTCAACAACAGCACCATTCTGGGGGCTTCTGGGGACTACGCTGACTACCAGTACCTTAAGCAAGTCATCGAGCAGATGGTGTAAGTTTTTAAATCATAAGTGTCAGTTTGGCCTCATTGGGCCATCACTAGAAGTTTCGAAGTGCGAGAATAATGCCATGTATACTATTTGTTCAGTATTGATGAAGAGCTGCTGGGTGACGGACACAGCTACAGCCCCAAAGCCATCCACTCCTGGCTGACCCGTGTCATGTACAACCGGAGGAGTAAAATGAACCCTTTGTGGAACACTGTTGTCATTGGTGGATTCTACAATGGTGAGAGGTGAGTTTTGTTTTGTTTTTTTTTTCTTTTTTTCTCCCCTAGTATACCCCGCCTGAAAATGGGTTTCGCTGCCGGCCTTGCTACAGTGAAGTACCTGATATTTGAAAATGTTTGGAAATAACTTGATCATCTCTGCTTCAGCTTCCTTGGTTATGTTGATAAGTTGGGAGTTGCGTATGAAGCCCCAACAGTGGCCACAGGATTTGGTGCCTATCTTGCCCAGGTGAGTGTTCTGAGTTCATGTCTGCATTACTGTACAGACAGGTGAGGTATTTGCATGTACTGTCTTATAAGGTTTACTGTAGATTAATGTTTTCTGACCTGGCAGCTATGTATACAGTATTTCTTGTCAAAAGTTTGGACACCCCTACTCTAGTGTTTATAGAGATGAAGATGGTGCCATTTTCAGGAATCGAATGCAAGAAACATATTAAGTATGTGTTGTGTCAGGAGAAATTGAAGTATGTTTGAATCATTTTTTTCCTTTTTTTTTATTTTGTTTTTATTAATAAACCTTCATGGATACTTTGTTCACTATTGTCATAATCAAAAACTGATTGATGAGATGCTCATTAACATGAATGAGTGATAAGAATAATTAATCAATAAGTAATCGGCATATACCTTCAGGCCCAATGGAAACTGTCCCCGTTGTCTGACTTAAGGTGGTGGAGAGAAGACACGAGTGTGAAATGCTTCCATCACAGCAAAAACTCCCTTATTTGGAGACACCCAAATGTTAAAATATTTGCAATTTTGTTTAATACATAACCTCACACATATTATTTCATAGTCCTGTGTTTTTCCCAAGACCCATAATCGAGTAGGGGCGTCCAAAACTTTGACTGGTAGTGTATGTCAGAATGAATGTCATTGGGTGCATTTGATGTTTTGTATAGATTTATGTAAAGAAACTTTTGAACAATTGGAACATAATTATATGTTTTGTGACATGATGAATTTGGTCTCCAATGACCATTTTGTTTGCAGCCCCTTATGAGGGAGGTGGTAGAGAATAAGGTGGAGATCACAAAAGATGAGGCTCGGGCCCTGATTGAGCGCTGTCTGAAAGTTCTCTACTATCGTGATGCTCGCTCCTACAACCGGGTAATGTGCTCAGCTTCCTACAGAGGAGCAGGCGGCATTGTTCCTATGGTTTGTGGTTAAATCATGAAATGTTTGATTTTTGTTCCTACAGTATGAAATTGCCATCGTAACTGAGGAAGGGGTGGAGATCATTGGACCTCTGTCTTCAGAGACCAACTGGGAAATTGCACATTTGGTCAGGTAGGGTGATGACCTGTGGCTGCAGATGTGGAATCAGGTGTGTGGTGTACACAGGACACCCATCCTGCCCTGCCTCCATTATCCGGCCAGAGTAATTGATGTTTAAGCAAATTTCCTTGTCCACTAAGTAAAATAGCCAAACACTTCCACCTGGGTGCATCTCTGATAGTGTTTTCAGCAGACCACCTTAGTTTTTCATGAAGTAAGAATTAAGGTTTATTCTGATTGATTTAGTGTTTCTTACACATTTCTGTTGTTAAACCTGTTTCAGTTCAGGGAGAGAGTGACATTAGTTCTTATGAAGATGGTCAATAGAACCAAAGTTCAGTCTACCTTTCTGAATAATGTGTGGTTTGTGTTGCAGCGGGTTTGAATGAAGTCTGAATCTGGACTCCTGACCTCCCCACGTCTCATCTGGTTTTTTTTCTGTCTTTTGTAAACAATAAAAATATGTGCTCTAATCAGTTTATTAATCTATTCTTACTATTTGATTGATTACATAAAGAGCCACAACACTTTCCTCAGCTCAGCTGGCTGATCCAGGATTTCAAAACTGATCCAGGATTTCTTAATTGACTAAAGATGTGCACACAAACACATACATTAATAAACTGATGTCCCAGGTTATTAATAAATCATTGTTTAAAGAATTAACAATCTGCAGTGATTGGTTTTCCTGACTACATGAAGTCAGTCTTTCACCTTCCATTCAACTAATTAAAAGAATGAACACAACTCAAAATGGGTTTAGGCATCACTGGCATCCTCACTGTTATTAGCTTATTGGCAGAGGCACTTTAATGTTTATCAGACATAAAAGACATACTTTACAAAATGTTGCACAATACTCCAAATAATGTACTCAAATCTGAAAAAAGGAACGCTGATCATTGTGAACACAATTTATCAGAAATAAAAGGTTCACATTTCCAGTTCCTCTCCTATGTTCCTCACATATTCCACAATTCATTTCCTTTGAGTGACTTGGACCTAAGAACAGCCTGCAGAATTCACCAGTTCAGGTTGAAGGTTTTTCAAAGCCCTGCTTTGTGTTGTTGCAAGGTTTCCAGGCTCCACCTCCTGTACATCTGTCGTGACGAGTGCCCACGTCAGGGCATGCCTCATCTCTGCCACTGCCTCCCCCTGAGCTCTCTCACTGCTTGCCACTTGAAAAGATCGCTGCAGAAGCTCCGGCTGAGAGCTCAGGGCCTCCAGGAACTCAGCCAGCCATCCGAGCAGCAACAGTGCCAGGTTAGGTGGAGCCATCAGAAGATCTTGCGGGGAGCTGGTGACACGCTGTACCCACCTGGCTTGAAGGTGTTCCCTCAGCACCGGCCCTGCACAGGCCTCCAGGGGCAGCAGGCGGGCCGAGCAGCAGACAGGGACCACAGCGGGCAGTGTGTTGCTGCTGTTCAGGGCAGCCAGGAAGTCATCGTCCAGATGTCCACGATAGGAGTCCATGAGCAGCAGGCCCTTCCCCCCGGCGCTGGCGTTCACATGCCAATGCCACACCTTCTCCATCCACAGCTGGAGCCGCTCGCCATCTGAGAAGCCTTCACCCTTCACCTCTACGATTATCGTGGAAGGGACAATGGCCTCAGGATCAAGTGGTGCACACTTCAGAAAGGCTACAGGGGGCAGCAGTGTTCCATCAGCCAGTGCGGCCAACATTATGTCCATCAAGGGATGTCCAGAACCTGTGAGCTGGAAAGCTGAGACAAGAGACGACGAGGTGGGTGATGAAGACTGTGGCTGAAGCAGTTGGTCAAAATCCACAAAGACAGGCATCTCATCCACCAGACCAATGTCAGATAAACGGAACATCTGCATCGTCTTTTGCTTTTTCACAAAATTAATGAAGGAATAGACATTCAACTTTGCATTTTGGGGAAGCACACATTCCCGAATGCCCAGTGTCTGCATACTCAGGTCATGGTGCACAAGGAAGTCCACTGCCCATTCGTAGGAGATTTCAGCAACAGTACCACCAGTTTGTGCATAGTCCTGCACCTTCTGGAAGAAGTTCTCCTCGTTGACTGGCAGCTGCTGTTCATGCTGGGCCAGGACCCACTCCACCAGCAGGTCAGCCATCCAGGGTGACACCCACTCCTGGTCCCACCTGGGCTTCTGCTGCTTCCACTCGGAGAGCCAGCCTTGGATCTGCTCAGGCTTGGTGTGGAAGCAGGAAGCGGCCAGAGGAACCCCACTGCACAGAGCCAGCAGAATCATCTTTAGCTGTTCAACTCTTTCAGAACTTCCACTGGTCAGATTCCCAGTTGGTCTGGGTTCTGTCACTGAAGCTTCTTTTGGCAGGATAGGCACAGGTTTATCCTGATTCTCTTGGGAATTGTGTCTGTAGCCTTGCAGGGCCACTTGGTTCCTGAAAGTGAACTTATGTTCTTCCTGAAGTCTATCAAATGGTATGAAGAGAAACCTGTCAACGGACACAATAGTCATTACGTGGCTTACATTTATACAGATCTAAACTGGGAATAGCTAAACCTATAAAACAAAGTCATACTATATGAAACAATATAAAACTGATAAATTGATACATAACGAATACCTTGTATATCCTCGAGAGAAGCCCTCTGCACAAGAAAACAAAAAGAAATCAATATATTGAACATACGCGCAGAATGGTGAACTGATATTCTGATTCTTAGCGGTTATGGTAGAACCTTATTTTTTCCAAATGTAGACTTCTAGTGTTTAAATTCAAAATATTAATACCGCACACCAGCGCAACAATCAAAAAACCAAATAAACATCAGATTTATTTCCTTCACTTCATCCTGCCATTCCATTAAAATGGGGATACAGGTCAATACAACCAAAAATTGATGAGCATCAAACAGATCAACTTCAAACATCAACTTTGTCCCAGTTAACCTTGTGCCAACAGCAGGTGAACTGAAAAAAGAACTTGTCAAAATAGTTCTCAAACAGTAACATAATTATGCATGATGGAAAAAGAAATACATTTCTAGCTGCATATTGTAGCATGTTGTGCAGCTTTGAGGAAACTGAAATCATATTCAAACCACGCTAATGCTGTTCCTCCACTTTAAATGTGAAAGCAAACCAGGAAAGCAGTTTAGCTCAGTCCTACCTTGGGGACGCTTGACACTGGCATAATGTTCTGGCTTCTCCAGGAGGTGCTTTGCCATCACATCTCCTACCTTTGTTGTGAAGTTACAAAGCATGCACCAGAGATCATCTCCCCTGCTGACACAACCAGCAGTCAAAACCCATGTCCACTAGGGCTGTGCAATATGGACAAAATAATCAGATTGCGATTTTTTTGAACGAATGTTGCGATTGCGGTTTTATTTGCGATTTTGGCAACTGTTTTTGCTTTTTCAAACAAACTACATACATTCTAAATGTATTCAGTGTACAAGAAGTGCATAACAAAACATTTCGCAATGAAATATAGTATTGTGGTTAATAAACAAAACTGTAGTAAAATTGTCTTTAAAACAGACAACATAAAATAAATTAATATTAACTAACCTCAACTCTAGTTAATAACCTACTGTACAGAGTAGTACTTACTGCTTGATAAACAAAACTGTAATAAATTGTCTTAAAAAGTCATAACAATAAATAAAAAACAAAAACTGATTTCTCTTAAAGATTTTTTTTGCAAGAAATGAGTGCGAGATGGCAGCTGGTATCTTTTGTCAAGTGTTTGAATTAGTTGGAAGCCATCTTCACTGATGCGCAGGCATCATATCTTTGCATATATGATAGTTGATTGCGTCGATAATTTCTTTGTGAATTCCCACCGCTTGCACATGCTTGAACAATGGATACTTGTTCAGTCTGTTCGGGCTGCCTTTGTGTGCTTTTGATTTTTTTCGATGGTTTTTATGACGCGGTTTTAAGTGTTGGAACAGATTTGTAGTATTGCTCCGTTTCGTTAGAATAATCATTTCACAAGTCTTGCAAGTTACCTTGCTCTGTGACACCTCCTCTCTTCTGAATCCAAAATACTCCCAAACGACTGACGTTGAATTTCTCTTTGGCACCAAATCATTTTTATTTTGACCTGCATCCATATTTTATGTTCTTTTCTCCCACTCGCCTATTCGGTTCTCCCGATCAGCTTCGTCGTGTGCTCTGATTGGTTAACATCTTTCTCCTGCTCAGCTTAGCTGTAATGGCCCGGTGCGCTGTGTCAGCTCTGATTAGTTAACATATTAAAATCATGCGCACAAGAACATATTCTGAATAAAAATCTAAATAAATGAATGGATAAAATTGCAGCCTTAAGTGGTTTAGAAATCGCATGTGCTTAAATCGCGTTTCTTTGCAATTACGATTAATTGCACAGCACTAACGTCCACCTCAACAAAGAGACATCAGCAGAAGCACTGCTGAGAGGGTTACCTTGTGCACGAGCTGAAGATGGCATGGTATGTGGTTGAGGAGGCCACCTTCCGGGGAATGTGGTTGCTGTGTTGAATGAAACAGACGCATCTGACCTTGTGTCTTTATATGCAAACAGTCATTTAGGCTTGACTTAAATTCAGCACACACACTCACTTGATCATGTGGTTGGCGTAGGCCATGGAGCAGCATGTACCGAAGTGACAGAGGGAGCAGTGCACATAGGTAGGAAAATGTGTGGAATAGTCTGGAATGCTGAGGGAGCATTCCAGACAGCGGTCATTGTCACCTGGCCTCGACAACCTGTGGAAAAAAACCCAAAACAAAACTATATTCCTCAAGACCACTGGAGACGCATGTGACTGCTTTTCCTGGTGAAGGTCCAGGTAAAGGGAGAGGGTCGTGTCAGGAAGGGCAACCGGCATATACATTTTGTGAGACAATTCTTTGTGAGACAACCAGACTGGCTGATCGGCTATGGTGACCCCTGACGGGAGACGATACTCCAATTTACTACAGCATTAATGACAGTATCGCTCGCACTCAACTTGCCATACTCTACACATTTTATTATTCTTAGCATTTTAAGGATTATCTTCTACACAATCTGTATATGGTGAATCTTCTGTAAGACTGTTATTGTATATTATATAGTTTTATTTAACAATATATTATCACGTTGATGTTTCCAGCCAATTAGGTATCGCTTTGTTTGGGGGTTGGATTGGGAAATTGGACTCTTTTGTATTGTTACCTTTGTAAATGCATATTCTTTACTAAAAAATAAAATAAAAGCAACTCTCGCTCATCCTGAAGATTCCATGCAAAAAAATTGATCATAGTTACGTATAAATCAAGCTACTACTCCTTTCTTTAGAGTTGAGCAAAATGCAGTGAAGAGGAAACACACTTCCTTCATCCTGCTGTTGGGAACAACAAACAAGCAATCTTAAAAAACTTATCCTGATCTATCAACCTACCACGACTGCTCAGGTTTTTAAATAAAGAAACACACCTCTGCTTCTCAAACTTGGCGAGGAAGTCATGCATGTTCTCCACTGGTCTCTTCTTGGTGGGTGTGGTCTGTTTTGGAAGGTTTTGGGCTGCTGGTGGTGGAGGAGGCAACAACTTCTGTTCTGCAGTTGTTTGGCCAGAGGTGCTAATGTGGGCATCAAAATCTGGAGTCATCATCTGTGGTTGGAGAGTCTTATATGTCCTTATGGTGAGCTGTGAAATAATAACACAATGGTTACACGTATACATACGTATACACACCCACGCACACACACACACACACACTACAAAACATATCCAAACAAATCAAGTAACTGCTGTTACTTCAGTTTCTTGCAATCACAAATGCTGTCAGTCCTGTTGATGCAGTGAAGTGTTTTTCATGTGGCAGTGGTGGGCCTAGCAGATAAGGAAGCTGATCCGTAATCAGAAGGTTGCGGGTTCAAATCCCGAACCGCCATGGTGTCATTGAGGTCCCCTTGATCAAGGTACTGTCTCCACACACTGCTCCCCAGGCGACTTTCATGGCTGCCCACTGTCATTAAGGTGATGGGCTAAATGCAGAGGACACGTTTTGTTGTGTGTCACGTTTTGTTGTGTACAGTATTTGCTTTGTATCATGATGACAAAAACAATCTCTTGTTCAGATCACATGCACTTCATAATTTCTGTTCTTAAAACTGCTCTTAGGCCTGCTGCAGTTATTATGCAATTACCACAACGTCAGTATATAAAAAGATGACCGTGCATAATTTAGCACAATTGTAGTCTTCTTTATGCTAAGAAAACACATTTTAAAAGATCAAATCCAAGATCCATCCTACATGACTAATGGGACATTACGAGTGATCACAGCATTATTAGACATGATGCTGCTAGGTGGATAACAGTCAATAACACAAAACATACATAACTTACTTTTGTGCCCGGTTTGAGTCCCTCTAGCTGCTGAGGCTTCTGGTGGGTGTTGTGGTGCATTCTGTGGTCTATGCGGTCCTTCACAAACAGGAACTGAAGACGGCACTTATCACAGTGCAAGACTGACTTTTTCTGCACGTAACCATATGTGCACACACCATTATTTAAAATCCATTTATTTTTATTATCTTTAAAAGAGCTAAATTCTTTGTAAACCCAATTTGAAGCAAAGCCCAGATCATTTCACTCAAAAGCTCACAAAAACAAAAACATTGAAACCCAAATCACTGATGCCCTCTTTTCACACCATGGTTCAAACCTCGGCTCTGACCAGGGGAATTTGTTGCTGTGTGTTTAAATGTAGTGTAATTATTATTTTAACATACACAATAAGAGTATTGATATTAGGAATAAAATGGCATTCCCTGCCTATGCTACTTAATCATGGTGCTACTACTCTTTTGATAGGGTGGTAGCAGCCTAGCGGGCCTATGAGCCAGATGTCCATGAATTAGCACATCTAGCACACTTACTTCTATTGTTGCCCTGAGTAAGACATATTAACATTTCGGAGATTCTGTTATCCTAGGAGACTCACAGTCAGGACAATCAAGGCAACCCGGAGTTGTATTGAAACAGTTAAATACCTGGTGTCGTATGTAATGCAGCTGGTATTTACTGCTGGTCTTGAACACTTTCAGACAGTATGGGCACAGCAGGTACGTTGTGTTGGAGTGGACCTCGTTAAAGTGGCAAATTATATGTTGGTAGAATGAAGAGCGAAAGTCACACACCTGCACAAAGGACAGTGTCAGAGATCAAGAAGACAGGCATGGGGTTGGATACTAGATGACTAAACAGCCAGAATACCCAAGTGAGGTCAGTATTGTTGTAAAAGAAACTACAGAAAATGTTGTGGTTGGAGCCACATTACCTGGCAGATGTAGGGCATCTCTCCTGGTTTATGGGAATTCTTCATGTGCTGAAGTAACACAGGTTCACTTTCATACTCCCACTCACAGATCTTACACTTTCCTGTATGAGAGTGAGAGAGGGGGTAGCCCAACCTGTCAAGAAGTGCATTATAGTCTGTGGTGCATTGTGGTGAAGATCTGGGATGCTGTAGACTCACTGGAGGACTCTATTTGGCTGTGGACACCTTCCACATGGCACTGTAAGGTGAAAGGTGAAGAAAAGACCCGGAAGCAGTGCTGACAGTTGTTGTGGGCATCGGTTTCCCTGCTCTGCTCTTCTGACTCCACATGCTGTTTCATATGAGCCATCATCCTGAGGACAGCAGTTTCAGAAAATGACATTTGAAGTAAAAGGTGAAGTCAAAGTGATTATTTGTCACATGTGACACACCACAGCACCTATTGCACACAGTGACCTTAGTAATCTCACGACTGGATTACTGTAACTCCCTTCTAGCTGGTCTACCGCTATTCTCCGAGCCTCCAGTACTGCTCAAATGGTTTGCTTACTGGCACCTTGGTGATTCGAGATTCGAACAGTCAAGCTTCATATTACGCTTTCACCAATTCACTTTTTGAAAGTGAAGTGATTGTCATTGTGATACACTGCAGCACAGCACACAGTGCACACAACGAAATGAGTCCTCTGCTTTTAAACAATCACTCTTGGTGAGCAGTGATGAGCAGCCATGACAGGCGCTCGGGGGAGCAGTGTGTGGGGATGGTGCTTTTGCTCAGTGGCACCTCAGTGGTACCTTGCCAGATCGGGATTTGAACCTTCTGATTATGGGGCTGCTTCCTAAATCGCTAGGCCACCACTGCCCCCTTGTTTGGGGAATTCACGATCATTCACATATAAATATATATTTAAAAAAAAAGTTTTATTTCTGTGCATGTGACTTTCTCCTGTGTGCTTTCTTATGTACAGATGTGACATTTTTAAAAAAAGTAGATACCTCAGATTATTCTTCATCTTCCTGTCACACAAATTGCAGCGAAACGGCACTGCTTTATCAACGGGGGTCTTCAGGACACCACTTCCTGGGTCCAGTCCATAGTAGAAATCGTCTAGCAACATGATAAGTTTCCCATCGGGCCCCGCCTGCAGGTGCCCATGGATCGGACCCTCACCCTGCACCACCGTCTGAGTGACCTTTGGCGGTGTGAAAACACCAGCAGTCCTGTGGCCACCCCTGGAAAAGCCAGCAACATCACTAGTCCATTTGTGCCGCATAGAGCCACCCAAGGCGTCCAGGCTCCGAACGAGCTTCGTGTTACACATCTGGATAAGAAAATAATCAGTATTAAAGGGTTGGGAGTGAGCATTTAAACAAAGTCAGAAGGTGCAGCTCAGTATCTATTCAGTATGTGGACATGGAAAATAATCTAAAGACATATAAAATTATAAATACTCTCAGTACTACAGTACCATTAAAAAACCTTTCACATTTGAAAATAAACTAGGCCTTCAGCATGGAACAGTGGGTATACAGCACATTTTTGATGTGTATTGGATAGGCTTGTCACGATACTGAAACTTCTAACTCGATACTGTAAGATGGGATGTCGCGGAGCCATGACATTTCTGTGCCTTTGTTGTGCATGGAGATTCAACACCTCCGTTTTTGCATGCCTTTGTCGAACATTTGCCGGCCCTCCTCCGAGCCAAACGTGTGAGGTGCCGGCCGTCTGGACCGCCTACTCTCTTTGTCTTCCCCTGACGGGAGGCACCGGGGGCGTGACGTCAGAAACAACAGGTTCTGATTGGTCTGTGACAGCTTCCTGTAGGCCAGGTGTATAAAGATCTGTTCACATGTGGGGAAGTGACTTTTCTTTCTTTCTCAGCTGTTTTTCCATCGGAAGCCTTTCGGCTTCCGAATCTTTTTTCTCCTCCCATTTTTCTCCTGGATCAGGTGATGTCTCTGAAACTTGGTTTAGGCTGTGCTGTCCTTTTCTATCTTTTCCTTCATTTTCTTTCCTTCATCGTCTTTCATTTTGGTTTTCATTTTGGTACCTTTTTACATACAATAATCACATGTTACTGCAATAATAATTTACTGGTGTTACTAAATTAGAAGCTGTTCATCTTTTAACCTCTATTGTGCCATGCCTCTTTCTGCCAGGTAACATCAAGTTGGAGTGGTTTGAATACAGTGCTTTTGTGTGTAGAGAGTTTTTTACTCTGTTCTCCCCAGTTTTATAATTGATATAATTTTTTTTAATAATTTTTGACACACACACAAATTATAAATGACACATGTAAATTACTTTTTATGTTTTTGATCCAAACAAAAAAAGCACTCCTCGCTTCTCATGCCGCAGAATTGAAAAAAAATTGTGCATTGTGCAATTTGATAATTATAAGTGAAAGTGGTGGCAGTGGGGTAAGTAAGCAGCCCTGTAATCAGAAGGTTGCCGGTTTGAATCTGCCTGTCATTGCAGCCCACTGTTCACCAAGGGTGATAGGTTAAAAGCAGAGGACACATTTCATTGTGTGCACCGTGTGCTGTGTATCATGATGACACTTCACTTTCACTTTTCACTTCACTTAACCCTAACCCTAACACAGCCCACATTCATGCACAACATGCATACTTACACAAATGTAGCCCCGCAAAGAGCTGACAGTTTTATAGGTGGCCAAGCAGCGAGGACAGTGTGTCGGACCAGAGGATCTCAAGACGGGCACTGCAAAATCACACATTACAATATTACTCACTCAAATCACAGGTTTTCACAACAATAAAACAGGAAATAATATCATACTGTCTACAGGGCTCTCGGGGTCAAGGCTTTGGCTGCTGGTGCTTGGGGGAACCAGAGTGGAGGGAAGAGCTGGGGGAGAAGGGACTGGGGAGCCAACGGACTTCATAATGGCAATGCAGGTGCTGTCTGGCTGCAGAACAGGTGTCACTGCCTGCTGCTGACCTCCTACATCCACTGTGGGAGAGAGAGATACAGAGAGAGACTGATTCTAAACTAATCTCATCTAGCACATCCACATACTTATCTTCTCTGGACCCACATTCAATTACAAAGTTTGTATTTAATCAAGTTTAATTGGAAAACTGGGATTTTCCCTGTTGAATGCACCAGAATGCACCAGGTGGACTTGTGCAGACCAGTCACATACAGTATCCCTGAATGCATTTCACACAAGTATTGAATATAATGGGTACCTGACACCTCAGTCACACTGTAATTGATATTTACAATAACATAACATCATTGATATTTGTAAATAATTCATATCTGCATCAAGACACCTCTAATCTGCATGCAATATTATGTAAACACAATGTTAATAAAAGAAGAACAGTTGTGCGCTCCTGTTAGGTAATACAACGCATGTCAATAAACTACAGTTCTATTGTTGTCTGCTCAGATTATTATGTGACAAATGTTAATTAAGTCACAATTTGTACAACCCTAAAGGTGTACTTTAATTTAATTAAAGGCAATTGTTCGTAAATGGACAGAACAGTTAAAAGGAAAGTCTGGCTCTTTTAAGCGGGAGTTCCGTTCCATCATAATGTCTTAAATTAATTAGCGTCGAGTTACCATGGTAATTTATGCTGCTAGTTGTGAGTGTTTTACCCTCTAAGATACTACCACCCCATACCAATAAAATAATAAAATCCTTGCAAATCATGTGTCAGCATTATCAATAACTTCAAAATAATTCAAATAAAATTCTATTGATGACATAAACTTCAAACATTGAATGAAATTCCTGAAAAAACATGTAAAAAATGTTTTATTAATAATAAGAGCTGAAGTTATCAGCTACATAAAATAAAACCAATTTAAGCTTCACTGTCTCTGTTGATATGTATGAGGTGAAGGACTGATTGAAAGACCAGGCTACTGGGCCAGTAGAGTTCTCAACAACCTAGTGGTATTGTATTCAATTAGATATTTTTTTTGTAAGATGCAAAGAGACCTTGTGTAGATGTAACAAATGTGGTTTTAAATATTTACTGGGATCAATGAATAAAAACTACAGTAAGATCTACATCTTCAGAGATGTGTCCAGGAATGTGAGAGCATTTTCATAACTTATGAATTTAGTCTCCCTGGAATTATTTATGTTTTTTGTTTTTTTTTTGTAATTACATCTTTATAGTCTTCAGAAACTCAGAGGAGAGAAAAACTTCTCATTTTTGACTTGTTTGATCAACCGGTCATTCATCCTTTCTTAAATGAAAGTGAAGTGAAGTGATTGTCATTGTGACACACGGTGCACACAACAAAATGTGTCCTCTGCTTTTAACCCATTACCCTTGGTGAGTAGTGGGCAGCCCTTGCAGGTGCCCAGGAGCAGTGTTTGGGGATGGTGCTTTGCTCAGAGGCAATTTGGGATTCGGGATTTGAACCAGCAACCTTCTGATTATCGGGCCACTTCCTTAACCGCAAGGCCACCACTGCCCCTTCCATTTAAATACATTTAAGTGCAAGTGAGACTGTCTGTCTTGATTAATGAGGGATTGACATGAAGTTTAATTTGGACATGCCACTACTTTGAGTAATTTGTTCGTGATTTGAGTAATTTTAGTCTGGCTTTTAAGGTTACTATAGTGGAAACCCCCCATAATTAATCCAGCTAAAAACAAAATCATACCTGAATAACAACCCACTAACTAAATATTCAAATTATTGAGAATTCACAGCTATTACAAATTGGGCATAATGTATTCCTATGAATTACAGCTGCACAAGAAATCAAACCACAACTGTGAAGTCAGAGATTGCAATTACTTGAACGCAAAATGATGTCATTTATATTATGAGTACATGGACTGAAACTGTCATTCTCTCGAAGTTTACCAACTGACTAAACTGAGACTGGCTGTTCACTCTCACTTCAGTTTGTTAACTGTTCCTGCCGTGTTCATGACTGGAGTCAGGGAACGAGGGGAGACTTGCTACTCCAGGGCCAAAGACTGCAGTCTGGAACATATATAAAACTCCTGTTCCTCCGTGGCAGGTGGTGAGCCAGGTGGTCAGTTCATATTATTGCAGGGAGGTTATTGCAGGGTTTTCACATGTTTTTTTCCCCCAAACAACACACCTCAATTCTTACTACATTACACCCACCAGTCAAGGTGTGAATGGATATGGAGTCAAGTGACTGTAAACTGGTTGCTAAAAATTATAATTTTGTTATATGGAAATATTTTGAACACCAAACAAAGAGAAGTTATAAGAGAACAAATATGCTAAGTCAAATTTGCAACAAATACTAGTATATCTGTAGTATATCTCTTAAAATGTACCAATTTTTGAGGAAAAAAAAAGTATTTATTTATTATTTATTATCCTGCAGTCATTTTTGTGTTTTATTTAGGAAAATATTATATTTTAGAAAGCACTGGGTATTACAAGTTGTAATAACTTTGAAACGAACTACTTTTTATGTGAATATTGCTAGACAAGCAAGGTAATCATCTTTCCTAAAATGTTCAGTCCAACTCTAAATAAATTCCAATTGGCTCAGTCTGAGTATATGTACATTATGTCACTTAAGGAAATGTCAACTGGCATAAGTAACATTCAAAGCATGTTGGTTTTAAAGAGAAGTACATGAACAAATGAATGAATCCAATTTGATAGTCAGCTCAATAATTCATATTTTACTAAATCCAGATGCACAGACCAGATAGTGAGAGTTTGATGTGCAGGAGCATTACCTGTGGGTGTGGTTGGAAGGACAGCTGGAACGTTGGCTGCAGGTGCCAGTGCTGGAGATGGGATCGAGTTGTTGTCTGAGGATGCAGTTCCTACTTGCACAGCCACATCCGAGGGCACAGCAGTAACGGATGAATTTGCAAGGGTTAAGTTCATTGGAATCTGAACCGCTGTCAAGATGCCTCGGTTCACAGTCTCTGAGGCCTGTGGCACTGACAGAATCTTGGGAGCAATTACCTGATGACCTGGGACTACAGACGATCAACAGGGAAACCAAAAGAACACAAAAGACAATTACCAAAATGCTTGTCTGTACAAATGCATACATTCAACAGATGTTCAAGAAACACATTACAATCAACATTACAACACAATCATTTTTATTGGACTCAGGATCAATACCAATTTTATGAATCAGTAATCATATCAATATTTAATGCATAATGGGATTCTCTGCTATTCTAATGATATTTTATATAACAACACAACTGGCTGATTTGATGAACTCACTTGCAGGAAGCACAGTAACAGCCTGTCCATTCAGTATCAACTGAACAGGACAGGTGGCCAGACAGGCATTTCTGGGACCCTTCTGTACAGCCACTGTCTGAAACACAGACTACACATGTTATAAAGACATGCTTTATATGGAGAATGGCATCATGCGCCCTCATCAAGTTCTTGAATGTAATATTCATGTTTTACAATTAATCCCTCCCTCGACATGTTCATGCATTATCCATAAACAGAGTTTGACTTTGTATTTATGGCTCCATACCTCTGAGGTGATGTAAGGGGGCTGTGCAGATGTGCTGCCAGAACCTGCTGAGATGGCTATCTGCATGGGCAGCACCTGAGGCTTTAACATTGAGGCAACAGGAACAGCTGGGGGCAGAGATTGTTACAATCAGCTCACAACCACAACCTTTTTTGTGTATACAGCAAAAGCGTACTTACTAGTAACACTGACATCTGACATGGCAACACTTTTGGGTGACCCCTGATCAGAAGGACCAATGACCTGTGCCACTGGTGAACCATAAGATGGCGCTAGAGAAAAATGAACAGGATTCAGGCTAAATCTGTACATTATAAACCATGCAACCTATTAAAAAAAGACATGAAGCAGTGTGTTTCTGAACAGCTCAGCTCTGCATTCAGCATTACCTGTGGACCTCTGCCATGGTGCAAGATCATCTTCATCACATTGCATCAGAAGGTCCGACTCAGCCATGTTTGCCACAGAGACTAAAACAAAAATATCAAGTATATATATATATATACATATATATGTATGTTTGTAATGTGTGTGTGTGTGTGTGACACACTTAATATACTTTTTTGTATATAAATGTAGATATGTTCAATATATGCAAAATATGTATAATACGTTTTGGACCAGACTACAAATGCACAAGAATATGTATTATATCTATATTTAATTATTTTAGTAGAAACACTTTCACAAAAAGCACACATTAATAAAACAATCATGATTAGGAACAAGACCCATGTCTGTCAGGTATTTACTCAGGTAAACGACCAGGCGGCGCTGGAGTCTATGTGGTCGCGCAGCCGCGGTGTTTTTCTCTTTTCTCGTCTGGCTCCGCGACTCACCTCGCCACGTAACTGTACCAGAAGTTGTGAGATACGCTCACCGTTCACTGCAGCCGGTAGGGAAGTGCGAGTCTCTCCGGTTTACCATGGAGACGGACACAGCGAGCGCACGGGAAAAGTCATCCAGCGCACGTTTTCCCTGTTAACTCCCGCCGATAGGCCAGTGGCCGCCGCTACGTCACTTCCACTCTAATTTGTAGCGCTGTGATTGGTTAGATTCTGACAAAAGTGGGCGAGATCATATTTTACATCATAGAAACCGCCAAAACGCAAGTCGACATAAACTACTAAAAGGTTAATAAACTACAAAAATCGTTTCTGATCATTATAGTGAGTGAGAGAGATGCTTAAAATACAATCAACTTGTGGGTTTAATGCATGGAACGAGAACACCGACGACGTCCTACGATTGCATTTTGTTTGCTGAGCTAATAAAGTGATCACTGCACAGCGTCTATTAAAATATAAGCTCGATCTTCATATGTTAATACATATCCATACTATTTACAAGTCACTATTCAGATGGCTGAACCATTTGAATGTGAATTTAACACAACAGAAGACGTGAATTTGACAACACATTACAATTAGCATCTCTGTCGTAGCGGTACAATGGCGACAGTGTTGTTGTCCCAAATGACCCAGAACTCCACTGAAAATAATACACGATAACAATAACGATTAGTTATTATTATGTTTAGTAATTATTCGTGACAGAGATTCGTCCGTGTGGTTTGTGCAGGTAGCAGCTAGCGTCATGCTAGCAGCTAGGATACGGACAGGCGTTTACTAACGAAAACGGTCTGTAAAAACGTTTTTAGGCGTCCTAATGAAAAAGAAGAGTGAGCGCCGATGTTAAGACTCAGAAAGGGGCGGACAATAAAATGCACAATTCCCTTAATGAAACAGACCCTACTAATAATCATTTCCGACATAGACATAATGAATCTGGACCACAAGGAAGGTGCTGTGCACATTAGAAACTTTGCAACGATGTAATGAATATTTTGGATGATATTTTGCACACATGACTGCTTATTATTGCACTGAGGACATGGGGCAATGGGACTCTGATCAAGCCTCTAAAGAATACATTCATATAAAGAAACCAATTAAAAATGACATTACAGCATTCTTCACTTTATTGTTACTTTATAAGTATGTAGTCAATGAAAGATATCTGACATTCCAAACATTTTAAGTACTTCACAAGTACTTTAGCTTGTCAGGATTTTAAATCAGTTAACTTGCATAGACAAGCACAGCCACTTCCTTAGTAAAAAAAAAAAAAACTACACTTGAATACAGAGTATTGAATAAACCGTAGAGACTGCTATTGGTGAGCTGCTGAGAGAACTGAGGTAATCGGTGAGAATGCAGGCCTTGCATGCCAGGACTTTAAATTTTGAATTGGGCCAGTGGTGGCCTAGTTTTAAAGAAAGCGACCCTGTAATCAGAAGGTTGCTGGTTCGAATCCTGATCGAATCCCACACTGAGGTGGGACTGAGCGAAGCACCATCCCCACACACTGCTCTCCAGGTGCCTGTCATGGCTGCCCAATTGCTAAGGGTGATGAGTTAAAAGCAGAGGACACATTTCGTTGTTTGTGCTGCAGATTGTCACAATGAAAATCAATTAATACAGCTACCGAGGAATGAGCCAAAAAAATGAGTGTGTCAGAAAACCAAATGAGACTTGTGTGTGTGCATGGCCAAATATTTTAGTAATTATTAATTGATATTAAAATTTGGTATCAATTTAGCACTGATATCGATAGTTAATTTCCTGCCGGTTCACCAACAATTTGCCAACAATCACCAACAATTTTAAACAGGCATTTTAAACAGGAGACAGAGTCTTGAAGAGATTTGAATCCATAGAACCGCCTTCTGGATATAGTGAAATGTCTTCCGGACATGGTGAAAAATTTTCACTCACATGAAAAAGCTTCACTAATGCTATATGGGCATTTAACACACCATTTAAGTTTAATGCTGAATATTCATACAGTACAGGCCAAAAGTTTGGACACACCGTCTCAGTGAATGTGTTATCTTTATTTTCATGAATACTTTCCAGATGCACTGTATCTGCATCTTGTGTGATAGGGGTGTTGAAATAGGGGTGTTGAAATTTATTATATAATCAATGCATAGCGAAGCAGATGTGGACGATTCTGCATTGATGCAGTGCAGAACATAATTGATTATATCATAATGAGGTTTCTGGCAACGGCATAAATATTCTCTTTAAAAAGTAGTGCTAGTAGTGACTGTGGCTGCCGTGTGCCGTGATGTGACGTTGCACACTGACATGACCAATAGAATCAAGGCTAGTGTTCTTTCTGCCACTATCTGCTGTAGGGTCTTTCGGTCCAATACCGTGCAGTTCCCAAACCAGACAGTGATGCAACTAGTCAGAATGCTCTCAATAGTCTCTATATAGAAGGTGGTGAGGATGGGTAGTGGCAGATGGACTTTCCTCAGCTTCTGCAGGAAGTAGAAATGCTGCTGGGCTTTCTTGGCTGTTGAGTTGGTGTTGAGATTCCAGGACTAGACAAGAACCTGTGAG
Organism: Denticeps clupeoides; assembly: GCF_900700375.1. Classification (NCBI taxonomy): domain Eukaryota; kingdom Metazoa; phylum Chordata; class Actinopteri; order Clupeiformes; family Denticipitidae; genus Denticeps; species Denticeps clupeoides. Next base: position 338,706 of record NC_041717.1, read on the forward strand.
ACCTGACACGGTTGTGCCATCAGGTGCTGAGGAATTATGGTTTTGAATGCAGAACTGAAGTCTATGAACAGCATTCGAGCATATGTGTCCTTATTGTCCAAGTGGGTGAGGGTCAGATGCAGTGGGCAATATGCGGGGTCGAGGGCAGCAGGGTCTTCATATGTTTCATGACCAGCCTCTCATAGCACTTTATCACAATGGATGTAAGTGTAACTGGATGGTAGTTATTAAGACATGACAGTGAAGACTTCTTTAGCACAGTCACAATGGTGGTGGCCTTGTTGGAACATGTGCTCGGTTCGATGTTAAAGATGTTGGTGAGAACATCTGCCAGCTGCACTTCTCTGAGAACTCGTCCTGGGATGGGGATGTTGTCAGGTCCAGCAGCCGTTTATGAGTTAACTCTGCAAAAGAGTTTTTCTCATGTCCACCGTGGTTACACACAGCACCCGGACACTGGTCCCTGGAGGCCTGCTCTCCGCAGTAGTCCAAGCTGCTGCAGTTGTTTTCGTAAGTCATCCTGTAGTTTAGTAGCATAATGAAACCGGAAGAAATTGGTTGTCCATGTGTCTTTCCCAGTGTGCTGAAAGACAGAAAAGTAAAAAAAAAGTGGAATCAGAGAGTGGAAATGTGGAATCAGGGAGGCTGCTGCGAGCTACTGTCACACCGGTTTACCTTATGTGATAATCATGTTCTTTTACTTCTCCAGTGACTTCAACACCATCCTTTCCACAATTCTGAGGGACTAGCTGGAGTACACAGGAGTGAATAATCACCTGCATCCTCAACAAACTCACAAACCGACCACAGTATTTGAGATCTCAGGGCTGTCTATTGAACAGGGTGGTCTCCAGTTGTGGTCCCAAGAGGGAATGGTTCTGGTACCGTTCCTCTTCTCCATCTTCACTGCAGACTTCACCAATTGCTTCCTACAGTTCTCTGACGACTCTGCAATAGTCAACCTCATCACGAATGGGGTGACAAGGAATATAGAGAACTTTCCCAGGACTTTGTGGACTGGTGCCAGCAGAACTACCTCCAGATCAACTCTTGAAAGACCCAGGATCTGGTGGTAGACTTCCGCAGGTGCAAATATCCACTGCAATCACTGAACATACAGGGAAAGGACAGAGAGCTACAGGCACCTTGGTGTTCATCTAAACAATAAACTGGTCTAGACTCACAACTGTGATGCAGAGCAGGCTTTACCTGCTGCAGAGGTTCAGTTCTTTTGGAGTGAAGTGAAGGGACCGCTTTTGAAGGCCTTTTACGAATTTGTGGTGGCCTTAGCCATCTCTTATGGTGTGGTCTGCGGGGGAGGTGTAATCTCTGCTGGGGATAGGAAGAGACTGAATAGGCTGATCCGGAGGGCCCTTTCTGCTCTAGCATGGTCTTGTGATGCAGTGGAGGTGGTGAGTGACAGAAGAATGGTGGGTAAGTTGTCATCCCAGTTGGACAACATCTCCCACCCCATGCAGGGTAGGATGTTACCAGTTTCATTTATTTATTAACTAATTGTTAACCATTCTGTTCACCAAACAGTGAGGTACATACTGCTTCAGCTTCATTATTCATCCATAGTTCCACACAATTATGCATACCCACAGTTTTCACTGTAGTTTGCCGGTCCGGCAGCATAAAGGTTCCCCCTGGAAACGCGTACCTTTATAGGCCAGCTTGGGACAGGGGAAACGTGTGTTTGATGTAGGCAGTAAGTGTTTGTCTGTTGTGTTTATTTTGTTAATGTATAAGTGTTCTTTGTATGATTTCATTCATGTCCTTTGTCTTATGAAATGGTAAATTGTGAATATGTATGGGTGTATATTTATATATAGAGATCTAGATGTGACCTGATTAATGACCACCTGCTTTTCCCCCTGACATATTGAGCTCACCCAATTAGGCTTTGACTGTGGAGTGTATTAAGACAGTGTAGTAAGCAGGGGGCCTTCGTGTGGGTCAAGGTCAGGTTGGTGGGTCAGTGATTGGGTAGCATTAGAGCAACAGCTTGCTGTGATTCTTTATCTTTTGTACTTCTGTATATATATTGATGCCTACGATGGGCGTATTTGTTTGCACTTGATCAGTACACTTGGTGTTCGTTTGACATTTTTTGGTGGAATCACAATGTGTAGACCAGACGTGTACGTTCCTGCTTCACAATACAGTTGGCATATTGTCTATGCTATTACTTTTTGCTGCTATTATCTTGTAATGTCCACTTTCTGCTGTGACAATGTAAATTTCCCACTTTTGGGACTAATAAAAGAACATCTTATCTTATATACGGTTGTTACAAGATGAACTGAACAGTTCTGCTCATTGTAACAAATCAAAGCATCCACAGAGGTGTACAAGTCCTTAACTCTTTAACTTCATCCCTCTAGTATATCTTTGAAAAGCATGGGATCCCCAGTTTGTCTATACATTGGGGGTGGAGCTTCCCAGAGTGCTCCAGGGCGCAACTACACAATTTAAAATAAAGTAAAATAGGTTGTTCTAATGGTGAGGTTCTGGAGGATAAAGGGACAATTATATCTGTAAGATTGTTATTGGAGTTTTCGGTCTGTTTTAGCAGAAGACTGAACATCAAGAGTTTCAAAATTACATCACCTGTTGAGGACCTGTACCAGATAAGAAAAGGCTCAATTTTAACAAAAATATCGAAAAAAAAAAAAAAAAATTTAGCTGTCAGACCCAACATTTATCTTCATTTATTAAATCAATCAAACTATGAACCTCTCTGTAGATGTCATGTCATAGATGAAGCATGAGGTACAAGTGCATGAGATAATATTTAAGAACATAAAAGGAACACCTCTATAATAATTTAGGTACACAGATCAAACAAAGTAGACATGCAAACTGGACTGGCGATATGGCACAAGCTTACACATGGGAAAAGATAACAATAGGTGGTCACAATTATTTAAGATCGGCAGATGAGACAAGGCGCAAGGTGGGATCCGAAGCCCTCACAGAAGACTGGGGGTTGCTCATTCTTTCATGTCATAGATAAAAGGAACAAATGCATAAGGGTGAACCAAAACAGAACCAAAACAGAACCGATATCCAATGACATACAAAACTGATATCCAATGACATACATACATGACCTATTGTACATTTGTCTCTACAATCTCTATGATCAGTCTCTAATTTAAATAGTGGGACAGTAAGAAACAATAAAAAATAATAAAAAATAATGCTTTAAAAAAATTATCATAATTAATTATACCGAGATTTCTGTCTACCAGTTTTGATTTATACAGGTAAGGAGCTGACATTGGCAGCTTCTCAAGTCCTTACCTGTATAAAAGACTCCCATCGATAGGAGCAACCAATCTATCCAGATTCCAAACTCAGCACCATGGCCAAGACCACAGAAAAAGTATGTCAGGGACAAGGTTGTGGACCTACACAAGGCTGGAATGGGCTACAAGATCATTGCCAAGTAGTTGGGTGAGAAGGTGAGTGTTATTATTGACAAATGGAAGAACTATAAAATAACTGACAATCTCCCTCGGACTGGAGCTCCACACAAGGTTTCACATTATGGAGTTTCAATGATAGTGAGAAAGATGTGAAACCAGCCCAGAACTACTCAGGAGGAACGTATCAATGATCTCAAGGCAGCTGGGACCATAGTAACCAAGAAAACAGTTGGTGACACACTACATCATGATAGACTGAAATCCTGCAGGGCGCAAGGTTCCCCTGCTGAAGAAAACACATGTATAGGTTTAGCACTGAATAGCTAAATGATTCAGAGGACTGGGTGAAAGTGTCGTGGTCAGATGAGACCAAAATCATCAACTCAACTCACTGTGTTAGGAAGAGGAGGTGTCCCCACCGTCAAACGTGAAGATGGAAAAATTTGGGGGTGTTTTCTGCCAAGGCGACAAGACAACTGCATGAGATGAGATTAGATTGAATGAGATGACAATGAGATTAGACATGTGGATGAGATGAGACAGGAGTGCACATGGACTATGTTTGATGATGACATTGTGGTCTGTAGTGAGAGTAGGGTGGAGCTGGAAGACACTGTGGAGAGGTGGAGATATGCTCTAGAGAGGTGAAGAATGAAGGAGGAGCCTAGTGGGTAACACACTCACCTATGAAGCAGAAGTGAAAGTGAAGGGATTGTCATTGTGAAACACTGCAGCACAGCACACGGTGCACACAAAAAAATGTCTCCTCTGCTTTTATCCCATCACCCTTGGTGAGCAGTGGACAGCCATGAGAGGTGCCCGGGGAGCAGTGTGTGGGGAAGGTGTTTTGCTCAATGTCACCTCAGTGCCAGTCAGGATTCGGATCAGTGTGGATCAGGATTCAAACTGGCAACCTTCTGATTATGGGTTCACTTCCTTAACTGCTAGGCCACCACTGCCCCCAAATGTGTTGAACTGTGTTCAATTTGATGCAATAAACTTTTATTACACCATACGTCTCACTAGTGACAGTGTGCTTTTCACAAAAGAATTTCAACAGAAAATGAAATCAATTTAATTAGCAATCACTTGCTGCATACTTAGTTAGATCACAAGCATTCACAAGCATCCCTGTTCAGTAGCCCATGATTTCACAATAAAAAAATTTGGGGTGAAAGTGAAGTGAATATATATTATGCACCTTGTTTTCTCAAAATTAGTCATAAATTTGGTTGTTTTTTCCCTTTGTAAACCCCATTGAAGGTCTATAAAGTAAGACATGTGTGAATTGAATTTTTCACTCAAATATATCCTGGGATAAAAGGACACCCGTGTATGGACCTGTCCATTCTAGTAATTTTTTCAAATATGCAATAAAATAGATGTTCTGCTTTCATATTGAATATAAAAATAAAGCATTTTCCTTGTCTGGAAAAAGTTTACTTAGCTGTCTGTTGTTCTCTAGAAATCCATATTAATTCCTGTTTCTTTGTAAATATAAATGTATGAGTGGTAAACGCTACAGGACTTATCATCAAGACTGCCAGGGTCTTTCAGCTAACGTTCTACTAGGAGTTGTAGGAGTTTAACTTCATTTATAATTCAAATACATATATATAGATTACATATACATATTAATTTTTGAATCTTAAAGTAGGCTATGTTAACAAAAAACTGGGTCGTAAATACATGTCTGACATTTGAAACGAACCAAGACAACAAAATCCGCTTCACAAATTTGCCAGTTTATGGTTCTTTAATTCTGTATTACACCGTGGACCTGATTGACGTTCGTTCATATAAAAAGTGCGCGGCGGCTCTGTTGACGCATTCGCTCCCATAGACGCCACATTCAACGCGGCATCTAGTGTTTATATCTATGTTTGTGGTTACCTGATTTGGACTGGTTAGAGTTAGGTTTAGGAGTAGAGTTAGTATTAGGCTGTACCATGGTGGCTTTCAGAGTACGCATGCGCAGTCCAAATCGGGTTACCGGCCATGCGATGTGGGACGGTGCATTCTGGGATACAAACACCGGAAGTGATTTGACCAACAAACGGGTAAACGTAAGGCTCGTCGGTCGTACGACACAAAACACAAAGATTGCTTCTTTGTTTAAGTATACGTTTTGTGGAGATGTAGATTAACGACGGCACCGTCCATGTTTGGATGAGGTTCTGTTTGTGAGTGCACACGAGCATTTAGCTAACATAAACGCAGCCACATCCACTCCGCTTCTGAGTCAGATACAGGCCACTGCCAATCTTGCATTGACCAGACGGACGCTGATTTCAGGCGGCCATGCCGCTGGGGTTGAAACCGTGCTGTGCGGTTTGTAAAACAAACAGCTCTTCGATGTGGAAGAAGGGGAGCCAAGGGGAGATCTTGTGCCACAGCTGCACGGGGAAGAGCTGCAGTAGCAGTGGCTCGTTGGGCCCGTCTGCGTCTATCGCTCCACAGCAGAATAACGGTGGAAAACAGGTCGGAAGCAATTTTCCTGGTCAAAAAATGTTAATACAGTAGACATATGGCCATGGATTTTCATGTCAAGCTGTGATTTTTGTCTACACCCTCTGCATGTGGTTCTCAAAAAGTACCACCAGCTATCTGGCTTTTAAATGACAGTTGCCCAAAATTAATATTACTAAATGAATATGTGATTCCATTCACTGCAGTTTAAATCTTCATCAGCTTTATTTAGCCATTAAAGCTTCTGAACTCTGTACTAAAGTGAACCCCAGCGTTCTCTTATCCTGTCTGGCTATGTGCATGCTTTGCCATACTCCCTCCTGATGAAATTCATTATCCAGTCCAAACAGGAGATTCACAGGAGGTCGGCACGGTTGAGAAGCACTAAGTACAAAGCACCAGCTTCCGAGAAGAAGGTTTCTACTAAAGGAAAAGGCAGGAGACACATCTTCAAGCTGAAAAATGTAAGACGTCAGAAACATCCCAATATCAGTGATGTATGACTGTAGTTCTAACAGATTTCTTTTTTCCAGCCTATCAAAGCTCCAGAGTCCGTGTCCACAATTATCACTTCAGAATCAGTGTTTTATAAGGTATGTGCGTTTACCATGAAAACTTAGAACCTTTTGGATGCTTTAGTTAAATTCTTTTTTTTTTATTAATTCACAGGGGGTGTACTACCAAATAGGAGACGTCATCAAAGTTGCTGATGAAGATGATGGAAAGCCATACTTTGCACAGATCCGTGGTTTCATTCAGGATCAATACTGCGAGAAGAGCGCTGCTCTGACCTGGCTGATTCCAACACAGGCCAGCCCCAGAGACCAGTTTGACCCCGGAACCTACATCATAGGTGTGTGGCTGGCTTGTAAAGGAAAGTGAAGTGATTGTCATTGTGATACACAGCACACAGTGACAACGAAAAATGCTTTTAACAGTCACCCTCAGTATGCCGCATGAAAGGCGCTCAGGGAGCAGTGTGTGGGGACAGCACCTTGATCAAGGGCACCCCGCTAGGCCACCACTTCCAACAGTGCTGTTTCTCTGGATATTTTAATCTATGTCCATGGAGTTAATTTTTGTTTGAAGTTGTGTGTATTCAGTTTGAATTTGTGAATCAGGGTTGAGGACATTGGTGATGGCCTAGCGGTTAAGGAAGCAGCCATGTAATCAGAAGGTTTCGAATCCCGATCTGCCAAGATGCCACTGATTTCACTGTGTGCACTGTGTGCACTGTGTGCTGTGCTGCTCCATATCACAAGTGACAATCACTTCATTTTACAAATTAAAGCTATGAATGTGTGGTATCAGTTTTTAAGTAGTATTACGCCCTTATTAAACCTCGCACTGCACCTCGTTTACTCCGAGCCTCCAGTACTGCTCGCTTGGTCCCTCCATCTCTGAAGGTAAAAGGAAAACATTCATCTAGACTCTTCTCCGTCTTGGCCCCTCGGTGGTGGAATGAACTTCCCCTCGAGTTCAGAACAGCTCAGTCACTGAGCACCTTCAAACGACAGCTCAAGACCTTTCTCTTTAAAGAATATTTAGATTAAATTGTAATTTTCTTGTTGTTGAACTTTGTGTACAGAATCTACAACAGAGTGAATAAAATAGATGTATTCATAGTTGGGGTCCTAGTGAACCGGAATTGATCTCTTCATCGATGGTAACTTGAAAGCACGTTGTAAGTCGCTCTGGATAAGGGCGTCTGCCAAATGCCGTAAATGTAACTGAAAGTCAGATTTTTTTTTTTGAGTCATCGTCGTTCAGATTTAAAACCACAATGTTCTGCAGGGCCGGAAGAGGACCTGCCCAGGAGGATGGAGTACCTGGAGTTTGTGTGCCACGCCCCGTCTGAGTACTTCAGGTCCCGCAGCTGCCCTTTCCCCACCATTCCCATCCGTCCAGAGAAAGGCTACATCTGGACTCACATAGGACCCAGTCCTGCTGCTGCTTTCAGGGAGGCTGTCGGGACAGTGAACTAAGCCCCCCCCCCCCCCCCCCCCCCCCCCCCATTTTGGTTATGTGATGACGACAAGGGTCTAGCCTACGGCTAAATGTTTTGTAATAAAATGAAATAAGGATATTGCTTGATTTTGGTGGGTTTTGCACACAGCGATGTATTAGGCCATTTTAACACTTCTAAGTGTCAGGTGATATAATTCATGACTAAGTACCCAGTAGTGAGTGTTCATTCTTTGCAGATACTCACGTAACATAATTGGTCGTTCTCCTGTGTTTAGAACATCAGTGGTGGATTGTTACCCTTTCATATACTGTAAAACCAGCCAGTGTAGGCGCCATAATCACAACAAAGGTCTGATGTATTTCTGATTTATGAGGGGGAGGCTGAACAATGCCTTGCCCAAGCAATGGTAATTTTGTGATATTTCTGTAAAAAAAAGTTTGGAAAAGTTGGAAACAAAAGTTTTATGGGATCTGTGAAGGATTTTAATCAGGATGGTTTTGTGAGTTCTAAAGAGATTTGGCATTTATGTTTGTTTAATACACACTTCATATGAATAAACAGAAAGGGCAGAAACATGAGGGGGGGGGTTCAGCTGCCAAAGGCCATGAGAACATGAGACAGCTGCTGCTAAATATACCCTGTGACGGGCACAGACACAGAAGAGAACGCTCGTCTCATCCAGCGCTTCTCAGCCTAGTGAAGACCACACTGAAGAGCTGAGGGGCAGGAAGTGAGTGGACCTGGGCAGCCATGAAGAGCCTGCGCTTCCTGTCAGCCGAGTCTTTCGTGTTGAGTGGTAGGAGAGCTCAGGACATCAGCTGCCTCACGTACAACCTCTACCCACTCCTCTTCAAAGCAGCGTACTTGCATGAGCAAAGGACACTGCTTCACGACCTGGTCCAGAACTGGCCGCTCCCTGAGTTACGCCTACAAAGGCTTCTGGGAAGAACAAAGGATTGCAAGGAAGATCTGACTGCGAGAACCTGCCACCAATGCATGGAGGCCATTTTGATGGGACTGCAGGACTATGTCCTGTGCGCTCCAATGACTTATGGAAAAGTCCTACGTGTGGCAGACCTGACAGGAATCCGTGACTTGGAGCACCAGGCCTGTCGCTGCGGACGACCCATGGGCCGCTGGGCACGCACTCAGTTGCTCGCTCGCATCTGCTACCAGGTGATGGTGGCCCTGCAAGCAGAGGACGTACCACCCTCAGCTTTTGAGGTAAAGGTGGACGTGCACGTGGAGGCGTTTGTGACTGGCTGGAGCTTTGAGATGGTGTCCCAGGCGTTGCTGCTGCGACGCCACTGTCCACTGAAGCTGCACTGCACGGCTCTTCGCACTGACTCCATGTCCCTCCCCAATCTCTTCTACCTGCTGCCGCTGGCAGAGCCAGAGGGCCTGTGCCGGCTGGACATGGTGCACAACATCAACCTCAAGGCACCACACCTAGAAGTCATGCTGACAAAGCTGAAGTTTAAGTCACTGCGTGCGCTCACGCTGCCGGCGGGGACCGTGGACGTGCGGCGGTTTGGCCAAGGGGATGCAGAATTACTGATGACTCTGGGTGAACTGCTCAGTCAGCTCATCTGCCTCTCAGAGCTGGGCGTGGCCTTCTCCTCCCTCACGGGACACCTGCGCAGGCTGCTCAGGTGAGGGTGTGAGGAGAAAGATCCTTCTCTGCATTCTCCAAAAATATACTGTACTAACTAACACACACATTAAAGTTCTAACACAACATTTTCAGACTTAAAATTTCAATTTACACTTGTGAGGTTATGTAGTAAACAAAGCAAAATTTTTAATGTTTCAAAGCGGTGAAGACTCATCTCATGAAGCTGCTCTCACTGTGATTGTTCATCATATTTAATTTATGATGTATGAACACCACTCAAGTCCTGGTTTGATGCAACAGAAGCAATTCAAATGATTCAAGAATAGACTGATATTGTGTTTCTAGAAAATGAATTTGAATTGTGTATATTTTAATCAAAATTGCATAATTTGAATAGTTTAATGTCAGTTGTTACATTAACTCTGAATTCCAATTAACTGCATTCTATACACATTCACTTTTTTTAATTTCAGTTTACTGAGACGCTCAGAGCTCCTTTTCATATCTTTGACAGTTCTGCAGATTGGGGTAAAGCAGTATTAAGTATCATGGATGTAGCAGCACCCACAGCTACTTGAACTTGTTAGCCGGTTCATTTGCATATTTACTTCATAAAGTAGATAGCAAAATCAGGCAGACAGAGCTGACATTACATAAGGAAGAAGCATTGAATCTATAGCATGTTGGGATTTGAGACAACATTGATGCTTTAATGCTGAAAGTTCATGATGACATTAAAACAGTAATGTTGCTAATTGGGATCAAATTGTCTTGTGGACGTAGCTGATGTACTTTGTCCTTGCTATACCCATGAAAACATAGATCTACAATTTAATTGAAACATTTAGCTGGCAGTTACAGCGTGAAAGTTCATTTTCAAATTTTTTGCTTCATGAAATAAAATCTGTAGTCTCCCTCCTCAGTCCGCTGACCACCCCACTGCAGCGTCTGGACTTGACCAACTGCGGTCTGACTGCAGTGGACATGGCCTACTTGGCCAACAGTCTGCACAGTGAACACCTGGTGCAGCTGGATCTGAGTGGCCATGATGTCTGTGAACTGTTCCCCAACACATTCCGAAAGCTCATCCACCGCAGTGCAGAAACACTGACCAGCCTGGGCCTGGAAGAGTGCAACCTGGATGAGGAGAATCTGGAGATATTGGTCCAGGCCCTGGGACCCTGCCATGTCCTGGAGGAGCTGAAGATCCTGGGCAATCCGCTGAGCCGCACTGCCCTCCAGAGACTCTTCTCCATGCTGGCCCAGAACTTCCCTGCACTCAGGTACTAATGCTGAAACTCTGGAGGCACAACTGGTAGTCCAGTGTCCCTTTTCATTATACACGCCTATTTTTAGCCCTCTTTGACCTCCAGAATCTCAGGACTGTTCCATAATAAAATGCTCTGGGATCAGTGTTTGAACCAATACAAGGTCATCTCCACGGTCACAGTAATAGTGGGAATGTTAGACAAAAGAACAGTGGTATTGAAATAGTAAGACATAGAACAGTGGTATTAAAAAAGTGAGACAAGTGACCCGTGACATTAGAAACTATTAATACTTTACTGTATTTTCACTGTTATCTTTTGTAGGTATGTAGAGATGCCAGTGCCATGTGATTGCTACCCTGAGAGCACCACCTACCCTCTGGATGACACTGCTTTGCTCTGCTATGACCATGAAAAGTTCCAAGACATGAGGGCAGCATTGATAAATGTGTTGGAGAGGGCTGGGAAGGGGCATGTGGAGGTGTGCACCCCCCTCTTAGGGGCATATGACCCAGACATCCAAGAAACATCCAAAGAGCTTGGTGTGTCCATGATTCACTCCTTTCAGGATGTGATTGGCAGCTTCATGAATACCATTACTGGTGTGGTAGAAAAGAGGGGAAACAGAATTTAACATACAACTGAATACATTGGACTAAAACCCAGAGGACTGTAGAAGACAGATGAAAAAATCATCTACACAGTTTAATGGCTGAGTTTGAATAGCAGTAGTTCACCAGGCAACAAGGTAGTTATAAATAAATGCTTTGAGAAGTGCTGTTAAAATTGTAAAAATAGATTTTGCAATAAATTAGTACATATTGATTTACAATAAAGGTTTCTTTTGTGAAAAGTTGTTGCTCAATCATAAATCCTATTACTCCGATGTTTATACAATGAACCCACGTGTCCAACTCAGCCACGTCTCACGAGATCCCTTTATTCTGTTCAGGGCTGGCGACACGGATCCCATAATGCAGTGCGCACTTTGCTGACAAACTGAGCGCCGTACGAATTGAGTTTACACAGGGCTTTGGTGACTTTGAAGCACAAAAAAAAATAATTGAGCTGCTTCACAACCTTTTTTTTCTATGTGGGAATGCTCCTGTACAGATTCAGTGGCTGTTAAAAAGATTGCGCTCGACAAGGCAACTGAAGCGCTGCATTATGAGATCCGTAGTTTGTGTGTTGACGCCGCTTCATGGATCTGTATGTGGTGATCTCATGAGATTGAAACCCATGCTCTATACCATGCAGAAATTGAAATGTGCATATGTTCAGAACAATAAACTTCTCTCATTTCATGATAAAGTTGTCAAGGGATCATTTAATTATTAGACTGTACACAGAATACAATTTCATTTTTAAATACAACAAAGAGAGACGAGCGGGAAATTTAATTCCTGCTGATACGACTTCTACTTCTTCTGCCACTCCTCTCGCTCCACCCTTTCCCGGATCACCTCTTTCAGGTAGGGCTCCAGGTAGTGCTTATCCTGCAGGACCATAGAGATCACCATTACCAATCAAGCAATCGTTTAAAATAAAGTATATCTTCATTAGTTTTATGTCTGTGCTGATACAAAGAGAAACTAGAAATGGGGTTGAGACAATTCCTAACTGATTGTAGGGAGAACACGCAATTAAATAATATGACCTCTTCAAATTTTGTCCACTGTTGCTTTGGCAGGATCTGATGTTTCATGGACAGGTCCAGAGCTCTCTTGATGCGGAACATCCTGTCGTTGTAGACGTTTTCCGGCAGCCGGCGGACAGCCTCCTTCACATCCGTGTCCTCGTACATCGTGTCATCCCGCAGCAAGCCTGAGACAGTACAGAGTAAATCGTCACAGCAGCCACGGACGCGATTTAATCCCAGTAAAAACACGCCACAGGGCCTACTCACCCAATTTATTGAAACCACATGAGTTGTAGTACCATTTCCGGAAGCCATCCACCAGCCTGCCGCCCGCAACTACAAGACGGAACACGACAGGACAGGGATCAATTGGAAGGACTGGAATTCTCTCCGTACTACTGGCATCGGACATTTCACCAGCGTCGCCCGCATTCTCTTTCACCGCTTACTTACTTACACCTCCCACAACCAACGCGAGTTTCGAACGATTCAGCCAGGAGCCTTAAGAGCTGCTAACTGCGCTAACAGCGGACACACGGCAGAGGACACCGCGGACACGCGACATTGCTAGTTGGATAAAACCGAAATTAAAACTCCCTGAACTAAATCCTGTCACAGGGCGCACGATTGTTGGTCTCTTTTTAAAAAAACATTCTGATGCTGGTTTAAAATTCGCCACTGATGTTACCTGGTGCCCTCGACGCCATCTTCTACCACTCCAGGGGCGCGTTGAATTGTGGATAATGTGACGCGCTGGTTACGTCATCTCTCTGTGACGGCGTCTCAATTATCACTAATGTGGAGGTGGAGGTAGATAAATATCAGAGTATTATTAATCATTTCCAATATAGATAGAAGTAATAAAGTAATATGAGATATATTGAAATCGTTAACATTGAGCGTAACCAGCTGAGGTTTTCTAACCAAAAATTACAGGACATAAAATGAACAAAGTTCACCTCAAATTTGCAGTTTTTAAAATCTGTCAGTTCTAGTTTGACTTCTGAAAACAACATGATGATGTAGATGAATGGCCTTAAAGCAAATGGCGTAGCATGACAAACCCTCATAGTATTGCTTTTGTGTACAACCTAATTTATACTTCTACAAAAAAATGTATATTTTATATAATAAACAGATAACCTTCCGTGTCCAACACAACTGTTACAAACGAGATATCACTCTCAAACCATTTTCCATTAAATACTGACTTTCTGTTTAAGTTCAGTTTATTTATAGAGCACCTTTAAACCACCAGTTGACCAAGGTGCTGTACAAAGTAATGTGTACTTAAAATGGACAGCTAAGAACAAATGCATAAAACATTTAAATAATTAAATAATAAAAATATAAAAGCAGGACATAAATCAATAAAACATAATCACAGGACAAAAACAATAAAAGTAAAAATAACAATAAACATCGCTCTTTACCCAATTCTAACAAAAAGCTGCAGAGAAAATGTGAGTTTTTAACCTTGTCTTAAAACCTGTCGAGTGGGAGCTGATCTAACATGCCAGGGAAGGCTGTTCCACAGCTTGGGAGCTGTGACCCCAAAAGCTCTATCTCCACGAGTCTTTAGCCTAGTCCTAGGCGTGGTCAAGAGCAGCTGATCAGATGACCGAAGTTGTCTTGCTGGACTGTAGATGTGGAGAAGGTAACAGAGGTACAATTAGAAATATCTTAAACTCTGCCATAAACTTCACTGGTAACCGATGAAGTGAGGCCAGAATCAGGGAAATGTGGTCACGCTTTCACTTGCCAGTGAGCAGATGAGCCACCGCATTTTGCACTAGTTGCAGCTGATGGGTTATGGACCGACCAATACCAAAGTATAATGAATTACAGAAATCCAGCCATGAGGTGATAAATGCATGGATAACACACTCCAGATCCCCAGGTGGTAAATAACCTTTGACCTTGGATATAGTCCTTAATTGACTTGTTTTTATGACTGAGGACACTTGTTTATCAAATGTAAAATCACTATCAAAGGTCACACCAAGATTTCTTATGGATGGTTTGAGAAATTGGGACAAGGGACCTAAAAGGGACCTTTGTTGTGTCCGAAAAGGATAACTTTTTTTTTCTCAGTAAGGCACTCAACAACGGGCCAAATAGAATCATTACTAATAGCTTTAATGGCATGTAGATCTGGACATAATCTGCATAGCAATGAAAAGCGATGTTGTGTTTTCTGAAAATTGACCCCAGCGGCAGTACGTATCACCATATGTGTGGGGAGCAGTAGCTGAGGTGAAGTCACCTACAAAAATAGCGAAACTCTGACCAGTTAGGTATGATCGTAACCAAGCAAGGGCGTTACCTCTAATGTCTACACAGTGCTCTAGATGTGACAGCAAAATCCCATGGCCCTCAGTGTCGAAAGTTTACAGAATCAACATCCAACATAAGGTCATTTGTGACTCAAAAAAGTGCGGTTTCGGTGCTATGATAGGGTTTAAAACCAGACTGGAATTTTTCATAAATATTATTTGACTCCAAAAAGGATGGTAGCTGGTTGAATTGTGGCTTTAAGTAGGACAACTTTACTTCTCATAGATTACACATTGCATGTCTTGCATCTCAGATTTTCAGATATGCTTTATTCATTCCTTTACTCAAAGGAAAACGTTTCGTGTAAAAAATATGTTAAATAAATCTGTTCTTATCTGTCCTGTTTCCTTTAAGGAGCCCTTAGGAGTTGATATAAGAAGGCATTGAAAAGAAATGCATTTATTTCATGGATTCAAATTGATTTTTATTGTCATATGTACAAAGTAGTGTACAGAGTATAATGCAGTTGTTATTTGCTATCTTCACAGTTTAGACAATTAGTGCAACATAAGAATTTAAGATGGACTGCCACCACCATGCTTCACAGTAGAGATAGTAACAGCCAGGTGATAAGCAGTGCCTGTTTTCATCCAGACATGACGCTTTTGAGTTACAGTCTGAGACACTCCAAGCACTCTGCCATCTGCCTTTTAGTGAGGAGTGGTTTCCGCCTGGTTTAGCATATTAAGAATGGTTGACCTTCAAGATGGGTCTCTGGTGTAAAGAAGGGCAAAGCCAGAACATATGAATAATACTGGCCGAGGAATGCTGACATTGGTCACAAAATGGACCGACGCCCTCATAGATTTGTGACTTGGCCTCAACTTTATCGTAAATGGATGATCCATGAACTTGCAGCAGAAACTCCTCCCAAATCTCATCAGGAATTTCCTGTCCCAAATCCTCCTCCCAAAGTGTCTTCAGAGGGGTTAGCACATAAATGAAAAATTTGATTAGATATATAAGAAACTGAACCTTTCAGAGATTACCTTTTAAGAAGGTCATCTAAAACAGTCTGGGGGTCGATTGGGAAATGTGGGAAAGGTATGATGAGCAAAGCTATGCACCTGCAAGTATCTAAAGAAATGCTGCTGAGGAAGAGAATATTTATGAAGCAGTTGTGAGAAAGAGGCAAAGACGTTGTCTATGTATAGGCCTTTAAACAGTGAATGCCAGCTTTTGACCACATAGCGAACAGATCATCAACTAAAGATGGAGGGAACTGGTGTTTTGCAGCCAGCGGGGCATAGGTGGACGAAGCTTGTAACCCAAATTAATGTTTAAATTGAGCCCACATTCTGAGAGAAGTTTTAACAATCCTATTCTTGGTATAAGGCAAAGTGTGCACTGGAACTTTTAATAGCTCATTAATTGTGTGGAAGATTATTGCAGTTATTATTATTACTGAGAGATTGTCTATCACTATGTACTGCATCATTACAGATGTCAATGTACAGTTTAAGAGCATTATGGTGAGTTGTTAAGTTTGACTTCCTCCAGTTGGTGGACATGCTCAGTGAGACACTTTTAAAATACTTTCCTTCTAATACCTTAAGGTGTCCCACCCACTGTGTTTTGTAAATCATACAATGACCATTATAAACAAAACACCAGAAACTGGTTTGATCATGCCTTGGACTTTTTAATATCTTTTTAATAACGTTCAGCTCTGGTCAGATACCGAGCCTGTCTGGGTGTTCATCATATTTCGTTAAGGTTCAGTGTTGGACACTACAGTACAGCTCCATGTGTTTTTATTCAGGGTTCCCACTCTAAATGAGACTTTTCCATGACTTTCCCTTACCAAAAAGCAGAATTTCCATGACCTCCCAAATAAAGAAATGTCCAATATAACGTTTGGGTGACGAGCAGAAAAGGGCATTTACAGGGGTTATAGAATTCAAAACTGTACGTACATCATTGGTGAATATAGGCAGCTTGGACTGTTGAATGGAACAAATAAAAACCTCAATTCCATCTCTAACATCATCTACATCTTTTTTTGTATTATTATTTTTGAGCAAAACAAAAACACTCAAGCGGAACAAACATGTAAATACTTATCAGGTGACCTATAAAGCTCTAAATGGTCTCGCCCCGCAATACCCGAGTGAACTTTTGGTTCTTTACGAACCGCCACGCCCCCTTCGATCAATGGGTGCGGGGTCACTACTGGTACCAAAAGTACAGAAGGTCACAGCTGGGAGCAGATCCTTCTCCTATAGAGCTTCGCAGTTGTGGAACAGCTTGCCTGTCAGTATCCGGGACTCAGACACAGTCTCAGTGTTTAAATCCAATCTGTTTTCTCTGGCTTTTTGTCCTAGACCCTCATTTCACTTCACTTTGACGCAGTGTCAATTATAAAGTCCAGTTTATCAAAGAGTCCCCCTGTTAGACACAGACAAAGTTAAATTCACCCTAGTTAGGATGTCCTAGTTAGTATACCGGGCCACTGTAGCACCAATATACCATTATAACCACATATTTCAGTATCGGTCGTACAGTGCAACCGTCTGCCGCTACTTCTGTTTGTTTTTCTCCGAGACACGGAATCAAACACATAGACAACTGGCAGACCCCAGTGAAGAGACCAGCAAATAAATCCTGGCTCCTGACAACTGCTAAACAAGGACATACCATGAAACAAACCAGAGGGTCACCACAGCCACCAACACCGTTACAACTACAGCTTCAGGGATCTTCAAGTGGACCAGTAACATCATTATGGACACGTAATCTAGACCATGACACTGGACTACATTCTGGACTTCTCCAACCCTACAACTGTAGGACTTATTATTATATCATCCCCAACCATGCACTGACACCATTTGCAGGCTCACTCTACCCTGGAAGGGGGTCCCTCTCTGTATCACTCCTTCCCAACATTTCTTCCTTTCTTTTTTTTCTCTCTCCTAGAGTTTTTTTTGTGTGGAGTTTTTCCTTGTGTGCAGAAGGGTCAAGTGTGGGGGGTGTCAACTGTAGGGCCTGTCAAAGCCCATTGAGACATACTGTATGTGATTTTGGGCTATATAAGAAATAAACGTTGTTGTTGTTGTTGTTTTGGCTATTGCACTATATGCTATTAACAAAATTTCCTGACAATTCACTGACTTTTCACTCGAATGATCAAATACCATAATATTCCCTGTGCCTGAAATTCCGATATTCCAGAAAGTTCCTGACCTGTGGGAACACACCATTATACACCATTCTGCTATACATTTGGGGATTCACCATGTTCACCTGGAATTAGGGTAAAAACTGTGCTGCATTTTCCACTGGAAAGCTTTTCTGGACAGGAACCATGAATTTGTCATGTCACAAGAGGTTTACAGAGTGAGAAAAGTAACTTTAATAAAAACAAAAAGCCAGTATGCCTTGTGTGGGCTGCTAAAAATGAATGTGGTTCACCATGGTTGCTTTGTGTAGTAGTTGTGGTGTGTGTGAACCACTGGGCCTTCAAACCACTTGAAACATGGCCTGGTGCTTACTGATTCTAGCAAAAGCACAGAAGAGATAAATCATTTTGGTGAACAAACACACTATAGTGTTTTCTGAAATTGTTCAAAGTCTCTGCTGGTGCTGAGGGCCAGCTCAGTGCAGAAGTCCTGGTCTGGCAGAAACACAAATCGGTCCAGGGAGATGTAGCTGGGGTGGGCAGGATCGTACTGAGCTCTGCCCAAGTACTGCAGGAACAGGTGCCTCTCCTTCACACGCAGGAACTGTGCATTCAGGACCTTGACAACATGATTAGTCAGACAGGAGATTTAGGACGGACACAAACATAATAACTAACTAGTGTTGGAATTGAGTAACATGAAGATTTTAAATGTGTATGTATGTGGCCGACAAGTGCAAAACAAACATTTCATAAAACTAATTTAAAACATGCAAAACACTTTCCCCCCCCCAATTGCCCAAACACAGCAAGTAGGTATGATAGATCAGAAGTGCCTGTTTTGCAAAGGGAAATAAAGCGAACCTGAGACTGTATGTGACGTTTTGTTGAAATAATTGAAGCCAACGAGCAGAGTTAAGAGTCCTCTCCAAAACTGTTTGATTGACACCACATGCACTTCCGTTCTATCATACGCATGCCTTCTATATTAAAAGGTGAAACACTTTTACAAATCACCAAAACAAATAGTCAGTAGTCAGTACCACTTGCCTGATCGGTTCAGTGCATACATGCGCACGCATGCAAAAGCCACTAACCCTACCCGATTGTGCATGTGTGGTTTTGGCACTGACACAAATTAACAAGAAAGAAAAATATGGGTAGGTATGATAGAATAAGTGCAAAGTGAAGTGATTGCACACAACGAAATGTGTCCTCGGCTTTTAATCCATCGCCCTTGGAGCCATGAAATGCAATGTGTGGGGATGGTACATTGCAGAGATTGATAGATCAGAAGTGTGTTAATTTGTTTTGCAATTGTTGGCCACCTTGAAACTGAACATAACAATAAACATTGATAAAACACATAGGCAGTCTCAAACTTAAACACACACTCTTCAACATCAGAATAAAATACCTGGGGGAATTTGACTATGAGTGAGTGGGGGACACCCATTACATTGTGGACATAATCAAATATCTGAGTGAGCTTCTTCTTATTGGCTGTCAGCACTTTCGGGACCTTGGTAACAATATGCTGTATTTCTCCCTGACGAAAGCCAAATTCAAGTTCACAAACCTGATGCAGAAGAAAGAAGGAAAAAATTAAGGTGAAGTGAATGTCACATGTGATACACAGCAGCACAGCACACGATGCACACAGTGAAATTTTCCCTCTGCATTTAACCCATCACCCCGAATGAGCAGTGGGCAGCCATGACAGGTGCCCGGGGAGCAGTGTGTGGGGTGCTTTGCTCAGTGGCACCTCAGTGGCACCTTGGCGGATCGGGATTCGAACCGGCAACCTTTTGATTACAGGGCCGCTTCCTTAACCACTAGGCCACCACTGCTGCATTGGCCGGGAATCGAACCCGGGCCTCCCGCGTGGCAGGCGAGAATTCTACCACTGAACCACGAATGCTAATTACATATCTGCATAACTTCCAAACTGATTCCTGCACAATTCACACCATCAGTATGTTTCTTAAATTCTTATTTCAGATTTACAAACAAATTCCTGAAGGTTCTGCGTACCTTGAGGTTTTCCTTTATTGGCTGTAAATTTCCACACAGCAGCCTGGGGAGTCGAGTGAGAATGTCTCTTGTCTGAATCAACAGAGGAGTAGTTAATTATAGACACTGGTACACACACTCTACATCACAGACACACGTTGTGGCCTCAATCTGGACGTTCTAATGTTCTATTGTCTGCCAGTCAGTTACAGGATAAAACGTGCAGGACCAATCAGCACACTGCGAGAGTATGTCCCATCCTTGTCCTGTTCTAATCAGCCCTGTATGTTTCCAACCACCTAAAAATGTTCAACGCGTCTCCAGTCCGCGTCCCATAGTTATTGGTTGTGAGACACCGCTGAGTTTGGATTAAGTTTTTGGTTAAGTTTGGATCTAAAGGCCATTTATGTTCTGTTTCCGTTTAACTATGCCATGTATAAATTGTACACTCCAGCCTCATGCCCTCCATTAGCATCACAGAATCTCCTGACAGAGGAATAATGAGTCGGTGGTCCATGGAGCTACTGGCAATGAACAGACCCCCATAATCCCATCTGGATGTGTGGAGAGAGGGCCATGCCCAGGCAAGATCTACCAGCTTCTACATCAACATTTTCACCCTACTCGTTACATGTAATTTATGTTTAAAAACATAAATTTGTAATATTTGTTTATATTTGTTTTGAGGTCAATAGCAGTCGCACAAGCATTTCACTGCATATCATACCATGAACGAGACAAATAAAGTTTGAATTTGAAATTGACTATTACATCCTGGTACAGCTGGCCCACCAGGTGGCACCGTCTGTGTCCTGTATTATACTAATCAGCATTGACAGTATGTATTGATTGTGAGAGCAATGTTAATTAAATCTGGCTCTTGCATTACGTGCAATAAATCCATGCATTCTCAACATGACTGTCCTGAAGTGAAATCCTATCCAAGAAACACTGACATGGACCATCGGCTCACCATTAACCTTTTATGTTAAGTTTGCATACATGTCTGCAGTAGATAATGCAATGTGATGCTTTGTCCTCACCTTACTTGGATTCAGACCCAGTTGTTGCTGAAAGAAGCCAAGGCGGTTGTCCAGCCTCTTCACGCTGAAGTTAAGCAAGTAGGGAGCCTTAAACACCATGGATGCCACAGCCTCAGAGCTGAACTTCTTTGACTTCAGATATGAGACCCTGCAATGAAAAGGAGAACAGTGTCCATCACAGCATCATTTAAAAGAAGGTCTAAGGATGATTGTAAAACTAACCTCGCTGACAGGTTGTCCAGGTTCTCTGTGAGGAGAAAGGGGTTCTTGGTGAGCAGGGGTCCCAGCTGTGAGTCCTCCACACCCAAATCTTTCAGGAAAAGCAGTCGAGGCACCACATCTGTCTGGAAGTCAAGCCTCACCAGCATTGAGCCCACATTACGCCTCTGATCCAGCTGCCAAAGGTTCACCCCTGGGTGAACACATGTGTCGTCAATGTTTTATACGAGCATTTCATGGATATTATGGTAACTTTTTTTGTGTGTTTCCTGTACACCCAAACTTGACTTCTAGTGACCAGATACTGCCAACTAACAGTACTGCTGTTTTCATTTTGGTCCTTACCTAGATGGACCAGTCTAGTGAGAGTCTGCGATTGATCAACATAGTCTCTGAGTGAAAAGGTAACTGGAGGAAGGCACTTTGTCACAGCAATCTGCAAGGCCTCCTCATCACTGATCTCCTCAAATGGGGAAAGGGGTGGTGCAGCATCCAGATCTAGACAGATAATTACAATGTTATGAATATCAGAAAACACACACACACAAAAAGTGTAGCATAAAGTGGATCACAACTTACCCAACACTGTCTGAATGTTGCTAAGAGAGGGTGTGGCATTTGTTTTGGGCTGATAAGATACCAGTGCTCTCTTGTCCTTGGCCTGAGGAAGACCATGTGGTGCTCCAGACGTACAAAGACCTCGTTCAGCGCAAACTTTCCACTTCTCCTCAGGTGTCCGTTCAGTAACCGTAACTCTGAGGGGAACAACCTGGCGCAAATGTTGTGAAAAGGTTGTGTTAAGGCTGATGGGATGTTGCCAGACTACATTGGTACTGGAGGAGAAGCAAAGCCCACTGCTGCGCAGAAGGATGATGCATCGTTGGCACATGTGCATGATGGGAGAACACATGGGGTCCTGCAAGAAATAACATTTTATAATTTACCCTTTAATATCACTGTGATATTGACTCACAAAATAATGTGTGTTTTAGTACTATATGTCTACTATATGGCTGCATGATGGTTTGGTGGTTAGTGACATGGCCTCACACCTCCAAGTAATGTATTTTAAATAAATAAATAAATAAAAAAACAATCAATTCACAGACACTATTCAATTATACAATTTAGTATTGATTTCAATATCATTGGCACTGGTCGATAATTAAAATTTCAGTTTTGCATCTGCTCGTTCACAGAAATCGGCAGCTGATTACAACAATTTTCAATAGGCATTGCAGAGGGCAGCCCCTCCCAACTATCTCTCATTGCAAGACACCCCCACGGCCAGCCCACCCACTCATTCAGATCTCTCTCTCTCAGATTGATTCACTGACATTACCCTCCACTTACTTCTGCATATTTGTGATCTGTGAAGATTAATACTTGTTTCACTAAACACTTAATTTTGATCTTTACTTTGGCATCTTCATGATCAATCAAGATTAATACTTGTTTCTCTAAACAATATTAATTTCAATAATTTACTGTCACATATTGTATATTTAATTTGTATATTTTTGTACATTTTTATGTTCTTCTAACCAAATTACTTTGCTTTGTCTTATTCTAAAGTTGATTCTAATGCCCATCAAGGATGTGTCTTGTCCCCACTGCTCTTCTCCATCTTTGTGGGGCAGTGGTGGCCTAGTGGTTAAGGAAGCGGCCCCGTAATCAGAAGGTTGCCGGTTTGAATCCCGACCCACCAAGGTACCACTGAGGTGCCACTGAGCAAAGCACCGTCCCCACACACTGCTCCCCGGGCGCCTGTCATGGCTGCCCACTGCTCACTCAGGGTGATGGGTTAATGCAGAGGACAAATTTCACTGTGTGCACTGTGTGCTGTGCTGCTGAGTATCACGTGTGACAATCACTTCACTTTCACTTCACTTACTCACGGCCCCCAGATCACATCCCTCAAGATCACATTATATAGATCTATTATTATGGCCCGGTGATATGAAGCACACAACACACAAACTACATATCCCATAATGCAGTGTTTCAGTTGCCTTGCTGAACATGATCTTTCACTAAAGCTCAATCTGTACAGGAGCAGTTTCCACATCCTTCAACACTGCTCCCCATTGCTATATCAGACAGCTCAGTGTCTTCTGTGGAGACCTTCAAGTTCCTGGGTATAACCATTTCCCAGGACCTGAAGTCAGAGACAAACATCTCTTCCATCTCTACTTCATCTGCTAGGTTCCAAAAATGTACTTCCTGAGACAACTGAGGAAGTCCAGTCTTCCAGAGGAGCTGCTGATCCAGTTCTACTCTGCAGTCATTGTGCTCCTATATCACAGTCTGTTATGGAGCAGCCACAGGACAGGAATAGACTGCAACAGACTCTTGTCCCCCTGTTCTCCACCTGACCCTTTGAGGAACCAGGAAAAGGGCAGGAAATATCATAACAGATCTAGGGCTGAAATGATTATTCGAGTAACTCAAATTATTTGAATACAAAAAATGTTCAAGGAAAATTCTTTGCCTCGAGGCTTCGTTTAACTATTGATAGAGTTGTTTAAAAATGCAAAAGTATGACTTATCCGATTATTCGATTAATCAATGGGGGAAAAAAAAAAAAAACAAACAAAAAAGAACAGAATACTCGATTCCAAAAATATTCGATAGTTGTAGCCCTATACAGATCCCTCACACCCTGGAAAGACGTTTTGACCTGCTGCCCTCTGGCAGAAAATCTAGAAAAACAGTCACCTCGCTGTCACCCTCCTAAACTGTCACAGACATTGCAACTGCACTTTATGTAAACTTGTGGCATTATTTGTCTAATCTTTGATTTTTTCTGTTTATGAGATTTAGACTATATCATATATTGTTGTTTTATACTGTTAACTGAGACAACATAGACCAGAACACAA
This sequence comes from Denticeps clupeoides, assembly GCF_900700375.1. Classification (NCBI taxonomy): domain Eukaryota; kingdom Metazoa; phylum Chordata; class Actinopteri; order Clupeiformes; family Denticipitidae; genus Denticeps; species Denticeps clupeoides. Next base: position 362,715 of record NC_041717.1, read on the forward strand.
TTCCTTGTATGTGTTCACTCACATAATTGACATAAATGTGACTGTTTTTATAAGGACTTTTTCTGTTGAATTGCTTTATTCTATGAGTTTGTATTTGTGTAATGTAATTGCATGTTATTTTAACATAGCAAAAGTCCTCTTTAACCATATATATAAGGGGCAGGTTGTCTGGTTTCTTTACACCAACACTATGAAACACTACATTAAATAGTGTTGGGCAGGGCTGGCTGTTTTCCCTACCCGGAGGACCCAATGTTTACAATGAGAAACACACCAAGCTCACAAAAAAAAATTTAAAAATCAAGAGCACTGTCTGGAAGTATTTTTATATATATACCAGATGAACGAGGAAAATGAAAAGATTCAAAGTTGTTGCTATCAAAGCGAGCAGCAAGACAAATTTGGTAGTACGTGGGATTTGAACCTGGGACTTTGTGTTCGTCTGGTTAATAGGCTACTACCACTACTTACTGAATAAGTATTCTATGCATCTTACTAGTTATACAGGGTGTGTGTGTGTGTGTGTGTGTGCAGTTTACCATCTAAAAACATCCACACTAGGAACTTTAAAATGGTGCAAGTGTTTTTCTGTGCACCCTGGGGTGGGTTCCATAAGCTCATATCCTGCTTAGGATTCCAGGCCTATTGATACTGAGAGATTGATTGAGTGACTATTTGTTCACATTTTCATAAAAAATATTCACATTTCTCATAAAAACTATCAATCTCCCTTGTTTTTTTTTTTATAATTCTGTAAGAACAGTTGGACCAATTTCACTGTACATACTACAGATACTACAGAAGAGCCTCCCGTTGAGATGTGGGTTTGAGACAGTCTCACCCCTCTCACCCACTCAACTTCAGAGACGGTGACATCCATCACATCTCCATCTGACACGTGACTGATAACTGAAATGTATTACAATTGCAATTATACACTTAAGCGCCAAGGGTGTTGCATCCTTACCTGACGGAAAATTCTGTATATAAAACTACTATAGGTCACCATTTGACAGCACGTAACAAAAAAAAAACGCGTCCTCAGCAGGACCAGGACGGCATACAATCGTCTGTTAGCGGTGTAGCTAATCCAAACAAACCGGTTACAGAAACGAAATGCGACGAAGTTCAGACGCCCGCTGCTGCAAATACACACGTGTCACCACGGAAGTCCCGGAGATACCAACACTTTAGAACCGCAGGGGGACACGTCCGGACACCAACTGCAGCTTCAGCCTAAACTGCAGTGGATATGAAAAATGTAGTCTATAGATAATATATAATTTTTTCGACCACTTTTATATTCGTCTATCGTTCTGTTCCTTATTAAAACAGTTCCGCCCCCCGCCACGGTGAAAAGTGGACCCGCCCACCTGCAGACTGTTGACTCTCCGTGACGCGGATAGGCAGAACCCGAGGAGAGATGGCGCCGTCGGGGGAGACGCAGACGCTCTGCAAAGATAATGTGAACTACAGGCTGCATTTTCGGATGATCAACGAGCAGCAGGTGGAAGACATCACCGTCCAGTTCTTCTACAAGCCGCATACCATCACTCTGCTGACTTTCACAGTGGTCAGCCTCATGTATTTTGCCTTCACCAGGTACCAGAGAGCAGGTGTTGGCCTTCAACTGCTCACAAACCGAGCAGATATGAACATTGTTTAAAAGACCTCTGAGGGCTGATGCTGAGGGCTGAGCGCAGCTCAGTCATCCTCCATTTGCTGAACTTTGCCAGCACTACACTGCTTCTTGACCCCTGTGTCACAGTTGGTGCCATATTTAGTCATGAAAACATTGAATAAAATAGAGTTAAAACTGTAGAGTAGAGTTTTACAAAAACTGTGATGGTAGCATGTGAATGTAGAGGATTATAGCGAATTACAGTTCATTTCTTCTATTCCTCACTAAGAACAAATCTAACCAAATGTTTTAATGCTAGAGATCAACCTCCACATCGCTAGTTCACTTTTCCAGGATTAGTTGTGAAATGAGCAACAAACAGGGTGCTTTTGGCAACATAATTCCAAATCTGTCTGTTTCTGTTACAGGAATGATGTCGATCCTGACAACAACCTGCGTGTGGGGCTTCTCCTGGTCATCTCCTTCTTCTTGGTCATCAGTGTCCTGGCGTTTCCTAATGGTGGGTCTGACCTATAGAGCATAGAGACTACTTGTAAAGATACTTGGATAGCTTGAAGTTACCGCATTGTAAACATGTCTTCCAGGTCCATTCACTCGCCCGCACCCAGCAATATGGCGCATGGTGTTTGGTGAGTTTTGGCCTACATCAGCTATTTAGGTTTGAACTTGGAGATCAGTGTATTTCCTTAATGGGATGAAGCAGGTCCTGTATAGGCTTCACCTTATTTCAAGTCACTTGTATGAGAACCAGATTAAAAGTAGGACATCACCCAACTCTTTATGTCCAGTTTATTGATTATGTTGATTTTTGACTGGATGCCTGACTGCCCCTGTCTTCTCTCAGGTCTTAGTGTTGTGTATTTCCTGTTCCTGGTTTTTCTCATCTTCCTGAACTGGGATCAGGTGAAAACGCTCATGTACTGGATTGACCCTGACCTACGCTACGCCACACGAGAGGCAGATGTCATGGTGTGTAAATCAAACCAGATCTTTGTCTTTCCTGCTCTCTGCTAGATTTAACAACTGAAGATCCCAGATTTTGTTAATATGTTAACCCCTCCAGCTGGAATAAGTGTCTCGTATTTTAGTTTACATCACAATTTTGGCTTCTAAGAATTACAAGAATAATATAACAACATTGTCCTGCTTTTCCTGTATGTGCGAGGAGATTAATAAATACAGAAGTAAAATCCAGAAAGGCTATGGTGGCTTTCAGATGGGAAAAAACCCTGCAATGTTTTATAGGGTGGTGCAACCCTTTAATATTCCATCTTACAAAATGCATTGAACCCAGCCCTGACTCCTTAAGACCAGCCATAACGTGGATAGCCTAAGCAACCCAACATAGTTAATAATAATAAATGCAAACTTAAAAACCCAAAACCTATGCTGGCCCCCCATAAAGCGGGGGACCGAATCAACAGTCCTAATGTGTGAGACAGCACAAAAGTGCTCAGGGTGAACTACCACGCTGTAATAAGCAGTAACAGCAAAAAAAATTATGGCAATTATGGTAACGTAAATAACAGTAATACCTGAGCAAGTACACACCAATAAATCAGCTGAAACTGAACATGTACCTAGTCTGAAACTCGGGTGTGATATTTTCCATAGTAACAGTCTCCCTTTATTCCTTCAGAACAGACCTGACCACTCGTATGCTCGTATTTAATAGCACCTTTCATGGCTGCTCACTAACAGTGATTGGTTAAATGGGTTAAAGATTACACATTTAACTGTTAGTGCAGCAAAATAGTCTCTGGAGCTATTTTAATTATAAGGTTATTTTAGAGCACACATGATCTTTAACAATGTAGTGACCTTGTTAAAGCTTGTGCTGAAAGTACTTTTAATGGATTTTATTACAATTTTACAACCACCTGACACAAAGTGGAAGTACCATGAAATTAGAAATTAACTATTAAATATTACACTATAACTATTACATTTAAGACATACATAGTGTAAATATGAAAAGGCAACTCCCCTGTCCTAGACCTGGGCAGGGAGGAATGGCCAGTATCTGCGTAAACACATCTGAGAGAGGCAGAAAAACAGAGTTTGGACTAGGGTGATTAGTTCGTCAGTTCGGGCAGGAGCTTGTGCAGAGAAGAATGGTCGAGGCAGGCGAGGGATTATTCCTTCAATCAGGTTACCATGGAGTCCGTCTGTCCAAATTGGTGCACTGGAGGCTTGGTCGAGGTGCGTTGGTGAAGGTCTGGAGCCACAAATCAGAAGCAGGTATAGGGTAATCCAGAGAATGAGGTTGCACTTACCTTGAGCAACCTTGTAAGTAGTGTTACAATGGCAGAAAATCTATGATAATCAATCATCCCAAGAATCCACATTAAATAATTTTTCGCTGAAAAACACCACATCCTCCAAATACTCTAACCCTGCAACAACACAATTCATTAACCTCTGAGAAGTTAAAGGTGCAATTCTGAATCCAAAGCTCATCTCTGTGTAAGAGTACAACCCAGACGGTGGCACAAATGCAGAGATCTCCTGTGCACAAGGTGTCAGTGGCACCTGAAAATATCCTTAAAGCAAATCAAATTTGCTTACAAATTAGCACTGATCCCATCTGATCCACACAATCCTCAATGTGGGAATAGATAACGAATCCGGTTTAGTCACCATATTTGCTTTTCTATAATCCATGCAATAACAGACTGACAGGACAGACTCAATGATGACTGCAGTGTAGAACTTGTTATCTTTATTTTCATGACCATTTACATTGGTAGATTCTCACTATGAATGAACACATGTGGAGTTACTTAAAAAAAAGTTGAAATAACTGAAAACATGTTTTATATTCTAGTTTCTTCAAAATAGCCACCCTTTGCTCTGATTACTGCTTTGCACACTCTTGGCATTCTCTCGATGAGCTTCAAGAGGTTGTCACATGAAATGGTTCTTACAGTCTTGAGCATGTTCAGCCATCCTGAATGAGTTCAATGACAAACTTCAGGAGTTTTACAGCTCAGTTCCAATAGCTACAGTCCTTGGTGTAGATGGAGAAGAGCTGTGGGGAAAGGACACATCCTGTGTGTTGTGGCTGCAGAATGTAGAGAATGTTGTGTCTTCACCATGTGTAGATGCCTAAATGCAAATTTGCTATCATCTGGCTGATGAGCCGTTTGTGTTAACATGCAATTGAACAGTTTGGTAAGTGTTCACATAATTTTAATATAGAAAAACCTGGTTTTACGCCTACATGTAAAAGGCAAGGCCAGGTTATATTTAACAGCACTATTTAACCCCACTTTAAACCAATTAGACAAGTACAAATTGATTTATACTGAATAGATAAAAACTATATGCAATAACAATAATAAACATAAGCAGTCAAATCTATAACCTGATTGAAACGGAAGTGAAGTGATTTGTGATTGTGGTGCACACACATTACTAACCAGTGAAGAAATGGGCAGCTTCAAGTGACACCCAGGGAGCAGTAAGAGTGGATTCTTCAGTCTACTCAGTGCTGACCAAAATAACAGGAATCAAATAATTTTATACAAATTTAGTAACTAATTCCTACAATACATAAAAGTTCAGCAAAATATAGGAATAAGCTCATAAATAAAATATATTTTACAATCCAAAATATCACCACAAATGTATAATATTAAAAGGAAAAATAAGTCAAACAAAAAGCACTGAACACTTCATGGTCCTAGTCAGACAGCGGGCTCTCATCTGAAAAAGACCCTAAAATGAATGACTAGCCATGTCTGCGTGTAAACTGAAATAATATATAAAAGGCTGTTAACAGCCATCTAAAATGATTAAAGCAGATGCCTCTTCCAGTCCAGCACAGCTAGAAAGCTCTGATGAGGTTGTGGATACAACTAACCTAAGCCAAATCCTTAATGCCATTCACACGATAAAAGAGGACGTTACATAGAGATTTGAAGTTTACTATGTTATATTCAGGGAATTCAAGGAGAATTGGGGACAGTGTCAGCTCACATAACAGAGGCTGAAGAGAGATCTAAGTAAATTATATCTATAGATCTATATAAATTCTCAGAAAACTCAGTCTAATACAAGGAAAGCTGCTGTTTAAGGTGGACTACAACTTTTTAAAAGCCGTTCAAATCTTCAAGTCTTCCTGTGATGACAGAGGGGGCTGACATGTACTATTATACAGTATCTAATAAAAGTGAGTACACTCTTCACATTTTTGTAAATATTTTATGATGTATTGCTGGCAACAATAGTGAGTACAAATTCTGAACATTTCCATGGCTGTGATTGGCAGCGGCTACCTGCTGGTGACACTGTATTAGGGAAGTTAGCCTGGTCACAGGTGAACTTTGGACTAAGGTTGGGTGGCACTGAGTTGTAATCCAGTTCCATCTTTACCTAATCACTCTGCCACTCAGCCAACAAGAGCATCTCCCAGTCCCCTACCCACTCTAATGCTGTGAACTAGGAACACATTAGTCCAGCTCTTGAGTTGTTATTTCTTGTGACTTTTTTTGTCTTTTTTTGACAGGAATATGCAATTAACTGTCATGTGATCACATGACAATTGAAAGAACCTGCAATAAGTTGATGAGAATATAGTGTCTTATCTGTGAATTTAGCACTGCCTCAGTACTTCAAATTTTCCCTTGGTGATGAAAAGTAGAATTTTGTATTTATTGAGATCAGTAGTATCTATAAGACACTTGATTTATGACCTCCCTGTCACTGTGGAGGAAAAGGTCAAGATATATGACTCTTCTACTCCTTCTGTCACTGTGTAGGGGATCTTTACTTTTTCCTCCACAGTGACAGGAGTGTCATAAGTATTTTTTTTTTACATAAAGTGACTGATAGATACTACTGAGATCTATTTCTAAAGAAATTTAATTTCACTTTCAATTTTCTTATGGTGCAAAGGCGCTGGGGACTTCTTTTACTGTTACCTAACATACAACTGTTTGTGATTTTGTGTGTGTTTGAAGGGATATTCACTCAACTACAGGGAAGCTAAAGCGTGCTGTGCTCCAGTTCACTCCGGCCAGTTGGACCTACGTTCGCTGGTTTGACCCAAAGTCATCTTTCCAGAGAGTGAACTGGGAACACATTAGTCCAGCTCTTGAGTTGTTATTCCTTGTGACTTTTTTTTGACAGGAATATGCAGTTAACTGTCATGTGATAACATGGGAGCGAATTCTGAGCCACTTTGACATCTTTGCGTTTGGCCATTTTTGGGGCTGGGCAATGAAGGCCCTGCTCATCCGGAGTTATGGCCTCTGCTGGACCATCAGCATCACTTGGGAGCTCACAGAGGTAATGGAAGCCGGTGGGTTTTATCAGGTTTTGAAAGATTCATAAGTCAAATTTAGCAGATTACTGTATTTCACACACTTGGCTTGTCTATGCCAACTGTTCTGAATGACTTCCTATGTTGAGAACTTGCTGCTGATCAGTAAAGACTACCGGGAGCTTGTAGGAAATTTTTGAATGTTTAAGCTTTGACATTTGTACCTGATATCAAAACATTTTAGCCACTATGTCTTAAATTATGCCTGATCCCAAGTGCCCCTCCCATATTTGCTTCATCTTTGAAAGTCAACATGGTTCCATATCAAATCCTCTCTTTTTGGTTTGTAAGATTGAATCAGCAAGTGTTTAGTGATGTGCAGGAAAGTAAACTCACTCAAGTAAACTCATTGCGATTTTACATAGTGATATTGTATCGATTCAGAGACATCAAATATCAATATTTTTGTATACAAATTTAGTCCATCGGGTGGTGATGTTGAGTGTTTTCTTTAGCAAGGTCAGTCAGTTTAGTAAGGTTAGCCTCCACTCCTGTGGATGGCGCTATACAGCTGGGTTCTTGGCATTTCAGACAGAGTGAAATCACAAAACATGAGAGACCTATCACAGCATCTTGTATTTCAGCTCTGGTTTTACATTTTCAGTGATATTACAAATATCGTAATATGTAAAGTATCACAATAAATTGTAATATAATCGTATCATAAACCATATCAATTAGATCTATATTTTGTTGTCAATTTACGTGCTGACTGTCTCTCAGCTTTTCTTCATGCATCTGCTGCCTAACTTTGCGGAGTGCTGGTGGGATCAGGTGATCCTGGACATTCTGCTGTGCAACGGTGGAGGCATCTGGCTGGGAATGACAGTCTGCCGTTTTTTGGAAATGCGCACCTACCACTGGGCCAGCATCAAGTGGGTTCTTCTGAGTACTCAGGACCAGGATACCATTACTGTTAATAATCATTACAATGTTACACAGTGACAATAGTACAAAGTAAAATAGAATAAAGAAAAATGATATACTCTGTGGTGAACAAGTTTGTAAAAGAACCTGTAATAAGTTGATGAGAATATAGTGTCTTCTCTGTGAATTTAGCACTGCCTCAGTAATTCAGATTTTCCCTTGGTGATGAAAAGTAGAATTTTGTATTTATTGAGATCAGTAGTATCTATAAGACACTTGATTTATGACCTCCCTGTCACTGTGGAGGAAAAGGTCAAGATATATGACTCTTCTACTCCTTCTGTCACTGTGTAGGGGATCTTTACTTTTTCCTTTACAGTGACAGGAGTGTCATAAATATTTTTTAACATAAAGTGTCTGATAGATACTACTGAGATCTATTTCTAAAGAAATTAAATTTCACTTTCAATTTTCATATGGTGCAAAGGTGCTGGGGACTTCTTTTACTGTTAACTAACATACAACTGATTTTGTGTGTGTTTGAAGGGATATTCACTCAACTACAGGGAAGCTAAAGCGTGCTGTGCTCCAGTTCACTCCGGCCAGTTGGACCTACGTTCGCTGGTTTGACCCAAAGTCATCTTTCCAGAGAGTGGCAGGAATTTACCTGTTCATGATCCTATGGCAGGTAGCATCTTATCCTCACACATTATACACACTCTTATCTTTAAACGTCATAACAGCAGCCTGCTTTAGTAGCTAGCATCCCTCAAAAAAACTCTCATATATTAGATAATTCATTATTCATATGATATTTTAGCACACTACATGATTTCAGGATTGTCAGGCTAAGGCTATGAAGCCATTCTACTAGCAGAAATGTGGAGGAGGCATATTTTGTTATTGTTATATATTTTGTCATATATATTATTGATAAATCAGTATTGATATATTTTTTACTGACAGAATTGACAGAACTGACTCATATCTTTAATAATTGACTTTGTTCTCCCCTCTCTGACTCTGCTAGCTGACTGAGTTGAACACGTTCTTCCTGAAGCACATCTTCATTTTCCAGGCCTCTCATGCACTCAGCTGGTGCCGAATCCTCTTCATTGGGGTCATCACTGCACCTACAGTACGGTAGGAGTTTTCAGTTACAGAATATATACAGAACATCATCTCCCAGCAATGAATAAACATAATCAGCTGCAGCTAACCTATAATACCATGTACAAGTCTTATTCTGATTTGTCCAGACATGACTGATGCTGTGGTGGCCAGTTCTCACTCCTCAACCTGGGCCAGCACAGCATCAGTCATGTCTGTTTTGCGGATGATGACTGGGACTGTCTTGTTGTGTTGCAGACAGTACTATGCCTACCTGACCGACACACAGTGTAAACGAGTTGGGACACAGTGCTGGGTGTTTGGGTAAGTTCCTGGATGTGTTTGTGTGTTGCTACATAACAGGTCATATGTTTGGGCCCACCCTTAGACAAAAACCAAATGCGGCATTTTTCAAAAATGGCATTTCAAGAAAACATTATAAGTCAAATAAGTGTTTATTTGTTCAATTTAGATTGGCACAAAGCGCCTCACAATAGAACAGTGCTCACAACCCCTAGCGAACAAGTTAGAGACAACAGTGGCAAAGAAAAAAAACCTGGAACTGAGAAACAAACCTCACCTCCATTACACATTTTTTTCTTACTGATTCACTAGTGTGATGGACATGACAATGCTTTTAGATGTACTAAATCACTAGAATCTGTTCACTAAAAAGATCAATTTAAAAGATTTGAAGATGAAATGTGTTGTGATTGTGTTGCTTTGACAATCACATTTGTAAAAATATACTCATTTATAAATCATGACATTTCAAGTGTCCTGTCCTATGATATGCAGTTTAACTGGTCTACTTGGCAAATTGGGCTCAGCAAGTGATTCGTTCACTCACTGAAATTCACACTGAACATGCACCATTCCCTTGCAAATTAAGAGAAAAGTCAGAGAAAAATACTTCATTCTTATAATAAGGCATTAGGACAATGCATATAACATTTTCTAGTCTATGTTTTTGAACTCACTTTATACTAACGACCAAGCCCCAAGGCTGCGTTTAACACTTGTTTAAAAAAAGGTTCCTTTGTGGCAAAATAATCTCACTGTAGACAAGTTCTCCCGCTAGAGAATGGGTGATGTCATGTGCTGCCAAACTGAATTATTGATCCAGTTTCCCGCTGGTGCTGTGCGTGAAGAGCGATTTTAACTTAGGAGGGGTCAGTTATAGCATTGTCCAAGTGTCCAGAGCTCTTTCATTTAACTACATTGTCGTGAGGGTTGTGCCCAGTGATTATGTTAGCCACAGCCACTTTTTATGATGAACCCTGGGGCAAGAAGAGCGCATCCCTGCAAACCCTGCTTTCCCTGGAGCGCACAAGCAGGTGGCTAATGAAACCAACATAGAGTCTTTATTCTTCCATGGTAAGGACTCCGATATCTAACATTCGTTCAGCTCCACTTTGGACCACGCTGCTTGTGTTCCACTTGTCATTGCTCTGCTTCCCACATTTGTTTTCTGCTAATAACCTTTTTTTATTTGTTCTTAAAAAAATCTAAAGGTGGGCTCAAACTTGTGACCTATAGTTAACATTTAACTTTTGATAAGATTTTACAAAACATAATCTGCTGGTGCATTTGTGTAATACTTACATACTGAGTGAATCCTGATTCCTGTTCTCTGTGTTCAGGGCCATAGCTTTCCTGGAGGCCGTGGCATGTGTGAAGTTTGGACAGGACCTTTTCTCCAAAACACAGATCCTGTATGTTTTCCTGTGGTTACTGTGTGTGGTAAGAGCTCTTCATGCCCAATTTTGTGTGTGTGAGATCAGTGTGCTCGTACTGAGGCTTCATTTCATCCAGGCCTTCATCACCTTTCTGTGCCTGTATGGGATGATGTGGTATGAGCAGAACTACAGTTCCAAGATAACTGTGAGTTTGCAGAGTGATCTTTACTATAAACTTTAACCGGAAACTCATCGTAGATGCATCACTGTAGTCATGCTTTGTGCTGCTGTTTTCAGAGCTCTTCAGACTGCGAAGACAGTAACTTCACTGATTTTTGTGGCCGAATCCTTGATGGAATGAAAGGTAGCTGTGTGTGTGTGTGTGTGTGTGTGTGTGTGTGTGTGAGATGGTAGGGATGGGTGGTAGTAGCCTAGTGAGTAACGCACTTGCCTTTGAACCAGAAGTCCCAGGTTCAAACCCCACTTACTGCCATTGTGTCCCTGAGCTCTGGATGAGGGCATCTGATAAAAGTGTACACAGTGTGGAGAGTGTTCAGGAAGCTACTTTGAGTACAGCTTTGTACAGCCTAAATGCCAGAAAGGTTATAATGCTCAGGAAAATGTACATAATAGCTCACATCTAAAAAAAATTCCATCTCTCCCTTTTTTTTTTTAGTTTTAAGAGAAGGAATAAGAGTTTGAATCCCAGTATTGAGTATTGTCCATGTTACATGGCAGTATCTAGAACAATGAAATAAGATCCAATATTTAAACATCTTGAATCTGATTTGAGCATTCAGATGCAGATGACCGACAATAAAAATAATATCCTGATATTTAATTTATTTTGATGTGGATTTGTATGTAATTGAAATATAAGGAATATTGCAAAAGAAGAAATGGTGTTACAGCAATAATATATTTGCACATGTATTATTATAATGATGTCTTTTTTTTATGGATTCATTAAGTATTCCGAATACATTTTGTTATGTACTGTAAGAGTTCACGGTACATTTTGGGTAGTGGTGGCTTAGCGGGTAAGGAAGTGGACCGTAATCGAAGGGATGCAGGTTCAAATTCCAAAGGTGCCACTGAGGTCCCCTTAATCAAGGTACCATCCCCACCTACTGCTCCCCTGGCACCTTTCATGGCTGCACACTGCTCGCTAAGGGTGAAGGTTACATGCAGAGGGACACCTTTTATTGTGTCACAGAGTGCTGTGCTTGCTGTGTATCACAATGACAATCACTTCACTTTCATTTGCACTTACATTTACGTGCATGTGAACTAATTCATCCCTCAATTTGACCTCACAGGTGCAAAGGATTCTGGGAGCAGTTCCTCTCGGCGTAGAAAAGGAGCATCTGGGAAGAGCAAAAGCACTAATGGAGTCAGCAGAAAAAAGTGAACAGCAGCCATCCCATGGAGAGACAAAATGAACCACTTGAGCACAGATTGCTGGTTCTATATCCAGCATCATCATTATTATCATTATTTTGGAACATGGTGGGTTCATACACTTATTTCTTCTGACGTGATGTGATTGAGAATTTACCATTTATCATTGTGCAAACCCCACACACAGTTCAAACGAGCCTGGCTGTGTGTTTCTGCACTGCATCCTCTCACCACAACACTTTGCTGTTTAGAAAATACTGATCTTCTTTGGAAGAGAAGTTAACTTACTTGTGGATCATCTGTGTATGTTCTTGTATGTTTATATGTGCATGTGTGTATATGTATATTAATATATTATATACACACACATATATGTGTGTGTGTGTGTGTGTGTGTGTATATATTAGTTTTGTTCTGTTTTTTTCCATACTGTATTTTGATATTTACCAGAAGTGCTATTTGTAGTTTCAAAGTTTTAGCAGTTAACACAGTGATATTTTCTCTTGAGCTGCCTTGAGACATCATGTGAATATTAAAAGTTCTATACAATCATAATCAACATATAATGTTTTTTTCCAAGTTGGGATTTTCATTAGCATGTTCTGGGATAATTACAACTACAATGGGAGATATGGCCAGGGCAATATCAAGGGAAATTATCTGCTGTTAATGCATACACTGGAGATTAAACAGCTGTGTCAATTCAGGACTTTATCAAATAAGGGTATTCATATAATTTGGTATGGAATGGAACAAATAAGGAGATTACGTTTGATATTTATAACAATATTTACAGATTTGCCTTGATACAGTTAAATGTGTTCAGTTCAAATAAAAGATTGACATCTTCTAAATAGAGTATTATTTATTATCTAAATAGAGTCTAAATAGAGTATAATTTAATGCAATTTATTTATTACCATTGCACACTTGTACAAAAACATTTCCACAAAGTCAGGATTACAACAACAATGGACAGATTTATGGTGCAAAAAGATATTATTTGAAAATGTCCTTGGTCATATGACTCTTGCCATGAGGTAATCCCCCCGTCCACCACACAAACTTTAATAGAGCGCTCCCTCTGGTGGGACTGGTCTCCTGCTATTATATGGCAAGTGGAAAGGGCTTAAAGATCAAACAACTGAAAGATTTCAGCACAGTTTTGGGCACAGTGGAGCCTTAACATCCCCAGGTGCAAACACCTAAGGTGAAAAAAGAGAGCCTGGTTGAAGCCAGCACCAGCAGCAAATCTTATCCACCTTGCACAAGGTCCCAAGGAGGAACAGTGGACCTACTGACAGGCTTCAAACATCACACAACCTTCAGAAGTTGTATGGCAAGGGGACCCTGGAACATCCTATCAATAATATTAGTGGGTGAACCTAAAGATTTGACCTCTTAGCAGGTAGGCAGGCACCACAGCTCTGGGCAATGGTGGACCTGAATCATGGCCACCATGTATACACTGAGAGGCTGACTACCTCTGCGTACCACGGCTTCGAGTGTCAGCGAGGAAATTCCAAAATAAAGGAGAGCTTACCCTACCTGACCCTCTCCAGCATTAGCAAGATCAACTCCAATCGAAACCAGTGTTTGGCCATAAGTAAGAATTGAGATCCATCAGAGAACAATACATGTTTTCCCTGGATGCAATCTGGGTAAATTATGATATAAAATCAGGCATCAGTCAGGTCTACTGTAGTGAACCAATCCCCCATGCTGCAAGTCAGTATGAAATAAATTGTCCATGAGCAGATGATTGTTTAACATTCTCCGATCCACAATTGGATTTGAACAGGTGTCTCTGTCCAGAAGCACAAAATAACATCTGTACCAGAAACAGGCTGAATGGCTCGTTTGTGTAAAAGACTTTCCTCTCTGAGAAACTTTGCCCTGCTGCCTGAAACCTGAGTCTGGATCACCCCAGCAAAACAAGGAGGGATATTATGCCCTCTACCTCTCCCCCTCCTATCTGCCAACAGATACAACAGCAGTGAACATGGTTCTGTCATTAAACCCATCATGTAAAAGGCTCATGTCAGTTCTTTAAGCCTTGGTGTCAGGTTTGAAGCCTTCACACATAAGGCATCATGGGTGAGGACTTAACAATAGTTACATTTCATTAGAGGATGATGAATCCATTTTATAATCTGCAACAGAAAGGAAAGGTGCTGGCAGACCTACTGAGGTACATCATAGTAAAATGTTTTCCTCACAGATTAAAACTGGAGATTGCAGTGGTGAACAAAGTAATCAAACAAAGCATGGCGGCCTTGTAATCAGAAGGTTGCCGGTTCGAATCCCAACCTGCCATGGTGCCACTGAGCAAAGCACTGTTCCCACACACTGCTCCCTGGGCGCCTGTCATGGCTGCCCACTGCTCACCAAGGTAGATGGGTTAAAAGCAGAGATTGGAAGAGCACTGTGTGCTGTGGTCTATGACAATCACTTCACTTTCATTTTAAGTACTTTACCGCTTTAAGATTCCTCAGCTTTGGCACATAAGTTACAATTCAAGGATTCAAAACCTTTTCAATCGCAATGTGACAAATTTGTTTTTGGTTAGAAGCCCATTGTAAAAGTTGTAATAGACATGCGTACATAATTGAAAAAGAATAATTGCTAAAATTTATTAAAAGTTCCCTATTATGAAATGTATTCATTTTTTATATTGGTATTAGTGGTCCCCTAATCATATATCTGAAGTCTATTTCTGAAAGTTTTTGGTGCAGAATTACAGCCACTTTTTAGCCAGTCCCACAATAAGATTTCCCCAGAACGTGCCATTTCGGTGTCTGTAGCTTTAAATGCTAATGAGGAGGGGAGAGGCCTATAGAAGTGAGGGGGCATTTGCAGAAATTATGTCATCAACACCTTTCACCAACCACAATTTTGGCACCAACAGGAAAAAAAATTAAACTGGTTCTTTAGATTCCTACAGGACTGAACAAAACCTGTAATCTTTCTCCTTATGACAACATAAGGGGAGACATTTCAGATCCAACTGTCTGAGCTGCTGCTCTCTAAACGGCGAAGCAGAGTGACCAAAGCACTCTTTACACCTATCACCATTTCTAGCCACTGCAGTACCGTAGACAGGCTAGAGGAACTTTTATTAATGTTAAATAAAGTGACATTTTCATAATAGGGGACTTTTAAACAATAGTGATGGCCTGTTTGTAAAATAAATACTATGGTGGGAATTAATGGTTTTGTGGGTTTTATGCTGCGCCACAGGTGTAATGCAATGGCCAAAAGTGGACATGAAATCCAACAATATTCCTGTTGTTCCTGTAACTCCATGTGAAGCAGCTATACAAGGTGTATTTGGAAAAGCAAACCTACATGAGGACCACATGAGGCTGCAAATACAGAAAACCCAACTAGAAATAAATTACAGGTGGGTATATTGCCATATTTTAATTGTTTAATTTAATTGTTTCAATATGAATAGTTTTCTATATGTACTTGAAAAAAACTCATAAAAGAAACCCACCAAAAATTTTGCATATTGTCTTTAATGGACTATTGATTGGTCATTTCGAAATGACTGACATATTGCATCTTCCTCTTCCATCTTGCATGTCAGGGTTGCATTCGGGGTCTGTCTCTGGTGCAGAAGGGCAGTGTTCTCCCCTCATTATAGCAATGTTATGGGGTCTGGGGTGACCTGAAGCCAATGAAGGCACTAGTATGGCCCAGGCTTGAGGTCAGGGTAATGGGTTAATAAGTGGGACTGGCAGGGTCATCCTTGCTTAGTAACTCAGTTGCAATATAAGTACTATATATGTGTGTTCATAAGTACAATCATGGGTCAATCTAGTGCTTAGTGTAGACTCATGAGAAATTTTGGAGTCATCCAGGCCAATTTGATTCCACATTGGTGGAAGATCACACAAACTGTAATTAGTTCCTGCAGATGTACTGTAAAGTTGGCCCGTCATCTATTTATAGTAATACAAGTTCCAAAGCCTGAAAAGTAAGCCTACATGCAAATTGATACTGCAGAAAAACTTCCTGTTTACATAATCAAGAGACCACACCAGACATACAAAAATGTCTATAACCTAGTACAGTGCTGTATTTAACTTTTTGGTTTGATTAACTTTAGGTTTGCTGAAATTCCAAACAACAAGAGCAAGATTATTTGTGGAAATAGCTAGCAGAGTCATAAATTTCTGTTTGGATAGCTTGGACAGGTTAGGGGCACTTGGGTATGACTTCCGCCATACTTTTTATAAAATTGCAATTAGTGACTTAAATATCCAACAATTTGCAGTGTACAGTGTCGATAGTATATCGAATAAGGAAATGAAACCAATTTCTTTTGAATTTTAGTGGTGCTTTGTAAAACAACAATTGGTTTTTGGTCAAACTGCGGGAGAACGACCGGCGTTGATTCGATACTAGACTCTGTTTCCCAGGAACACCCTACTTTAGCCGAAATGCCTGACGGTATATTGGTGGACATAGCGGCTGTCGCGCTGCCAGTAGAGGCAGCGAGTCCCGACTCAGTAGCGACTACCATGGCGGCCACAGGAGGAGGGAAAATCAGAACTAGAAGATACCATATCGTCTCCAAACCGTACGCGAAAGGGAAGCAGGTACCATGGAGCTTTTTGTGTCCTATTGTGGGTGGTTTGACCATTTGACGGTCGTGTAATTTTAGGAAGACTTTGTGGAGCTCCGTTGTTCGCCACCTTCCGGGCTAGCAGGCCCCGCGGCCCGTGGCGCACTCATTTAGCCCTCAATGCTAACTAGACCTGATTTTGAAACAGCGGACAAAAGTATTGCTTTGGTCTACACGGACTCTGTGCTTGGTTAACAGCGTTTATAGGCAAGATAACAGCGGCTGTCAGCCGCCACGGTTCTCGGGGAGCTTCCCGGCGGCCCAGTTGCTAAATGCTAAAGTGTTTAAAACCGCACACTTTCACCGGCGCACAAGTTAAAGCAGCCGGCCACGGTTCTGCGGCACAGGCCAGGGCCCGCCACGGTTCCGCAGTTGACCGTGGTTCGATGGACGACAGCCGGGCGCGGTTACCCGCCTGAACCAGCCAGCTTCAGGTTTACCGCTTCGAAACTGCTCCTCCCTGCACGTGTGCGCCGCTTTTCGCCTTATTTACTCCACGCAACTTCACTCGTGCATTCATCTGTTGGCAGCCGTGTGTAGTTGTTTTAAACGATCAGGAATGAATGAAGCTGGACACGTGGGAGTGTTCGGATTAGACGTAATGTTATGACCTTTATTGAGTAGGCCCGCATTTTAGTCAGAACACCTGGACGTCGGTGATAGTGGGGTGTGGGGTACAAAGCCATCCGCATCATAAACTTTATGGCCAAAAATAAGGTGTGCCTGCGTGGATTGTTTTCCAGCACATCAGACAGATTATTGATTAATTTATTGATTAATTTGGAGGTTGGGATCTCCAATTTATGGTCCTCAGTTCTGTTTTAGGGGTTTGTAGTGTGGTAGGGTATGTTATTCTTCCTAAAAGAGGGCTCAGGCATCAGGGGATATTTTTTCATGAAGGGAGCTTAGCTGCCTGACCAGCTTGAACACTCATCAGTTTGAGAATTATCTGAACACTACTATACATTAATTTGACATTCATCAAAACACGTTTATCCATTTTCCTTTAAATAACGTTTCGCCAGTCGATATAGCCAGGCACAGTGCTGGATGTGTGTGAAGCTTGTATTGGAAATTAGTACTCTGTATGCGTAACAATAATTAGTGCTGCTCACTTTTAATTATGCTTTAGGCCCCTACAGGCATTCTCTCTCTCACACAGACATTTAGTTTTTTAACATTAATATTTTGTGAGGCCATCATTATTTTCCAGCACTGCCTCAACTCTCCTAAGCATGGAGTTCCACTCCTCCATGACTGCATGACTGACGCTCCTCCATAATCCTTTTGAGGATGTCCCACAGATGCTTAATAGGGTTCAAGTCTGGAGGCAGTGTTTGGGAATGTTATATTGAGTAGTTTCTGCTTCAGCACGTTTGCCTTCATGTTCAGCACCAAACCATGACACTCCCACCACCATGTTTCACTGTAGGCAAGACACACTTGTCTTTGTACTGCGTACCTGGTTGACACCACACAAGCTTGACTCAATCTGAAACAAATAAGTCGACATTGGTCACATCAGACCACAGCACCTGGTTCCAATGTTAATGTCTTTAGTCTGCTTGTCTTCAATGAACTTTTTGCAGGTTTTTTTTGTGCATCATCTTCAGAAGACGCTTCTTTCTGGGTCAACAGCCATGCAGACCCGTCTAATGCAGCGTGTGGCATCTGGTCTGATGATTGACAGGCTGACCTCTGACCCCTTCAACCCATGCAGGAAGGCTAGCAGCACTCGATCTGTTTTTCAAAAGACCTCTGGTTATGACCTGACCCACATTTGTGGCATTTATCAGATGCCCTTAACCAGAGTGACTTCCAATCAGTAATTACAGGGGCAGTCCTGGAGACACTCATGGTTAAGTGTCTTGCTCAGGGACACAATGGTAGTAAGTGGGGTTTGAACCTGGGACTTTGTGGTCGTCTGGTTCAGAGGCAAGTGTGTTACACTCTAGGCTACTAGCACCCCGTTGAGAGACACCTTTTTTTAGTAGACCATGGCGAGGTCTCTACTGAGTCCTGTTAAACCGCTGTATGGTCGTTACCATCATGCTGGCATCTTCTTTTAGCTTCTGCCATCTTTATGCATAGCAAAAACACCAAGTTAAGCAACCATAGTACCTTTTATTTGGTCTGAATCAGTCGGCGAGTTTGTCACATTGAATCATTTTCCTCTTGGTTCAGTTTCCTTTCACATAAGGAGAATTAAACTAATCCAAAATGCAACATTTCCAATCACACAAGAACTTTCTCTCTGCTTATCGGTTTGATGTGTTGCCTTGGGAACAACAAAAGGAAGTACAGAAAGTAGATCTTTGTGGACAACTGCAAGTTTGTGGAACATTATAATGGTTTTTGCCATTTTCTATGCATTTACCACTTTAGGCAAATCATACAGTTTGAAAATTAGGTATGGTTATGGCTTGATATACTCCTGGTGAAGTTTTTAACTCGTGGGTTGTGCAGCAGACCCTTTCTTTCCCAAGTCGCTTGCCTCCTCATGACTCCTGCAATCATAACTGACAAAAAACAGTTTTTTTTCATCTTGCACATTGTTTAAACGGTGTAAACGGCGTATACCTCTGTAAACTGCCCTACCACCATTACTGCCAGCAGTTGGAAATATTCACAGATTCTGAATTAATTCAATGTCTACTGTTTCTTTTTGTATGAATCTTTGATTGGTTTGAACCAGTCCTGTTCATATGTTATACTTGTGTGTGTGTGTGTAAACATATGTAAATGTCTTTTGCTTTCGTAACTGTACTTTCTCTGTCTTCTTCTCTGGTTTTGCAGCAGGTTGGTTTAATCAGTAGAGTGACTGACACGGTGAAGAGCATTGTACCCTCCTGGCTGCAGAAGTACTTCAGAAATGAGGAGGTGGCTGAAGCACCAGGGGGAGGAGTTAAAGGGCATGACCAGCCAACCCCCAATGGCAATGAGGAGGTTGTCCCTCTGCAAGATGGGCGTGACTCACCTGAACCAAGCACCAGTAATACAGGTAGGGTTATTTCAGCACATTAAGTCAGCTAGGGCTATACTATGTATTAAAAGATCTCTGGCCTGGCCAATTCTTAATATTTTGAACTGATATGAAGTAATTAGGTGTGCAAGTAGTTAGGTAGCAATCAAAAATCTCTGATTGCTAAAGTCACACAAGCCAATCAACACTGAAGCGCTGCTGTCACTTACATTCCACTTCCACATGTGAGCAGTGTAAAGGTGGAGAGAGGAAGGAAGATATAGCAGCTGAGGGCACTAATCCTTGTGGCAATCTCTGTGGTTTGTTGTGAGTCTTCCACCTTCCTCACCTCTGTCCTCTTCTCTTGCCACCAACGGTCTGTCTTAAAGTAAAGTGAAGTGATTGTCACATGTGATACACAGCAGCACAGCACACGGTGCACACAGTGAAATTTGTCCTCTGCATCACCCTGAGTGAGCAGTGGGCAGCCATGACAGGCGCCCGGGGAGCAGTGTGTGGGGACTGTGCTTTGCTCAGTGGCACCTCAGTGGCACCTTGGCGGATCGGGATTCGAACCAGCAACCTTCTGTTTACAGGGCTGCTTCCTTAACCGCTAGGCCACCACTGCCCCTAACTGTCTGGCCTAGTCCTCTTCCCATATTTCCCTTATGATCCCACTCTTTGCGCATCATGTGGGTCCCCAAGTCAGTCCTTTGCATCCCACATGCTAAAGTTGCAAAACATGCATTTTCATAATTGAAAGACTTTTGGAAAGATTTTTGCTTTAATTTTAGCTTAAATTTTGATTTAATTTTAGCTTTAGTCTAGTCTTTGCATCAAGCAGTCATTTTAGTTTTTGTCATGTACAGACTCAAGTTTGTCAAGTATGACACTTTTATTCTATTTTTATTATTTTATTATTTTTTTTTCAACAAAAATTTTATTTTTATTCTGAAATCTAAATTATGCCATGAACCAGACATAATTTATGACATAATTAATTACATTTCATAGGTAAGGCTGGACAATTGTTTTGAATATATTTGGCCATTATAAAATCCCGTTTTATAAGTCTTAACCTTAGCTAAGCTAGGCTAAGCTAACGAAGCTATGCATTCCTGTGTTCAAGTCAGCCTCCAAACAACATTTTGGCTAAACGTAGGCATTAACTATTTAGACTGTTCTTAGCTGTTTAGTTAACTTTTCTCAAACTTTGAAGGTTTCCTAAAGAAATTCACCTCAGTTTACAAATCTTAACCTTAGCTAAGCTTGCAAAGCTGTGCATGTTCAAGTCAGCCTCCAAACAACGTTTTGGTTAAAAGTAGTGGTGGGCTGTTATCGGCGTTAACGTGAGACTCTTATCGGCAATTTAAAATAAATAAATAAATAAATATCGCCGTTAATCTATTCACAAAGTTGGGTTGGGAGCTGGGTCTATACTACGCAAGCTATTGTGCCTGAGTTAAATGGTTACACTAGATTTATATGTATATTTCTTCTTTCTTGTGTCTTATTTTCTAAAGACTTTTATTTGGTTTTTGAGACCTGGTTCAGGTCTCTTGGACACATTGCGTGAGTTGTGAGAGGTGCGTGGGGTTTGTGTGCAAAGTTATTTTTCATTTTAATTTATGTACATATTAGGAATATTTTGCATGTGTTTGTGAATATTTTTTTTTATGTTCTTTTAATACTGTATATTATAGAGAGAGGTGTAGAAAGACGCAATGTTCTGACGCGACCTTGCTTTTTGTACAGGTATGCAGTATTGTAAATTGTGAATGCTTTATGTTAATGTTCAGTTCTGTTGGACATGGCGTGAGTTGTGAGAGAGAGAGGTGCAGAAAGACGCGATGTGTGACGCGATGTTCTGACGCGACCTTGCTTTTTGTACAGAATACACTTTGCACAGAAAATCTCTTGGGTGTCAGCTCATCATTTGTGGTTCAAGAAACGAAACCCAAAAATTACACAATGCCGAAGAAGAACCGCTACACTATGATGACTTTCACCTTGATATTTTAGGGCAGATGTATACCTAGCCAAATTGCACTGTAGGGGGCGAGAAAAAATTACCACATCAAATGTGACGTGGTAACATGGATGCAGCTATTTAACTGAATAGACAGTTGGTAAACACAAGTACATCTTATTGAACATCATTTATTTTCATCACCAATTATCATAGTAGAACAGCTTTCTCAAGTAGTTTGTGATTCATTTTGGAAACAGGAGAAGAGCCCCTGGTCTAATGCGCCACCTGTCTTGAGAAACCCGTTCTCAAAGACTTACTTTTAGTCATTATTTGGGTAGCACACACATTCTGAATGCCTTCGGCAGAATTCAAATGAGACATTTTAATCTAGATTAATTTAGATTAATCTAGATTAAACTCACTGTAATCTTTGAATTAATCTAGATTAAGAAAATTAATCTATGCCCACCTCTAGTTAAAAGTAAGAACTATAATACAGGATTTTATAATGGCTAAATATAATCAAAACAGTTGTTTAGCCTTACCAGGGAATTGTCGTTCGACAGTAATGTAAAGAGTTTTTTGTGATTATTTAATTTTGTAGAATATTGTATTTTGAAAGCACTGGGCATTTCAAGTTGTTATAAGTAGTTTGTATGTTTCACTTTGAAATTAAACATTTCACTATTAGTATGCCACTTTTCATTGACATACAAGCAAGTGTCCTTTATCATATTGCAATCGCATATTGCACTATTGATCTCAATAATTGCAATATGTATTTTTTTCCCCCAAATCATGCAGCCCTACTTGATGACTAATAATAAGAAACTGGAGTCTCCTAATTAGAAGGTTTAAATTGATGTCATTATTGTTTGATCCCCAATCATAAAATATTACACTGTGAGATTATTTAACACTAATGAGTTTCCCCTAGCCTGTCTGAGGTTCTGTAGTGGCTAGAAATGGCTATTGGTGTAAAGAGTGCTTTGTTCATTCTACTTCGCCGTTCAGTAAGCAGCAGCTCAGATGGTCTGATCTGGAATTTGTCCCTTTGTCATCATAAGGGGAAAGGTTACCTCCCGTTTGTCATGCTTTGCCCACCCCTCCCCTAAAACATTATCTTCACGGATTGTCATGGCTTTAAAAATGAGCACAAATGTAATTTTTGTTGTCATGCAAGACTCTGCAGAACCAGTGGGTTAATAAAATGTTTCTTTTCTGGAAAAACGCTGACACTACTTTCTGTCTGTGCCAAACATGGTTGGTGAATGGTGTTATCATTTCTGCGAATCCCCCTCAACTTCAATAGGCTGCTCTCCTTGCCCCGCCTCTCTCCTCCTCATTAGCATTTAAAGCTACAGACTCCGAAACTGTATGTCCTGGGGAAATCTCATTGTGGGATTGGATAAAAGTGGCTGTAATTCTGATTCTACTTCAGATATAGTAATATGGGACCACTAAGACATATAAAAGCATAAAAAATTATAATAGGTGACCTTTTAAAGCACCCAGTCATTTGTAAAACTCAGGAATGTTTGGGTGATACATGTAGGGTGGAAGGTGGCCTAGTGGGTTAAACAATCGACTATCATCCAGAACACCAAAAGGCCCAGGTTTAAACCCCACTTGCACCCATTGGCCAGGGGAGTGTCTCCGGGGGGCCTGTCCCTGTAACTACTGATTGTAAGGCACTAAGGGTGTGTGATTGTTCTTTCAAGTACAGTATTTAAGTGAAGTTTAAGATGGATTCTGAAAAGTCCTACTTCTGAACTTTTATACACTATTGATATGTAAATAAAGAATATACAAACCGCCTAAATTCCTCATTGGGGTTCTTTCCAGAATCTTCAACAAACAAGGCATTGCTGAACTTCCACGATGTTCTTTCTCGCCCTCCACTCAATCGCTCTCACCTGCACTTCCCATCTCTGGATGGATCTCCAGTGTTGAGCGGCTCCGGGACTCTATTCCCACAGTCCTCTGCTGCCTCAGCCCCCTTCTCTCTGGTGAAGGAGATTAAAGATTCAAGCTCTCAGCATGAGGATGATAACATCTCCACCACCAGTGGCTTCTCATCACGTGCCTCAGAGAAAGGTGTGTGCTTTAAAAAAAAAAAAAATTCTGTCTTGGAATTGGTGCTTTCAACCCTGATTTGTTTCAGATGTATCCACCTCAAGACCGCCTCCACAACTGTGGTCCCCGGAGGGTGACCGCACCTCATCAGGACCTCAGCATGCTCAATCCAGTCTGAAGAAGCCCACCTTTAACTTGTCTGTTTTCAACACTTCCAACTCGGTGAGTGCATTTGGGATGTTCACGTATGGGACAGTTGGAATCTTCTGGTGGTTACTGATTGTGTCTCTCCTGTAGATGGTGCTAAACAGCTCAGGGCTCATCTCAAGCCAGTTGGGTAATTCACCGTTCTACCCAGGCAAGACCACCTATGGTGGCGCTGCAGCAGTGGTTCGCTCACCTCGAGTGCACTCTGGGACACCTTACCAGGTGTGTCCATGCGTTGGCTGAAGGTTCTGGTTTATGGTGTCTCCTGTTTCTGACAAACTGGGACACAACCCAGATTTTGACTGAAAGATTTTGTCTCTCCTAGGCTCCTCTGAGAAGGCAGCTTAAAGCCAAACCTTCAGTGGCTCAGCCCTGTGGGGTGACTAGTGCTACAGCTCGTCGTATCCTGCAGTCCCTGGAGCACATGTCCAGCCCCCTCGCAGTGAGTAGCACATTTACCGGGGATCACTCGCCTCAGGTTGAACTGCTCTCATTCTACATGCTGGTCTTATTTAGTTTGGCCTTCAATTTGTTCTTTAAACACCAGTCCGTGTCCTGGTAAATACTGCATGTTCATCGTGTTTTTTTTTTCTCTTTTACAGGATGCAAGGAAAATTCCGTCAACTATCTCTTCCCCTTTGTCAACAGTGAGTGTGAACGCAGCTCTTTGCTTTTATTTAGGACAAGAATGCTGAAGCTGTGTGACCATTTTGGTCTTTTGTACTCTCTTTTCACTTTACAGTCTTTACAGTCACTGGATCATTCTGATGCAGCCGTTTCACTTCATCAGGCCAAAAAAAAAAGGGTACGTTATTTTCTTTTTAAGGAAATCCTGTCTTTAACCTGAAAAGTTCCATCTGGCTTATAGTTACCAAGAACTACCCATCCACTTTGGTGGCGCCCATTTTTATGACCATGATGACTGCAATGAAATGTTACATTTGGTGATCACGCCTGAAGAGTGTTTCATCCTTCTGAAAGGGATTGTACAATATTTAACTTTTCACTGTATGATAAATTAGGAAGCTACATAATAAATATGCTTACTTTGATGTAGATAAAGATCCATGCATCCAAAAAACTGACCTTTTGTCCATAATTGCAACAGGTTCAGATTTGTTCTTTCGTGGTAGGTAGGGCTTTATAAATGCTTAAGCATCTGAAAGCTTGTTCTGTTTTTTTTTTTTTTTTTTTTTTTTTTTGGTCTAAATTTATGGACTGTGGATTTGTAAGACTGTGTAATTGAGTTGTGCTTTGCTGTGCGTGGTATTTTTTTTTTTTTTTTTTTAGATTGAACCTGGACTGCCCCCTGTGCAGAAATTATTGGTACCAACATCTGTGTGTGCATCAGGAAATCGTTCCATGTCGTTCCGGCCCTCTCTCACACCAAGGGGAGCCAATCAAAGCTTGGACGGGAAAATGTCCAGACCTATGGTTAAGAGCATTTCACACTTATTGTATAAAGAGCTAGGAAAGGGGAACATTCAGTTCTAACATGTGTGTCTGTCTGCAGTCTGTCAGGAAGTCTCCTCCCATCCCTGAGCCAGCTCAGAGGTAAAGAAATATCTCTACTCTTGTGCATACAGTTCCACCAATGTCTGCATTGTGTGGAGGGCTAACAACAGACCTTTGACCCCACAGCCCAGGCACCACGTCAAAACCGCTTTCCAGCACCCCTGCCTCCTATGGGTCAGGAGGAGGCAAGATGAAGCGTGAAAGAGCCATCAGACCATCCAACAAACGGCCTGACGATGAGGTATGAATAGATGATGCACTCTCTCGTTTGCACTTCTCTCATGTTGACCTTTATAATTATGAAGCTTAAAATGTTTTTTGTTTGCTATTGGTTATGGGGCCGGACTTCCATGTTCTCTGATTTAGTTACTGACTGGATTTGATTGAATAGTTCTCCAGTGTGTTAAATACTTGTGTAGGATCTTTTAGGGGGCAGTGGTGGCCTAGTGGTTAAGGAAGTGGCCCCGTAATCCGAAGGTTACCAGTTCAAATCCCGACTCGCCAAGGTGCCACTGAGCAAAGCACCGTCCCCACACACTGCTCCCCGGGCGCCTGTCATGGCAGCCCACTGCTCTCTAAGGGTGATGGGCTAAATGCACAGGACAAATTTCACTATGTGCACCGTGTGCTGTGCTGCTGCACAATGACCATCACTTTTTTTTTTCTTTTCACTTTTCAGTATGTTTGTTTGTGTTGTCAGATTGTGAAAGTGTACTACAATTGCTGATTTTATGCTTATTCGGGGGGGTATGGTTATATACACGCTTGTGGGGTTATGTGGTGTGGTGGCCCAGCAAGTAATCAAAAGGTGGCTGGTTCAAAACGCAAACTGCCAAGGTCCCACTGAGGTCTTGATCAAGGTACCTTCCCCACACACTGCTCCCTGGGCACCTTTCATGTCTTGCCACTACTCACTAAGAGGGATAGGTTAAATGGAGAGGACACATTTCACTGTCTGTCACATTTGACAGTCACTTTCAATTCCCTTCCACTGGTTTGATTTATATTCTAAAAATATGGATTGTGTGGTGTTCTTTCAGGTAGTGGAAGTGCCTGACCTGCCTGCCATCTCTCTGCCCATCAGCACTCACTCCCTCCCAATGTTCACTTTCTCGTCCACAACACCTACCAACACTGTCTCACCTGTTGTCAAGACTGCGCCTCCTTCCACAAAGAAGTCCCTTCCCACGAAGGTGAGTGCTATTCAAACTGAGTGATCATTAAAAATGCTGAATAATCATGTATACAGTACAGAGGGACTGATTTTCAGCAGAATGTGGTATTGTGGTATAGCATTTTATCAATTTTTGTAATCTACACCAGTGGGGACAGGGACCGCTTAGCCTGAAAAACCTCAACACAACATTACAGAACATTTTACAAATAAACATTTAATCAAAATTTTTGTGAGATTTTCAGTTTTGTCTAACTAGCACTTGCAAACAGCCAAACACATCATGTAGACACATCATGGGTGGTAGTAGCCTAGTGGGTAACACACTCGCCTATGAACCAGAAGACCCGGGGTTCGAATCCCACTTACTACCATTGTGTCCTTGAGCAAGACAATTAACCCTAAGTTGCTCCAGGGAGACTGTCCCTGTAACTACTGATTGTAAGTCGCTCTGGATAAAAGGCGTCTGATAAATGCTGTAAATGTAGACCCTGTTGAAGAGCAATGTGGTAAATTTGAATTCTCTTCCTGCAGGAGACTCAATCATCTTCCCCACCCCCATGTGCACCCTTCACTTTTTCCTCACCCATCGTAAAGGCGACGGCTGCCAGTCCTCCAACTTTCTCTCCATCTGTAAGTGCAGCATCACAGTGTCATACCCACTTCCCATAATGCTCTTGACAAATGTGCTCATTAACTGTGTGTGTGTGTGTGTGTGTGTGTGTGTGTGTGTGTGTGTCCATGCCTGCAGTCCGGCTTTACATTCAGTGCTCCTGTAATGAAGACGTGTGTCACTATGTCCAACGGGAGTGGACTGCAGGACGTGACTGGTATGATCTTGTGGGAAATCTTGATTTTGCTGGAGTGAATGACTGTTGTCATGACCCTGTACGTTTCTCTCTGTGTTCAGTCAAAGTTGCATCCTGTAACAGTGAAGAGGAGAGTGAGGGTCCATTCAAGCCAGCCAAGTTCCTGAAGCAGGGCAGTGTCCTGGACCTTCTGAAGGACCCTGGTAAAAAACAAATGTTCTCTTCGTTGTTTTTGGTTCAGAAGGGTTTGGACAGATTTTCAAACGTGAAGTATTGTCTCTTCACCAGGTTTTTCCTCCACCTCCCCAGAGATTTCCACAGCCCCCAACCCACCTGCCCCCCTACCAACCGATAAATTCAAACCTGCTGCTGGTTCGTGGAGTTGCAGCACCTGCCTGCTGCAGAATACCTTGACCGACACTAAATGTGTTACCTGTCAGACCCCCAAACCGGACGATAAACCTGTTTCTGGGCAGACCGCACCCTTATCTGGGTTGGCTGCCCTGTTTGCTCCCCCAGCGGGTTCATGGGAGTGTGACACTTGTCTGGTTCAGAACAAACCAGGGGCTGTCAGGTGTGTCGCCTGTGACACAGCAAAGCCAGGCACTGCGGTCAAACACGGCCTGATGCTGCCCAATTTCTCGGACTCCCCCAAGACCACAACTTCTCCCTCCTCCAGCACGCCCACACCCGGCCTTTCAGGATTTGGGGATCAGTTTAAGAAGCCCGAGGGATCCTGGGAGTGCAACACGTGCCTGGTGCAGAATAAAGAGCAGGACTCTGCATGTGTGGCGTGTCAGAGCACCAAGCCTGGTAAGGGTTGATTACTGGCCCTGTACTCTCATTTAAATTGGCTGCTCAAGACACACTGTTCTTCCAACTGTTCCAATTCCAATTCTGCATCTGCTTTGTAGACCAAGGAGCAGTCCCCCCTGTTTTACTCGTAACATGACACTATCCTGTTCTCCCCATCCATACTTGCTCTTTTCATCCCATTTATATCTATATTCCACACGGTGGAATCTTCAATTTTCGTCTATTCAATCTATACTCTAACCCTGATTTTTCTTTTTCAACACTCCCTTTCACTCTCCTTCAGAGACTTTTAACATGTTCGCACCAATTTGTGACACAAGATTCCATTTGCTAAATCTTTTTTTTTTTGTTTTTTTTTTTTGTTTCTACTGGGATCTACCTGATTATTCTTTCTGTAAAAACTGCCACAGGTGTGACTGCAGCACCTACCTCCGTCAGCAGCTCTGCAATGCCCCTACTTGGATTTGGGGATCAGTTCAGGAAGCCAGATGGATCATGGGAGTGTGACACCTGCCTGGTCCAGAACAAATATGAGGATCCAGCGTGCGTGGCATGCCAGACACCCAAGCCGGGTGCGTCCATCGAGAAAAAGAACTCAGGTAAAGATATGAAGCACCAAAAACTGATTAGCTTACTGAAATAAATGTTGTATAAAATTTGCATCCACCACTCACCAAATATGTAGTCTCCACTCCCCTTATGAAGCTTTGCATGAGTCTATAAGTAAGTTTTTCATTTCATTTTCATTTGTTAACTCTATAAAACAAATGTAATTCTGCACACAGCTGCACATGTCTAGTTGTGTGACTTTTATATTAAATCATTTAAAAAAGCACATTAATATACCCTGTATTTTGCTGATTTCCTGTAGGTTTTTAGACAATCTGTGGTTTAGTTTATTTTGCTCCCTGTGTAAAATCACCATTTTATTTTATACCTCCATACAAGTTGAAGGAAGATTACTCATTCTAGTTTCTTTTTTTTTTTTTTTTTTTTTTTTCTTTCTTTCTTTCTTCAGGTTTTGGAGTCTCCTCTTGCAGTTCAGGAGGTTTTAAATTTGGTAGCACTGCTTCTTCCTCAGACTCGGCTGCTGGAGCGATTAAGTTTGGAGGCTCTTTTTCAGATTCCTCCAGTACTTTGTCAGGGGGCTTTAAATTTGGAGGCACTTCAGATTCGGTGGGCAGTGTGACCACAGGGTTCAAATTTGGAGGCTCGTCTGTGGATCTGCCCAATTCAGGAGGGTTCAAATTTGGCTCTGCTTCCACCGCTGTGGCTTCCTCTTCAGAAAGCACCAATGTTTCTGGAGGGTTCAAATTTGGTTCTTCTGCTTCCTCGACTACAGCACCTAGGGAGGAATCACTCACGACAGACACTCCGAGCCAGAATGGGGGGTTAAAATTTGATGTGGCTGGTGGCTTCTCATTTGGTACAAGCACAGCAGAGCCCTCCGGTGACACAAACCCACAATCTACAGCATCTGAAACCCCCAAAGGCTTCTCGTTTGGCCAATCCAAACTTGAGTGCAAACCCCCCAGCACCACATTCAGCTTCTCCACCACAGCACCCAAAGTGGACAAGGAGGAGCATCCACCTGAGACCCAGTCAGCTGCATCCACTCCCTCCCTGTCCATGTTTGGAAAAGCAGCAGGGGTGGAGCCCACCAAAGCACCAACAACCATGTTTTTGTTCGGGAAACCAGAGGAGGAGGCATCTCCTCCACAGACTGGCTTAATTTTTGCTCCTGTGAAAGAGCAGGAGAATCCTGCTGCCTCCACAGTCACCACAGGCTTTGACTTCAAACAAGAGACGCAGAAGGACTCCGCAAAAGCCTCCTTCACATTCAGCAAACCAGCAGAGAAGTGTGAGCCTGAGCCCCCCAAACCCACCTTCAGCTTTGGGCAGAGTGGTACAGGTGAAGTTCCTCCACGAAAAAGACAGAAAACACAAAAAGTGTGCCTCACTAATGCTAGGGCACTCCAAATTAATATTCATACTTCACAGAATAAATCAATTACTCAATTATTCAAATCAAATGCTTCAATCCTGTATTGACTATAACGTTCCCCATGTTTAGATTTCTTCTTATGGCCACAAGCATCTCGTGAGGGTGGTGCACATTTATAAAGATGCAAGTCCAAAAAGTATATGAAAGTGGAAATAACAGCCAGAGTTTGCCAAAAAATCAGATCAGTTTTGTTTTGTTTGTTTTAAAACTTAATTGAACACAAACGTGTATTTTAAGTCTAAGAAAGGCTTAATTAAATGAATGCAATGAAAATAAGTAAATGGTATTGTAATTTTGAATACATGAACATGCTTGGTAGTGGCTCTCTTCTAGGCAACATTTTCCAGCTGCTGGAGATGCGCGTGCATTTGCTGAAATTAAAAAATGTGCATTAACTTGACCGTGTTGCTGTAGACATGTTTGTATACAATCAGAGATCATTGTGTGAGAACTGTGCTCATAACTAATATCAGTTGATTCTGGGACCTGTCTGCATTGTGATTTTTCAAGAAATGTTAATCACATTGTCTGGTGTGTTCCATGTAGATACAACAACAAAACCAGCTTTTGGCTTCGTGGCTCCAGTTTCCACCAGCAGCCCTCCGGCCCCCAGCCTTTTTGGGGGTCCTACCACCTCCACCCCGGCACCTGCTTCTACCTCCACGTATGTGTTTGGTCAGAGCTCCTCGTCTGATGCCCCCCCAGCCAAGACCTTCACGTTTGGTCAGCAGCAGCATGACTGTACTCCAGGCGCCACTCAAAATTTCTTGTTTGCTCCTGCCAACAACGCAGCAGCAACCTCCTTTTCTTTCGGCTCTGCGTCTTCATCCACTGCAGCTTCTTCAGGTGAGACTAGCGTCCTTGGCATCAATAAATGAATGTGGCTTCATCTAAGCACCACCTTCTCTTTTCAGCAGCTCCTCAGTCTGCAGCGCCCGCCCCCTTTCTTTTCAATGCTGCCTCTTCCATCTCAGGCTTTGGTTCTAGTCAGACACCTGTGTTTGGTCAAGGCTCCGCCCAGTCCACCACTCCAGCTTTTGGCTCAGCAGCACCTTCATTCTCAGCAAGCTCCTCCCAGCCCTCAGCATTTGGTACCAAGCCCAGCACCGCCCCAGTATTTGGTCAAGCAGCAAATGCTGCGCCCGCTTTTGGCTCTGCCAGTGCCAGCACTGGACAAGGTGAGAGTATCGGTCACAAAAATTCTGCGTGAACGCTGGTAGACTGAAGTAAAGTGATGTTTCTTGGTGTTGTGTGCAGGTGGCTTCCAGTTCAGTGGTGCCAGTGCATTTGGGGCCTCGGGGAGCAGCACGGGTGTGTTCACGTTTGGAGGAGGACCAGCGGCAGCTGCTTCTGCGGGAACACAGTCCTGTGCTCCAGGCGGGGCATTCGGCTTCTCCCAGGCTCCAGCCTTCAATATTGGGTATGCAGATTTTTCACTGATCTGAACCTGACTGGACCAAAACAGTAGTTTAAATTAGACATTAGAAAAAAAAATAGAAAATTTTGGAAAAAAAAAAATATAAATAAAATGACCTTGCTGAAGAATCAAAACAAATAATTAATAACCAAATCTAGGGAATTAAGTCAAACTGAAGGTAATGAATAGAATTTTAATTAAAATGTGCAGTCTTAGTCATTTAAGTGAAACTTTAGCACAGAAGGTTGAATCAGCTGTATGGTTATGTAACCATTGGTGTAATTACAGCAGTCAATGCTGCCAGGCAAGGTAAATCTGGAGAACAGCACTATGACTGACGCGGCTTGGAGTTACGCCTCAAATCTGAGAATATTGTGTACTAAAAATGATAAATGATTTCTATTGTGTTGCCAGATGAATTTAGCATTGGGGGCATCTTGTATGTCTCATTCTAGGAGTCATGCCAACTGAAGCGGTCAACCTTCACTGGTTTCATCATTTGATTACAATTTTTGATGCATCACAGTGCATCTCATCAATTTTTCTAGATTACTTCATATTATGTTCTAAAAACAGTCAGTGAGATGACACTGACATCTGAACTGGCAGTACTTCACATTAAAGCGTCCACACGGGCATTCAGTCTACTGCACTTTAAGTTGATTCCTTTATTCCTTGATGGTGGTACCAGTGGAGGAGTGATGAGAGAGGAACATCTTCATTATGGAGATGTCTACATTATCTGTTCTGATATGAAGATGTCAGTCATTATTGAATATCTGGTAGTTTGCTGTGTGTGAATCTCTTGTATGGTGAACTGAACTCTGTTGTTCTACCCTGACAGGTCTGCCAAAAACTCATTTATTGCAGCACCAGCAGGACAGAACACCATCTCTGGGCGCAAGATCAAAACTGCTTTTCGTCGCAGGAAGCAGTAGTTTTCTGAGTGAAGTGTGTCTCTTATTGGATGAACTCTGGAGTTCTATGCATATGGAGATGTTGTGGGAATATGGAGAGCCTGTGGTAATGGGGATGGATAGGAGCAGCGCAGGGACTCTGCCAGAGCCACTGAGGACTTCAGTCTTTTGTAAGAAATTTGTAAGATTTGAGACTGTGTGAAGATGGGATTTGGCTAGACCCCCACCCTCTTTTTTTTTTAAATTGGATTTATTGGTGCACCGTTGGTCCTTTGTACAGAAGTGTGGTGAAATGTGCTGGAGTGACGTGTGCGTGTGTGTCTGTAGGTTCTCTGGTTGGATGCAGTCATGTCTGAAGCATATGAATGTGTTTCTGTGCGGCCCGCGGTGTGGTTGGGTGGGGGTGCTGCTTGGAGGGATGACCTTGCTCCACCTATCAGTGTGTAGTTTCGTCTTCACTCCCACCCCACCCCCTCCACTTTCTCTGATTTACCTCTGTCTCTCTCTTTCCTCTCTCCCCTATATTCACTTGCTCTTAATTGGCCTTTAAATATTATTAAAAAAAATGTGTAAATAGTTTTGTTTTCTTTTTAATCGTTTTTTTTTTTTTTTTTTTTTGTGTCTTATCAGATTTTTTGTTCAGCATTGTCTTTTAGACTATGTGAAGTCCTTTATTCAAAGCTACCCAGGTCCATTTGAAATAATCTTAAATGCAAATTCGGGATCCTTTGTTTAAAAGGCATATTGGCTTTTCTGATCCGTTTGCGTCAAAAGCAGTATTGTAAAAAGTGTTAGTATGTATTTTTCTATTTTGTTTAAATGGACTCTGGTAACCTTGCATAACAAGGACAACTGCTTACTTTTAAAACTATGATTAATACTGGATGAGTTGAAAATAAACCATGGGTGATTGCCTACAATAAATTTTCAGAAATAGTTTTTAATAGTCATTAATGTTGTCTGTTTCCAGCCCACAACCAGTCAGGGGAAAATGTGTCTAAACGTTTAACATAGACAATGTTATGAGTGTGTGTAACCATACAGAAAAGAAAAAATGTGAGCTCTGGAATGGTTTTCTGCATTAATTTGTTATAAAATGTGACAATCTTCATCGAAGTCATTGTGCCTAGAATATTTTGATCTTTACAAAAATCATGATCTTTCATGTCCTTATTGAAACTACCAGAGTTAATGACTCCAAAAAAAGCCAAATGGAGTGAAATTTTCACAAACCTGAATGATTTTTAGAAACTGAGTTTAGAGGTGTGGACGAGATAATTTGACAATCCACTCAAAATTGGTTCCACAGAAACTGTAATATCCTAGTGGGAAAGACACCTCACCTTTCAACCAGAAGACCCCAAATTCCCAGGTTCAAACCCCCACTACCATTTGTCCCTGAGCAAGACACTTAACACTGAGTGTCTCCATTGGGACTGTCACTACTGATTACTAAGGCACTCTGGATAAATGCGGTAAATGTACATAATTACGATTCCAACAGTGACATGGATGTTTGCTAAGACTGATCATGTCTCACTGGCACCTGCTCCTGTGCAGTTAAATGAAAGCCTGCAGAAGAAAACGTGGTCCTGCGAAGTATCATGCCACTCCACACCAGCGTCTCAACTTTAACTCCCTATTTAATACCCTGCTAAACAGCCTCTATGAACATGCTTAACCTCTTAAAGGGGTTTGGAGGTTTTCCTTCCCAATGACTCCTACATGAGCCATGACTCTCTAAAAGCAGCTTTCACTCGATCTACAATTTACATAAGGGTGGAAAGATAAGACTTTAGAGATTCATCAGTCTCTAACCAACCTACAAATGGAGACAAGAAGAGGTTGGACAGTCAAAATGACACCAAGAGCAGAACAAAGACTCATCAATGAGATTAACAACCCAGAGTGACAGGCTAAGATCTGAAGGAGTCATTAAAGTGAAGTGATTGTCACATGTGATACACAGCACACGGTGCACACAGTGAAATTTGTCTTCTGCATTTAACCCATCACCCTGAGTGAGCAGTGGGCAGCCATGACAGGCGCCCGGGGAGCAGTGTGTGGGGACGGTGCTTTGCTCAGTGGCACCTTGGCGGATCGGGATTCGAACCGGCAACCTTCTGATTACGGGGCCGCTTCCTTAACCACTAGGCCACCACTGCCCCTGGTAACATTTGTGTTCATGAGTCTACAGCATGTAAACTGAACAGGAAACCAAACTA
Source organism: Denticeps clupeoides (assembly GCF_900700375.1). NCBI lineage: Eukaryota > Metazoa > Chordata > Actinopteri > Clupeiformes > Denticipitidae > Denticeps > Denticeps clupeoides. The sequence continues at coordinate 397,468 of NC_041717.1, forward strand.
TTTGGGAAGAACATGCAGCACAACATCTGGGGTAAAAAAATAACACTCGTGAAAACGTCACAATGATTTGCACCTGCCAGCTTGTAATCACTGATGTGAAGATGAATTTGCAAGTTTATCGAGAAGTTCTGCTTGATAATGTGAGTGTGTGCATCAGATGAAACTGTACAATTTTGGTGATTCAACAGGACAATGATTTAAGATTGGTTTATTGTCAGTACAACAGTATACATTGTATTGAAATAATGTTTCACACAGACCCCCCCCCATAGTGCAATCATAAAAGAAAAAAAATATATATGTATATACACACTAAACCATACTAACTAAAACTAAAGTAAAACTTTTCTGTACAATGAACAGGTTGAACATAACTGGACAACTTCATGTAGGATGCTTGTAAGTGGGCATGTTGGATATAAAAGAACACAAGACAAACGTGCAAAATGAGATGAGGTGCATAAGGGTGGAAGTGTCTTGTTGTCGAATTTATCAGTGTTCTGGTGCTGGCGGTGCATAGAGAGCTCTGACTGCTTGTGGGAAAAAGCTCTTGCAGTGTCTGTGAGATGGGTGGAAGTGGAACCCCGATGATGCGCTTTTTTTCTCCTCTCTGTAGGCAGACTCATCGTTGTTGGTGATGAGCCCCACTACTGACAAAGGTCCTTGTCGTTGGGAGTGGGAGTCATTTTCCTTGGTGGCTCCCTGATCTCAACCTCAAACCATGCAAAGAAGTTCAGCTTATCCGGCAGGGAGGGGTCACTGCTGCAGGCCTGATGTGTTGACTTGTAGCCCGTGATGGTCTGGATCCCCTGCCACATGCGCCGTGTGTCCTTGAAGATGTGAAGTGGCTGCGGATAAGCTCGCTTTGCCTCCTTAATAACCTTTTTTAACAGGTTGGCTCTGGCTGTAGAATAAGCCTCTTTGTCTTTGGACTGGAAGGCAGAGTTCCATGATTTTCATCATGTTGTGCAGATTAGCAGAAAACCAGAGTATGTGGTTTGGACAGGTGATGACGATCTTGGAGAGGGTGACATCCTCAACACACTTGGGGTGGTAGTAGCCTAGTGGGTAACACACTCGCCTATGAACCAGAAGGTTCAAATCCCACTTACTACCATTGTGTCCCTGAGCAAGACACTTAACCCTAAGTTGCTCCAGGGAGACTGTCCCTGTAACTACTGATTGTAAGTCGCTCTGGATAAAGGCGTCTGATAAATGCCGTAAAATGTAAATGCTGATGTAGCTGGTGACTGAGGTCCTACGAATCTTCCCTTTGGAGAGTCAGATCCCAGACCTTGACCCAATAGAGATGCTGTTGAATGACATCCATGCACATGGATGCAAAGAATACGAGAGATCTGAGGCAGTTCTGCCAGGATGACTAGGACTGATTCCTCCTGAACGATCCACAGATACATGCCTGGATGAGGTTATTACTGCCAAGTTATTAAGCATACTTTATGGTTGGTCTGCAAGACAAAAAATACATTTATTTTATGTACATTACATTAGGTTAAGATCTGGTGACATGACGAGTTTTTACAGAAAATTTACATGCTTTTTTGGCCATTGTATCAGTGTGTGTGTGGTGTTGCTTTATTTGTGTACGGGATGATTTGACCTCGCATGTGAAGAGACAGGAGAGCGTGTCCCTTAAACCGGATCAGATTTATTGTGGCAACGGGCCTTGACAACAGAGAGAGTCTGTAGTGACCTGGGTCGTGTGCTGGAATCTGTGTGGGTCCACTATGGGTTGCAGGAGCTCCAAAACGTGCAGTGTAGAGCCGTTCCTGGACGAAAATGAGGTATGTGTGTTTCATAATGATGATTATATATCACGCTCAATTTGCCCAGTCTTATCCAGAAAAAAAGCTGCTGCCTGATGCGAATCAGCCACCTGACCACAGGAACCATTTTCTAATCAGTTTGTCAGCATTTCTACCTGACGTGACGTGTGAGCAGCTGCACTTCATGGTAAATGCACATTTATGGACCTGTGCTGGGAGTAAATCATTTTTCATCTTTTAAAAACAGCATTTTTGCTGTTGAGGGCTGGTATTTTGTCGACTGTGTATTATTATAAGATGTATGGACCAACATTTTAACACAAACTCTGCACTGATACCTACTTCACCCTCACTCTACCCTGGAAGGGCATCCCTTTTTGTCAACTCTGTGCTGAGGGAGGGGACAAAAATCTTGTTTGTTTTTAATAATGAGTTTGAAATCAGCACTTGATTTTAATAACATAATAATTTTTAATGTCTATAGTTATTTAAATTACTGTTTAGATACGACCAAAACAAATGGGATGGATGTAGAAGAAAAACGAGCGCTTGGTAATGCAATGAGATGATGACTGGATGGATGGATGGATGTTCTCCTCTTCACAGCGCGTGCACAGCTCTGCTCGTGGAGACTCTGCCGCGTCCAATAACACGACAGACAGCGGCTTGGGCCTCGAGCCGCCAGAGGGCGCTACTGTCCGAGGAATCAATCAGAACATGTTGTCTCAACTCACAGGTACGCCGGTACCACTTATTGTAAAATGTAAAATGTAAAAATGTATATAGGTATCTAAAAAAAAAGTCTATGAAGACTAATATTTTTGCAACATGAATGTACAATAATTTGCCAGAATTTCAACAAGATCATCTTTTGAGCACCATTTTTCAGAATTATTGACTGGACGTGTACTTGGTCTTCCAGAAATATTTGGTATTCCTTACATCTAGAGAAAAATCAATGATATTACTGCAGCCCAAACTGTCTCTCATACTCCCTCTGGAAGTAAAGAAGTTTCTACGAGAGAACAACACTAATACTAATAATAATTTATTTGTGCTATGCTGTTGCTTTACTGATGCAACCTTCCGAGCAGAAAAACACTATTGGCCAGGTGTTCAGAGTGTGTGTGTGGCAATGGACAGTGCTATGCATAGGAGTGAGAAAATTATATTCTTTATTCTCTCTCCACTGCCTTGAATCAGACTGGCCCTCCTGAAATCAGAATCGTGTTTATTGGCCAAGTATGTGAGTGAACACATACAAGTAATTTGATTCCAGTCGATGGAGTCTCTCAAGCCGAATGGTATAAAATATGAGGTTGAGGTTGAGGTTGAAGTTTATTGTCATATGTACAAAGTACAGTGTACAGAGCACAATGAAATTCTTACTTGAAAACCTCTCCCACGTAGACAGAACATAGAACATGAATCATAGAAGACATGATACATAGAAGACATAGAAGGCAAAGTGCAGCAGCAATAAATAATAAGTCACAGAAGGGTGAATATATATAAGTTGCATATGAAAGTGATTGTGTGTAATTTAAGTGCAGTGCATACTATGTGTTGTATAGCCTGATGGCACTGGGGTAGAAACTGTTTCTAAATCGTGATGTGCGTGTGTGAATTGTCCTGAGTCTCTTGCCTGATGGCAGGAAAGTAAAAAGTGACAGTGCAAAAAAGTGACAGTGCAATACAATATTATACAATATTATCAAATGCTATATACACAAAAATACGAACATTACATACTTCAGAGGTAATACCGTATACATAAAGTGCAATACTGTATAGGTAACAGTTCACTTGTTATGGAGGCTAAAGGAAAGAAACTGTTGCTGTGTCGGCTGGTCCTGGTCTGCAGGCTTCTGTATTGTCTGCCAGAGGGCAGCAGGTCAAACATTCTGGGTCCAGGGTGTGAGGGATTTTGTATTGATCTTCGCTGCATGTTTCCTGGTTCCTGAGAGGACCAAAAAAAACTGGCAAGGTCACAGCCTTTTTTTTTTATCTTTTTCTTTTGGTAAATCAATATTCTTATCACTGTATTGGTTATTTACCTGAGCACCAATTGCACATTTAGAAACACCTCTAAAGTGTCCAACTGTTTTAATTCAAAAAGTTCATTCAAAAGTTTATTTCTCTGTGGAAATGTTGTGAATGTAAATGTGCATGTAGTTATTAATGTGCATGTAAATTGATGACAAAAAGAGGGTGTCAAATGCTTATTTCCTATGCACAAAATACATTCTGTGCCACAAAACCTTGTTGCATTATAATTTGTTTGCCCAAATCCAAAAGCAATGGTTTATTTTGATTTTAGCACCCACCATTTACAGAAGGCTGTATTGTATGAAGAACTGAAAATGGTTTAGTCCACAAAATGCATTTTGTCTTGTAGTGTTTGTCTTGCATTATTGTGTGTGTGTTTAAAAGCCCCCAGTCCTGGCCTGGCTAGTTCTTGTGCAAACAGGCTTGACTCGAGTGAAATCTTGGAGCAGCTGCTGAGTCAGGGCATCATCCCAGCCCAGTCCAGACATGCTTCTAGCGGTGAGGCCTACAGCCTGATGGTAAGATGGAGGCAGGCATTGTGGTGGTGAGGTAGGGTGACCCCCTATCCCCCTGAGTTAAAGTGAAACACAAATATATACATGGACACGAGATCAAACTGAAATGTAGCCTCACATGCACAGGCAGACACGACATGCATATCAGTTTCAGTGAAGCGGCAATGAGATCTGGGGGCGTTTCACTTGCCAACGTACTGTCCCATTGGATTTGGGAAGAAGGAGTTTAGCAAACCAGGGAGTTCTATGTAATTAGCTGTGATCCCAGAAGCCCCCCTTTTGCCCGCATCATTTCAACTCATTCTCGACTCGAGTGTTTTTCGGCAATTACAGTCAGAATTAGAACTGCATACTCACAGCATAAATTTATTCTTAACAATCAGCCAAAGATTCAGGCTAACAACAATTTCCTTCAGCTTCAGAAGACCCTGATGGACTTGCATATATGCGTATATTAACTTTCACTAGTGATATACCTGGAAACATGAAGGCAGGGGTTTTCTCTTCAACATTACTGAAATGTTTAAATACCGTTCTCACTGATTTCAAATAAACCATGAGAAAAAGTCTCTATTTAATGTCCAAGTGTGAGATGTGAGCTTCTGTCTCTCCTGAAACAGATGAAGGATGAGATTAGGACCAAGAAGCGGCCACCACTTTTCCTGGAGTCACTGAAATTAAAGAGGGGACAAGGAGTGATGACAAAGGAGGAACTGGATGAGAGGATGAAACGAGTAGAGGAACGGCGTCAGGTGAGAGAAGGAATCAACTCAACTGAATCAAAAACATTGACAAAAAATGTTGATCATCATGTTGATCTTTCTGTAAGATGAAGGCCCTTGCCGTGTTTGAGGCTCCATTCATTTAAGCATCTTAAAAATACATCATTTGATGTAGAGGTGGAGTGGAGATGGTGGGAGGGACTTTGTCCTGAGCTTTAAACTATGCCCTAGGCCAAAGAGGAGAAGCTGAAGACCAGACTCAGGGCCAAATCGGCCCGGCTGCACCCAGCGTGCCATCCCACTGGGAGAAAGGAGAGGGAAACCCCCATACTCACTTCCGTCATGAGCTGCAGCACGGACCCAGAGTAGACTCCACAGGAAGGATTTCTGAACATGAAGACTGACTCCACCTTCCAGCAGGCTGAGAACACAGAATGTATGTTTTAGCCTGGATCTCCACACATATTTTAGTTCTTAATTTAGTGAAATGAAATAAGCTTGTAGGACAGAAAGGTTTTTAAATTTTGCAATACGTCAATCACTCCCAATATCTGGTGAATCTGAGTTGACTCTGGACTGAATGTGTGTGTGTGTGCATGCATGCATGTATGTCTGTGTTGTTTTACTGTGGAAGCATTTGCATCTATCTCGCCATCACTTTAAAATGACAATGTTGCCAATGTTGTAACTCAATGTTGTAATTTCAGATGTTGATTTTTGATTATTACTCTACGTTTTGTGCCACATGTATGAGCAGGAGCTCCAGTGTGTAATGGAACCCAGATCATGTGTAATGTGTGTGTCTGACAATAAAGTTTCTGTACATTGTTGTGTGCATGGAAGATTTTTCACCAAAATAGTGTTGGCATCACAATACCCATCCGAGTCATGAAAAAGGTATTTTAAGTTTGTGATACAAGTTTGTCTGTGTGTGTGTGTGGAGAAAACAGTGTTAAAACACACACACGCAATCCTCACGTAGGTTCACCACTTTGTGATCAGATCTCAAATTGCAACCAGGCCCATCTGTCCATGACAAAGACACACGCATGTGGCAGAAGCCGGACTGCTGGGACAATGACAGGACAGGAGAAGAGTGGGGAAGTCAACCAGGAGTGGAGAGCAGGGCCTTTGTCCCCTGTAACCTGAAGCGGGGTGCAGTGTGCTGCCTCACTCTGGAATGAATGGGTGTCAGTCTCGGATTAATAAATTAGTGGCTGTGGAGCTCCGGCTAAGTTTACTGGGCAGCTGTCTGGTGGGCAGCACCCAGTCGTGGAAAAGTGAGGACTTTCATAAGACTTGTCGGATGTATTTTGGTGAGTACAGAAGCCAGCACCTGTTCTGCTCCAGCACGACTACTTTCAAACAGAAAAGAACAGCACCAGAAGAGAAGGAGGAAAGTTTTCATGGCTCTGGTTACAGACGTTACTGAGTAGAATGAATAATTCAGCGCGTTCCTATCACATTCCCTCACTTCTCTCCGGCAGAAAAGATGCGGAGCGCGCATGCGCACTGCGGTTCCGCGGGAACCGCTGACCGCCACCTGTCGCTGTGATCAGGTGAGCATCTCAGAAACGCCAAGAGATGCAAAGTGGCTCACAGATGTGGAGTTTAGAAGTCTAAAGCTCATTCTCTGCCCGTTATCCAGCTGTTCCTGCCGTGCGCGTGCTCGTGCCTCAGGCGGGCGTGTCCAACGCGGCTCGTCAGAGCGGGTGGGCGGAGCCTGCAGGCCGCATTTAGCAATGGGTCACCGGTGGCCTGCGGGAGTCCAGGCAGTCGAGCAGAGTGCCCAGCACCTGATGATCCTTGAAGTTCCACTCCAGTGACGGAACTCATCTACCTCGAGGCGGACCGCGGAGAGGATGCATACCACGCAGAAAGACACGACCTACACCAAGATATTTGTTGGAGGACTTCCGTACCACACCACGGACTCGAGCCTGAGGAAGTACTTCGAGGTGTTCGGGGAGATCGAGGAGGCTGTGGTCATAACGGACCGGCAGACCGGCAAGTCCAGAGGTTACGGATTTGTGAGTAAAGTCACATACACACATGTTGATGGTGCTGTTGACAGTTGAATGTCACAAAGATCCACTGTTCCACTGACAGAAACCACTTCTAAATAAATAAATAATGTAAGAATGAATCATTTCTGACCCAGAGCTCCTGTCATTCGTGCCTCTTATGTGCTTGTCTAGGTTACAATGGCAGACCGCACCGCTGCGGACCGAGCTTGTAAAGACCCCAACCCCATCATCGATGGAAGGAAGGCCAACGTTAACCTGGCCTACCTGGGCGCCAAGCCGAGGGTGATGCAGCCAGGTGAGTGTGGGTGGAGCCGCACTCTCTGACCTCACTTTTGATGGATTTGTGTAAAACCTGCTCATGCATAACTAGGTTTTTCTTACAATTCTGGACAGGCTTCAGCTTCGGCGTTCCCCAGATACACCCAGCATTCATCCAAAGGCCTTATGGGTAAGTAGGTCTGTAGAATGGGTGTGCAGACATTAGTGCAGGAGAGTATTAGAATTCAGCCAATCACATTCCTTCATGGGAGAGCTGTGTATCACTGCTTTTATTTTATTCCCAAATGTTATAGTAAAGTGCTGTGTGTGTGTTTGAAATATTAGACGCCACCGTCTGACCGAATATTGTTTATCTCCCTCTGGTCCGACAGGCAGAATGTGGGTTAACGTGTCAGTTACCATGGTGATTACTGCATGTATGTGCATTTTTTTTGGGGTGAAACGGCTCTTAGAGCCACGTGTGCCTGTATGAAGTGGTGTTAATACTGGGGGGTAGAAATGCGGTTTTGCTTTCTCTGGAGTGTGAACTTTGCTGAGCGACAGCAAAGTGTGTGTTTTATTTTTTAACCAGACAGTGTGTGTTCTGAAGTTATATTGAAGTTAGTGGAGTCTCTGTTTGTGTGTGTGTGGTGCTCCTCATGACAACCTCCTCCCATCCACCTGCTTTTCCCTCTTTCACTGTCTGTCAGCCGCCCTGCACCCATCCATGCTCCTCTCTCTCTTCCTCCCCCCCACTACTGTGACACAAACAAATGTCTGGATGCCACAGCTCCTGAACAAGCTATGGGTCACATGTTTGGCCCACGGTAAGGAAAACAAGTTGGGCCATTGTCAGACACAAAGACCGCCCTGCTGACACTGCAGTTGCATGAAGCACGTTCTCTGTCTCCCTCGCTCTCTCGCTCTGTCCCTGTCTCGGTTGCTTTGTGGGGTAGAGGACCTTTTCTTATCTTTAAAAATCCGAGGCTCTGTTTTTCTAACAGGGTGAAGGCCTGCCGGCTGTTGTGCCGCCTTCAGAGGAGTTAACATGGCCTGCGGTCGGGTTTGGCTTAGCAGCAGCAGCAGGAGAGGGAGGAGAGGAGAGGAGTGGTGGGACAGAGAGATTTTAGACCTAGAGGGAATTCCAGCTTGAAGGGGAAGGTGATTGCTGGTGATCTGTGTGTGTGTGTGTGTGTGTGTGTGTGTGTGTGAGAGAGAGAGAAAATAGCTACACTCCAGCCTGCACTGTCAGTCAAGCACACAGTGGACCAATCCCACAATCCAAATCCCTCACCATCCTCCAAAATGGAATTTTCCAGATGAATATTCCATAAATACTGAGACCCTTTATAAACACCTTTATATATTTAACAAAAGTGAGTGTGAAGGATCTTAACATGGTTCATTTAGAGTTTGACTGGTACAGGCCTGAACGATTTGGCAAGTGTGTAGTGCCTACTAGACCTGCAACATACAGTCTCACGGACAGAAGTGGATTCTGCTCCTAAGGGGTTAATGGTCACTGATTGTCATTTCAACTCCTGATTTAGGTTCTGCAGAGGGCATCTTTTATCTTTTCATACCATGAATGTTCTGCTTCACCGTAAGCTATTGTTGGACATCGCCATGGTCCAATTCTGATTGAAGGGCATTAACTTTTAAAGCATGAACAGGACACCTTCTACAGACACTATACACTACCAAATGATGAGTATTCATTTACATTACATTTACATTTACAGCATTTATCAGACGCCCTTGTCTAGAGCAACTTACAATCAGAATTTACAGGGACAGTCCTCCCCTGGAGCAACTCAGGGTTAAGTGTTTTGCTCAGAGACACAATGGTAGTAAGTGGGATTTGAACCTGGGTCTTTTGGTTCATAGGCGAGTGTGTTACCCACTAGCCTACTACACCCTATTCACACTGCACGCTGGTGGATTGTATCCAGTTTGTGCAAAACCATGAAACAATAAATGGTGTAGGCAGTTTATTGAAAACGGGCTGTTCGCCAGCTGATCAAAACAAAGAAAACTTTGACAAAAAAAGTCTAGTGGTAGACACCAAAATTTTTTAACTACTCAGACAACCGACTGGTTCCTCTTACTCAAAAAAGACACCAAACATGGGGCGTTCAATGGTGGGAAAAGGAGGATTCATTCTCCTCCATCATGAAACTTGGATGGTCCTGATGGTTTCCAACATTCCTGTCTTGATGTTTTGGAGGAGACTCCATCATTTGGAGCTAAAGGTTGTGTAGATGTAGAGATGGATGCACTGTCTGGGTCGCCTCCTGATGAAGGATGTTGCTCTTTTGGACCCTACTGTGTATCCGTCTGATCTAAATCCCATTCAGAATGTCTGGGGATAGATGGTAAGGGGCAAAATGGACCTAAATTCCAGATCGTAGATGTCCTGCATTAAGCCATCTTTCCTGATGTCCTGCATTAAGCCATCTTAAACCTTTGATTAGCTGATGCCTGTTTGAGTTTAAATGCAGTATATTTTCAGTATATACTTTGCCCTCTTTTTTTCCTCTTGTTCCTATTTGTAGTTTGAACCTCCATAGCTAATTGCAGTTTGAAATTTTGAACTGAATGAATCGTTCAGCTCTCATGTGGTGGATGAGTGTGTGTGTGTGTGCGCAGTTCCACTTCTATTTGCACCTCAAGAGTTTAATGCATTGTGCCACTGGCAGAAATTTAATTGTGTGTATGTGTGTGTGTGTGTGTGTGTGTGTGTGTGTGTGTGTGTGTTACGGTAGGGATTACAGATACTTCTTGTAAAACTGGTAGAATTTTTTTGCAATGTGATTCTGATATTCATATCCATGCAATGTGACATCAACAGGCTCCACCCACCGGAGGTGTATGGAAAGCAGGAGAAGAGTGAGGGACAGAGTGAAAATGTGTGTGAAATGCCTGGCTTTAATCTCAGAGGCGAAACAGGCCTTTTTGAAAACTGTTGTCCCACCCCTAAACTCCTCCTTCTTCCTGTCTGTAGGGGCAGGGCAACACCAAACTTCTTTAAGTCAAGTGATTTTAGTGCTTTGGGTGTTGATGTGGTCCATATCCCACCTCCCTCTCTCGGTACTGTCTGTTCTAGCAACCTTAAAATATGACCTTTTGTGTGTGTGTGTGTGTGTGTGTGTGTGTGTGTGTGTGTTCTTCAGCAGGATAACTTGATTGATGCTCCTCAATAACAGGTGTGTGTGTGTGTGTGTGTGTGTCTGCAGGATCCCTGCTCATTATGTATACCCGCAGGCCTTCATGCAGCCCAGTGTGGTGATCCCCCACGTGCAGCCTGGCACAGGGACGGGCTCCGCCTCTTCCTACCTGGACTACACCAGTGCTGCCTATGCCCAGTACAGTGCCGCCGCTGCCGCCACAGCCGCTGCGTATGAGCAGTATCCCTACGCGGCTTCGCCCGCTGCAGCTGGATACGTTGCCGCGGGATTCGGATATGCCGTCCAGCAGCCGCTAGCCAGCAGCACTCCGGCCACTGCCGCTGCTGCCGCCGCCGCTGCCTTTGGTCAGTACCAGCCCCAGCAGCTGCAGGCTGACCGCATGCAGTAACTAGGGAGGATGAAGTGTTGATATCATTTCACAAAAACACCAAAAGACACAGGGCAGAATAAGGAAGGACATGTAGCTTCATCTTTATTCAACTAGATTTTATTTATTAAGGAGCGAAAAACTAATTGCTGTAGCTGTTGTAGCCACTAGCTCTCATTATTAACTCCTATTTATTAATATTTTTTTGTGGTCTTGAGAACATTGATTTTTTTTTTATGATTATTATTATTATTAATCAGGGATCCGGAGCTTCTTCTTCCAGTGTTTATGTAAACTCTGCTATCAGGGAACAGGAGGAGGACTTGTGGGGAGGAGTGAGGGGAGAGTGTGTTCAGGCATGCTGACGTGATGTGACGTGACATGACATCCTCTGACCTCTTGTCTAGACCTCCTGACACAAACACACACACACACACACACACACACACACCAAATCCCCTCCACAAACAGGAAAAGTTCAGGAAAGTGGAGTTTGACTAAAAATCACAATGAGCGAGAAGAATCAGTGGACTGAGCCATCATACCTGTCTGTGGACCAGCTGCAGGACAGGCTGGCCTTTCTGGAAAGGATTCTGTGCTTGTGCTCATCTATTGTCATTTGCTGTCACTTTTTAATCCCATGGCATCAGCACTTCCTGATCTCCTAAAGCCCCACCCCTGGGTTTGTGTGAGGGGCGGGGCCACTGACAGTCAATGTTCATGTTCACAGGGAGTGACATTGATCACCAGCAACACAATTTCCTTGGAAGGTGGCCTTAAAACCGAGAGACGCAACACTGAGAAAAGATCAGATCACTAACATCATGACTGTTGCCATGTCAAGGATGTCTTAACTGTGTAGTTTCATTTAACAGAGGAGAGATTTCCTCTCTAATCTATTTATTATGAGAAATATGTGGCCTTGTTGTGGTACAGTGTCATGTAAATGTGTCATCTCATGGCTAATAAGTTATTCATAGTACATTTATTATTATTATTATTAGTAGTAGTAGTAGTATTTTTACAACCAAAAACGTAGATGCTATTTAAGATCCTGTTCTGTTTGTTGGCTGTATTGTTTGCGTCTGTATGAAACTTTTAATGCTGGGAGATGGAGACATGGTGGGAACACTGTGTTCTGCGTTAGAATGTAGAATTCATGTCCAGGTGGGAAAGTTTGTTTCTTCTGCTTGTCACTCAGATGGCTTATTTTACACATGTTGGGAATTTTATACTTGAAATGTTTAGTACAAGGGAAAATATGATAATAAATCAAAGAGAAAGACTTTTTCAGAGAGCTTTTCACTGTTCCTGGAGGCATATTTACTATTTAAATGCAACAGCAAACCTGTCGCTACTCGTATTATATATGTTGGCAGTATGAACTCAATATGAAGAATAAACAGTTTTGGACATGTTGCATGGGTCTGTGCTTGTTTTTTGGTGCAATTTCAGCTCTTCACTTATCTTCCTGTCGAAAGGGAAATAAGTGAAGGAGAATATGCCATGTAGAAATGGCAAACACAGCTACACACACACACACACACACACAGGTAATGATAAAGATGTCAGCTTCTTCTTGATTAGAGTGTGAATATTTCATTTGAGATGGTAGTGACTGAACACTACCAATACTCTAACCACATCTGTTTTTGTTGGCTGTAATGTGACACACACATCATGACACAGCAGATATATATGAGCCATAACATAATGACCAGCCATATAATGTTGAATTGGTCACTTTTTACTACAAAAACAGCTCTGGCCTGTCAGGACATGAGCTCCATTAGACCCCTGAAGGTACCAAGCCATCAGTAGCAGGTCCTTTATGTCTTGTAAGTTGTGAGGTAGCGCCTCCGTGCATCAGATGAGATCTGGAGAATTTGGAGGACAGGGCATGGTATTCCTGATGAAAAATGGCCCTGCTGTCAGGGAATACTGTTTCCATCAAGGGAGGACCTGCTCAGCAGTGATGGTTAGGTAGACAGTTCGAGTCAAAGTCACATCCACATGAATGCCCACGTGATTTAAATGAAACACCTTTTTTAGACCAGGACACCTTGTTCTATTGATCCATGGCCCACAAATCATCATGTGCACCCTGACAGGTCTGTGTGTGCACATCAATCACTAGCTTTTTTGGATCACAGCAGATCAAGAACATCCCACAAGGTCTGCAGATGCTATGACATATTTTCAGGGCACTCTGTCACAGGTCATTTTATAACTGATCGCTGTACACCCAGGGGGGTGGGGGGCAGTACAGGGTCCCTAAAATGTCTGGACACTTATCTGGTCATGACATACAGGATGTAGGATGAAGGTCTGGGAATGTGTCTGGTGAGTGTCAGTCTTGCTTTATTTGGAAGTGGTGGAAGTTCGCGCACGCGCATCTCAGACTGGCGCGCGGAGCAGCAGCCGCCCGACAGCACGTCCGCGGAGCAGCACGACTCGGTCCACAGGTAAATCCCATTTAAAAACCCTACTCGCTCTTCTTCTAGATATTCATTTCCGCAGCGGGAATGCGTGCAGTTTCCTGATCCCAGTTAACAATCCGGATTTCTCTGCGTCCTGTGCCAGCGCTTGTGCGCGTGTGGCCCTATATGGTCACCATATCAGATAACGGTGTGGGGTCTGGATCTCAGCAGGCCTCTGTCCGTCCAATTCCGACTGTAAATGTATAGTCAGGGTTTCATTGTACTCTGAAAGAAAGTGAATAAAAATTAAATAGTCAAAACCATTTATAATGGGAACCAAAATGTATTCTAAACTCTAGTGACATTCTTTTTTACAATGGACAGCAAATATTCCTGCCAACTGGTCTGTTGCTTTTCCCAGTTCATCCCAAACCAGCTGGAGACTGTGCTAGATGTTCTCAAGCTTAACAACATGTTTCTTTTGCTGTGGGACAAAGCTCTGGCCAAGTAGGCACATATCAGTCATTTTGGTTCAGGGTTCTACTGACTGTCTAGTCAATAACGCTGGATCCAGCAAGACTGCCCCAGACGTCCATGCTTCTTCTGTCTGGCTTCCTTAATCACTGAGGAAACATCCTTTTGCTACTGATGATGACCTGAAAATATTTTATATCTCTCCATAACAACTTTTTCATTGAGTTTCATGGCCCAAGCAATATTCTTTTTTTTCTCCTGACATCATGACTGGTCTTCTCTTGGCTTCTACAGTTGAAACTGAGTCTTGCTTGAGATGTTAACCCTTGTCTTGTTTTTTGTTAGTAATTTTGTTTGTTTTTAACCTTTGACAGTTACTTTTGTGTCATTTCAAGCTATTCATTGTACATTGAACAGCCTGAATTGAAGCACGGTGGTTAAAGTACTGAATCCTAACCATTAGACCACCAGGGACATAATTAGTATACTTTAATTAGTATAATTTAATCATGTAACGATACAATCATTCGAATGAATGAGCTCATGTTTCTCTGCTGCTATGGTAACTTGTTGGAAGACACATGTGACACCCATCTGGGTCTCAGATGAATAATGAAGTCTGTCTGAACTGAATTATTTAGCATTTTTCCTTTCTGAGATGCCATGTGAGAGATCATGCTGACTAGTATTACTAATACTACTTGTGTGTGTATGCCAGGTTGTTATCGCTACTGTGAGCGATCATGCTGACTAGTATTACTAGTACTACTTGTGTGTGTATGGCAGGTTATCGCCACTGTGAGAGATCATGCTGACTGGTATTACTAGTACTACTTGTGTGTGTATGGAAGGTTGTTATCTTTGCTGTGAGAGATCATGCTGACTAGTATTACTAGTACTACTTGTGTGTGTATGGCATCTCTTCATCTGCTCCACTGTTCTACATTTGTCAGACTGACACCCCGTTACTCTTATTTGTGAGGACCTGTCAGCATGGAGACGTTGTTGGAGAGACTGGAGCAGGCTGTGCTGCGTCTGGAGCAGGTGTCGGCCAGGATGCAGGAGCGGGGCGTGGCCAGTGGAGACATTGTTAATGGCACTGACGGGGGTATGGCCACCTCGAACTGGAAGATATGTGGAGTGAGGTGGATGTGTGAAGGACGGATGTACTCTCCTCTCCTCTCTCTGCAGGCGGGTCTGAGTGTTTGGCTGCATTCGATGCTCTGCTCAGTGGGCCAGTGTGTGAATACCTGAAGCACAGTCACATTATTGGAGACCATGTGGCCCAACATGTGAGTGTGTTTTGTGAACTGCTATATTTCATCTGTACATCCCTGTTCAGTCAGGTTTTCATATTTAATAGGAACTGGGGTATAAATTAGAAGGCAGATGTCAGGAGGCGGTGCTTGCAGTGTTAGTAGGTGTGGTGTGAAGCTTAGTTTGCTGCAAATATAGTGTAGAAAGACTACCATCACACAACACTACCAACACACACTACAGAGAAAATGGGCAGTATTATTTTAATAAATCTTTCTCTAATACAAACAGGCAGTAAAATTATTAGTCAAGTCATGTTTAGTTTTTAAGTGGACGAATTTTCACTCACCGTCATGTCTGATTGATTCTGCTTTTTCTTGGCAGGCCGAGATGGTGAAGAGTGCGCTGCAGGTGCTGAAGGTCTTCCTCAAGATGGCGAGCACTCACCAGGAACCTGCACAGGTAACCACGCACAGGAGTTGGTGGGACTGTTGTGTCTCAGTGCGAATGACGAATGTACTTCATAAAATAAAAATGTGATTGGTCCACATAAAGTGTGTTGCCTTTAAGAACAGAGCCACAATGGGCTTGAAATCTAAACCTAGGAAATGTTACACAACCCAGAAGCCAGCACGCAACAGACCTTTGATGAGCATTCCATTCCACAATGACGTGGACTAATGCCTAAACTGTTATACTGTACACAATTCAAAAAGGGTTTTATAAATCATTTATTAGAACTTATGTAAATTTTACCAAGCTATAACTGATTCATGGATTTCAAAGCTGTAGCAATCTTAATGTCAGTTCCTATTCCTTGCCACTGTCACCTCTGGCTGCTGTACCTCATTAATTTGTGTTTTGTTCCAATGTCCACAGTAAAAAGTGCAAATTCTGGAAGGACCATATGTTGGATTGCTGTATTTTAAATCTGACACCCCCTATATTGTGAGTTGCGGCCAGCAGCCCTGTGCTGTAGACACAGTGGGATTAATAAAAGCTTTCATAGAGAATACACCACATTCCCAGTGCTTTCACACAGCTGTGTGTGTGTGTGTGTGTGTGTGTGTGTGTGTGTGTGAGGGAGTGATGTCACTCTCTGTCCTGAGTTGCTGACTGAGGGTAGGAGTCCAAACGGAAGTGATTAGCTTCTGACTCATGGGTCACTGGAAGGTTCAAATGTTCATGAGCAAGGTCAGCAATTTACACTGTTCTCAGGTCTGTGGATCTTTTGTGGGTGAGGGCGTAGCCGGCTGGTTACAGATCAGCACATGACCCAATACTACAGGAGCAATTCAACCATTGTGTGTGAAATTAATTTCTCACATTATGGCATCATCCCTAAAAAATAATCAAATGTATACACAACAATTGGTTTATGCCATTGAGGCACAATTGTCGAGATATAGGTAGATTCAATGTTCTACACGGTAAAAACGTCACTAAATATGACATCGACAAAGTGTTTTAATATTTTTAAACAAAAAAATGTACAAAATAAAAAATTTTCACTATTGTATTTACTGCAGCCTTCCAGATTATAACACAATCACCACAATAAATACACAGTATATTTAAACAATCATTGCAAATATTAACAGCCAGGCTGTCTTTGCATGAGATTTTTGTCCTGGTTGACTTTTCATGCTCATCTTCAATATCTGAGTCTGTGTATCTTGCGCTTTGATTATCAGTGAGAAATCAAGAAATTGTCAGGTGATGCAGATTGTAGAAAGCTGTGGAAATTCCAAAAACCAACAATCACTCCATTCTGACAAATTGAATAATTGATGCTCACAAAATAGATCAGATCAGTTTGTCAATTCATTAATAAAGGAATGATTGAGGTTAATTCAAGGTCTGGAGAAACAAGTCAACATTCTGAAAGAAATGCTTGTTGGATTGGTAGAAATGTAAATTAAATACATGTTGGAAGATTAATCAGACATATTCTACTGCTCTATTACACCAAGATCTGAAGCTTATGTCATGGCCTGTAGAGTTGCTGCTTTCGTGATCAGGTCATCTTCGGTCCCATTTTCATGTACAAGCTCAGTCCTACAGTGGAACACGTGTGTGTGAGCTGGATATGTGCAGGAGCAAATTGTGGCCTTACAAGGCCAGGGCATCTCACCATCAGCAGAGGAATGCTGGACTGGAGTGGGCGGGAATTTCTCTGGATGGAACAGAATGTGGGTTGTAATGAGGGAGCAGCAATCAGTGATTTTATAATGCATAAACCCCACATCACAGAAATGTTACAACCTTATTTAATTCCATATTTAGCTTAAAACATCATGTGCCAGACTTGCAAAAAAAATGGAACAAATGTTTTTCATTTAAAGATGTTCTCTCCCCCTCTCACTCTTTCAGTCAGAGTTGAAAGATCTTTTGAGACCAATCTCAGATCAGATCCAGGAGATCCAGAATTTTCGAGAGAAACACCGTGGCAGCAAGCTGTTCAACCACCTGTCAGCAGTGAGCGAGAGCATCTCGGCCTTGGGATGGGTTGCTGTGGTGAGAACGGGGACCTGATTGACTATCACACCGAACTCCTGCCTCTCATACCCTAATGACAGGATGTGCTCTTCAGGGTCAGAAGCCAGGGCCGTATGTGAAAGAGATGAACAATGCAGCCATGTTCTACACCAATAGGGTTCTGAAGGACTACAAAGACAGGTCAGCCCTGCCAACACAGACAACACAACTGAAGACCATCAAATGTGTAGAATTCTGAATGAATGCCTATCTCTGTAGTGATGTGAGGCATGTGGACTGGGTTCGCTCCTACCTGAGTATCTGGACTGAGCTGCAAGTCTTCATCAAGCAGCACCACACCACCGGTCTTGTCTGGAGCAACACTGTGAGTCTTGTGTTATATGTGTTTATATTGTGTTACTGTGATATATATGTGTGTAGCAGACTGATGCAAATTGATGATGCAAATTTTATTTAATGCTGCTGACACCACCTGGTTAACTATTTGAAAAAAAATACTTCTAATGATAGGTTTACAACGGCATATTTTTTACATTTACTTGAGCGAATTAGAAACTCCAATAGCAACAATAATCACATGACGATGTTTCACCAATCAGATGTAGCCATGCAATCACATGACCACACACAAACTGGGGTGGCATAGCGGCACAAACTTGTCACACAGCACAGACAAAGAATGAAAAATGGCAGCTGCGACTGTCTCAATGATAAAATCAAAGGATAAGGAAAAGGGATTTGTCTTTTCATTGTGATACACTGCAACACAGCACATCAACCATCACCCTCAGTGGGCAGTGGGCAGCCATGAATGCCATAATTTCATAGTTTATTAAAACCAATTATAAATAAATGTGAAGTAAGATGCTGAGGTTGAGCATGATTAGATCTTTATGTAAGATTATCAAATTGCCAATAAGACCTTTTAGTAAAGTAAGCATGGGTCCCAGTGAAAGTGAAGTGATTGTCATTGTGAAACACTGCAGCACAGCACACTTTGATACAACAAAATGTATAAACCATCACCCTTAGTGAGCAGTGTGCAGCCATGAAAGATGCCCAGGGAGCAGTGTGTGCTGATCAGTGTGTGCTGATCAAGATTTGAACCACCAACCTTCCGTTTCCTTACCCGCTAGGCAACTAGTGGCCCAAAAATGGGAACACATACAATGGAGTTCTAACTCTACTGTGGAAACAAATCACCAGTCATACTAGAGCAAGGAACACACCAGCTTGGTAAATGCTAATAAATTATGATCGATTTTTATGATCGACTTTATGGGGTAGTGGTGGCGTAGCGAGTAAGGAAACAGACCTGTAATTGGAAGGTTGCGTCAGGTGCCACTGAGGTCCCCTTGATCAAGTACCATCCCGTCACACTGCTTCCCGGGGGCCCTTTATGGCTGCCCACTGATCACTAAGGGTGATGGTTAAAAGCAGAGGACACATTTCGTTGTGTCACCATGTGTTTCACAATCACACATGGTCTGTGTGTGTGTGTGTCAGATAGATAGATTACTGGCAGCTGTTGTCTGCGCAGTAAAGTGTCAGACATTGTGTGTGTGTGTGTGTGTGTGTGTGTGTGTGTGTGTGTGTGTGTGTGTAGAACTATTTATGTTTGACAGGCGTTCCTCAAGTTTTTAAGGCAAAAAAAAAAACAAAAAAACAAGTCTAGTATGTCCTGACTCAACACACCTGCTCATACCATCTCTACATCACACACACACACACACACACACACAACCTGTATGTTATAGTGTCTCTTGAAGGCGCATGTCATGAAGCACAGCCCAAGGATGGCGGCATCTCTCTGTGTGTGTGTGTGTGTGTGTGTGTGTGTGTGTGTGTGTGTACAGCACCTGTTTATTTGCTGATTTGTCCCTTAGATCAGGAGTCTCTGAGGGCATTTGGTCCGATCCTCCCCTTTGTGAGCGGTTATGTTCTATCCCCCCCTGCTGTTAGTTTAGTGGAACTGTAGGACCTGTCTGACTGCCTGGCACAGAGCATTTCTGTGTGTGTTCTGAAATTATGACTCTGTATGAGGGAACTGTCACATTTCTCTTTTTTCCAACCCACCCAATACTGAATCAGAGTTTGTATCACATTTTATGTTCTTCACCATTAGGCAGTGGTGGCCTAGCACAGACCTGCAATCGGAAGGTGCCACTGAGCAAAGTACTATCCCCACAAACTGCTCCCCTGGCACCTTTCATGACTGACCAGTGCTCACCAGGAGTGATTGTTAAATGCAGACAACACATTTCACTGGGTGCTGTGCTGTTTCACATGTGACAATTGCTTCACTACATATCTCTATATTTTACTCCAGGGACCTGTTGCCCCTGCTGTCCTTCCCCTCCCCCCTATGGTAGGTCAACACCCGCCTCCACCTCCCCCACCACCTGGACCTCCACCTGTCTTCCTTGATCATGAAGAAACCAAGAGAGACACTGCATCATCTCAGCACTCAGCGCTGTTTGCCCAGCTCAACCAGGGAGAGGACATCACTAAAGGTGGACACTTACAGACACTATTACACTGCTGCCACCAAACGCCATACTTCATCTACAAGTGAACTAAATGTAAATAATTTACTTTATAAATTTACCTACATAATCCTTCTTGAATCTCCTGTATTAATTGTCATATGCTGACTGATTTTGGAATCCATCAACATCCAAGAGATGTAAAAAGAAAAGTTATTTTCCCTTCATTAGAGCTCAACATCATTATTCATCTGAATTCAGATGATACATTTTCACTCTTCTCACAGTTCATTCTCAGATCTCTCTCTCTTTCTCTGTGCCTGCAGGTCTTAAACATGTTTCTGATGATCAGAAGACCCATAAGAATCCAGGTCTGCGTGCTCAAGGTGGCGCACCCCTCGCCACTGCTTTACCCAGACATGGATTCCCTGCCTCCTCACACACACCTGCTAGGAAGCAGCAGTCAGTGTTGGTACTGGAGGGGAAAAAGTGGAGAGTGGTGAGTCCTGTCATTGCAGATCAGGATATAGATTTCATGTATATGTTAGGTCTTCGTGCGCATGATGGTACACGCTGGTACATTATCATTAGAAATGAGAGACCAGATATTGGAACAGTTGGAATCAGAAAGATTAGAGTGGGAAGTGAATTCCGGCAGTCTGGTGAGGAGGAATGAATGGCGGAGTCACACATTCTCCTTCTGGCAGGAACACCATGAACATAAACATGACCTGGTTATAGAAGAGACTGAGTTGAAGCAGGTGGTCTACCTGTACAATTGCAGCAGCTCCACGCTGCAGGTCAAAGGCAAAGTCAACTCCATCATCGTGGGTGAGTAGGAGTGTCTTTCAGTGTCTTTCAGAAATGCTGATCCAGTTGGATTTTTCACCCAGGACATGTCTTTGGATGTTTCACATTCTGATTCTGCAACCCATGCAGCATCATCCTGACTGTCCTTTCCCTCTCACAGATAACTGCAGGAAACTGGGTCTGCTGTTTGATAACGTTGTTGGGATCGTGGAAGTCATCAACTCCAAAGACATTCAGCTTCAGGTGACACTCAGCCGTCTCCATTAGGGACAAGTGCATAATTTACATTTATTAAAGGAACGTTCTTGTTGAACTGTCAGGTGGTGGGGAAAGTGCCCACCATCTCAATCAATAAAACTGAAGGCTGCCATGTCTACCTGAGTCAGGAGGCTCTGAACTGTGAGATTGTGAGTGCCAAGAGCTCGGAGATGAATGTCCTCATACCTCATGGAGACGACTATGTGAGTATGCAGCCTTCAGAACCTGGAACTACACTACTCACAATAAGTTACGGATATTGTTCTTTACATGCATGCTCTTCCTATTTGCTCTAAATTTGAATGAAATCAGTAAAAAATCCCTTTGATATTACTAATAATATATGAGAAGAAACACAATTTTCATTAGTTTAATATTTATTACCCCAAAATTTCTGACAATAACAGGGATAGCCCCAAATATAAAAAATTAACAATGTCAGTAGCAGATTTTTCCACCATTTACCGCAATGACAGCTTGACAGCGATGTTTCATGCTCCTCACCAGCGTCATGATGTTGTTCTTTGGCAATGCATTCCACTCTTCCACAAGTGCTACAAACAGTTCTGCCAGGTCACGAGGTGGTGGGGCACGATAATTTAGTCTCTACCTCGACTGGTCCCAGACGTGTTCAGGTCAGGGGACATTGATGGTCATACCACTCCAACTTCCTGAAGTTGAGCTATGACAATTCTGCTAGGATGCGGTGGAGCATTATTATCCTTGAACAGAAAATTGGGGGTGTGCTGGTGGAACTGGGGGATGATGATGGGTTCTATGATGTCTCTGAGGTAAGAATGTGCAGTGACTGAGCCATGTACAATAACCAAATCTGCTTTGCGCTGACTGGTGATGCCTTCCCAGACGGTTAAACCTCCTCCACCAAAGGAAAATCTGGGGACCATGTTGACCTCAGCATATCACTCACCTTGCTTTCTCCAGCAACTCTGTGCAAAGTGACCCGACACTCATCAGTGAACAGGACAGTAGACCACTGCTGCATTGTCCAGGTTACATAGTCTTGTACCCACTGCAAACGTTCACGGTGGTGTCTTGGTGTCAGTGGAGTCACCTGCAACGGTCGTCTGGCATTCAAGCCAAAGGGGTGGAGTCGGTTGCGAATGGTTTGTCTGGAAAACCTCTTGGTATTGTCCCCAATATAAGGCACACTTGTACACATTGAGACTGTTACATGGAAAACACAAAATGTCTATCCCCCCCAAAAAAGTGAAACAAACACTGTATGTATGACATACACTAAGTCTCTCACAATATCCCTAACTTATTGTGAGTAGTGTATGTAATGGATTGGGTTTCCTTCATGTCCTGCTGAAGGCTGTGTGTTTCGCTGTTCTCTTGCAGAAGGAATTTCCTGTTCCGGAGCAGTTTAAGACCGTGTGGAATGGGCTGAAGTTGTTTACGGAGCCCTCACAGACTGCAGGCTGAATGCTCCATACGTTTCACCATCTCTTCTACTGGTCCCCCATCAGGCTCTACTGCTGCCTGTTTCATACTCCCTTTTAATGTAGAGCAGTGTCTGCCGCAACACAGCCCTCATCAGTTCACCGATGCTACATGTCAGGAAGTGAAATCTAGATTTGCTATATTTGTATTATGTACATAATCTTATGTTGAAATGAGACAGCCACGCTGTATAATCGTGTAGTGCCAAGGAAAAGATGGCAGTGATGAGATTTGGATTGTGGGACTCTGGGACATGATTTTCTACATTGAAGGAACTGGGAGGGTGAACCAAACAAGTAAAAAATAAAAAGCTACTCCTGCATGAAGTTAGTGTCACACTTTCATGCACACGCATGCACATGCACAAACACACACACACACACACACACACACACACACACACACACACACACACACACACACAAACACCTGTCTTAGAGGTCTTGGTATAAATGCTTGAAATGACTTCAGATCGAACAAAGCATGCTGGGTAACTGATGTTAAAGCAGTAGATACATAAGCAGTTTTTATTTGGTTTGAAGTCTACATCCACACATGGACATGAATGTCATGGTCACTCCAGGCTTAAAAAAATTTAAGATTGTTCCACAACTGTTTCTGCTGAAAACGACAACCAGCTGTTATATTTAC
This sequence comes from Denticeps clupeoides, assembly GCF_900700375.1. NCBI lineage: Eukaryota > Metazoa > Chordata > Actinopteri > Clupeiformes > Denticipitidae > Denticeps > Denticeps clupeoides. The sequence goes on from NC_041717.1 coordinate 420,700, forward strand.
AGCATTTTACAATCAGTAATTACAGGGACAATCCCCCTGGAGACAAAATGGTACTAAGTAGGGTTTGAACCTGGGACTTTGTGGTTCACATGTTACCGGCTGTCACTGATCACATAAAAATTTTCACTATTGGGTAATATGTAGTGCAAGGTTATAAAGTAAACGTCTCTTCAGACTTGAGCTCATAAGTTTAATAACGGGTTTTAATATATGTCGACATATTTTTTGGGGAAAGGAATTTTAGGATATTTTATTTTATATATGTGTCATTGTCAGAAAACTGGTCTGATCCTGAAAGTGAGAATCCCCTCTCTCTAAATTCACTGGAGGCTGATGTCACTAAGTATGATTGTCATTGCACAATCAAACTTAGTACAATATTACAACAAGATTGTGGTCCTGCCCACCACCCATCATTGGCCCTACCTTCACCTGAATTGCCAGCTCTAGCAGGGTTGCCAGGTCCTTCTCTTTGCTTCATGTCACTTGGCCCCTTCGATCCCAGTATTGTTGCTAGGTTTGCTGCCAGATTCCTCTAAAGAATGTGATACAATTCCACAACAGATCTGCTATGATCAGTTCATAACGAATGATGAACTATGAGTTTAATACCAAGCCTTACTTCAGTACCATAAATATATGAAAAATTATCAGACTTTTAAACAGTATTAAACATTTAGAGGAACAAGTAAGCTCACTGAGAAAAAGAAAGCATTCACCCTGACCTTGAGTTTTGAACCTCCTAAGTGTATGATTTGAATTTGCAACAGAGAGCAGCAAATCCCTTCCAATAAATTCCATCCTAGTTCCAAGACACCTAGACAAAAGCTGAGATACAGCACCAATACAGTTGCTCACACGTGCTCAAACCAGATTCTGCTTTACATGAACTGCATTTGATTATCATTTTATTGTGGCTCTCATGAACAGTGCAATTGTCAGTATTCAAAAGTCATGATTAAGGTGTTTCTGCAAATCTAAGATGGAATTTCAGAGAACTACCCTGACTACCTTTGAAGTTTACATGATATAATACAGTGATTAAAGTAATTACAAATTCAGTTAATTAGGTGTTTGCTGATGAAAGTAGCACAAGTTAACATTACTCATTTCAAATCGAACTCTTGTTGGATCTACAGTACACTTTTGGGAAAATGAATGCAAAGGTACTGATGTTGGGTTCATGTGGAGTTTATTGTTCTTTCTTCACTAGCAACGTAAATAGAACATTGAATAATTAATAAGTGCAGCTTTAAACTCTTCCATGATTTATCTTTATACAACATGCAGAGAAAAGACTATTTGTACATTTAAGACCATCATTGACTCCAGATCATAAAAAAAATCTCCCCTGAAAATTTTATTCTTTGGTCAAATAAAGAAAAAATATAGTTGTGTATCATGAAATGCTTGTGTAAATCCCAGACTTCACATACTTGAATGTTCTGTGCAGGAGGGCCTTCCCATGATCTTACCTTTGAGCCAATGGAAAGCAGACAGGTCAGATTAAGAAATGCGTGTGTGGGTGAGAAAGCTACTGCAGGAAAGATGGAACAGAGAAATACTGCAGGCCGAGCTTTGCAGGGCTTTGGGTGATTTGCTATTATGCTTTTACTAATAAACCATAAATACATTTCAGAGTCCTTCAGTCAAGGAAGAAATTCCATGGTGCAGTCTCATTTCCTCCCAAGTCTCTGGGGTCAGTTCTAACATGGAGATAACTCCATGTCCTAATAAACATCAACATTGGACTACTGACAAGTTTCCACCTCATCAATATGTGGTTTCAATTTGCGAGATATCATTTGGACAGGCCACAGAATAATTGATGAGACAGCTGTTCTCTTTGACTCTAATGTCTGCCACATCATTTTAATGCAACAAAAATAAATGTAGTTATATTGAAACAATGCCGTGGCAAACACGTGCCGTAATCAAGACTGTCCAACCCCCGCCCACCCCAAAATTCTTTTCACAATTTACCAATTTCAGATGAGAAGGTGTTAAAATCAAAGAAGCTAGTTTTTACAACAGGAAAAATAAAAGTGACATCCAGCCACTCATGATTGGTGTGGCGTCTATGGAGAAGGTCCCTGTATTCAGGTTCCTGAGCACTGAGCTGGAGGATGACCTGACCTAGAGCGCAAACGCCAAGGAGCTGCTGAAGAAGATGCAGAAAATACTACTTTCTGAGAATTCTCATGAAAAAAACAAGCTCCCCAACAATCTGCTCTTTTGAATAGGGTGGTAGTAGTCAAGTAGCTAAGACACTCGTCTATGCACCAGAAGAACCAGGTTAAAATCCCACCTACTACCATTTTGTCCTGAGTGTCTCCAGGGGGACTGTCCATGTCACAACTGATTGTATGTTGCTCTGGATAAAGGAGTCTGGTAAATACCATAAATGTAAATCCTCTGCAAAATCATCAGGTCAAACAATTGAAAAAACAATTGACTGCCCCCTCCCACCCTGGAACAAATGTACACCTCACAATGCTGCAAAAAAGCATTAGACATTTCATAGGACTCATGACAATGAGGTCATTGCCACTTGTCATGAGGCAAAAGATAGAGAGCAAAGAAAACCTAGACAAAATTATCTATATATGTGCTATATCTCCATAAAATGTGCACCTTTACACAATTCAGGTCATGATCCAGCAGTGGTGGCCTAGCCAATTAAGGAAGCGGCCCCGTAATCAGAATCCCTGAATCTTGTTACCTCCCATTTCTATTCAAAGAAGTCAGAGTGGCATGGGGAGTTTACATCGTTTAATGTTAAAAATTTATATTTACAATTAAACTTTATATTCAGACTTATTTATATTTGACTAGACTATTAAACAATTAACAATACTGAATTAGGAAGAAGCTTGTTGCACAACAGCATCAATCCTCTTCATAATCCAATTACTGGAGAAAAGGAAAAGTTGCACCGAGGTCCCCCTTAACTGGGGCAGTTGCCTAGCGGATCCGCCAAGGTGCCACCTTGCCTGATCCGCCAAGGTGCCACTGAGCAAAAGCACCATCTTCACACACTGCTCCCTGGGCGCCTGTCATGGCTGCCCACTGCTCACCAAGGGTGATGGGTTAAATCCAGAGGACAAATTTCACTGTGTGCACTGTGCTGCTGTGTATCACATGTGACAATCACGTCAGTTTGATTTTAGTGCTCTTAAATTTGCATAATGTTGCTTCTGAAGTGTGAATTTGAACACAGCTATGGAGAAAACTAAAACAACTCCAATTTTTTATTATCCAGTTAACGATTTATTGGGTCCATATGATGAGCATTAAACTCATATGCAGAATCTGCAAATTGGTTTGTTCCGGTGAGAAATCCATTCTCCGTCTCGTTTGTACTGGATGACTCGCGACGGGCTACTCCTACATCACCGCTCTGCAGTCATTTGGTCAGGACACTCTTCTCCCAGGATAACAGAGGTTCAAATCTCCTCAACAAAGGTCATGATGTACTGAAGGACACTGCCACTTTTTTGCCAGACCTTTGTCAATACATTACAGTGATCATTCAGACAGATCTGAATGAGATTTTGATGCCTGATACTGGTGCCACCCATAGATGGACTCTAGGAGCTCAACCTTGTAAGCTTGACTACTGACAGGCACCAGTGTCTCCAAAAAGGGCCACAGTTCGAAGCTGTTTTTGCTGGGTCAGGCACTATTTGGCTGGCTTGATGTCAGCTGGGGCTTCGCCACTGTCCAATGTCTTCAGCAGGCGAAAGAGTCCAGCAGCCTCACGAATCCGGCTGAACTCTATGCAGAATGCCTGAACCTCAATGAAGAGATCCTGAACATTTATGATCTTATTTCTGATGAGCGACTGCAGGAACACGCATACCAGACGCACAAGGCGGTTCTACAAGGAGGGGACAGACAAAACATCATTAAGTACACAGTGACAATGTTTTTCTTAGCAAATTTGAACAAACTACAGTCTGATCCAGTGTGCTTTATATATTTTCTTTATCATATTTTCCCCACAAATAATGCTCTTAGTTTAATTTAATTTTTGGGCTCATCTTAATTCACAATCAATTCAAAGCTCAAAATTACATACAAGATTTGATTTACAAATTATTCTAAATTAAAGAAATTCATAGATTAACAGATCAATTTTCAGTTCAATCAATATACTTGTAGGAAATGCAACCTAAATATGTAAATATACTGTACAATGCAGAACTTTTTTTTAGCAAGAAATATGTTTCATCATGAACATCACAGACATTACATGCATTCAGGCTGTATGGCTCCTGAATCAAGGCTGTTGCACAATTGAGTGGTTCAAAATGGAAAATTTCCAGAAATGTCAAGAACAGGAGTAATCTAGAGTGCCGTATTAACAAATTTTGGATCAGTAGAGAGGAGAATGAAGAATCTGTGACAATTTATAGGAAAATTTTTAGCATTTTCTTTATTTTACTAAATACATTACTGAAGTAGCTTTAGACTAAATACATTACTTTTATATTAACTTTGTGGTGGAAGAACTGATACTGCCTATATCAACATCTGTGTGTTGTATGTTGCCATCATATCATACTTATTTTTAATTATATCTACCTGCATGTATTTGTCCTTGATCTGCTCACAGGTTGAGATGCAGTTAGATATGTAAAGATGGATGAATTCAGGAGGAAGATCTACTGCTGTAGTTAACCTGCAAAAAAGCACACACACACACACACACACACACACACACACACACACACACACACACACACACACACACACACCTTGAGTACAGATTCCTTATAGTCATCCTCTAACTAAAAAATTGTACATTAAACATGTTTCTGCTTAAATTGGTAGGATAATGTCTGAAACAAACGGTTGCCTGTAGACACTTGGGTATGAACATAAATCTTAAGTATAACTGTAAAATGCTGCAAGCACACCTCCATCCATGTTTCACTCTGCAGTCTGCTTGCTGTTACAAAAATGGGCAAAAATTAGTAGTTCTTGCTTCAGTAACTTGCTCCACTGGTCAATAATTAGGGATGGACCAACCTGATAATCAGAATCTCTATCGATGTGTCACACAAATGTATCATAAAGAGAGACATATCAGAAGAGCAGCAAAGGCCACATGTACGAGACTCCTTGAAAATCCACAGCACGGGAAAATTTGAATAATTTTATGCACTGCACCCCCTACATACAAAACTGTTAATATTAAAAAAAAATCTGCAATGGGGCGAGAAATCAGTGAATCAGGCACTCAACCACACCGTTCACAGTTCATCAGCAACATAGAGCATGTAAACATGTTTACAATATCATAAAATCGTCATAAAAGGCCCAAACTACAAACTCGATTAATTGAAGCTTGCACAATTACTAGGGCAGATTGTAATATTGTTTTTTTTTTTTTTTGGCAGAGTTTACTGATGCAAACACAGTGCCTTGTGTGGCCTTGACCAAGCCCAGAGTCCAGTGGTTGCTGTGATTCATTTTCTCTTTGCCACTGAGCAAAGCACCATCCCAACACACTGCTCCCTGGGCGCCTGTCATGGCTACTTAATGCTCACCAAGGGTGATGGGTTAAATGCAGAGGACATTTCATTATGTCACTGTGTGCTGTTTCTCGCAATGACAATCACTTCACTTTCACCTACTCATGTTGCCATTTATCTACTTTTGTCACTGTCTCTCATCCTAGACAAGAATGTGACACATTGTGAGTAAGCTTTTGATTTTTTAGGTCTGATGTAATGCCCAGAGTTAAATTATTGCTGGAAAACTATCTAGCATTGCATGTAGTGACCTAAATAATAAATACATAAATGCTTCCAATTTGAAATTTGCTTTGTCAACAGGAAGGAGGAAATTAAACTGTTTAGAATAGACTGAAATTTCCAGGTGGAGCTTTGTTCTTGTTCTAATCATTTGAATATATTTACTGACCTGAATTACATCTAAATAAGGAAAAACACATAAGGACACCTGCAATACCGAATCTCAGAATGCCAAGGTGCCACGGAGCAAAGCAGCATCCCCACACACTGCTCCCCGGGCGCCTGTCATGGCTGCTCACTGTGGTGGAAATTAATAAAACATTGGGAGCCCTGCTACATGTGACAGAAACAGTGTGCAAGTTCATTTAAAGAAAGCTTTAACAAATTTATTTCAAAGCCATTTCACATACAGGAGAGTCCAATTTGCAGAGCCCCCAGAGCAAAGAGCAAAATTTGAGCTGCCAGCAACAATGACAGCTCCATCATTCATCATAACAACAGTTGATAAGGGAGATGTGCAAAAGGTTCAGAAGCAGGGTGTAAAGTGTACTTCTTCCTTTAGGAAATAATAATGTACGTACAATTTACAAAGGAGTTCAACTAGTTATCAAACCCCAGCTCAGTCCTGTTGTAACCTTGAGTTGGGAAACATGCAGACTGACCTGTTGACCACCTCCATGGAGTGCAGGGACATGTCCATGTTGACCAGCACGCTGAAGTACTCTGTGATCTGACTGGAGGGCATGAGCTTCAGCAGCATTTCTATAGCAACCAGAGGGTTGTTCTCCACCAGGTCAGGAAGTTTTGCAGGGGTCAGTCCGATGTGGTAAACAAGCTTGGGATCTTTCTCCAGCTCACCAAGCAGCTGGAAAAAACATAACAGTACATCTTGCTCAGCAAGGTTTGAGAGAGAGAGAGAGAGAGAGAGAGAGAGAGAGAGAGAGAGAGAGAGAGAAAGCAGTTCTCTAAATGGCCACATATACCGGCCACCGGCCATTCCCAAATAATATCCGTGAAACTGATTCCTTAAACTGTTTAACTGAAACACAGGTCTATGCAGCAACACAGAGGTCATGCATGTTTTGACACATAAAAAGGTTGCAATCTTTAATATAATAATTTGCTGTATGGATTTTCTCTGTTGAATGTTGTATATACATAATTAATGTAATTTGCCACTAACACACAGCGATATCGGTCAGATATATATAATTTTCCATAACTGTCGGTCACTTGCAAGGTTAAATCTTCTGCAAGATATTGATCTAGTACTCTCAAGATAACTTTTGTTTTCTTAAGAAAAACAAAATTTGTAATGTTAAGATGATTAAAACATTTGTGATCTCAAAATAATCATTCAAAATAAGTTTAAAAAAAAGAAAGAATACTATTGCATGTCCTCTATGGACTTCCATGTTACCCCATCATCACATTTTTGGTTAGGCCACTTCAGGCAGACACTGTAAACGTTCAGACAGACACTGTAAACAACATCATGTATGCTTGTAGGAACTGTAGGAATAGCACTGCCAGGACAAAGAAAAGTACTGTAGACACTTGACTTCAACGCTGGTAATCAAACATGGATTACCTGTGTCTGCTGGGCTGCAGACAGGGGGCTTTTGAATGCTTTGGCCATGATGCGTTTGATTTCCAGGCCGGTGCCATTCTTCACACACATGGAGCGGTCCCACTGTACCCGCTGCTCTGGCTCACTCACACCAACACTTGGGCTCAGCCACGCCAGCTCGTCCTCACAGACCAACAGCGGCGGCGGCGGCCGGATGAACTCTGGCCGGAAATGGCCTGAAGGAGAGAAATCTGGGTTCACTACTTCACAGAGATACTGGTCATAAGGGAGCATTCCTTTTAAAAATGCTTATTAGGACCTTAATGATATGTACACTGACACTAAAACAATAAAATGTTCCAGAAGGAACTGTTATACAAACCACCTGAACCTGCATCAATCCTTACTCCAATTACATTACCAATGCACCAAAACACATTTCTATTTCTTAATTGATGTGTAATTTGCTTAATTATTATTCTACTTAGTTAATAAATATTACATAATCTATTCTATTCAGTGTGTGGAGAGAGTTTGTTAAAGGGATGTCCACCAGGTCACCGATTAAAGAATTAGACTTACTCTCCAAGGGTGGGCGTGGTCCAGTTGCTAGAGACTCTATGATCTGATTGGCTATGGAGCTGTCAAAGCCAGAGTTGGATGAATCTGGATCAGGATCACTGAGAATGCTGGGAAAACTAGCCTTACTCTGAGTGGGCAGCTCAGACTGTCGCTCTGAAAAGCACAAACACAGATAGACACACACCCTTCAAATAATGAAATAAGCATGCACATGCTGTCTCAAGAATTGGAAAACAACCACTCAATTGTTAATAACTGTACACAGATAGTAGAAGTTGCGGGCCTGGCGCATATATGGTGCGACCAAACAGGAAGAAGCTGCAGCCCTGTGCCCATATTTGAAAGAGGACTTGAGTTGTGTGGTAGTGAGTGTTACTGCATTGGGCTAGTGTGCATGAATCTCCATTTGAATTAATTTAACACCTCTGCATCCGTGCGCTTGTAGATGCTGTCGACTGAATAGTGAGAAGAGAGAACAAATGTTGATTAATTATATTTCATTTATGTTCAACAATAAATTGATGACTGGCATTTTAAATAATTAATTAAGAATAAGTTTGAGTTTTTGCAGATGTTTGTAATTTTTGTTATCTATTCAAAGGATTTTCCACTTAATTAAATTATATATTATGTTCAGATTGACATCTAATAGAATTGCAAGAGCAACTTATCCTTGGAAAGTGTAATATGTACAAAGAAAAGATCAAGAAGTTGCATTTTTAATTGGGTAGAATCAAGATCAAATTCCCAAGAACATGAATCATTCTCAGTTTGGAGAAACTGCACTAATCTTGGTATACACTACAATGCTTGGTATAGACTATAGCTGCATAGCACAACCCTGAAAATGTTAATGTGATAAAACAATTTACACATCAATATTTTTATTCAGCATAATGCAACTGAAGAACAACAGTATCAAGAAATATAGCAAATGCGTAATAAGGCAAAATGATATTTAAAGAGGTGCATGAGGATGTTGGTATGACTTCCAGAACCAACATTCCTAATCAGAACTAGTTTATTTGGTTCTAATGGCCTTAAGATCACCTGCTAGAGCAAGCTGCAGACCACTGATGTCTATAGTCTGTGGAGTCGAGCCCATGTCCATGCAGGACACCTGTCGTGGCGTCTTCTTAAATAACTCACGCGGAGGCGCCAGCATCAGCTGGGACAGGAAGTACTTCTCTGGCAGAGTGATGGATGGTAGGAAACCTAAAAACAGTGGTGAGTGCCACAAATCAGTCCTGAAATATTTTCATGTTGAAAAGCATAAAAGTTAAATGTAGCACTGCAATGGACAGAACAGCAGCCAGACAGAACGAAATGTGCCCGCTGCTTTTAACCCATCAGTAGGCAGTAGCCAGCCATGTAAGGTGCCCGGGGAGCAGTGTGTGGGTACAGTACTTCAGTGGCACTTTGGTGGTTCGGGATTCAAACCCGCAAGCTTCTGATTACGGCTCCATTTCCTTACCCTCTAGACCATTATTACGATAGTAATAATGAATGAATTATGTATTTAATTACTAAATCACGTATTCAGCGCGAAAAAAACCCATCTCAATACACTTAAGCAAAAAAACGTCCAATCCATGCACGCAAGACCTCGTAAAAGACTGGATTTAGAGGATCTGCTACTGCTCACTTGGCGCCAGAAAAAAAAAGTATAAAAATGGCAAAACGGGGGAAAAAAGTTTAAAACATCTAGTCCCTTAAACTCTAACATACACACACGCTGCCCTGCAGTGGAGGGTGTTCCAGCATCTGCTTACCAGACAGCGGCTTCTCCTGCTCCTCCCCCGCCGAGGACGGGTTGAGGATGTGGGCAAAGACCGCTGCGAACGGGCTGGCGGCCAGCGGCTCGGTGCGGTACATCTCCCACAGCAGGTACAGCGCGGTGAGGCGCTGCGAGGAACTGGGCAGCAGGTCCGGCTGCTGGAGCAGCATCACGAGAACCGAGCCAACGCGGAAGTGCTCGGCCTTGCCGAATAAGTGGTGGAAGGCGGTGGACAGGCTCTCGAAGGTGCTGCTGCACGCGTCCTCGCATATGATACCCAGCAGGTTGGACAGTTCCTTCGGCGCCAGGGTCATTTTTTTAATCGTTGCTCTTAAAAATTTACCGGATATTTACACCGCTTAGTTTTTCCTCAAAAGTCTTCAAGTGATCATAAAACTAACACAAATCGCAGAACTAGGTAAAACTAACCGACTAACACCCAACACTCGGGCTACAGGAAGTAAAACCCCTGTTTCTTTTCCGAGGTCGCTTGGTGCGCAAAGATTTGTGGGATTTGGAGTATGTTGTCAAACGTGGTTATGGTTTCGCTCGTTGTTAGCGGTGAATATCACCGATACCGACTTTAATTTATACAATACAAATTTAAGAAATGTTTACATACAAAAACGGACCAATCCTGTAGTGGTTAGAATACGTTTTGCAGGTGGAATTATATTCTGTGATTTTGTTATATCATTAAAAAACGTAAAATAAACTTCCTTCAAAAAATCATTTTAATCCACTGTGCACAAATGTGAAAGTTCATCTTCTAAGCCTGTTTCACATGCACGTTCTCATATTCTTTACTGAGGACTGTTTGTGGAATTTAAGATACTGATGAATCAAGTTGTAATTATAGCCGGCCATAATGTTTATATGATCTTGTCTTTAGAAGGACTAGCAATAAGAATAATAATAAGAAAAATGATTTAATAGGGTATAACTAATAGCATTTTGACTAATCCTTCACCAATTCTTAATATGCCAATATGCTGCTTTGTAGTGTACATTTTCACAAATGGAAGTGGGTGCATAATCAGTAATTCTCTGCTGTATGGCAGCAGCAGTAAAACCATACAAGAGAGGACACTCCATATAGACAGCAATCTGGCTAAGAGACAAAATATTGCAATTTGGAATAGGTGATATCCACCCAGTAAAATGTTACATGTTATTACTGAAAGAATCAATGACCCCATTCCCATTTCAAGTAATCAAAAGGAAGTGCTATTAAAAAAAATTTGAATTTATATTAGAAAATGAACTAAAGCATTAACATTTACCCTCCTCTCGTGACTTGAAACTTTTGCATTAATCTATTGGGGGTCCAAGAATGCTACTAGCTATGCTTTTACCATACTGCTGGAGTAAAATGAAGCAGAGAGAAAAAAAAGTACACAACATAACAGAAAAAACAGAACACAAAATGAATAATTGGCAAAAGTTTTAATTGGCTCAAAAGTTTTGATTTTACATGTATTTCAAGCAAATGCACACCTGTAAGACAAGGCTGTTTATAATGTTCAAGAATGGACATCTCCAGTAAATTCAATAAAACACAAAAACTGCAATGATATAATTTCAGATGGTTTTGCCATGAGCTCATCAGCTTAAATACGGCATGTAGATTCAACCTTCTTGTTTAGCTGCATCTGTTCACACCCCAAATTCCAGGGAGATCTGAAGGAGTTGTCGTCATCTGGTCAATCAAGATCAGATAATTTATCTTAAAAATGCAGCAGTAATATAAACATTCCTGACAGAAATTCAGTAAAATATAAAACCTCATACATTATGCTGTGTGTTGCTTTTGAAGATTCATTCACATTGTTAAATATGTTGTATGAGGATAAACTTAAGAATATAGTATGATTGGGTCTCAGATACTGTTAATCTGATCGCTGATTATACTGGAGTTTTGGAGTTCATTAATCATAATCATTAAGTTGCTAATCAATAGTTTGTGACCAAAGTTGACTTGCAGGCAGCATTATAACAAGGCACAGAAATAGCATCCAGGAGAATATTCTTCATTCTGGGTAGTGATGGGAAAATATACAAGAGGTGAGTCCCGCTCACTTCACTGCACCCCAATGTCCTGCAGGGATTCCCTTAATTCACTGTTAGCTTAGATTTGGTTGATTGATTTACACAGTTCCATGCTCTATGTCCAAAAGTCCAACCCTTTCCTGGTATTGTCTCTCCCTCGCCGAAGCAATCCTGGCTCTAAGGTCCAAAGGCTTTTCAAAGAAATTCACCAGAACTGTCTCAGTCAGCAAAGACGCCAAGATCTGAGGGAAGCTCACAGTCCAGTCGCTCTGGCTGTCTTGTCCATTCCCTGGGCCACCTTGCTTGTGTCCTGCCTCGCCAATCTGCAGCACCAGGCTGGTGACCATGGCAATGGCTTGGTAGAGCTCACTCTCATTGGGTTCATCATGGAACATGGTGTAGAGGGTTTTACAGAACTGGATGAACTCTCTCTGAAAAGAAACAAGGTTGTGATCATTATGACGACACAATGACTATGTTTAATCCCTGGGATGTCTGAATATTCTACAGGGTGGGCAATTTATATGGATACACCTTAATAAAATGGGAATGGTTTGTGATATTAAGGTCCTGTTTGTGGCACATTAGTATATGTGAGGGGGCAAACTTCAAGATGGGTGGTGACCATAGTGGCCATTTTGAAGTCGGCCATCTTTGATCCAACTTTTGTTTTTTCAATAGGAAGAGGGTCATGTGACACATCAAATTTATTGTTAATTTCACAAGAAAAACAATGGTGTGCGTAACTTTATTCTTTCATGAGTTATTTACAAGTTTCTGACTACTTATAAAATGTGTTCAATGTCACCAACCATTCCCATTTTATTAAGGTGTATCCATATAAATGGCCCACCCTGTATTGTGATTGGCTGGTACAACACACTACATAAAATGTAATTGCATTGCAGTTAACAGGTTAAACTACATCATTTTATAGATACAGGTATCATTGGTACAATACATTGTAATGCTAGCATGTTGAAAAATCACGCCAATAAAAGTTTCAATCAAAGTGGTCCCCACCAAAGCACTAAGCCTTGTCACCTAATTCACTTCCATATTTCTGCTTGTGACAAACTGGTGACCTATGCATGCAAGTGTTTCTGTTCTAGCTTCTTTTCCTGCAGTAACAGTTTTGCAGATTTTAGAAATGACCATCCATGTGAGCTGTAGCAATAGAAGCAATATTTAATTGTCAATTAAATGAAATTTAAAGAATGCACTGTGTAATATGACCAAAACTTGTCTTTTGAAACATGTTTTTAAATGGAATTAAACACAATAAGTCAAATTACTGTACACAAATGCATGGAATGCAGTATTACTAACCTGGTTCATTGGTGACAATATTTTCTCAACATCCCTTTCCTTCTCCTTGGCCAGATCTTTGATTATCTGTTTCAATTGCTCCTCATAGCCACAATTACCTACAGAAACAAATCCATTATACACAAATTACTATACAATCCAATTGAAGACCTCCAACAATAAAACACTATACCACATGTATTAATGACTGATGTGCCATTAGTGTGACTGATCTTCAGCATGTGGCTTCTCAATTGAAATGTATGAATATTAACTGGGGGGGGAGTTCTTGCATGTTGTAAATTGAAGTTAACTACCACAGGGTTGGTCCATGTGGGTGGATGTGGTAGTGGACAGCAGAGGGGGCTTCAGAGGAGAGTGGACATCCTCACCATCTGTCAAAGCTGGAGAAGACCAAGTAAAGCCAAAACTCTACAAAGGCTAACTATAATAAATAACTAATTCAAACATGTTCTTCACCATGTTTGTGACTGCAGAATATCAATACAAACATAAGGACACTGTGACAAGTCATATAGCCCTAGAGCCCTACACTCTTCACCTGGAGGAATGTGAAGGCAGTACAGCCATCTGACCTTTACATTCAGATCTTCGCTATAGACTGTATCTGTGAAAGACAGAAATGGAACATATGTAATGATTTATGTATAAGTAAAAAATACATGTATTTTTATGTATTTCTGTAAAAAAACAAACAAAAAAAAAAAAAGATCAAATATGTACAAATCTGTGTTAAGGATTTACAAAGTGAACACCCATGAGGTCAGAAAAAATCTAATTAATAAATACATGAATAAAATAATTGAATTTCCATTACTTACTAGTTCATTTGTTTGGCTGAAAAGCTCTACAGAGTGTGTGTATGTATGATTGTATTATTATTATTACCAAGCCAAAGTGCAATCTGTTGGAAGGTCAAATGGTTGGCGTGTTTATGATCCAGTAGAGTGAACGTGCGTTGGGAGAATGGGTTACAGTGTGTTTCACACTCCCATGGTGACAGCAGGTTGAACACACTCTTAAATTGAGCACGGTCCAGTCTGTAGCCCTCACTGCAAACACGGGGAACACACACTCCATCACCCCAATAGAGACTGATGAGGTGCTCGGTCTAAAAACACACAGACACACAAATAAATGTTCAGCATTAAAGTAATACAGTTATAGGCATACGTTTTCAGAATGAGTCAAATACTTTTTTTAAATAAAGTTTGCCCCTTCCGTTGTTATTATGACAATTTGTGTATACTCCAGAATGTTCAAGAGTAATCAGATGAATTGCAAAGTTTTGCTTTGTCATGAAAATGCACTTAAACCCCCCCAAAAATTCCTCTGCATTTCAGCCCTGCCACAAAAGGACCGCTTACTTGTGTTAATAACAAGAGGATCATTGAAATGATCCTCTTGTTATTAACACAAGTGAGCGTGTTGACCAGCACAAGGCTAGAGATCATTATATGGAATAGCAGACTGTTAGAATAGCAGACTGGATGCTTCAGAGGGTGATGCTTAAAATCACTGTTCTTCCTCTATTAACCATGGTTACCTGCAAGGAAACACGTGCAGTCATCACTGCGTAGCATAAAAAGGGCTTTACAGGCAAGGATATTTCTGCTACTAAGATTGCACCTAAACAAACCATTAATCGGATCAAACACTTTTAAGGAGAGAGGTTCAAGTGTTGTGAAGAAGGTTTCAGGGTGCCCAAGAAAGCCCAGCAAAAGCCAGAACCATCTCCTAAAGATGATTCAGCTGTAGGATCGGGGTTCCACCAGTGCAGAGCTTGCTCAGGAATGGCAGCAGGCAGGTTTGAGTGGATCTGCACAAACAGTGAGGCGCAAAAGGAAGGATTTAAAGGATGGCTGCAAAGAAGCCACTTCTCTCCAAGAACAACATCAAGGACAGACTGATATTCTGAAAAAAGTACAGGGATTGGACTGCTGAGGACTGGGGTAAAGTCATTTTCTCTGATGAAGCCCCTTTACAATTGTTTGGGGCATCTGGAAAAATGATTGTCCAGAGAAGAAAATGTGAGCGCTACCATCAGTCCTGTCCCGTGCCAACAGTAAAGCTTCCTGAGACCATTCATTTGTGGGTCTTCTGTTCATCCAAGGGAGAGAGCTCACTCACAATTTTGCCTAAGAACACAGCCATGAATAAAAATGGTACCAAAACATCCTCCGACAGTAACTTCTTCCAACCATCCAAGAACAGTTTGTTGAAGAATGCCTTTTCCAGCATGATGGAGCACCGTGCCATTTGGCCAAAATGATTACTAAGTGGCTGAGGGTACATGGTCCATGGCCAGGAAACTCCCTGGACCTTATTCCAGTTGAGAACATCTGGTCAATCCTCAAAAGGCAGGTGGACAAACAAATATCCATGCACTGATTATGAAAAAGTGAAAGTGAAGTGATTGTCATTGTGAAACACAGCACAGCATATGGTGCACACAATGAAATGTGTCCTCTGCTTTTAACCCATCACCCTTGGTGAGCAGTGGGCAGCCATGAAAGGTGCCAGGGGAGCAGTGTGTGGGGACAGTTATTTGCTCAGAGGCTGAGTTTACATGGACACATGAGACTTTTGAAGTCTGACATTGACTAGTTTTAATGTTGTGACTGACTGACTGACTGGTACATGTTGAGTCGTTTCTTTATTTACATTAACTACATTATTTTCCTGCCTGTCAAGTGACATCTTTTTACAGAACAAAGACAGGTAAGGCTTGTTTAATTTTTTTTCCAGAGCAGCTCACAAAAATGTAGTAGGCACACGTCTTTGTAAAGAAATCTTACATATGCACACATACCTTAACAAGGTCATAGAGGTCTGACAGGTCCTGAGCAGAAAGAGACACATTTGGGCTTACAAGCCTGAGCTGAAAAGAGAGAGAGAGAGAGAGAGAGAGAGAGAGAGAGAGAGAGAGAGAGAGAGAGAGAGAGAGAGAGTTTGTTCATCGTATTGCGTTTTCTTATTTACCGTACTCAAAGATCTAATTATTGTACAAAACTGACAAACTAACTGCAATAGGTTTTCACATGTACTTTTTTTTCTTTTTTAATCTACAGGTCATTAAAAAAAAAGAAAAAAAAAGAAGGAAAGCCTGTCATTCCTCACTGTATTCTCTTTAGTTGTGTCCTCATGTGCCTGCAGGACCTGGATTCTGTGTCTACAGCGCAGCATTTCCAGCTTCTTTACTGTGACATCAGCATACCTCTATACACAAACACAACACAACCACTCTTGTGCACCATGTGGACCTCAAAGAGGTCAAAACACCCGAAATAATAAAATCTCCATGAGAACTACAAAATGTCAATTTATATATTTTACTTAAAATGTATACATTGACATATTTTCACCTCATAGGCTTCATTGAGTAGAGCTGTAATGTATGTGTGTTCAGCTGACTCCTCTGTGCTCTCACAGTCCTCCTCATGTCTGACCTGTTCAAGAAAACTGCACATACAGAACATCAACATTAGCACAAAAATATCCTTTTTTTCTTTTTTATTAAACACATTCTCAATCTCTAGATCAGCAAGAATCGGTGGAAAGACCTGCCTAACCTGCTGCAGGACTGAATGATTCCTCCATAAACCAAGCATAAGCAGTTGTGAAGGAATTATCAATTCACTGTTCATTAGTTCTACTGCCTTATTGTTTCCAATTATTCAGTTGCGCAGACTGTGCTATGGTTGTTAATAAGTTGTATCTTCTTCTTTCCACTGTTACTGAGTTGGGGTTAGCTCTCTTCATAATTCATGTGGCAAAAGTTTAAAGACGGTGTTACATCTTTCTGATGTAACCCGAGCTTGGGACTGTCACCAAAAAATACACTGACACCTGCGTCCCCAGCAGCTGGGTTTAGAAAATGTACTATTGTGTAGGAAGATGCAAAAATACCTGAAGTTAAATTCTACTGAACTGGTATGGCTCAGTTTTCACAAATCGGTTGTGACTGAATTTCTAGAGCTGACTTCTGAAAGGCAGCAGTTGTTTTTCAAAGTATTAACACAACACAAAAGTCTGAAAGTGAGTGAGTGTATACCTGGTGAGGAGCATGAGCGCTTGTCCATCATCAGTGCTGGTGCACAGCTTGGAGACATTTGTGTTCAATATGCAAAGACCCAGCTGGAAGATGATGCGTATGCCATGAAAGAAAAAGCAGTCTAGGACACACACTGCACTCTGGAGTGGTAGAACGCTGAGGAACAGGGTCAAGAACCAAGTAATTGAGACAGATGCAAGTGTGGAAAGATCAGGAATATGCACAACCAGCTCTGGCAAACGTTCGCAGATCAACTCCTCAAACACAGATTGATCAACCTGAGCTCCTGAGAGAGAAATATGGAAAAATACAGGACAAATATAACAATATAACAAAATTAAAATATACAGTATAGGTCCAAATATAAGATTCTTTAGATTCCTACACAAAACAAAGACAAATGGGATCTTTTAGGTTTTAGGGTTAGGTGTTGTCGCAATATTCGCATATTTGAACTTATCTTAGTTTGCTGTCCACGTATTGCCAAAATATTACCATACAACAAAATTAGCATTTTCAACTACCAATTCATTAATCCATATCCATTCCCACATGGGCTGTCATATGACTTGTAAAATGTGTGGGGTGCTTTAAGAGAGCAGTGCTGGTGTACAGGGTGTGTGTGGCTTTGAACGGTGTAAAAAAAACCCTGATGCCTACCTATTACCCGTCGATTAAAATAGTTGGGTAGCATCCTCTCGCACACAGTAACCAGCAGCCAGAACGCCTCTTCTTCTTTGGTGTACAACAGCAATACAGATGCCAGAATGTTCATAGACTACAAAAAAAATTATATTATTTTAGGTGATTAGTGTGCTTGTATAAACAAATCGAGAAGAGGTATAATCAACAGGATTCAAAGAAAATGCAAATATGTGGTAAAACATTTATTGCGTGTCTCTTGAATGGCAAAGCAATGTTTGAACTGAAAATTTGAACTGAAATATGAAGTTGAAAGCAGGACAGTGCCAAGTACACAGAGTAACAGATGAGAGCAAAAAAGGTGGTGGCCTCTATCAGCCATGTGACATGACCCCCCCCAAGGATTGGTTGCGGTAGTAGCTAATGAGTGTACCTGGCAGTAGCCGATATTGGGGTTATGGTGTGCATATGCAGTGAGAACTCTGCGTAGAGCATTAATTCCCGCCTGGTTTTGGAATGCTGGGTGCTCTGGAAGGGAGCGGTGAAGATCGCGTTCAATCTCTTCCGTAGCTGTGGTTGTCACCCCCATCGAATGTTCCACCAGCTCAGCGTAGTGTCCAGGATGGGCTGCTATTTCAGAGCTGGCATCTACATTTTCAGAGAGAAGAACTAGATGGTTATCAGCACATGCTCCCTTCCCAAACTGAACAGGTCTGGAAAAATTACAGATTAATGAAAACGTGCACACGCACACCTGCATACAATATACACTATAGAAATCATATTCTACATGGGATTATGTAGTAAATCTATGTACGAACATTCCGCCCTCTACACCCACTAATTTTTCCTGGTGAGAAGTGAGGAGCCAGAAGGTTGCCACTGTCATCTGCATTTCATTATAAAAAAATTAAATACATGAACAATGAATAGTTAGAAATTCCACAATGTTTTACGAGTCATGTGTTGATCCAGGTCATCGTGCAACCACGTTTGCCAGGATCATGTGAGCATCATATATAACTTGCATGCTTTCTATTTGTATAAATAAATCCACATTAGATTTCAATCGTTGTGGCACATAGATTAAAAGTGAAGATTAAGTTTAGATTAAGTTAAATTAAGAGCCCTCTCAGATGAGGGATGTCTGCTATGATGGTGGTCTCCACTTTCCTCTGTGGGTTTAGTCAGCCAGTCACTCGATGCCACACTGGCAAAATTTGAGCTACAGAAGAAAATAATTGAGGCTCTTCTCTGTAGAAGGGCAGTGGTGGCCTGGGCAGTGGTTGACCTAGCTGGTAAGAAAGCGGACCGGTAATCAGAAGGTTGCTGGTTTGAATCCCGAGCCGCCAAGGTGCCACTGAGCAGTCCCCACACACCTTTCATGGCTGCCTACTGCTCACCAAGGGTGATGGGTTAAAAACGGAAGACACATTCCATTGTGTCGGCATGTGCTGTGCTCTGTATAACAATGACAATCACTTCACTTCACTGTATCCTAAAGAAAACCTGAAAAAAGTTTAGGTTAAAAACTGTCCATACAGATAAAGCAACAGTGTGATGAATAGACAATACAGGTCAGCTATCAAGTTGGCCGAGAGGCTAGTCCAGATAAAGGTCCACAGATGAAGGCATGATATAGAGGGCAGTGTGTAGTACAGACTTAAATACTTAACTCAATCCCACTCCCCTTTTTCTGTGTGGCGTTGAAGACTGTATGGCCCAAAAAACAAATGATAGTCTGAGCCTGTCTGTTTTACATGGAAGATACAGGAATGTACTGCTGAACATGCAAAGGGTGGCAGTTATTGTTCATTATAGCGGTAAGTCTGCTCAGGGTGCTTTAATCTGCAACTGATGTCAGAGACTCCAGCTCCATGTCCACCACAGAGCCAGCTTTTCTTACCAGTCAGTAAAGATTCCAGCATCCCCAACATACCACAGCATAGAAAGGGGCACTGGCCATGACAGACTGAAGACTGCGTAGAGCTGTATACCTAAGGTTATACCAGCATCCTTCAGTTATTTGGCCTTTGAGATGCTCAGGCTTTTTGTTCCTGTGAGCAACTGTTTGTCTGCTTCACAAGGCCAGTGTCTGTCCAGCTAGCATCTGTCACATTGGATTGTGGGGGTCAACTCTTTGGCTCAGAATAGGTTGTCTCACCAGAAGGAGTTAGGGTGCACTGTGCTAGGGCTGTACGATGGCCACTTACTTTTCACCTCGATGTGGCTTCACAAATACTCAGGATGCCACTGAGGTACCCTTGAGGCTGATCGGTTTAATGCAGAGGAAACATATCGTTGAGTGCACCATGTGCTACGCTGTGATAGATCACTTTGACTTTAAAAACGGTATAGCACTACATTTTACTGGGGATTTTACTAGCATTTCTTCTTCAGGGAACAGTGGATAAATGCATAGCCTACATTTGCTTGTGTGGAATGGACTTCTTTTAGAAGTTCTCCCTTTTCCTCCTGCCTATCAAAGTCAAAGTGAAGTGATTGTCATTGTGAAACACTGCAGCACATCACACGGTGACACAGCAAGATGTGTCCTCTGCATTTAACCATCACTCATGGTGAGCAGTGAGCAACCATGAAAGGCCGCTGGGGAGCAGTGTGTGTGGACGATCCCTTAATCAAGAAGACCTCAATGGCACCTTGACTGTTCTGCATTTGAACCTGCAACATTCCAATTACAGGTCCATTTCCTTACCTACTAGACCACCACTGCCTGCAAATACCTGATTAGTTTTTAATCCTGTGTTTGCACACAGAGATTTCTGAATCAATCTGCACATGAACATGCAACTAAACATACACACAGCCAACTGAAAATAACTCAAACCACACACACTTTTATCCCTCCCATCCATGGTGATGCTCACCTGACAAAGTAAGCCAGAGCTCTCCCCGTAGACACTCTGGGATTCCCTTAGTGAGCAACCTGTGCATCTTGTCTGTGCGGAACATGTGAACGCCGCGGCCAAACTCTTCAAAATGCTCCTCCCACAGTTTCTCCTTCTCCTGCTCCTGACTCTATGCACACATATGCAAACCACAGACACATTTTTTATATGATATTTCACAGTGATTAGTAACTTCACAATGCTATAGGCATGACCCTTTAGGCAACATGCAGTGCAAATAATGTATGCTCACCCTCTTGTAATTGAAGGCATGTGATTCGCTGTTGAGTGTAGCTATGAGAGTGTGTGTGCTGATGGTGTATCTCTGAGATTCCTCAGTGCTGCCCTCAGTAGTGGCATCAAAGCAAAGTGTGTAGAATGGTGTGGGACATGTCTGCACACAGAGAATTAATTGAAAACATTTCACACATACACAGCTACGCACACAAGCAGACAAAAGGTTTCTTAAACATATTACTGACTGAAACAAACAGCTCCTTCCAAAATTGCTGCAACAGCAAGGCACATTAATAAATTCTTGCTAATCAGCATCTTATTCCCTGGTATCCACAGCTAAATAGACCATAGACAATAACACGATTCATATCAAACCACCCAGTTTTTCCCGGTCATCACATACAGTACTGAGCAAAAGGCAGGTGTGAGAAAAAGTAATAAACTAAGAATGTTTTTCAAAAGGGAGTTAATAATTTATTTTTATCAATTAACAAAATGCAGTGAATGAACAGAAGAGAAATCCAAAATCAAATCATTATTTGCTGTTACCACCTTTTGCCTTCAAATCAGTATCAATTCTTCTAGGTACACTCGTCCACAGTTTTTTTTTTTAAACTCAATTTTCATTTTCCCCAATTGTATACCTTTCATTAATGGACTTCCTTGTCTGGTCCCTCTCAAGAATAAAAGTATTTAACGAGTCCCCAATTATTTTAATTCTGGCAGAAGGGCTAAAGTATATGGTTTTAATAATGCCTCTAAAATCACTGAAAAAAAACTAGTATGTTACCTCTTTTGAATGTCATGTTTTTTGCTTACATTTCTCCCTTTCTGGTAAATATAATGTGTATCGTTGGATGCAGCTTTAAAAAGAAAAAAAAAACCCACTTCAAATACACATGCCATAGAGCAGTTCTGCTCTTGCAATATTCAGTTTAAAATGGGCTTAAGGCTCAGTATCCGTTCTTCTCCATGGTGGAATCAAGTCGAAGCTGTGAACTTACTAGCCTCTCTAGAAAAACAGCCATCATTGTGTAATTCTCATAATCTTCCATACAAGTCTCCCCTGTAACTCCACCACTTCATATTCTGGGTTTGTGCCTCCATCCAGTCAACACGACATTCCCCCTCGTCCATTCTGATGAGTTTATTTGCTTCAACCTTTGTCGTTCACTCAGAATGGAATTGAGGCAGACTTACCCCATGTATATTGCAAATAGATTTATTTCATGATTGAGAGCATTGATTGAAAGTATTTCTGAATTCGTTGAGAGTGTCATTCATGCGGCCATTTAGGTCCTTCCAGCCCTCGCACAGTTTTTGAAGGAGGTCTGCAGGTAAATTGTTCCGAACATCTTGGTGAACTAACCAGAACTTCCACATTCATCACTGTTGCCTGCAGACACTCATTACTGTCCTACTCTCCAGACCTTTGGCAAACAAACTGCCTGCCTACTGCTACAGAAAAATATTTAAAATTTGGGAACATTAGTATAGAGGTGAACATTTTCATGTATAGTAGAACAGCTTGGAATCTCTGCAATTCTGGCCAGATTTCTCCAGACAGTAGATGGGTCCCACTGGCTTCTGCCAGATCTGAGCTGATGGCAGTCCTCAACATGATTCTGATTTCGAAGGGAAATACACTTGAAGTGTTTTTCCCTGGCTGACCACTATGTCTAAAATCCTCAACAGTACATCTGGGAAAGACCTTGCTGATGCAGTGTTACTACCCTCTTGCCAAGGTATACAACCTGAGTCCTGAAACTGTAGTCCACAACCTCAAGTACTATTAAATTTTTGAAAGCATTCTTAAGTTTATAGACTTCACACATGCCTAAAACTTGAGCACATTACTGTATGTGTCTGTGTACCACTTTGAGCGGTATGATGATTGGCCCTGGTTATATACTCTGGATAACCCACGTTCAAATCCGTGGTTACACAAACATACACTACCCCACCCCCTCAGAATAAGTGTGAACTCCTGGACATTTTACTAGAGGACTAGGAAAAGCAGCATGTGCAACATAAGGGTGAAACTGTAGCACCAGAACCTCTTAAGATGTAAATGCCAATGGGTGAAAGCCCCTCCCCAAGAGTTAATGCCCAATCTTTTTTGTGCTTCTACACACTCAACCTCCCTGTTTTAACTGGAGCTGAGCATGGAAAAAAAGAAAAACCTCATGGTGGCAAGCTCAGCAGAGAAGTAAAGTGACTCAAGAAGTTAACCATACCTTTACCGGCGAACCCTTAGTTAAAAAAAATTCTTTGCTCACCACTGATTGCTTGCACTGGTCCTGCCTGCGGAACAGAGTCTGTCTCCAGCTTAACTGACGCAGCCTGTCAATCAGTCCGTCCACCAGGGAGTCCCGATCAGTCACACTGATCAGCTGGATTGCTCGCTTAGACCGTATGCATACAATCACCGAGCTTGGCAACATACTCTCCTCTTTCTCTATGAATGTGACCTGAGAGAACAGACACTTATGCTTATGTGACATTCAAAGCTACACATGTTGGTGTTATGTGTGTGTGTGTGTATACAGTACAGGCCAAAAGTTTGGACACACCTTCTCATTCAATGTGTTTTCTTTATTTTAATGACCATTTACATTGGTAGATTCTCACTGAAGGCATCAAAACTATGAATGAACACATGTGGAGTATTGTGGAGTAAGGTGAAATACCAGAGAACATGTTTTATATTCTAGTTTCTTCAAAATAGCCACCCTTTGCTCAGATTTCTGCTTTGCACACTATTGGCATTCTCTCAAAGAGCTTCAAGAGGTCGTCACCTGAAATGGTTTTCCAACAGTCTTTTTTTTTTTTTCTCTCAAAATATATTTTTATTGACTTTAAGCAAGAGAAAAAAACACAAACAAAAAGATAAAATAAAAATACAATGCACACAATATAAAAAAAGATCTCAATAATTAAGTAAATTCTGTAAGAGTTACATACAAAGATCGGGTAACATTGCAGTACAGTACTATAGGAAAAAATGCCAATTTAGTCACATTTGAAGAACAATAATGATAATAACATGTGCAATTCTGAACCCAACAAACTTTCCACATAATAACCCCATCTTCATGCCAGATTGATTAATTAAAAAGAACAAGATGACAATATTGTTTCTGGAACTTTACTGGGTAATACTAATGGTCGGATTCTGAGACTAAAGGCTTGTAAAATGCTCCAGGAACGGCCCCCACACCTTGTGAAATTCTTTGTTTGTATCACAAATTGAGTAGCGTATCTTTTCGAGGCTTAGACAGGACATAAGGTTTCTCATCCATTGAGCATGGGTGGGAAGAGCAGCACCTTTCCATCTGAGTAAGACTGCCCGTCTGGCTAAAAGGGAAGCAAAAGGTACTGTCCGACATTTTACCGGGGTCAGACATGCATCATCACTGATGCCAAAAAGCGCAATCAAAGGATTAGGTTCTATATGCTGTTTGAGGACAGAAGAAAGGGTTTGAAATATCTCCCTCCAATATGTTTCAAGGCTAGGACACGACTAATACATATGAATAAGCGAAACATCCTCACTTCCACATTTGTTACAGCAATAAATGGGTAAATACGCGATAGTTTGACTTTGGACATATGAGCTCTGTGCACAACTTTAAACTGTAAAAGACAGTGACGGGCACATAGAAATGTTGAGTTAACCAGTTTAAATATTGACTCCCATGTGTCCTCAGATAATGACATGTTAAAATCCTGTTCCCAAGCAGTTTTGATTCTATTAATAGAGGGACACTTCATACCAGCCAGTTTGTCATAAATAAAGTATATTAACCCTTATGCGTTGGCTGCAAAGTAAGAAATGTATCAGCTGTACTCATAGCTGGTGTCTCAGAGAAATTCTGAATTTGAGATTGAAGAAAGTGTATAATCTGAAGATATCTAAAAAATGTGTATGTGGGAGATTTAGCCGAAAGTTCAGTAAAAGATGGAAAGCTATTGTCAAAAAACAAGTCATTAAAACATACAATTCCCTTCCTATACCAGTCATAAAATACAGGGTCGGATAAAGAGGGTTGAAAGAGATGATTTGATATAATTGGACTCAAAAGAGAGAAACCAGTTAGATTGAACTGTTTTCTCATCTGAGCCCATACTCTCACAGCATGCCAAACAACCGGATTATCAATTGACTAGTTTCGGGCTACAGGAAGTGGAGATCCAAGAAGTGCCAAAACAGAAAACTCTTTAGCTGAATTCAATTCCAATGACACCCAGGATGGACAATTATCTTTGTTTTGGGAATAGAACCAAAATGCAGTACAGCGTATATTAGCTGCCCAATAGTAATAACAGAAATTAGGCAGAGCAAAGCGTCCATAATTCCTAGATTTCTGGAGATGAGATTTGTTCAAACGAGGGTGTTTTCCTATCCATATATAAGATGCTATATCTGAATCTAAAGAATCAAAAAAAGATTTGGGAAGAAAGGTAGGACGTTCAGTTTAACTGAATTAATTCTTCCCACTAAAGACATAGAAAGAGGGGACAATTGTGTTAGGGACTGTTTTGTATGATTTAATAGTGTAAGAAAATTTTCTTTAAAGAGCCATTTGTGCTTCCTTGTCACAGTTATACCTAGGTAAGTAAATTGATCTTGTGCTATTTGAAATTGGAAATTAGAATATTCAGAAGCTGGTGCTCCATGAACAGGGACAGTTTAATTTATATCCTGAAAAATTACCAAATTTAGTAAATATTGAAATCATGGAGGGAATGGATATTTTTGGGTTTGACACAAAAATTAGCAGGTCGTCTGCGTACAGGGAAACTTTATGCTCAACTCCTCTCCTCCATATACCTGAAATATCCCCACAACTTCGGAGTGCGATGAAATACATTTTGATCCAAAAATGAATTTTTCTGAAGTTGAAAATAAATATTTCCACTCCACACAATCAAATACATTTTCTTCATCTAAACAGAGGATACATCCAGGAGTCTGACTGGAGGGGGAGTATAATATATCAAATAAACAACGGATATTAAAATAGGAATAACGATTTTTTATGAATCCGGTTTGATCTTCAGATATAATTGAGGGTATAATATTTTCCAGCCTACAGGCTAAAACTTTAGCTAAAATTTTAACGTCCACATTTAATAAGGAAACTGGCTTATAAGATGAACATTCAACTGGCTCTTTACCTTTTTTTGGGACAAGGCTGATGCATGCTTCGTTAAAAGATGAAGGCAGTTTACCATACTTAAAGGAATCAGTCAGAACTAAACATAATTGAGGTGATAGCAATGATGAAAATGCTTTAAAAAATTCAACAGGAAATCCGTCAAATCCTGTGGATTTACCAGACTGCAGAGAAGAAATGGTTGCCTCTATTTCCTCCTGTGATATAGGTTAATCTAATCTCTTTTTATTGTCAGAGGAAAGCATAGGAATATTGAGATAATTTAGAAAATTCTACTATCTTGTGGAAATTCAGAAGTATAGAGCTGGGAGTAGAAAGTACGGAAAGTATCATTGATTTTAGAATAGTCAGAGGTGATGTTACCAAAAATGTAACTGCTGCTTTATATATGTGAGAACACCTTCCTTCTTTTAATGGGGTGGTTTAAGCCCTTGACATTCTAGCTCACAAAGTTTAAGTGACTACCCACTACTCCTTTAGAGATTAAGGAGTGTAGATATTGAAAAAGTTTGCGGGAGCTCCTCTCCCTTACTCCTTTCACATCCCCATATCGACCGGAAGACCCAACAGTCTTGAAGGAGTTCCCAGAAGTGTTAAGCACTTGTTGGCCCCTTTGCCTTCACTCAGTGGACCAGCTCACCCCAAAACATCTCAATTGGTTTCAGGTCCGGTGACTGTGGAGGCCAGGTCATCTGCCGCAGCACTCAATCACTCTCCTTCAAATAGCCCTTACACAGCCTAGAGGTGTGTTTGGGGTCATTGTCCTGTTAAGAAATAAATGATCGTCTAACTAAATGTAAACTATATGGGATGGCATGTTGCTGCAGGATGCTGTGGTAGCCATGCTGGTTCAGTGTGCCTTCAATTTTGAATAAACAGTGTCACCAGCAAATCACCCCCACACAATCACACCTCCTCCTCCATGCTTCACAGTAGGAACCAGGCATGTGGAATCCATCTGTTCACCTTTTCTGCATCTCACAAAGACACAGCAGTTGGAACCAAAGACCTCAAATTTGGACTCATCAGACCAAAGCACAGATTTCCACTGGTCTAATGTCCATTCCTTGTGTTTCTTGGCCCAAACAAATCTCTTCTGCTTGTTGCCTCTCCTTAGCAGCGGTTTCCTGGCAGCTATTTGATCATGAAGGCCTGATTCGCGCAGTCTCCTCTTAACAGTTGTTCTAGAGATGGGTCTGCTGCTAGAACTCTGTGTGGCATTTATCTGGTCTTTGATCTGAGCTGCTGATTACTTGTGATTTCTGAGGCTGGTGACTCAGATGAACTTGTCTTCAGAAGCAGAGGTTACTCTTCGTCGTTTGGGCATGATGGTCTTCCTTTCCTGGGTCGGTCCTCATGGGTGCCAGTTTTGTTGTAGCGCTTGATGGTTTTTGCAACTCCATTTGTGGACACAATTAAAGTTCTTGCAATGTTCTGGACAGACTGACCTTCATTTCTTAAATATGATGGCTTAAGTATGATGGCCACTTGTTTTTTTTAGTTAGATGATTGGCACATCTGTGAAGTGAAAACCAGTTCAGGTGATGACCTCTTGAAGCTCATCGAGAGAATGCCAAGAGTGTGCAAAGCAGTAATCAGAGCAAAGGGCGGCTATTTTGAAGAAACTAGAATATAAAACATGTTTTCAGTTATTTCACCTTTTTTTGTTAAGTACATAATTCCTCATGTGTTCATTTGTAGTTTTGATGCCTTCAGTGAGAATCTACCATGACAAATGGTCATGAAAATAAAGAAAAAACACACACACACATATATATATATATATATACCTCTTTCAGTGGTATGATGAGTGTACACACTCCTGCCTCTCGGCTGCTGAAGCACAAATAGCTGTCTGTGGCGTAGAGGGTCCCGTGTGTATGACAGCGAGCGTGAGGCGTCCACACAGCACACGCACGAACCTCACACACATTCTCACTCTGTGGCAGGCCGAACATTGACAAAACACACTGCTGCAGAGCATGCTCCTCCAACATCCTAAAAAAAAATTCTCACGATGTGACTTTTGGGAACCCTGGTGAAAGTTACTTAGTTTGATTGTCATTGTGATACTCAACAAGCACACATAACGAAATGTGTGATCTGCATTTAACCCATCACCCTTGGTGAACAGTGGGCAGCCATGAAAGGTGCCCGGAGAGCAGTGTGAGAGGACGGTGCTTTGCTCAGTGGCAATGTGGAGGTTCAGGATTCGAAACGGCAACCTTCAGATTACAAATCCTCTTCCTTACCTGCTAGGCCACCACTGCCCCACTGTTCTGTGTTGCACTGAGAAATTAAGCACTGGTTTTGGCAAGTGTGCTGTTTATGACACTATCTTTGGCAGTCATACATGGCCACAATGGGAGTAACACTACAATATTTAACAATAAGTAGTTTCTGGGTCTCGGTAGGCTGAGAAAACAAAGGACACATGCCTGCAGTCCCACACCAGCGGACAAACACCGCATCCATGACAATCTGCAATGGACTGAGCACACACACCCACCGTCCTGTCTGACCCCCTTGTACCAGACCAAGCGGTGTCTCCTTCTGACTTTCCTCCAAGTGGTGCGAGGAAAATTGAGGTCCCCCAGACTGCTCCCTGGGTGCCTTTCATGGCTGCCCGCTACTCACATAGGGTTAATGCAGAGGACACATTCCGTGGGGTGTCACCATGTGCTTTACACTTTCACTGACTACAGCCTTAAACACTATAGTCCCACAAAGACTGTTCAACTGAGCTGGGACTGAATGGTCACTTGTATGCCTGGGTTTTCACTTTGAAGTGTAACAAAGCAAATAATAGAGTACCACTTGTAAAGAGCATTTTTTGCATATGGAAGTGTGAATTTTTTGAAAAGTGCTATTTTGCAGGCAATCATTAGTTTGAAGATCAATTTTTTTAAATAAATGGATTCAAAATTAATATACAGTATAAATACTGCATGTGTGTTGTTTGAATGTGTTTACCTCTTGGTGATGAGTGTGTGTTGTTGGAGTGCATGTGGCAGCTCCAGTCCTGCGCAGTCTAGAACCCTCCGTAGCGTGATGTCGGCTACCTGAGTGATGGTTGCTATGGCATCATCCATGAACAGGAACATGGAGAAGTCTCGCTGGTGTGTTCTGGTGCGCACACGGAGAACATCGGTCCTCAGACTCACACACACACGCTCTACACCTGTCACTTCTGCCCACGGCAACAGCAGCTTCACTGAACAAAGGTCACATATGAGTCAGAATTCCACACTGAGCTGCAGTGGTCTATGAAAGTTTGTGAATCACCTTTCTATATTTCTGCCTTATTATTTTCATTCAGATAAAGTTTTTTTTTTTTTTTAGCTCATTTTGCGACAATGTTTTAACTTATATTTATGTAGAAATATAAAAAGTAATGAGATCACAAACTTCCAAGCACCAATGTATGTACAATTCTTTATATATAATATATCCTAATGATCTAGCTGCATGTTTGGATTGATAGCAGATATGCTCCCGATAAAATGATAACATAAATTGAAGAAGTGTTGCCAGATTGGGTGGTTTTGTAATTGGAGAAATGTATTCAGGAACCAATGTTATGTTAAGTAGCAGCAGGAGTTAAATACTTATCAGATATTCTTGGAATGTTTGTGTGTGTGTTGGTTACATTTTTTTACCTTTTTGGAATCTGGCAACACTGTATGTGCAAAATTATTGGAACAATGCACAGAAGTAACATGCGTGCGAAGAGTCAATCATTGCTCTGTTTTTTCTCTTCTTCAATATACAGATAAATATGATTGTTATTTATTAAACCTGAACAAGTTCCAATCTCAATGTCAATTATAGTGTATTGAAAATAGGGTTTGTCTTGTGCTAAGCAGAGGAACATTACAGGGACAGACCTTCCTTTCCCAAGAGGAAGGAGTAGAAGGCCAAGTGATTGGTGGTGAGATAGAGCCAGCCTTGCCGTGGGACATGCCCCTTCCACAGGCAACAGGAATAATGGACCAACATACGCTCCCGCCGCAAAAGAGCAAAGCGCTGCTCAAAACGCACGCGCACATCTTCCTGATGATCTGCCCCCTGCTCTGCAGAGGACTGCTTACACAGCTGCTCTTCTGCTATCAGACCCTGCAGAAAAACACATTGAAAGTAATTCAGATCAGAAACATCTTCAAACCATATTAAAAGTAACCACAGAAACCACCAATCAGTTTTCAAATAAACAGGTTTACATTTTTCCAGTCAGTATTTTCCAGATTTTATATATATGTAAAACCAAAACCTAGTCTCAGGTTCGGTTAAACCTTTCTGATACCTTGATTTTGCCACTGACAAAGCTGGTTACATCCTCCTTGTACTCAAACACAGACAGAGAATGTAGTAGATTCAGCTCTAGCCAACGCCAGTGTGTGTTCACTTCATCTAAAGTTGCCCCTATGCAGACACACACAGGACAAAAGCATGGAGTGAAACCAAATATTAATTTTATCCAACTATACACCACATCAGACACATTCTCTTGGTCTAATATAGACTAACTAATAAAAGTGAGTACACTCACATTTTTGTAAATATTTTATTGGGACAACACTGTCCCAATGTATAACAATGTATTTGTGGTCCCCTCAAAATGTCAAAGTGTCAATATTTTGTGTGGCCACTATTATTTCCCAGCACTGCCTAAAGTCGTTTGGGCATGAAGTTCACTAGAACTTCACAGGTTGCCACTGACATCCTCTTCCACTCCTCTATGACTGAGCTGCTGGATGTTAGAGACCTTCCATTTGAAGAATGGCCCACAGAGGTTCATTAGAGTTTAGACATGCTTGTCTACCTTTACCCTCAGTTTCTTTAGCAAGATTAAAAGAGAAAAAAACAATGAGATACTGTAGAGTGTTTGTGTGTCAAAATGTAAAGTCATTTACAAATGTCCATTAAACCAACATCAAATTTGTACAAAAACTGTCCATGTTGTAAATGACTATTTAAGAATCTGCAGTTCACACTTTCGGCAATATTTCTATGTTATAGAACAGAACACAATTCACCCAGTTATCAATATGAGCAAAAGTATTGGAAACAACTAAATCTAAGTAAAAATAGTTACATTTGCTCATAATAATAGCATCATTATGAGCATCATTATAGCATCACATGAATGCAGAGGGTTTCTCCCTTCAGTCTTCTCTTTAGGAGGTCAAATGCATGTCTAGTTGGTTTAAGATATGGTGAGTGACTTAGCAAATCCAAATCCTTCTGTTTTCTAGTACTTTATTAAGGTGGCAGTGTGTTTTGGTCTATTGTCTCTTTTTGGCATTGCTGTTCTAATACTTTAAGATGGGATTGTATTTTAGCTAAAAACAGTTGAACTATTTAAAGAATCAAGAAAACTAGTCTTCATTTAGTTGAGCATCTGGTACATCAGCAAATATAAATTTTGAGAAATGTAATTGTTTCTAACTTAGTCAATTACTATTTCTTAGTAATTCAAACAATTTCCTTCATAGAAAGCAACAAATTCTACAAATTTTATTTGCTTCACTGGAGCTCAGATGGAATGTGTAAATGCATTGAATCTTACCACTAGCTATGACCCAGCTGACCTGCCCCCCAGGCACTTGCAGTAGGATTCGGAAAGGAGCAACACGCGCATTTGAGTCCAGCACTGTGTCCAGAGCCCCCACCAGCATCCCTACACACACACACACACACTTTAATTAATACAATCTCCACACACAAAGGAAAGCACATACACCTCAACAATTGTGCAAACACAAACAGCCAGTGCTATAACTACCTCATGAATATAATGACGTCATCATTGTTGTATTCAGAATAGAGGAGTGACCTGCTCAAAATTTTAAAATGCCTCTATAACCATAATCACACTATCAGAATATACAGAACATATACAGAAACAGAGGAAACTACATACAGAGTACACACATACACAAACATTCAAAGGTTTAGGGTCCTTTTTTGGATGAAAAACAATTGTTTGGTCCATTAAAAGGACATCAAATGGGTCAAAACTCAAAACAATGAAGACACTGTTCATGTTGTGAATGTCTATGGTATCTGCAAATAAAATAAATCACATGCCTTAAATAATAAAATTATATTCCAGAGTTGAACTAATCAAAATTAAATATGCTTTTATACTATTAACACCCTTTGCTTACAAGAATACAGGAATTATATTTCAAATTAGCAGTGAACGTAGGGCCCTATGATTGATATGAAAACGCGGACGGAATCGCTCAAGCCAAGAAATAAAACGGATTCCGCTACAAAACGCGGAATTGTGTATAATTCGCGTTTTTTGCCGCTGCAGCAAACTACGCGTGTTTCCGGTTGAGGCAGGGCGTTCGCACACAAACGCGATGTAAACGTGCGGTCAGCAATGGTGAAGAGGCTTGTTGGCTCCTCGATTTGGACCGGAAACCCGAATTGGCCTGCTGATGCTTGCGCAACGATTAGGGTTAGGTTTAGGAGTAATGTTAGGTTAAGGCCGTAACCATGGTGGCTTTCGGAGTACGCATGCGCACGCATGCACTCTCCAAACTGGGTAGCCAGATGTCAACGCTGTCAGTGCCGAATCTGGATCACTCGGTTCCGCGCATGCGCGCACATGCGCAACGGCTAGGCTTGGCTCACTGTAACACCGATGAATATTACAGTGTTAAAAATAGAGCGGAACAATATCCAAACTATTTTTTTATGAATCGGATCAACTATTTTGTAAGAATATATGTGACGAGCACTTATAGTCAATAACTCGTATCACAGAAAAGAAGCCCCAGCAAACTCTTGGTCACGCAAATAAATCCGCTGATTCAAAACGTAATTTTATTATCATGGTTCATTATGCAATTGGGACAAAAAAAAATGTATTCTATTTTATATTATTTTTATAATGGAAAACATGGAATGGGAGAATTAAAAAAAGGGATTTTTTTTTAATTTCCTAAAGGGAATTTAGGAAAAAATAAAACAGATTTCATAGGACCCTATAACAACTTAATGTAACCTTCATATTAAGTAACATTACAATTAAAATGTAATTGGTCTGCCCTGCATGGTCCAGAGTGTGGCATTTTGATTTTGCTATTTATTTTGAAATTGGTCCACAAATGTCCAGTGATTGGACATTAACTCGCAGGAGGGCTTTCGCCCATTGGTGTTTACAGCTTAACATGCTCTGGTGCTCACTGTGGAGATCATAAATCAGATGAAACCATACTTTTTTTTTTTTTTTTTTTTTAACTATATCAATAGTTATGCAACATGAAACATCTCTTAAATCAAGCAACCAAATGTCTTTTTTATTCTTCACAACAAAAAGCTTTTTATTCAAATGTAACACTTTTATTAGATCAAATCTTAAAACCTTTGGCTTATAAACTCCAGGATTAAACCCATTTAAATCATTTATGATGTACATGAAAAGAAATACTATGAAATACAGTCACTAACATGGATTAGCATTTTGTCCACAGTTTTAATTTAATTTAAAAAAAGAAAAAAAGGCCAAAGCCCCCTGCTATTAACCACCTGAGAATGAAGAATAAATAATAGATATAAAACATATCAAGTATTACTAATTTGTATCCAGACAAGATAGCTCCAATTGTATCCAGATGAGATAGGTAGGTAGAGTAGACTATTTTAACTGAGTGCTTGTCTTAAAGTGCAAAATAGAGAAAGAAAAAAAAAAGAGAGAGAGAGACAGAGGGCATTTGTCTTTGTACATGTACATGTTCAAGCCTTTCAAAGAGAAAGTGCAAAAAGGTTAGTATAATGACATGGTCACAAGTAAGCCTTGCCCTGCACTTTATAATCAGCCTTAGAATCAGAAAATTATGTGCAGTCCCTGAGCAAAAGGTATCTTGAAAAGAAGAAAACTAGCATGCATGTGTATATATATATATAAAAATACAAAATACAATACAAAAGAAGAGGCAGTCTTCACAATCTGCTGCAGTGATTTCCTCTGCATTGTTGTGCAGTTGCGCAGGTCTTCTTTGTGAAGACCCCGGTCAGCTGCTCTGCACAGTTTCTCCACTGTTGGGACCTTCCGCTTTCCTGGGGTTGACAGCCTGGAGTGAGCGTCTCACCTCATGTTCCTCCACCTTAAGGGAGAGGGTGATTTTGATGTGATCTGCAGCTACTGTATTTGGAACAGCTGCCTCTCTTCAGAAGCTCCATGACTGGTCCTGTACTTCATCACTCCTGTAGTTCACATCCTCTTCATGTCTCACGGTGATCTGAGAACATTAAGAAATGATCCCTTGGCTTGAGAAGCTGGGTGGTCTTCGATGTTAGTGGGGGATTAATTTCACTTTCATTGGACTGTCTTTCTTGGCTTTTGACAGTAAGTGCCACTGTGTATTTCAATAGTTTTCTGAAGCGGGGCTCCAAGGCAGCTGCAAGGAGGGCACAGTTAGGGTCCTTAGGTTTAAATACAAACAGATCTTCCTACTTGTCAGTTCAGCTGTATGACTCTGCAATGCCCTCACTGGTGCAGTTTCAAAAGCTGAACTCAGGGTGGATTTCTTGAGGGTCTGGATCAGCTATGGAAGCACAGACAGAGTCACATATTAGAAAGTGAAGTGATTGTCATTGTGTGCACACCGTGTGCAGCAAGAACAGCACATGGTGCACTGTATCCTCCCTCGAAAGGTTCAAGGATCTGAGTCAGCTCTTCAATCATGATCCACTGCTCTGGCTTCAGATCCAAATCGTGATGCTTTCCCCATGGGTTGAAAGTGCAGTTGCAATGTGTGACAGACAGTGGTTTAGGAGGGTGATGGCAAGGGGAAAGAAACTGTTCCTGTGTTGGTTGGTCCTGGTCTGCCAGAGGGCAGCAGTCTGTGTCCAGGATGTGAGAGATGTGTGATAAATTTCCCTGCCTTTTCCCTGGTTCTTGAAAGGGACAGGTCCTGGATGGTGGTATCCAGAAATGGTGCCACAGAACCACCACAGAAGACTCTGATCTGTCTGATATGGTGAGGGGAACAGTGCAGAGGGACGTCTCCTGAAGTCTACTGCCATCTCTACAGTCTTGAACTTGTTCAGCTCCAGGTTGTGCTGTACCAGTCTTTAATCTTCTCGCCTGTATGCAGAGTGGTTACCATACTGAATGATTCCAGTGACTGTGGTGTTAATCAGCTGAGTTCCTGGAGGTGCAGTCATTGGTGAAGAGCAGTGGGGAATGGACACATCCTTGATTGTCATTGAGGTACACAAATGTGATAAATTAAATGACTGAATGATGTTTAGCAGCTGAGGTATTAAATTGTAGTGTGGTCTGAGTGAACATATACCAAGAAAATTGATCTCAGTATTTCTCAAATTGTGCATCCCTAAAACATTTTTACAAATGTTTTAGGGATGTAATTCCTACATGTAATTCAAACAAAACCAATGACCAGCATAGCTACCCTTCTTTTCAATAACAGTAGTAATCCTGGAATTCATGGAATCTGTCAGTTTCTTGATCTCAGCAACAACAGACTTCCAGATGCTGTTCAGCAGTGTACTGCTTTCAAATCAAATTTCCCTTTTAAAAAGTTCTTAATCAGGTCATTATTCTTTCATCCTTAAGATGTTTACTGGTTGGCCATACTTTGTTGAAATATATGCATAAAAATGGTGACATGGTCAAAATACTGTGTCGCTTAATAATTGTGCATACAGGTTGTATCTATATTAGAGCTGTTAAAATTAATTTGTTAATTCCTGCACGTAATTTATCAGACATGCCCAGATGAAAATCTTTAAACACACAACCATATGAAATGCCCTTAGGCAGAATTTTTTTTATTTGCCTGAGCACAGCAATTTGCATTGAATTTAACTTTTATTTTAATAACAATTAATTTGTTTCAAATTGTGCAATAATCTTTTAACGTATTAACAGATCTAATGTACACTGCTCAAAATAAGGGGGACACTGAATGAAGACATCCTAGATCTTAATGAATGAAATATTATTATGAAATACTTTGTTCTTTACATAGAAGAATGTGCCGACAACAAACATCACACAAAAATTGACTATGGAAATCTAATTTATCAGCCAGTGAAGGTCTGGATTTGGTGTCACACTCCAAACACACTACAGGCTGATCCAAATTTAATGGAACGGCCTTTAAACAAGTCAAATTGAGGCTCAGTAGTGTGTATGACCTCCCTACAATGCCTGAGCATGCTCCTGATAAGGACAACTTCTGGACAGTCTGTGATACAATGTGGCGTTGGTGGATGGACCAAGACATGATGTCCCAGATGTGCTCAATTGAATTCAAGCCTGGGGAACGGACAGGCCAGTCCACAGCATCAATACCACAGCATCGTCTTGCAGGTACTGCTGACACACTCTAGCCACATGAAAGTGAAGTGATCGTCACTGTGAAACACAGCACAGCACACGGTGCACAATGACATGTGTCCTCTGTTTGTGGGGAAAAGCAGTGTGTGGGGATGGTATTTGCTCAGTGACACCTCAGTGGCAGATCGGGATGCAAACAGGCAACCTTCTGATTACGGGGCCGCTTCCTTAACCGTTAGGCTGCCACTGCCCCAAATGAGATCTAGCATTGTCTTGCATTACGAGAAACCTAGGGCCAACCGTACCTGGTACCTAGTGGCAGTCAGGCCACCTCTGTCGAGCACATAGAGGGCTATGCAGCCCCCCAAATAAATGCCACCCCACACCATTACTGACCAGCTGGAGGATGTTGCATACAGCTGAACATTATCCACTGCATCTCCAGACTCTGTCACATGTGCTCAGTGTGAACCTGCTTTAATCTTTAAATAGCACAGGATGCCAGTGGAGAATTTGCCAGTCTTGGTCTTCGCTGGCAAATGCCAAATGTGGTGCACGGTGTTGGACTGTAAGCACAACCCCCACCTGTGGACTAGGTACCATACCACCTTCATGGAGTCGGTTTCTGACCATTTCACCAGACACATTTACATTTACAGCATTTATCAGACGCCCTTATCCAGAGCAACTTACAATCAGTAGTTACAGGGACAGTCCCCCTGGAGCAACATGTCTTACACAGGGACACAATGGTAGTAAGTCGGATTTGAACCTGTGTCTTCAAGTTCATAGGTGATTGTGTTACCCACTAGACTACTACCACCCTCCTACGTAGTCCTCCACCCTCCTAGTAGACCTCCTACGGCCTCCATCACATCTCCTGATGTACCCGCCTGTCTCCTGGTAGCGATTAGTTGTCAACTATGTGAGTAGTCATGTGACACCACAGCACAGCACCCAGTGAAATGTGTCCTCTGCATTTAACAATCCCCTTAGTGAACAGTTCTCAGCCACGAAAGGCGCCCGGGGAATAGTATGGGAATGGTACTTTGCTCACTTGGCAGTTCGGACCTTCTGATTATAGGTGGATTTTAGAAAATCTGAATTAACGAGAAAATGAGACTACTTTATGGTGCACCTGACCTCTGTCACTGCCATATTGTGCATCTATTGGTTATTTATAGGTTATTTATGAAAAAACATTCATACCAGGACCCACACAGAAGGAAAGTGAAAAGAATGCAGCAGTAAAAAAAGAGGAAGGAGAAGTTACCAAGATCTGGTAAGAGATTAGCAAGTATGTCCGCGTTTTTAAAAGGTTGCATGCATGTGCTGAGTTCTGAAATACCTGAACATACACAACAGCTCATACAGCCACAATTGTGTGTAAAGTGGAAGCCCTGTAGGGGTTGTGGGCTCCACCGTCCCCACCGTCCCCGGTTGTAGGGTCTCACCTGTAAATCTGCTCCCCGCGTCTCCGTGGCCGCGTCGGCGCTGCAGAAGGAAATATTCGTTTGATTTCTCCGTGACCCACAGCTTCAGGGCGTTTTTCAACAGAACT
This sequence comes from Denticeps clupeoides, assembly GCF_900700375.1. Lineage (NCBI taxonomy): Eukaryota > Metazoa > Chordata > Actinopteri > Clupeiformes > Denticipitidae > Denticeps > Denticeps clupeoides. The sequence goes on from NC_041717.1 coordinate 458,673, forward strand.
TCCTCCGGCTTCAGCCACATTGTTCCCACGGAGCAGGAGGGAAGAGCCGCGTCTATAGCGTCGGACCCCGAGCTGACTCACGCCTCGGCCGCAGCGCGCCTCGGCATTTCCGCGTTCCACGATCGGGGCCGGAGGAAGGCCAAGCTGCCCGCGGGCTGTGATTGGTGACCGCATCGCATCGGCGTTCATTTCTTTATTTATAAATGTCGTCCTTAAAGAGCCTACCATCCTGGTATATGCATACGCACACTCTTATAGAAGGCCACATGTAAAATTAAAACATGCGTTTACATAAAAACGGCGTTTAAAAGACATGTGACTGTTCTATGGGGACTGTCATGGAGAGGACGTGTGACCACATGCACACCCCTATTTGGACGAGTTCCTGCTCATTTGGTGTGTGGTTTATTCAAATCTCTAATTGGGAAATTGCATAGGCTAGTCGGTGATGCAATTGAGATTAGTATATAAGGTGCATCTGCAGTTATGGTGAGGACAGCGAGACAGGCAGAGAGGGACACAGAATTTCAAATTATAGGTGAGGTAGGTAAGTTCAGGTGAGTTAAGATAAGGTAGTACATTAAATAGTGACACACAGATGAACAGACATCTGTTCGGAACTATCAGAAGAGCTTAGAACTTTATTATGAAAGATAAGAAGTGGCAGTTAGATTTTGCTTGCATTAATTATGGCATACCAATGTCTAACTGTAATAACAGTTAATAATAACATAACAGATGGCCAGCTTCATTAAATTTGCATAAGACGGAAAAACAAAGAAGACCAGTCACAAGTGGTAAAATTTCCAGAAGAGGTTAAGTCCATATTTGATACTCCAGTCCACTTGGTAGACACAGATTCTACTGGCCTGAAACGGAGCAAGACATTTGGCTCTTTTTTTCTTTCTAAACTGTTTCGACAAATGTAGCGTCTCTGTGGCAATGGACATTAAAAATTCTTTATATCTGAATAAGGTATACTTAACTTTTCTAGATTGCTGAGTGTCCTGAATGCCAGGCTAGGAGAGTGACATTGAAAAAGAAAAAAGCTTACACCCCAATAGAACTGAGTACCTGTAAATGAAAACACACTGATTGAGAAGTTCTGATTACTTCTGTATGTCCCCTCCCTTAGACCACAGAGCCTTTTAAATTGGTTGGCTTGGATCTAGCTGGAAAACTCACGCCAACTAATATGTGTTGTGATCGACTATTTTACCAAATGGTGTCAACAGAATGTAACTTAAGGAAGTACGTTTGGGGCACCAAAGGGGCTTTTGATTGATCAGAGAAAGGAATTTGTAAATCAGGTTAATACAGCATGTCACCTGAATGTGTTTTAGATTCGACTTGTTTTTAAGCTGTCCATATTTGATGAATTTTGGCCCATGAGAGAGACTTGGCTCTTGGACTTTTTTGGTGTTTGGGGAGTGAAGCCAGATACCCAGTTGAGGTACTGGAGGATTATGAGGCATGTGGTTTAATGTTGTGGAAGACTTTGCACTGTTCCATTGTATATTTTCAATAATATTTGTCTGCTTCTTAGGTAAACCATGCCAATGTTGAGGTCGTAGTGCATCATGAGTCGTTGTTCACTGGTCTCACTACGCTAGCTGAGGCACACAAGATGGCATGTGATAATATCAGTAAAGCACAACTAAAAGTAAGAAAGAGGAAGGCTGAAAAAGGCCAAGAAGAACATTTTGTAGTTGACCAAAAGCTGTTGTGTGTGAACATTCGGAAGGAACAGAGGAAAGGTGGCAAGATGAAAGTGAAGTGAAAGTGAAAGTGAAGTGATTGTCACTTGTGATACACAGCAGCACAGCACACGGTGCACACAGTGAAATTTGTCCTCTGCATTTAACCCATCACCCTGAGTGAGCAGTGGGCAGCCATGACAGGCGCCCGAGGGGCAGTGTGTGGGGACGGTGCTTTGCTCAGTGGCACCTCAGTGGTACCTTGGCGGGTCGGGATTCGAACCGGCATCCTTCTAGCACCGCTAGGCCACCACTGCCCACCACTGGAGAGTGCCATACTGGGGCCCTTCATTATTCTCAAAATAGAAAGAAAAAATTCACTGAACCACAGCCAAGGATTCCACACAAATTCCACTCATGTCACATCCAGAATCAGCATCAAAAAGCTACAACATCCACACTGCAGCCCTCTCCAGCTAAAATTAAACCTTGCCCATTTTTGGTCCCATCACTCCTTGTCCTACAGCTTTCTCAGTCAAGCAGTGATTCAGCAGCCAAAGCCCTTTCTGTTATTACATTCTCCACTCCAGTACAGCTGCGCTCACCAAAACCACCAAAATCTTCATCTACCAGTGAGGTCACTACTGCTGCCAACCAGTCAAGTCCATCATATTGAATCATCAGTCCTACATCTTGTTCTCCAAATGTGTCTTTACATTGGAGCCCATCCACTTCATTGGAAAGCTGTAGGTATAGTTTGTTTGTTCAATGAATGTAATTTAAAAGAATAAATTTCCCCCATTGTTCTCCGTTGGTGGTTTTCTGGAGCAGGATTGGCCCTTTCAAAATATTTTCCAGAAACATTAGAGCACCAGGGACCAGGAAAACAGCTGGAAAGTAACATACACCAATAAGGGAATTAGATTGCTATTTTTAAAACAGTGATTCTGATCTGAATGATTAATAGTGCAAATTCATGAAGCATTCCATATTTTTGGGCAGTGGTGGCCTAGCAGTTAAGGAATCAGTAATCAGAATCCCGATCCGCCAAGGTGCCACTGAGGTGCCACTGAGCAAAGCACCGTCCCCACACACTGCTCCCCGGGCGCCTGTCATGGCTGCCCACTGCTCGCTCAGGGTGATGGGTTAAATGCAGAGGACTAATATTACTGTGTGCTGTGCTGCTGACAATCACTTCACTTCAGGTCACTTCAGATTTGCAGGTCTTAAAGGCAAAGGACACATTTCACTGGGTCATGTGACAACAAATCACATTCAATCACTTTAGAAGACACACATGGACAGTTCTACAAAACACTCTCATACACATGCAAACGCATTTATATATACAAAAATAAAGGGAACACTTGAACAACACAATGTAACTCCAAGTCAATCACACTTCTGAGAAATTAAACTGTACACTTAATGCATCAAATTTGGCATTTGTCTGAAAACACCAAGATTGGCAAATTTACCATCTGCTCTTCACAAATGAAAGCAGGTTTACACTGAGCATATGTGACAGACGTGAGAGTCTGGAGACGCCATGGATAACGTTCTGCTGCCTGCAACATCCTCCAGCATGTCTGGTTTGGCAGTGGGGTGGCATTTCTTTGGGGCCGCACAGCCCTCCACATGCTTGCCGGAGGTAGCCAGACTGCCATTGGGTACAAAGATGAAATCCTCAGACCCCTTGTGAGACCATATGCTGACCCTGGGTTCCCTCCTAACAATGCTAGACCTCATGTGGCTGGAGTGTGTCAGCAGTTCCTGCAAGACGAAGGCATTGATTGTATGGACTGACCTTCCTGAATCCAATTGAGCAGATCTGTTACATTGATTGAACAAACAGAAACGGTCCAAGTCCATAAGGACGAGTGGCGGCTGTCCGGCACTGGTGGCTTCAGGCCCGGTCCAAAGCACAGCTCATCCGTGAGGGACTGGCATCCTGTCCACCGTCTGCAGGTGCCAGGTCACTCCGCCAGTCTCCAGCACACCCCGCTGGGTAGTCCGCCGCTCTCCTCATCTCGGTTAACGCCAGGAGCGCCTGAACTGCGTGGCCGGTCTCCTCGACCCTACGGGAGCTTTTGGAGGCCATTGAGGTCTGGTAACACGAATTTGTTGGTACTCCCCGCCTCTGGAATCGCCAGGGGGAACATGGACAGCATGACAGATCTTCTCGACCCCACGGTAGATTTCGTAGGCCGTCGAGAGTCTGTCACGTTTGGGGTAATGATAAAAACATGGCATTACCGGAGGTGCGTCGCTGGAATCCGGAGGAGACGCCGGCGTCGGAGGACACTCATACATGGAACCTTGGACACAACCAGACATGGAACTATGGGGCAGGCCTCCTGACGAACCACGGCTCTTTGGGTCTCAGCGGAGCACCATTGGCTACGTCCAAATTTGGTCAGCGCATTCTGTCACGTTGGACTGGACATGGCGAGGAAGGAGGACAGGGGTTTAATCCATAATGCTCACGACAAGGGAACATCACCAGACAATGACCTGACGGCGAACAGACACAAACAGGATAGCTTTATACAATTATAGAATTATACACAGGTGAACACGATCAGGGAACATTACACGAGACTAACATGAAACTCCGGTCCAAACTCCGGAGTCCAAACACAGACACACAGGCTAGTACTCCGGGGAAGGTGAGCGTGTCAAGGGGGGCGGAGCCGGCACGAACGTGACACCCTTTGCATGGTAAATTTCTCCTGACATAATTATATAATAAATGCCATAATCTTCTGGATACATCTAATTGAAAATCTCAGGGTAATCCAGTGCTGACCAGAGGAGGAAGGGTTCCCCTTGATGAGTCTTGGTTTCTCTCAAGGATTTTTTTATTCCCCTGGGAGTTTTTCCTTGCCACTGCTGCATGGCTGCTCATGGTGCTCAAGTGCTGTCAGAGTTAAGCTCAGAGTACGCAAGTGGCCTTCTGCTGGCATGATTAAATCTTGGCTGCTTGTTACTGATTGGGTATATGGGGGATACCCCTGCATTAGACCTGAGGGATCATTGAGCCAGGGCAGCTGAGAACGGAGGGAGACAGTGCTGCTAGAGAGACAAACTTTTGCTACTCTGTATTGGTGCAGGACCATTGGGTTAGCCTGCCCTAATTAGTGTTATTCATACTTTTCATGTTTGATTCATTTTTGTAGCACACTTCTGTTTTTTTCCTGTACATATTTGCACTTTTCGGGAATAAAAAAATAAAGGAAGAGCCCTTTTGATACATTTTGGGCCCCTATTTTGACACTGCCGCCGGACATCCTGCCACAGGTGCTTTGTGACAATGTACATTGTAAAATGCGCTGTGGTGGGGATGTCTACAGTAAGACCTGAGACATACTGTATGTAATTTAGGTCAATAACAGTCCTGTTATAAATCTAATTGCAGTTCATATCTACCTATACGAAGGTACAAATTAACACATCCTGATAGTACAGTACAGGCCAAAAGTTTGGACACACCTTCTCATTCAATTCAACTGTTTTACTTTTTCATTCACCAATGTAAATGGTCATGAAAATAAAGAAAACACATTGAATGAGAAGGTGTGTCCAAACCTTTGACCTGTACTGTATGTAAATCTCTCTGGATAAGTCTGCCAAATACTGCAAATGTAAAATGTAACTGTAATTTCAGTTTATTGAGCTGCACAATTTCAGTCTTTGATGAGAACGCTTGACTAAACTAAATCGATGGCCTAATGTTTTATGTTAATAAACAAAATTGATGTTTCATCAGGTTATTTGGAAGGGGATGGTGCCACAACGCCCCCTATTGACCAGTTGCCACTGATCACAATCCTGAAAATCTTTTACCTTCCACTGAATAGAAAACAACTTAAGATGAATATTAAGTCAGTGTGTGAAGTTTCTAAAGCAGTAAAACATCTAACTACCAGAAAGAACAGACAAGGCCTGTGTCTGATTTGCATATTTGAAAAGTCCAGATTGCAAGGAATTCACAGGTCAGTAGGCAGCATGGGCCATTCTTCTTATGGAAAAAATACTTGATATTTGAACAAGCCCACAAGTTTCTGCTCATTCCATTAGGAAGTGTAGTTTTATGTACTACAAACCATCATCCTATGCTGGCTAGCTACGCCCTCCACAGTCATGCCCAGTCACAGACATTTTATATACAACATAACGTTATATAATTTAAATAATATAACTTAACTTTTTCCTCATTAATGTAAACACAGCATATGGACAAAAAATCATTTGCAGATTTATAAACAAAGATTTATTAACTGATATATATATGTGTGTGTGTATATATTCTCATTCTTATATAGAGTTCCGTGGCTGTGGAATGGCTTGACAGTCAGTGTTCGGGACACAGGCACAGTCTCAGTATTTCTGTTAAAATCCCAGACACAGTGTCAATTATTAAGTCCACTTAATTACACAGTCACCTAGTGTAATTAAGTTACATAGTTAAATTTACCTTAGTTAGGCTGTCCTAGTTAGGGCACCTAACTAGGACATAGTTACATAGTTAAATTTACCTTAGTTAGGCTGTCCTAGTTAGGGCACCAGGCCACTGTTGCACAAATATACCACTATAACCAAATTTTTCAGTACCAGTCGTACAATGCCACCATCTGCCATTGCTTCTGTTTGTTCTCTCTGAGACACTGAATCAAGCGCACAGACTACTGGCAGACTCCACTGAAGAGACCAGCTGATAAATCCTGGTTCCTGGCAACTGCTAAACGAGGACTTACCATGAACCAAACCAGAGGGTCACCACTACCACTACCCCTGTAACAACTATTAGACCAGTAGTATTATAATGGACACATAATGTACACAATGACACTTGACTAAAACCTACTCTGCACTGTCCAGTACCTCCAAACATTGACAGATGCTCTTTACTTTGGACTTTTCCACCACGGCACCTGTTGGACTTTCTTTCTGTTCTTGGACAAATCATCACCAACCCTGCACTGACACCAATTGCAGGCTCACTCTACCCTGGAAGGGTGTCCCTCCATGTATCATTCCCAAGGTTTCTTCCTTTCTTTTTTCTCTCTCCTGGAGTTTTTTTGAGTGGAGTTTTTCCTTGTGTGCAGAAAAGTCAAGTGTGGGGGGTGTCAACTTGAGACATACTGTATGTGATTATGGGCTATATAAGAAATAAATGTTTTCAGAAGGTTGCCAGTATAAATCTGGAGTTGCCAAGGTGCCACTGAGCAAACCATCCCCACACACCTCTATCCATGTGCCGTTGATGTCTGCCCACTGCTCATTAAAGTGCAGCAGAGCACACGGTGCACACAATGAAATGTGTCCTCTGCTTTTAACCCATCACCCTTGGTGTGCAGTGGGCAGCCATGACAGGCTCTGGGGGAGCAGTGTATGGGATGGTGCTTTGCTCAGTGGCACCTTGGCGGATCGGGATTCGAACCGGCAACCCTCTGGTTACGGGGCCGCTTCTTAAACGCTAGGCCACCACTGCCCCAGTTAAATGCAGAGGACACCTTTCTTTGTGTACACTGTGTGCAGTGTTTCACATTGACAATCACTTCACTTTCACTTTACTTATTTCATTTGAAATTTGAACAGATTCTACTATATTTGAAAACTATGAATAATGAATAATGAATCCAGGGCTAAAAATGAGACCCACTCTGGCCCTGGTTTTGAACTTACCAACTCCAAACTCTTTCAAACTAATCCTTCTGCATTGGATATAAAATGAACCTGCATGCATCATCCTTCAATGTTATATATATCACCCTGTGCTCCTCCCTCTACCTAAAAATGTTGTCACCACAGACATCTCTATGCTTTTTACAAAATTTGTTAAACTTTTGCCAAGTCAATGTGTGAACAGCCAGACTGATCGGCTGTGGCGAAGGTAGAATTATGTCATTGATTATGTCATTGTCTGTCTCGCTTGATTATCTTTTATCTCTAAATTTCATTTAGAGTGAAAAAGTTAAAAAGTTTTCTTTCCACAGTTCTATAAAAGGCCGGGGTTCTCCGGGAGTCGGCCCACTCCAGCTGTTCTCAGCCTCAGCTGCTGAAGACAGTCAGCACCGTTCATCACCTTATAAGGCCATCGGCGCCACCTAACCGGATATTGGCGCAACCGCTATTATTGTCCCCTTTTCCGGTAACGACTTTTCGTGGCATAAATGTTGAAAAAAAAAAAAACACCATAAATGTCGTTTCATAGAATGAAATTGTGTTGGAATTGTTATTATCGTAACATTTGCATAAATGTCAGCGCAGTTCCGCGGTAAAACGTGGCAGGAAGGATTTGCGGAACGCACCTCATGCGCTCCTCCTCCTGCTTCCTCCTCAATACAGAGCACACCGAGGAGAACAGAACAGCTTCAGAAATGCAGGTTTGTTTTATGAACAACAATCCCGTTTGACTATTAATAATCATTTATGGCGACAATGTCTATTAGTTATTAAATAAAAATGCTATCTACGAAGTTGGCTGCTGTGAATTTCAACAGGAAGAACTGATTCTGTTTTCTGCCGCTTGTTAATTTGTTAACCTGCTGACACAACCAGGACCCGAATGAAGACACTGAGTGGAACGACATACTCCGCAAAAAGGGAATTCTCCCTCCTAAGGAGACGCTGAAGAATGAGGAGGAAGAGGAGCAATACCTCCAACAGCAGCAGCATTCAGTCGGTAAGCTCCCACTCGATCCTACTCTCCACAACAGCGAGAACTGTTCTGTTTGCTGTCCCTCCCCAGCTAGTGGTGCAATTCTCTGTTACAGTGAAGACCTATGAGAACATGACGCTGGAGGAGTTGGAAGAGAATGAGGATGAGTTCAGTGAAGATGATGAAGCTGCCATTGAGATGTACAGGTGACCATCAATACTGATGATAATATTGACTGTTACCATTTTATAAATGGTAGCTAACTGGTGGTCTATGATGAGAATGTCTTACTCTCGTTCCTTCATTTCCCCATTTTCACCTCTTGTGCAGACAGAAGAGATTAGCAGAATGGAAAACCAATCAGATGAAGAATGTGTTTGGAGAAGTAAATGAGATCTCGGGCCAGGATTACATCCAGGAAGTGAATAAGGCTGGAGAGGGAATCTGGGTGGTCTTGCACCTGTACAAACAGGGGTGAGTATTGAGTAATTTACATTTGCAACACTGCAAACGTCCATGGGATTTTAATAAATATTTAAAAGGTAATAAATGACGTGAGCAAAAATTAGGGCCATTAAAAGGTATCACTATGGTGTCGCTTTGCCAAAGCTGGGGCAAGAGGCCAGAGCAGAGCTCTATTTATTTATTTATTTATTTATTTATTTATTTTTGTTCAAAGGTCCCCTGACCTGAAAAATATTTCACTTTAATACAAGTTGCTACATTAATACTAGTTCCCCTAGCCGGTCTATGGTCCTGCAGTGGCTAGAAATGGTGAAATGTATAAAGTGGCTAGAAATGGTGAAATGTTTTGGCCATTCTGCTTCGCAATTCAGTGAGCAGCAGCTCATACAGTCTGATGAGGAATTTGTCCCCTTATGTCGTCATAAGTAGCTTTATTTTTTCCTGAAAAAGAATTGCCTGCTCAACTTCTATAGGCCGCTTTCCTCATCCCACCTCTCTCTTCCTCATTAGCATTTAAAGCTACAGACACCAAAACACCCGTCCTGGGAAAATCTCATTGTGGGACTGGCTCAGAGTGGCTGTAAGACCGATATAAAAGCAAACAAAAATATTTAATGTCAGGGGACCTTTGAAATTGTATTTGCTAAAGCTTATTTAAATATTGGATTAGGCACATTCCTTGTAGTTAGAGAAGGCCTATGATGCTGGTGTCATATTCAGTAGTTATGTCATCATGGGCAAATTCTCAGATAACTGGTTTGATAACTCCAGGTTGTGTTTTGGACCCGTAGTAGAACATAACTGACATATCACCTTTTGCATATGCAATACACTATCCATAAACCTGAAAGATGCAGAGAGTAGTTATCAATCTGTACTTTCATGTTTGTAGTGTTATACATTTCAGAATTTGTTTTATCATTAGAAACATTGCCAATTTAACAGCTCATTGTCGTCCTTGGTTTAAAGTATTAAAAGGTATTCAATTTCAAGACGCTTGTAACTACTATGTAAAATCTATTGATGGGCCACATTTTGATGTCAGATTTTTGGATAAGAGCAGTTAAATACTGCCACACAAATAGAATGTTTACATTTGCTATTTCATACTCATATCATCGTTGTCTGCAAATTAATCTCTCTAAATGGATTATTTCTCATTTGAAATTGATTTGCAAATTGCATTGCCAGGATTCCTTTGTGTACTCTGATAAACCAGCACCTGTTGGAGTTGGCCCGGAAGTTCCCTCAGACCAAATTCCTCAAGTCCATCTCCACCACCTGCATTCCCAACTACCCTGACTGTAACCTACCCACCCTGTTCATCTACCTCAATGGTGAAATGAAGGCACAGTTCATAGGGCCACTCTTGTTTGGGGGCATGAACCTCAGAGTAGATGGTGAGTGTTTTGTAGAATATGTTCATTACTAGTCGAAAGTTTGGATGCATCTATTCATTTATTGGTCTTGTATTTTTAACATACAGAACAAAACTGAGTATGCAGGAAATAACTCGCGTTAGTTTATGTAATAAACAAAAAAGTTGAAGATTTGAGTCTCTCAAAACCAGGGAGCTGTAATTGCAGCATTTCACACTCTTGTCTTCTCTTCACCAATTTAAGTTGGACAACAGGGACAGTTTCTAATAGTCCTGAAGGTTCATGCTGAAAACCTTCTTATCATTCACTCATGTTAATGAGCATCTTATTAAGTGGCTTTTGATGATAATAGTAAACAAAGCAGCTATGAAGAGGTTGAAAACAGGTTCATTAAACATAATTCACTTTCTCCTGATACAACCAATAATTAATATTTGGTTAATATTTTGTCATTGGATTATTCAAAATGGGTCCATCTTAGTCTCCATAACCACCACAGAGTTAGAGGTGTCCAGACTTATGATTGGTATTATACATTTACATTAGGATGGGTGGTTTTGTACCCATGTGAATATTTAATTAATGCGTGATAAGGAGATACCTTTAATATGTGCTGATATTGTAGTGACTTGTCCATTTATTATTTTATGAACAATAAAAATGGACCTTGAACTCTTTTTGTAGAAACAGTTTAAAGATACGCAATTTCCATCAGTTTTGGGGGATTTTCCTGTGACATGTAAACAGGTTTGTAACCTGTGAAAATAATATTTAGGAAATTATCTTGACAGTCGAACAGTTGACAGTCGAAAACAAGCTACAGTTACAGAATTGATCAGAATTTGTCAGGTCTATACATTAAAAGCACATTCATAAAAAATTAAGTACTGTCAATCTGTGCTGTTTTGTGTGTGTGTGTGTGTATTAAAATGCAGCTTTTTGTGTTTGAGCAGAGCTGGAGTGGCGGTTGTCAGAGACAGGCGCAGTGAAGACAGATCTAGAAGAAAACCCACGTAAGCAGATCCAGGACAGCTTGATGACATCCATTCGCTGTTCTGCTCCAACACGGAGAGACGATGACGTTGATTCTGATGAAGACTGACCCCTCCTCTCTTCTTTCTCATGGAAAGCACACAGAGGTGCTGCTAATTAGACAGAACTGTTCACTGAGCAAGAATATCAATTTTTTTCCCAATCTGAGATGAGTCATTCATGTAAAACTCAATGCCCCCACTTCTGAAGTTCAATTGTGTCAACACATAAAGGACTTCTTTTCTTTTTTGATTCTTATGTTTTCTGTTTTATATGCTGGTTGCATTTTAGAAAAACTCGATAAGTGTGAGACATTCTGGAAATGCAGAAGAGCATAAAGACACTTTAATTAAACTGTGAGCCACAGTTGATTTGTGGGGAAAAGTCTTTGAAGCAGCTGCGTGAGAAGAGGTCATTATCAAACATAGCATCTAAAGTAACAGAATGGGTCACTCAGAAGGCCATAAGATGATTTAGGTATTTGTAGTTAGGAATCAAGACAGATCAGTGAAATAGTCATGATTCTGAGTCTCCCCTCTGCTACTTAGACCAAATGCTTGCTCACCTCCCGCTGTCAGAATCTTTAGTTACTCTGCTCCCATTAGAGGAAGAAGATACTTCTGAAGAAAGACAAAAAGAGATTTTAAGAATGAACAGCTGATGTTTCCACTACATTTCATTCCTTCTCTGACTTGTAGATATGTCACGCATGTTTAAGACACATTTCTGAACCAGTTGCGCACAGCTCATGACTATTCAAAACCTCTTTACACAATGGTAGGTTATCTAGTTATCCAATCAGACTTAAAATAGTGCCAATAACCTCACTGCATAATAAATTTGTTTTAGTCAGTGCCATAATGAGAAAAGAAATAAAGGGGACACGATAGTTCTCAAACTAACTTGTTTTCTCAAACTTGTCTTTAAAGTGAGCTTACTGATTCACTGGCCAATTTGATTATGGTCATTGGACATGTATGTGTGAAGTGCACTGTTAGCTGCTAACAGGATGTGAAACATGGCTGTAACTAATGTCAAATGCTAAAACAGGCGTTCAGGGGGAAGTGGTGGCCTAGCAGTTAAGGAATCCCCATCCGCTGAGGTGCCACTGAGCAAAGCACCGTCCCCACACACTGCTCCCCCGGGCGCCTGTCATGGCTGCCCACTGCTCACTAAGGGTGATTGGTTAAATGCAGAGGAAACATTTCACTGTGTGCACCGTGTGCTGTGCTTCTGTGTATCACAATGACAATCACTTCACTTTAAAAAAGTGAATACCACTGACTCCATATAGTCCCATCGGTCTCAGATCAGTGAACTTGAACTAGGGTGGATGTAGCCTAGTGGGTAACACACTCGCCTATGAACCAGAAGACACAAGTTCAAACCATACTTACTGTCAGTGTTTCCCTCACCAAGACACTTAACCCTGAGTGTCTCCAGGGGGACTGTCCCTGTAACTAATGATGCCATAAAGGTAAACTCAACGCGGTGACTCAACGAAATGATTCCTCCTTGTTTAACCTATCACTCTTAGTGAGCAGCGGGCAGCCATGACGGGCACCTTGGCGGTTCATCATTTGAACCTGGAACCCTTCAATTACGAGTCCACTTCCTTACCCACCAGGCCACCAGTATTAAATAAAATGAATCTTTCCCCAAGATGAAGACAGTCCTTTCTTGCATATACAGTCAGGTCCATAAATATTGGGACATCGACACAATGTTAACATTTTTGGCTCTATACACCACCACAATGGATATCAAATGAAACAAACAAGATGTACTTTAACTGCAGACTGTCAGCTTTTATTTGAGGGTATTTACATCCAAATCAGGTGAACTGTATAGTGTGCCTCCCACTTGTTAAGGGACCAAAAGTAATGGGACAGAATAAGAACCATAAATCAAACTTATACATTTCAATACTTGGTTGCAAATCCTTTTTCAGTCAATTACAGCCTGAAGTCTGGAACACATAGACATCACCAGACATTGGGTTTCATCCCTGGTGATGCTCTGCCAGGCCTCTACTGCAACAGTACTCAGTTCCTGCTTGTTCCTGGGGCATTTTCCCTTCAGTTTTGTCTTCAGCAAGTGCTCAATCGGATTCAGGTCAGGTGATTGACTTGGCCATTGCTAAACAGTCCACTTCTTTGGTTGCTTTGGGTCGATGTCAATCTGCATTGTGAAGCGCCGTCCAATGATTTCTGAGGCATTTGGCTGAATGTGAGCAGATAATATTGCCGAAACACTTCAGAATTCATCGTGCTGCTTTTGTCAGCAGTCACATCATCAATAAATACAAGAGAACCAGTTCCACTGGCAGCCATACATGCCCACGCCATGACATTTCCAGCACCGTGCTTCACTGATGAGGTGGTATGCTTAGGATCATGAGCAGTTCCTTTCCGTCTCCATACTCTTCTCTTCCCATCACTCTGGTACAAGTTGATCTTGGTCTCATCTGTCCATAGGATGTTGTTCCAGAACTGTGAAGGCTTTTTTAGATGTTGTTTCTAATCTGGCCTTCCTGTTTTTGGGGCTCACCAATGGTTTACATCTTGTGGCGAACCCTCTGTATTCACACTGGTGGGGTCTTCTCTTGATTGTTGACATTGACACAGATACACCTACCTCCTGGAGAGTGTTCTTGATCTGGCCAACTGTTGCGAAGGTTGTTTTCTTTACCAGGGAAAGGATTCTTTGATCATCCACCACAGTTGTTTTCCGTGGTCTTCCGGGTCTTTTAGTGTTGCTGAGCTCACCGGTGCGTTCCTTCTTTTTGAGAATGTTCCAAACGGTTGTTTTGGCCACGCCTAATGTTTATCTGCTATCTCTCTGATATGTTTCTTTTGTTTTTTTCAGCCTAATGATGGCTTGCTTCACTGATAGTGACAGCTCATTGGATCTCATCTTGACAGTTGACAGCAACCAGTTCCAAATGCAAATAGCACACTTGAAATGAACTCTGGACCTTTTGTCTGCTCATTGTAATTGAATAACACACACCTGGCCATGGAACAGCTGAGAAGCCAATTGTCCCATTACTTTTGGTCTCTTAACAAGTGGGGGGCACATATGTTGTAATTCCTACACCGTTCACCTGATTTGTGAATACCATCAAAAAAAAGCTGACAGTCTGCAATTAAAGCACATCTTGTTCGTTTCATTTGATATCCATTGTGGTGGTGTATAGAGCCCAAAATTTTAACATTGTGTCGATGTCCCAATATTTATGGACCTGACTGTATCTGTTAATTTCTGTAAGACATACATGCTTCAATCGTGTCTTAATTCATTATTTATAAGAGGGGATGAGATAAAACAAAGCGATCTTACTGTGAGTAAGAGCTGCTTCTTCCTCCTCTGTGACAGACTGGGAGAAAGACGCATCAAAGGATGGACGGAATGAGACTAAAAGGAAAAAAAATCAATCATGCAGTGATAAAAGTCTTGTAGGACGGATGTTATGTTCATAATATAATACAGTTACTGTAGGGGCTTCGAGTATTGGTAGTGGAAGAATAGTCGTGCCAAAGCGCTCACCTCTCTCTGAACTGATCCCATGGAGTTCTGAGCCTTGGAGTAGTGGAATAAGAACTGAGAGAACAGAAATGCAGATGCATTCGTTTGTTTGATTCTCAAAGACATCAGGCAGGTTCCATGCTTATTCTGTTTTGATGGCAGTTTTATTCACCCTTTTGAACACATTCTGGATCTGATCCTGGAAAAAATTATGAAAGGCCATGAGTGATTGATCAATCGATTTGATAATTTGATTGACTTATTGATTCTCTCAGCCTCTCACCGTGTTCTGGTCTCTCCATGACAGAGCACAGCTAGAACTATGCTCAGCTAAGTCCTGCAGGAGAAAATTGCAAATGTGAGTTTAGCTATGTTTCCCAAATTTGTAAAATTTCTCATTCGAATTGTCTTGGATTGAGGAATGCATGGTATCTCCTGATACCATGATCCAAATTACAGCTAGATATTCAATGACATGTATAAAATGGAACTGGTGTATTCAGTAGTTGTGAGATGTAGGCTGAATGAACATTTTGTCCCAAATATTTTGGTATGGGGTAAACTTTAATAATTGTTTACTGTTTTCATAAACATGTCATCTCAGTAATGTGATAATAATTGTGTTATTTTTTTGTATATAGAAGAGGGAGAAAGCTGGTGAAAATCATAACTTTCCACTTAGATCAGTGAGGGATGACTTGATTAAAAATGTATATTAAAAAAAGCAGCTTAATGTTTTTCTTTTGAAAGGCTGATATCTTTATTCCAGTCCACGATGTTAATCTAAACTCTTGTACCAAAACACTGTACAGATGTACACTGTAGACAGAAATCTCACATTCCCAACCCTATTGCTCTTTGGACCCAGAAACAAGTCACCGCCTCCCATTTGTCTGTGTAAAATTCTGCACTAGGGATGTTTACACCATGGACAATTTAGTGTTGATGGTGCCCATAACCAGATGTTCTGCTGTGTGTGTGTAATGATACTGTTTGGTGTTACCTCTTTCACAGCTTCTCCATTCTTGCAGTCTGGCACCTGAACTTGATATGCAACTAAAAGGAAATATGTCTTATTCATCTAAAGCCATTCACTGATATTATTCAAATTTTGAATTCAAAATACAACTTGATTATTCATCAATTACTGATCAACAGCATTTGCTTAAGTTCTTCAACATAATGCAAGAGTTTAGTTATAAATGAAGTTTAAGGAAATGCAAGTGTGAAAGTGTACTATTAGACTGGCATAAACAAGATCTATGCAGTGCAAGTGAAATGTGTGAAATTATCTGTAAAATCTTATCTATGAAATAGTCTGCAATCATGGTGTATATCTGACCTGTTGAGAAGGATAATCCTGCGAGGCACCAGAGAAACAGGTGAGGAAAGAAGACCTGCCGCCAAGTTGGACTCCCCATGTCTGGATCTGTTGGCTTGGTTTGGCCTGATACAAAACGGTTTATAAAGTCACTGAAGTCACCAACCTCACAGACTCTTTTATAGTGAGATGTTGAGAACGCGCCACAGTCGCCCACGCAGGAGGAACCAATCAACGCCACAACCTGTTCGTCAGGGGTGAGTGGGAGGGAATGTGAGGTAGTGGTGTGTGTGCGTGTGTGTGTGTGTGTGTGTGGGTTTGTGGTCATTTCACAATATGTTGCCTCCCCAAGTTGTCAAAGCTCTTAATAAGATGTGTGTATATTTAGATGCGTTATATCCTGCTCCAGATTACAGTCTATTGGCACAAAAAATGAAAACAGGGATTTGATGGTATAAAAGGGACTAAAATTTGATATTAATTGAAAAAACAAAGAAAATAATTATGATTAGGATATCATATCTTTATCAAATCATTCGAATTTGACAGGTTATTTTTATGTGAATAATGTGCTTTTTAAATTATTAAAATGCATGTATATGTAAATACTACATCTGTTACCTTGTACTAAACATTCCAAGCAGTTGGATCTTGGTATTAATTTTGTTGATTGCATAGTTCTTGCTAAAGTTCAGCAGTAAAAAATCTGCAGGCATGGTTTCCCAGGTATTGGGGAAAGGGCGTAGCTAGGAACTTAACATGGCATTGAGTTGGATAGGGGAGTATAGGTAACTATGTAAAATGATTTATAAATTAATGACTGTACAACTATTATGAACAGTTTTAATGTTTTTCTAAAGATAATTAATTTATTGTCTTTCTCACAAATGGTTTGGTCGAGGGCCATAATCACTGGCCCAAGTTGTTAGATTGGAAATAGAGAGGAGATGGAGAAGTGAGAAGAGAGCAGTTCTAGTGGTAATTTTAGAGTCCTCTTTTCCTGCCACCATTATTGGTCAGCTATCCTGCACAGGGAGATCTTTAGGTCTCACTTACAATAGCAATAAACAAATATTCATACTTGAATTATACTCAACAATTCAAATATTTTCATTGACAAGTTTAGATGTTTTACAGTATGATGTTTTGTCATTGACAGCTGTCAATGCACTGGACAGAAAATGAGTACAGAGTTCAGACAGACCAAACAAATGTAACAACGGCTACTGCAGGCTGGAAGAGTGATAAATGAGACCATCATGCAGAAATGGGCACAAACAGGTGTCTACATTGGGAAGGATACAGTTTTATCTAATTAAATTGTTATGGATTAGCCAATGTGACACAAACTAATAATGGAAACCATGAGGTTTTTTTTATTAGTAACATATACAGCCTATGCCTGTGGTGACCAATTTTGGAACCTTGCTGGGACACCTGACTTCAGACTTCAGCTACCTCATACAGTTGCAGTATGCAGTCATTTCTTTTATTTCTGTCATGAAATTTAAATACACCTTTAACTAGTTTGCAAAGGATTTGATAGCCACTTTTGAAGCTCAAAATATTTGTGCCATAATTCTGTTTGGACATTTCTTTTCATTCAAATTAGTTATATTCCTGGCACAAAAACTTTATACTTTATACTTTATACATACTTTATATATTCAAACTAGTTAGGATGTGTGTTTCAGATCATTGTCCTATTGGAAAAGCAAATTGTGCCTCCTCCTTTGCTACCTCTACCATATTTAACAGCTGGAATAGTCCAAATAGTTTCAAACATTCCTTTTGTTATTGTGGTTGATTTAATTATTTATATATAATTATAATATGAAACCCAATAGTGAAAGGATTGTGGTTTGCTGTGATACTACCTCAAGCAAGCAAGAGAGAAGATAGAGAAAAACATGTTCTTTTGTTTTAAACAATGAGATACAAGAATCTCTGAACACATCAGTTCATGCTGCAGACATACTGTCTTCTCATCAAGGCTTTATCATAATTAGTGTCTTTTGGATTGAATTTACTTGATTGAATCAAAGAAACAAAAGAAATCAAATTTTATAAACAATGGCCAAATAACTCAATCTATGTTTTTGTCTGACCATAAATTCCTCCAGAATGCTTTTGTCATGTTCATGTAGGCAGCTGCAAATTTCAGTGAAGTTTATTGGAGCAGGGGCTTCTTTGTTAGACTTTGTAGGAGACGTAATACAGGATTGACAGTAGACTGACATTGGTGTTTTAGTTTCTAGTTTACTGAAGGTTTGGACCTTGATGGTCAAAAAAATCTATGGACATTCTTTAAATTTGAAATAAATTAACAAAATTCTTGTTGGTAATTAGGGACACTGTATCCACAAGGCTGAAGAGGATGGAGACCTTTCAGCATGTTGTCAGCGTTCAGTTCAATACCCAATATCTCTGGTGGTATGGGGGAGCACGAGTGCAGGTACTGAACAGGCCTTCCTGCAGTCCAGATTCTTCACATATACAGAACATTTGGTACATCATTAAACTAAAACTACATTAAAGACTCATCAGTAGCTGGAAACCTACATCAGACAATAATGCTTTGTATCACTTCACTTTAACAATGGTGGTGGTGTAATGGTGTGGATGATATTTTCTTGCCATACTTTGAGTATATCCATTATGACCTTATTCTTATGAATACTTCCAGCAGTATGATCAAAGTGAAAAAAGTGATTATCATCTTCTGCATTTAAACCAACCACCTTGTGCAGTGAGTGAGCAGCCCTGAAAGGCGCTGCAGTGTGGGAGGGAGCAGTGTGTGGGGAGGGCACCTTAGCAGTTCAGGATTTGAACCCGCAAGCCTTAGGTTACGTGTCTTCTTCCTCATTCTTTAGACAAATTATAATGACAAAGCTCAAATCATCTCATCCTAGTTACTTGAATATGACAGTTAGTTCACTGTACTCCACAGTCACCAGACCTCAATCCAAACAGAGCACCTTTCGGATGTTGTGGAATGGGAGATTTTGCATGACGCATGAGCAGCAGATAAATCTGCAGCAACTGTGTTATGCTCTCATGTTAATATGGACCTAAACATCTGAGGAATGGTTCTATACCTTGTTGAATCTATGCCATGAACAATTAAGGCAGTTCTGAAGGCAAAAGTCCATCCCAGGACTTGTACCTAATGAGTTAGAAAAACACAATAAAGCACTTCAGCAGAAGAAGGTACCAAACAAATACAATCAATGAAATGTTACTTTAGGTGTTGAGATAAAAATCATTAAACTAATCATTGTGAAGAGAGTAACGGATCAATGGTAATGATCAGAAGTAATGTTTAACCTAAAAAAATAATCTTATATACAGTAGGGGAAATAATTATTTGAATTGGAAAAGATTATTTGGGCTGTTCTCATTATCATGTTCTCATTATCATTAAAACTCCACAATGTGAGATCTTCCGTGGAGCTCCAGACCAAGGGAGATTATCAGTTATTTTCAGTGACAACTGTTGTCACCTTTTCCCTCAGTTATTTGAAGATGGTCTTGTATGTAATTCCAGCCTTGTGTAGGTCCACAACCTTGTCCCTGACATCCTTGGAAAGCTCTATGGACAGAATTTGGAATCTGGATAGACTGATTGCTTCTATGGATGGGTATCTTTTATGCAGGTAACAACTTGAGAGGTTCCTAATGTCAGCTCCTTGTCTGTGTAAAATACAACTGGGAGCCAGAAATATTACTGATTGATATGGGATCAAATACTTATTTCATTTTTGGTCTGTGGAATGAAGCTATTGCAAAATCTGACAGTGAGAGATGAATGCTTTGGTACCTTTTTCCGGATGGTAGGAGGGTGAAGAGTGCATGTAAGGGGTGTATAGAGTCTGTCACAATGCTGGTGGATTTTCTGTTAGAGCGTGTTTGGTAAATGTCCATTATGGAGGGAAGAGAGACTCCAGTGATCTTCTCAGCTGTCCTCACTATACGATGTAGGGTCTTGCAGTCCGATTCAGTGCAGTTCCCAAACCAGACAGTGATGCAGCTGGTCAGAATGCTCTCAACAGTCCCTCAATAGAAGGTGGTGGGAGATGGGCTTTCCTCAGCCTCCACAGGAATTAATGATGCTAAAGATCCATTCAGTGGGGAGTAGTCCCTCTGTTCTCTTCTAAAGTCAACAATCATCTCTTCTGTTTTGTCCATCTTCAAGTTCTGGGGAATGATGGTGTTGAATGCTGAACTGAAGTCTATGAACAGCATAGATGTCTCAAATCACTTCATCATTATGGGTGTAAGTTAAACGGGATGGTAGTCATTAAAACACTGAAGACTTCTTAGGTACAGGCATGATTGGTGGTGGCCTTGAGACATGTTGGAATAACAGAGGTGCTCAGTGAGATGGTGAAGATGCCAGCGAGAACATCTGCCAGCTGATCTGCACATTCTCTGAGCACTCTTCCATGGATGTTGTCTAATCCAGCAGCCTTTTTAGTAACAAAAAAAATATATAATACTATATGTAATACTATATCTGAAGTCTCTTTTCAAAATTCAGCCTTGGTACAGACTTACAGCCACTTGCATTCAGTACCATAATGAGAGTTCCCCAGGACTCAAGGTTTCAGTGTGTGTAGCTTTAAATGCTAATGAGGAGGAGAGGGGAGGGATGAGGAGGAGAGCGGCCTATAGAATTTGAGGGGACATTTGCGGAAATTATGTTATCAACATAATTCACCAACCACAAGTTGTGTTTTCCAGAAAAAAAAGAACCCACTGGTTCTTCAGTCTCGCATATTTGGATAATTGTAATTTAGTACTTTTCTATTTGAAAAACACAATGAAGTAATTGGTTCAACATTTTTTTTAAAATGGTTAAACTTTGATTGACTGTATTGAATTACACATAACTTTTACAGTCTTTAATTAAATTAAATTAAATGACCTAAAGTTTTCATTATACACTCAACCCCTCACTATCCATTACCACTTATTCCTTATAAGGGAGTGGAGCCCAGCCCATGACCCATGGTCCAGGGTGGGCGGCCAGTCACACGTAGTTCATTATACATGACTTCACTTTTCAAGCCAATCAGTTGCCTTTTTAAAAAAGTAAATCCGATTTATCCAGCTTTGGAATTTAGTTTTAAATAAAAATAAAAACATGAAAGATCTACTTTACATTTACTGTGTTGAACATAACATAAAATTTCATTATTCATAATAGCAAGCAGTCTGAATAATTTGAATCTGAGTTTACAGTATACAGTGTAATTTACACACAGTGCCTACACAGTTTCAGTCCCTGCGTCATAGCCACTACCTCTACACCTATAAATTGTATTTATGACGTAGCATCCTAATAAAGTAGCCAGAACGTTTGTGTGTTTTCAGGGAAACATCTCTATATAGTCTATTTTTGTGTGTGAGACAGATTTATCTACTTAATAACAGCAGCCACTACTACAACTACCACTAATGGGCTGGTTTTAGTATCCAATGTGGATGTAGAGGTAAGCCAATACAGTTAAGGACAGAGAGGTATTGATGCGCACTGGGCTTGAAGTATGTGTGTGTGTGCGTCTGAGCGTAATTGCTCTCATGGGTGCATGATCTGCAGTAGAACAACTTCATCAGAAAGACACAGAGGTACACAAATACAGACACACAAAACTTACACTTAACCTGAACAAAATCACAGTCCAGCAAACACTCTGGTTCAAGGTTACAAAGGCATGTCTATTACCTTTTACACACACACACACACACACACACACACACACCAGGTAATTAGCATCGTGTCCAGTCATTACTGAAGAAATTGTGTGTTGTGTTCCCTTATAAAAAAACTACTCCCTTACCTCATATTGTTGACAGGAAGACACTTTACACAAAACACATGCACACACAATCATTGATAATGCTGTGCTGAAATAAACATACAATATGCCCAGTGCTCTCATCTCTTCTTTCAATCATTCTGCACTTTCCCAACTCTACCTTCTCTAGCAACATCCACAGCTGTGGCAGCATCAACATGGCGATGTCATGTTTCTGAACTGAACTGGGGGTCCAATGTTTCCTGTTGTGTGCAGCAGAAAGTTAAAGATATTTAACTTTTCAAGCCCAGCTCAAGGGTCAGCCAATCAGTCTTGTTGCAAGCAAGAAAGAAGGATTGGTCAACGCTTCTATGATCTCTGTGCAGCAGACATGCCAACAACTAAGTATTGACACAAAGTGTACTTGATTCACAAATGAAGATTGGCAATTCTTAATCACAATGATCAAGCAAATATGCCTAAAATGTATAATCATAAATGTATAATAATTTAATGAAATATTGAGTCTGTGATATAAATCAGCCACCTAACTAAAATAAACGTCAATTTATCAATCTGGAAAAGGTTATAAAGCCATTTCAAAGGCTTTGGGAGTCCAATGAACCACACTAAGAGCAATCTCTGAGAAACCTAGACTATTTTTGCCTAGTCAAAATCCTGACCTGTGTCCTATTGAGATGCTGTGACATGACCTTAAAAAGGTGGTTCATACTCAAAAACCCAGGTTCATCTCTTTTTTTCAGGCAGTTTTTTTCTTGCCACTGTTGCCTTTGACATGTTCATCACGGGCCCTTAGCTGCTGTTCTTATGTGAGGTTCTTTGTGTTAACATACATTGTAAAAAGTACTGCACAAATGAAATTGATTGATAATTTTTTATTATTATTTAGTACAGGTTATACAGTTGAAACCAAAAGTTTACACACACTGTATAAAAGATATAACTTTTTTATATTAAATAATATAAAACCCTTTCAGTTTTATTTCTATTTAATTTCTATTTGCTAACTGTCAAAATAATGTGTGAGATTTTTTTTGAGATTTTAAAAATTAATTTCTTCAAAGTCAAACGTTTACACACATTTGCTTAGTATTTGGTAGAATTGCCTTTAAACTGAATGACATGATGCAAACGCTTTTGGTAGCCTTCCACAAGCTTCTCACAAAAATTTTATGGAATTTTAGCCCATTCCTCCTGACAGAACTGGTGTAATTGAGTCACGTTTGTAGGCTGCCTTGCTCTCACACGTCTTTTCAGCTCCGACCACAAATTTTCTATGGGATTGAGGTCAGGGCTTGGTGATGGCCACTCCAAAACATTTACTTTGTTGTCCTTAAGCCACGTTGTAACCAATTTTGCAGTACGCTTATGGTCATTGTCCATTTGAAAAACCCATTTGCGCCTAAGCTTTAACTTCCTGGCTGATGTCTTTAGAAGCTGCTTCAATAGTTCAACATGCTATTCTTCATGATGCCATCTATTTTGTGAAGTGCACCAGCCCCTCCTTTTTTGTTTCGTCATACAACAGGACATGTCTCCAGAAATTATGATCTGATAATTGTTTGAACAGATGAACGTGTCCTGTTTGAACAGATGTTTGAACAGATGAACGTGGCACCTTCAGGCATCTGAAAATTGTTCCCAAGAATGAAACAGTCTTGTGGAGGTCCACAATTCTCTTCCTGATGTCTTGGCGGATTTCTTTAGACTTTCCCATGGTGTCACAAACGGAAGCAGTGTGTTGAGCTGTGCCTTTAAATACATCCACAGGTATGCCTCCAATCAACTCAAGTGGTGTCAGTTAACCTATCAAATGCTTCCAAAGCCAAGACATCATAATCTGGGTGTTCCCAAATAGTTTAGAGGCATAGTAACCTTAGTGTATGTAAACTTTTGACTTTGAACAAAGTAATAAAAAAATCTCTAAAAAAGGAAGCTGGAAGAGCGTAGGGGCTTGAGGAAGTGGTGCCTTGAGCACCACAAATCAGTGCTTAGTACAGCCCATGATCTAAACCTTGCAATTGTATAAAGAGATCCATATGCCATGAACAGGAAACGTTGAAAACCAACTGTCATGCCTGTTATTTGAGACAGCCATGGGAGAACAACATGCATATGCATCAGAGGAATATGGGATGTTTGTTGCTGTGAATGACACACCCAAAAACCTTGACAGCTCTAAGTGGAGGAAGCCTCAAAGATTGATCCAGAGCTGATAGAGGTGAGGAAAGCTATACAAACTAGGAAGTTTGATAAATGCATATGCACCCACAAACAATGAGATGAGAAGCAGGTGGAGAGGCATAACTGTCAAAACAATCAATCCTAGTACTTGTAGATTACTACATCAGATATTATGAATATGATGTACTTACTTTTTCAACAACCAAAAACGTAATTGACAGTTCCTGAATCAATATTCAGCATTTACATTTACAGCACTTATTAGACACCCTTATCCAGAGCAACTTACAATCAGTATTTACAGGGACAGTCCCCCTGGAGCAACTTCGGGTTAAATGTCTTGCTCAGGGACACAATGGTAGTAAGTGGGATTTGAACCTGGGTCTTTTGGTTCATAGGTGAGTGTGTTACCCACTAGGCTACTACCACCCCTGCAGACATGGACAACCTGTGACATTAAAATCTGATAACAGATCACATTTAAACTCAGATGAGTTCAAAAACTGCTGTTCTGAGAATGCAGTCCAAATTAGAGAATCTCAGCCCAAATTAGGTAGTTAATTATTTTTTTCTGGAAAAACTGCAACACTACTTCCTGGTTGCACCAAACAGGAAGTGTTGATTGTCATTTCATTTAATTCATTTCCATGAATGCCCACACACTGATTGGTCGCCTTCACCTCATTTTAAGCACACACTGAAATGGCACATCCTGTGATTGTGTGACTGTCTAAAAGTGTTTTAGTGTAGATGTTAGTCAATACAGCAACAGAGATTATAATATTGATGAGTGCTGGTATGGAGTGTGTGTGTGCATACCTGCTCATAATCGCTCCCATGTGTTTGTTGCCATTTTCTTTCTGAGATCTGTATGCAATGCAATGGAACAACTTTGGACTTTTCATTACATTTTGCAGATGCTTTTATACATTACACATTTAATCAACTGTGCCTGGAGAGTTCATCTGTCAGCCGTTACACAACACTGTGACTACTACTTTACTTTACTTTACTTTACTTTATTTAGCAGACGCTTTTATCCAAAGCGACTTACAAGAGGAAGACACCAGCAATTCTCGTTCGATTTCTATAGAATATTGAGTTTACAAACTAAGAGCCCTGATAAGGCTCAGACTTGTCAATGAAGATAATGTATTTATACATTTTTGTATTGTTTGTGCAATGTGTACGCATGTGCGTGTGTAAGTGTTAGATTTGTCTGTAATATTTTTTGAACAAGAGGGTTTTCACCTGCTTCTTAAAAGTGGTGATAGTCTCGGCTAGTCGTGTGGAGGAGGGCAGGTTGTTCCACCAGCCATGGACAACAACGGAGAACAGAGATCATTAGTATCGGAGACCCCGTGAAGAAGAAATTTTTAGTCTACTACGCACTTATATTATGTGGGAGTTGCTATTATCATGTGAAGGTACGATTCAGATGCTGATGTGGATCAGAAAATAGCTCTTCACACCTCGCCATTGCCTCCAACTGTTCGTCTGACTCTTACATCCCCACTTAGAACATCAGCGCTGATGCAACTTCCCAGCAGAGATGAGGATGGGGGAACACAAATGTGGTCTTTCTCAGGCACAAGAGGGGCTGTGTGCTTACTGTGCATCTCCCAGCCATCATTGTGCCATCTGCTCACTCCAACCGGGAAACCAGGGCACCAGTTAGGCAGTGGAGAACAATTACCTGCACTAAAAATTCTAATTGAAATGCACTGACATGATGAGAAATGACCGATTCTCTTCCTGACTAGTGCTATTGCTTCCTGGTTGTCCTCATACACCACATGTGGTGTCGTGATATTGTAGTGGACTATGGTGGGAGGAGTTTGGAATGTGGTGGAGGTTGATTTAGGGAGGATCCTATCATTTGGGACTGGGTTCATCCACCAGCTTTATAGAGGTAGTATTTTTTTATTCTGGCTAATTGTACTGCGCTCTCTCTTACTTTCTCTTTTTTCGTTTATTTTCTATGTGTTTGGTCACTCAGATCATATCACTTTCACCAGAGATCAACTGCTAAACTTCAGGTAGTCATCTCTGTCGGCTGTTCCAGAAACAGAAGACCAGGAAAGCCGGTCTCAAAGCCTGTGCTGAACAGCTGGCTCCCATCTTCACCCACATCTTTAACAGATCCCTGGAGCTGTGTGAAGTACCCACCTGCTTCAAACACTCACCATTATTCCAGTCCCCAAGAAACCCACCATCACTGGTCGCCTTGATGTCTGTGGTCATGAAATTCTTTGAACGCCTGGTGTTAGCCCATCTAAAGAACATCACGGGACACCAGCTGGACCCCCTGCAGTTTGCAAACAGGTCGATGAATGATGTAGTGAATATGGGGCTGCATTACATCCTGCAACATCTCGACCGCCCGGGAACCTACACCAGGATCCTGTTTGTGGACTTCAGCTCGGCGTTCAACACCATTGTGCCTGAACTCCTCACCTCCAAACTCTCCCAGCTCAGCGTGTCACCTGCTACCTGCCAGTGAATCATCAGCTTCCTAACAGACAGGAAGTTTGCAGACGACACCACCGTCTTTGGGCTCATCCAGGATGGTGATGAGTCTGCATACCAACAGAAAGTTGAGCGGCTGGTACTCTGGTGCAGTCAACACAACCCCTCACCATATCAGACAACCCGTTGTCTATTGTGGAGACCTTCAAGTTCCTGGGCACCACCATTTCCCAGGACCTGAAGTGAGAGACCAACATCTCCTCCATCCTCAAAAAGACCCAGCAGAGGATGTACTTCCTGAGGCAACTGGGGAAGTACAGTCTTCCACAGGAGCTGCTGATCCAGTTCTACACTGCGGTCATTGAGTCTGTCCTGTGCTCCTCCATCACCGCCTGATATGGAGCAGCCACTAAACAGGACAGGAGCAGACTGCAGCGGACTGTACGGACAGAAGAAAGGATCACCGGTGCCCCCCTGCCCTCCATCCAGGACCTGTACCTCTCCAGATCCAGGAAAAGGGCGGCTTGGGATTCAAACCGGCTGCAATTTTTTTCAACTATCAACCAGACCCTCCTCTCCAGTACCTTGAAGTAGACCTTTCCAGGGAGGCTGAGGAATGTGATCCCCCTATAATTGGAACATACACTTTGGTCCCCCCTTCTTAAAAATGGGGACAACCACCCCAGTCTGCCACTCCACTGGAACTGCTGCCGATGTCCACGCAATGTTGCAGAGACGTGTCAACCACGACAGCCCTACAACATCCATAGCCATGAGATACCCAGGATGTCCACCCCAGAGGCTCCGCTGCTGTGTAGCTGTTTGCACCCCCGGTTGGTGCCTTCTGGTGACGTGCAGCCCCTGTCTCTGCACATCCCCTCTGGCCCTTCCTCATGCAGGGAGGTGGTCCCAGACCCTCTGGAGACCGTTTACTACACCCCTGAAATGTCCCTCCCTGGGGTACTGCTCCACTGCTTGGTCACAATCTGGTGGACACACGGACACCAAAAACACACACACACACACAGACAGACAAAAGAGAGGGTCTTCTGATTCCCTCTCTGGGCTCTCCAGAACATCCTCAGGAGGCACAGCCAGGAACATGGGAGGCGTGACCCTCTCACTAGCTGCCAGGGCTGTGTCCCTTACCATGGGGTCTCCCTGCATTGGATCCTGGCTGGTGCTTTGTGTGGTGGTGGGGCAGGGTTCGATCCATGCCCCAGCCCCAAGTTGACCCAGTCAGACGCGTATGGTGTTGATCTTCTCTGCATCTGAGAGTGAGAGAAAAGCAGCAAGTACACAGCACAGGATGTTAAAAAGGACTGGCATGTACCTGCTGCTGTGGTAGTAGGGTGGTAAAGGGTGGTAGTAGCCTAGTGGGTAACACACTCGCCTATGAACCGGAAGACCCAGGTTCGAATCCCACTTACTACCATTGTGTCCCTGAGCAAGACACTTAACCCTAAGTTGCTCCAGGGAGACTGTCCCTGTAAATACTGATTGTAAGTCGCTCTGGATAAGGGCGTCTGATAAATGCTGTAAATGTAAATGTAAATGCTGCTCCTTAGTGTTCCAATGAACACTTCCCACAGGGGGCTGGGTGCTTTGCTGGAGATGTTGGTGGGCATGTGGCGTGGAGGGTGATGTTCTCTGCAGCAGGCGGGAGCACTGGTGCTGTGCTGCAGTTCTGCTGGGGAACGTCTGGGCAGAGGGTAGGTGTGTCCACGAGACACTCCTCCACAGCTTACCCTCACATCGCAGTCTTCCTCCTCGCTGTCCTCACATCATCGGAAGTCACATTGGGTCTCCATAGACCTCTTGACGATCACGGATGGGTGTGATGGGCGAAGCCATCCCAACGCTGACTGCCCACCAACTCAAGTCATCGGCGCTCTCGTCGTTGTCCGTGTCATCCCAGTCCTCGGGAAGGCTGGCATGACATGGTGAAGAGCATGGGGGTCACATCCTCTGTGCTCGCTGCCCACGTCACTTCCTCGCTGCTGTCGACGCCCTCGTCTTCGCTCCTCCCACTCACTCGCAGACGTTGCCGCTTCAGGTTTCGCGGATCACCCAGGGATCACTGTCACACCCACCATGACTCAACTCCTGTCTTACCAGGAAGACAACCAGCTCTTGGGTGGCATATCCCGGTTCTGGCACGTCATGCCTTTAGGTAGGGGTTGCGAAATTCTGTCATGTCCGCAAGCTGACGAGGGAATGAAGCGAAGAGGCAGGAGAAACAAAGGTTTATAAACATGAATAAACGGCACAAGGGCCGAAAAAAGGGGAAACAAAAGGGGAAAAACACAAACTAACCCGCAGTTCCAGTGGAGTTCTGCTGATTGTCAGAACTGAAAACAACTGTACACGGTCCACATAAAATTCAGCCCCAACCGGCTGCTCCGAAGTTCCTTTTAACTACCCTGCTGTCATGCAGAATGGCGCCAGGTGCATCTCCATGTGCACCCAATCGTGACAGTGTCATATGTTTGTATGTCTGGTATAGCATTATTTGCTTATTACAGCAGTTTGTCCACATTTCCTTTGGCAGCTAATGCCTTTTTTTTATTAAGTAGCACTTCCTTCCAATAAATTCTTTTTTTTCATCCCCACAGATGACACATGAACATGTGTATGTGTAGCTGTGCTGTCATCTGTCACTGCCTTTAAAAAATAGATTTTTTAAATATAATAATAATAATAAAAAAATCCATGTTTGTGCTACTCTTCTGCTGCGGTTTGTGTGTGGTCATGTGACTAAAGGCTTATCTTATCTTACATCTTACATCTGATTGGTGAAATTATGTCATGTGATCATTGTTGCTACATCTGAATGGTGAAACAGTCATGTGTTAGATCTACTGGCGGTACCTTTTTACATACAATATTCACATGTAACTGCAATAAGAATTTACTGGTGTTAATAAATTAGAAACTGTTCATTTTTTAACCTCTATTGTGCCATGCCTCTCTCTGCCAGGTAACATCAAGTTGGAGTGGTTTGAATACAGTGCTTTTGTGTATAGAGGTTTTTACTCTGTTTTCCTCAGTTTTTACAAAAGCATATAATTGATTTTAAAAGTAATGACTTGGGGGTTACCCTGTTGTCTGGTGTCCTTCCTGACCAGGGTCCTATGGATGATGACCCATGACAGAGCAGGTCTGGGCATCATGTTATGTTGGGCATAAAAAACTGCTTGAAGTCAGAGACCACACAGTTCTCTGTCTTGGCCTTCTGTGCATATGTCTGTGTGCAATCTTGTGAGTCCAGAAGCTTTTTTCAAGATGGTAGTCTTACAGCAAATGCAAATAATTCCTTTCTCACTTAAGGATACAAATACAGTAAACACATACGTGTATGTACAGATGCATGCATATGAACATGTGAACATATAAACAGATGTGTGTTCACACACATATACAGACATTCACACATTGGATGAAGTGACTTCCAGACACCCTTGATTAAATCACTGGGCAGAATAAACCAGGCACATGCTCACACACATGCACACACACACTTGCTTCACACCTATACCACCACAGGGCTTCCTGCAGAGGTGAGCAGCTCCGTACTTTAACTTTAATTGGGTCCTGTTTTCTGCATCTATGACAGTGGTGTCTAGTGGTTAAGGAAGCGGCCCTGAAATCAGAAGGTTATCGGTTCGAATCCTGAACCACTGAGGTGCCACCAGGCAAAGTACCATCCCCATACACTGCTCACTAAGGGTGATGGGCTAAAAGCAGAGGACACATTTTGTTGTGTGCACCGTGTACTGCGCTGTGTTCCACAATGACAATCAGTTCCCTTTTTTTTTTTATAACTTTCACTTTCATATGCAGTCATGATTGTAGTCATGAGGGTAAGCCTAGTGTGTAAGAAAGCTGACTTGTAATCAGAAGGTTGCTGGTTCAAATCCCAAGCTGCCAATGTGCCACCGAGCAAAGCAACTGTACCCACACACTGCTCCCTCAGGGCATGGGTCATACCTGAGCTTCATGTCTTAAACAGGATGTCTGGAAACCATTCACTTTCAGTTGACAAAAATG
Organism: Denticeps clupeoides; assembly: GCF_900700375.1. Taxonomy (NCBI): domain Eukaryota; kingdom Metazoa; phylum Chordata; class Actinopteri; order Clupeiformes; family Denticipitidae; genus Denticeps; species Denticeps clupeoides. Next base: position 489,284 of record NC_041717.1, read on the forward strand.
TATGTGCAACAGGCAACAGTCTTTACTTAATAATACTGTGTAATACTAAACCTAACCATACTCCTAAACCAAATACAACACATAGTTCCATCCCTCCCAGATACTATTAACATAGACAGTATTTTATCATTGCTCTGCTCACTTTGTTTACAACCTGATTCCCATTTAATTAATAATCTTCCTCATCTGCCATTCAGCTGTGAACAAAGAAAGTGAAGGGTAAACGTCGCCCTCTGCTGTCCAGTTGTTGGTTTGGTCCAGTTGACTCAAGATTATTTATAAAGCATGTTACAAAAACAATATTTAACCAAAGTACTGTACAATAAACAATGTTTATTGTTCGAATGTGCAAATTTGTATTTTCCAGTCGAGAACTGGGGGTCACCATGTTTTAATCTGGACATTGGAACAGTGAGGAGCATTTGTTCAGCCTTTAGTGATCTTGTGGGATCTTATGGAATTAAAAGATCAGTGAGGTATGAAAGAGCTAATTAAACAGAAAAACTGGGTGGTCAGTTGTCCAGTGAAGGTAATAAGACATGATTAATAGATGTGTACTGTCGAGGCCCAACGTTTTGAAAATGACACAAATACTGGTTTTCACAATGTTTTCTGCTTCTGTTTTTATTATGCCAATGTGCATATACTCCAGAATGTTATGAAGAGTGAGCCAGTGAATTGTAAAGTCCCTCTTTGCCATGAAAATGAACATTTCCACTGCAGGACTGTCTCTTAAAGATGATTCAGCTGTGGGATTGGGGTTTCACCAGTGCAGAGCTTGTACAGGAATAGCTTCAGGCAGGTATGAGTGCATCTGCACACACAGTGAGGCGAAGACTTTTGAAGGATTTCCCACACACAAAGGAGGGAATGTCTTGGACCTGGTCTTCAGTCGTCCTTCTCCAACTTCTGACCTTTCTTCCACTCCCCTTCACATCTCTGACCACCACTTCCTGACCTTTACACTCACTGTACCTACAGGATCCACAACTGTCCCCCGTCCATCCTTCATTAGACAAAACCTTCACACTGTCTCACCTTCATCTGTATCTTCCTGCATTCTTTCACATCTCCCAACCTCTGACTCATTCCTCTCCTTACCACTAGAGACCGCTACTAACTCTCTCCTCTCCTCACTTTCCCTTTCCATTGATCAACTCTGTCCTATATCAACTAAACCCAAATGGACTTCTCCCCCTGCGCCCTGGCTCTCCGATACATTGCGTAGCAATCGAAGAGTTCTTCGAGCAGCGGAGAGAAAATACAAGAAATCTCAACTTGACTCAGACCTACTGGATTACCAGAATCTTCTGCGCAAATTTTCTACTAACCTCACTACTGCTAAAACTGCTTTCTACAAAGCAAAACTAGAAGCCTCTGCCCACAACCCTCAAAAACTCCACAACATCTTCTTATCCCTACTCAACCCCCCGACTCCCCCTGCCCCAACTTCCTTAACAGCTGATGATTTTGCCAACTTCTTCACAGGGAAGATTGAAAAAATCTGTGAGACATTCTCCACCACTAATCCTACTCTTCCTTCTGAAAATTCTACAACTACTCTAAATCAATTTTCTAAAATCACATCTGATGAAATCATTCAGATTATATCCACAGGCAACCCAACCACCTGTCCACTAGATCCAATACCTTCTGCAATGTTTCAAACTATCTCCCCTGACCTCATCCCTTTCGTTTCTTATATCATAAACAGCTCAATCTCATCTGGCCACGTACCATCCGCCTTCAAAACAGCCAGGGTTCTTCCAATCCTAAAGAAACCCACTGCTGATCCTACAGACATTAACAATTACAGACCAGTTTCCCTCCTCTCATTTCTGTCCAAAATCCTTGAGCGCTGTGTCTACAACCAACTATCACTCCATTTATCACAGAACAACCTCCTGGATCCTAACCAGTCTGGCTTCAGAACAGCTCATTCCACCGAGACTGCCCTTTTGGCGGTTACCGAGCAGCTACATGCAGCCAGATTGGCAAAACTGTCATCAGTTCTTATTCTCCTCGACCTATCTGCTGCATTTGACACCGTTAACCACAAGACTCTCTTGTCAATCCTGAAGAGGCTTGGAATTCGGGGCTCAGCATGGCAGTGGTTTGCTTCCTACCTTGATGAGCGATCTTACCAAGTGACTTGGAAAGGATCCACCTCTACCTCACGTAGACTCTCCACTGGTGTCCCTCAAGGCTCGGTGCTAGGTCCTCTCCTTTTCTCCCTCTACACGAGATCACTTGGTGAGGTCATTTCCTCACATGGATTATCCTACCACTGCTATGCTGACGACACACAACTCCTCTTCTCCTTTCCTCCCTCTGATCTTCATGCTGCTTCCAAAATCTCTGCATGTCTAACCGACATCTCGTCTTGGATGGCAGCCCATCACCTCCAACTCAATCCCACCAAAACTGAACTAATATTCATTCCAGCAGATTCTTCACCACATCAGGATCTTGCTATTTACCTAGACAACTCGCAGCTCTCTCCTTCTGCAACAGCCCGCAACCTTGGGGTAACAATAGACAACCAACTCTCCTTCTCAACTCACATCAGCAATCTTTCCCGCTCATGTAGATTCCTTCTCTACAATATCAGACGAATTCGCCCTTATCTGTCAACCCAGGCCACCCAACTACTGGTTCAGTCCTTAGTAATCTCACGACTGGACTACTGTAACTCCCTTCTAGCTGGTCTACCACTATGTACCATCCGACCTCTTCAACTCATACAAAATGCAGCAGCACGACTGATCTTCAACCTCCCCAAATTCTCCCATACCACCCCTCTGCTACGTTCCCTTCACTGGCTCCCAGTAGCTGCACGCATCAGGTTCAAAATACTGATGCTGGCCTACAAAGCCAAACATGGAGCAGCACCATCCTACCTCACAGCTCTTATTACACCCCGCACTGCACCTCGTTTACTCCGAGCCTCCAGTACTGCTCGCCTGGTCCCTCCATCTCTGAAGGTAAAAGGAAAACATTCATCCAGACTTTTCTCCATCTTGGCCCCTCGGTGGTGGAATGAACTTCCCCTCGAGGTCAGAACAGCTCAGTCACTGAGCACCTTCAAACGACAGCTCAAGACCTTCCTCTTTAAAGAATACTTAGATTAAATTGTAATTTTCTTGTTGTCGAACTTTGTGTACAGAATCTACAACAGAGTGAACTAAATAGATGTATTCATAGTTGGGGTCCTAGTGAACCGGAATTGATCTCTTCATCGATGGTAACTTGAAAGCACGTTGTAAGTCGCTCTGGATAAGGGCGTCTGCCAAATGCCGTAAATGTAAATGTAAATGTAAATGTACATGGAACCTTGGACATGGAACTGTGGGGCAGACGTCCTCCCGACGAACCACGACCCCTGGATCTGTCACGTCATTCTGTCACGTTGGGCTGGACATGGCGATGAAGGAGGACGCATACGCACAATTTTATGCGACAGGGGTTTAATACAAACTTCACGAGACAAGGGAACAGGCAATGACCCGACAGTGAACAGACAGGATAGCTTTATACAATTATATACATATACACCAGGTGAACACAATCAGGGAACATTACACAGGACGAACATGAAAATCCGGACCGAACTCCGGACCCGGAGTCACCTCTGCCGGTCCGGATCATGACAGTTTCTCATCCAAGGGCTCACCTACAATGGTACCAAAACATCCTCCAACAGCAACTTCTCCCACCATCCAAAAACAGTTTGGTTAAGAATGATGCATTTTCCAGCATGATGGATCATCATGCCATAAGGCCAAAGTGATAACTAAGTGGCTCGGGGAACAAAACATTGACATTTTTGGTCCATTGCCAGGAAACTCCCCAGATATTAATCCAATTGAGAACTCTTGAGGTCAACCCTCCAGAGGCGGGTGTACAAACAAAAACCCACAGCCATGCTTTGGGTCTCCAAACACGAATGAAAAAAGTAGAAAATTCCAGATAAAAATAGCCAGTACATAAAAATGACCAGGACAAGTTTATGATGATCCAATTTTTCCAATCCAAAGTTTTTAATGATATGATAAATGGTTGGTTTAGGTGCAGTCTTAGCAGAGGCTATATCCTTGCCTGTGAAGCCCTTTTTATGCAACGCAATGATGACTGTACTTGTTTACTTGCAGGTTACCATGGTTAACAGAGGAAGAACAATGATTTCAAGCATCAGCCTCTAAAGCATCCAGTAGCATGACTGAATGAACTCCAGCCTTGTGCTTGTCAACACTCATGTGTGTTAACAAGAGGATAACTGACATGATCTCAGCAGGTCCTTTAGTGGCAGGGCTAAAATGCAGTAGAAATTTTTGTTTAAGATTAAGTTCACTTTCATGGCAAGAGGGAGTTTTCACGGGATCACTCTTGATAACATTCTGGAGTATATGCAAATTGACATAATATAAACAGAAGTAGCAAACTTAGCTCCTCCATACTGATCTTTTAATTCCATAAGATCCCACAAGATCACTAAGGGCTGAACAAAGACTCCTCACTGTCCACTCTAGGGCCTGTACTGGGCCACTGTCCTGCGGCGCATTTCAAGCTGTAGTGACTGTCCTGTATCACTAGGGTCTTTACCGGGATGCTGTCCTGCGGCGCATTTCAAGCTGTAGTGACTGTCCTGTATCACTAGGGTCTTTACTGGGACGCTGTCCTGCGGCGCATTTCAATATGTAATCACTGTCCTGTATCTCTAGGGTCTGTATCGGGCCACTGTCCTGTGGTGCATTTCAAGCTGTAGTGACTGTCCTGTATCACTATTACCTTTACCAGGACGCTGTCCTGGGGCACATTTCAAACTATAGCGACTGTCCTGTATCACTAGGGTCTGTATCGGGCCACTGTCCTGCACCGCATTTCAAGCTGTAATGACTGTCCTGTATCTCTAGGGCCTGTACCAGGTCAATGTCCTGCGGCACATATCAAGCTGTAGTGACTGTCCTGTATCACTAGGGTCTTTACCGGGACGCTGTCCTGTGGCACATTTCAAGCTGTAGTGACTGTCCTGTATCTCTAGGGCCTGTACCGGTTCACTGTCCTGCGGCGCATTTCAAGCTGTAGTGACTGTCCTGTATCACTAGGGTCTGTACCAGGCCACTGTCCTGCACTGCATTTCAAGCTGAAATTACTGTCCTGTATCTCTTGGGCCTGTACCAGGCCACTGTCCTGCGGCACATTTCAAGCTGTAGTGACTGTCCTGTATCTCTTGGGCCTGTACCAGGCCACTGTCCTGCGGCGCATTTCAAGCTGAAATGACTGTCCTGTATCTCTAGGGTCTGTACCAGGCCACTGTCCTGCGTCACATTTCAAGCTGAAATGACTGTCCTGTATCTCTAGGGTCTGTACCGGGCCACTGTCCTGCACCGCATTTCAAGCTGTAGTGACTGTCCTGTATCACTAGGGTCTGTACTGGGCCACTGTCCTGCGGCGCATTTCAAGCTGTAATGACTGTCCTGTATCTCTAGGGTCTGTACCAGGTCACTGTACCAGGCCACTGTCCTGCGGCGCATTTCAAGCTGTAGTTACTGTCCTGTATCACTAGGGTCTGTACTGGGCCACTGTCCTGCGTCACATTTCAAGCTGAAATGACTGTCCTGTATCTCTAGGGTCTGTACCGGGCCACTGTCCTGCACCGCATTTCAAGCTGTAGTGACTGTCCTGTATCACTAGGGTCTGTACTGGGCCACTGTCCTGCGGCGCATTTCAAGCTGTAATGACTGTCCTGTATCTCTAGGGTCTGTACCAGGTCACTGTACCAGGCCACTGTCCTGCGGCGCATTTCAAGCTGTAGTTACTGTCCTGTATCACTAGGGTCTGTACCGAGCCACTGTCGTGCGGCGCATTTCAAGCTGTAGTGACTGTCTTGAATGTAACAATGTAACACTAAACTAAACTTAAGGCTGTTAACCCCTGCTGAAATATATATTTAAAACCGGCTTTACAAACTAAACTCTGGAGAAATATTGCACTATATATCGTAAAATGATTTTCTATCATAGGAGACAGTTGATTTATATAGAAAATGGTTTTAAGGTCCGAACCTACTTTTGAACGCAGGCTCACACAAATTGTTCTCTATGTTGGTGGTAGCAGTTAGCTGACTGTTTTTGAATATGTGACAATTACACTATTGTTAAAATAGTTTTAATAAACACCCATTATTTTTTTTTCTTTCTTTTAGGGCTGTTGGCACACATACAAATAGTTATCCTAAGTGTGTAACACATTCTTTATATCAAATAGAGAGTGCATAAAGTAATGACAGTCATGTTCCACTATGGACTTTACCGAGCCACCGGGCCACTGTCCTGCAGCGCAGACCATGCTGTAATGACTGTCCTGTACCAACAGGGACTGTACCTGCATTACATTGTCACGTTAAATTTAACAGTACAGTACACTCAGAGGCTGTAACCCCTGCTGCGGTACATGTGACTGCAGGCCTGCCCGTGGCATAGGCAGTATTGGCAGATGCTAATGGCGGCATCCATCCAGGTAGCGCCACAAACAAAGGAAGAAAAAAAAAAGTATTTCTTAACACTAGCTTGTATTAATGTGTCTTAATACAAAAAGAACACATGACAGGCACCTGGCGAGCAGTGTGTGGGGATGGTGCTTTTCTCAGTGTCACCTTGGCGGATCAGGATTCGAACCAGTAACCTTCTCATTACGGGGCCGCTTCCTTTACAACTCAACTACTGGCTATACCATAGATTTCTTCTTTGATTTGAGTTCAGGTTGGTATCGGCGATACTGATAACTCCTACAAAAACTAAATGTGTTTGGAAAACCAAAATAAAAAGGGTGCAGTGGGATTTTCCGGGGGTGAGGGTGTCAGCTGCTCTGTGTGCGCACCTGCAGGAAACCCCTCATTTGGGGTTGTGAAAGTTGGCAACACTACTGATGGAGGGAGGTTTTTGTGTTCCGTTCTTGTGCAATCTGACCTTTATTGCCCCCAAACAATAATAAAGTTAATCTGGAACACCCTACCTGCAGAGTTCCTTTAAAAACTGTGTGCAGGTGTACCTAGAAGAAATTATAATGTTTTGAATGCAAAGGTGGTCACAAAAATATTGATCTGTTTTAGATTTTTATTCCTTTCAATTGAAGCATTAGACAAATATGATAAAAATGACAGTCATGTCATGAACACAAAGATAAACCGATTGAAGGGCGTCACATAGGATGAATTTCCCTGTTTGCCCAGTGGCACACTGGGCACAGTGTAGTGGACTTTGTTGTTATACATACATCTAGATTTATGCATCTGTTTTATGGTACTTATGAACTGTTCAGTTAATATAAAAGGAAATAAAATAATGATTTGGAGATGATATTTGCTGTTGACCAGAATGTATTTAGAGACTTGGACAAGGATATTCCAGCTGTACTGAATTGTACGGTACAGTTTGGTATTGTACTACTGTAAATTGAACAATAATGAATTATACTATATATACTATAATAATGAATTACACTATACTATAGTCTGTTGCCTTCATTGTAGTGTACTGTATATGTCAATTTGTGGGAATAATAAAGGATGATATTAAATTGTTTTGTGCCTTAACAATATATTGTTAGCCCATTCGTCTCTGATTTGAATCCTGTGATCCGGGTCCGGCCCTGGCCTGACGGGGCGGGGCCTGTCTCTCTGCCCACAGGCCCTGCCTCTCGCTCCGTGACTCCGCCGTCTGCCTGTCTGCCCAGCCGGTCATGGAGTAGCAGCTCGCCGCATCGGAGCACAAAAGGATAAAACGCCGATCGGGACCCACATCCGCACGGACAGCGAGCCGGTACCGAACGATGCGCGCCTCCAGCGGACTGTAAGGCCTGGACACAGGGGCGCTTTCCATTCAGAGGCGAGAAGATGGCGAACGACTCTCCAGCGAAGAGCCTGGTGGAGATCGACCTCGCCTCTCTGCGGGTAAGCGGCGGCCGGGCATTGTTCGGCGGCGAGTACCGTACATATACGGTCCGGCGGTTCCGAACCGGGTTTTTTTTGCATTTGTCTACTGGCGCCAACACCCATTTGTATCCGCAGGATCCGGCTGGGATTTTTGAACTGGTGGAGGTGGTCGGGAATGGGACCTACGGACAGGTTTACAAGGTGGGTCCGCGCATTGTGTTACACACAATACGAATAATCGGCTCCTGTATATTAATGTGTCCACTGTCGGTATTAATATTTGTCGCAAGCGGCTGGGGACAGATGCGTTGTTATCAGGAGACAGTAGGAAATGGGGCGCAGCCCTCCAGTGTCCCCTGCCTGTCCGCCCTGCTCCTTTCTCGGCTTCATTTTCACAGCCACCCCGCAGTGCAGCCTCCAAACCAATCAGCGCCCTTTCTCGACCCCCGCCCTAACCAAACGAGCCATGCATCCATCCACCCTGCTTCATCCTTCCAGGCCGCAGCGACTATGATGATGATGATGATAATGACAGTATGGCCATTGGTCAGGGGTCATCCGGAGCGCACGCACGTTTAAGAATGATGCTGTCTCAATATCATCTGAGGCACTGTCCCAAACTACTTTCCCAACTTACATCTCATCTGTCCGGTACTTGCTGGAAATATTGATTACATAGTGGCTGGTCATGTGAATCCACTAATCTCTGCTCCTGTCTGTCCCACTGGAATGAATAGCAGGAGCTGTCAGTCAGGGTCCCGGATTTGATGTGGTCTGGTCTGGTGTAGTGGGTGAGAGGTGTGAATGGAGCGACGTGTCAGGATTGGCAGTGACTTTGCAGCACTATACCCAGCTCTGGGTGTGGTTGTAACAGCAATATGTGTAGTCTGTTTTCAGTCCAAGTTACATTCCACTAGGAAGTTGAAATATGTTTACTTTGAAAGTAATTTTATAAAAAATTTAAAGTATACTTACTTTTTACATCAATAATTGAGAAAGTAATTGACCACCCCGAAGAACTGCAAAAAAAAAGGAAACAGCATGGGTGTTGTGCCAGAAAAAAAATATTTTAAAATATTCTGAATAAATTATTTTTAGATACTGTAACAGACTACAATATAACTGATGTCATCTGATGTAAAGGGTACAATGTACAGGTAAAATACAAAGACTCAATAATCACTAGGAATAGACTGATCCGGTCTTCTCAGTTCCAATATTGATAATTGATTTGAGACCGAAAGAGTGTCGTGGCTCTGTGAGTTTCGTGAGTCGTGTCATCACAAGAGTCCTGATTGTTTGCACCTGTTGTTATAAATATTTGCCTATTTCCCATCCTTGTCAGGTCATTGATTGTCTACCTGTCCTTGTAAGTCATGTCGTGTTGTGTATTAAATCTTGTTTGTAGTAGTCATGCGTTTGCATCCATCCTTTCACCTGCCTTGTTTTGCTGTGCCACCGAGACAATACACACACTGATGTGTGTGTGTGTATAGAGAGAGAGTTTGTATATCAGTCGATCCGGACAATCGATTCTAGACCGAATATATATATATATATATATATATATATGTGTGTGTGTGTGTGTGTGTGTGTGTGTGTGTGTGTGTGTGTGTATATCACACACTGCTCAAATAAATAAAGGGAACACTAAAACAACATAATGTAACTCCAAAGTTTACATTGGTTGGAAATTAGCAAGACATCCCCAATAAAGGCGTGGTTCTGCAGGTGGTGTCCACAGACCACTTCTATGCTTTCTGCCTGATGTCTTGGTCACTTGAATGCTGGTGGTTCTTTCACTCTAGTGGTAGCATGAGATGGAGTCTACAACCCACACAAGTGGCTCAGGTAGTGCAGCTCATCCAGGATGGCAGATTAACTGGTTAAGAAGGTTAACTGTGTCTGTCAGCGTAGTGTCCAGAGCATGGAGATGCCACCAGGAGACAGGCCAATACATCAGGACATGTGGAGGAGGCCAAAGGAGGGCAACAACCCAGCAGCAGGACAGCTACCTCCATCTTTGTGCAAGCAGGAACATTTATTTATTATATAACCTATAATCACATGTATGTCTCAATGGGCTTTGACAGACCCTACAGTTGACAATTGAACATAGTATGATAAGAATTTCATTCATTCAGATCTAAGATGTATTATTTTATTGTCCCCTTTATTTTTGAGCTGTGTGTGTGTGTAGATACATGTACAGTTTAAAATATCCACCCTTTGCTCTGATTACTGCTTTGCACACTCTTGCCATTCTCTCGATGAGCTTCAAGAGGTCGTCACCTGAAATGGTTTCCCAGCAGTCATGAATGAGTTCCCAGAGGTGTTTTGATGCCTTCAGTGAGAATCTACCAATGTAAATGGTCATGAAAATAGAAAACACATTGAATGAGAAGTTGTGTCCAAACCTTTGGCCTGTACACTATATATATAAAGTACTCCTTTAAATGCACATGGCACTATGCTGTGGGCGGAGTTAGATGTCTGCTCCGGTCATGATCAACTTTCTACCAAGCAGAGGAGAGCAGTGATCCCTTTATTATTTAGCTTTGTATTACATAAAAGCAGTAATGTTTGGTACGTGTAATGTCCCCGTGTCATGTTTGAATGACACGTAACAGTGTATCAAAATATATAAAAAATAAGGGTCTCCCAAGGTGTCATCAATTAGCACTGTGTGATCAAGACCCAACACACCTCTCAGCAGGCTGCACCTGGTTAGTCCAGATGAGTCGAGATATCATACATATAATAACATAACATACAATTATACATTTTAAAACATGCATGCACACTGTTGATTGGGTTGGGAACACAACACACATAGTAAATATTTTAGATATAATGATTTCTTCTTAATATAATTTACGGCATCCCTTAGCAAAAAGAAAATCATGGTGTTTCAAGTTTGAGGTTATTTGTCACATGGACAGGTCAGAAATGTATCCTGACCTGTTCTTATTGGATTGTGCAATTTTATGTCAAATTTAGATAGGCTAAATTCAAAGTGCAAATAAAAAAACAAGCCAGAAATTAATGTTTAACATAAACAATAAACACATACATTGTGGGTGGTGGCTATTGAGGGAGAATAATATGCATTTGAAGATTATTTTATAATCTTCACAGCACCTGCATTCATGACACCATGATGCCAGTGTTTCTGCCTTTTCTATGTACAGGTCGGTTAGCTCAGCTGGTTAGAGCGTGGTGCTAATAATAATAACATGAAGGTTGCGGGGTCGACTACCTTCACTTTGAGGTGGTGGTGTCCTAGCATACAAACAGACTCGTAATCAGAAGGTTGCCGGCTCATCCCCTTTCATGGCTGCCCACTGCTCATCAAGGATGATGGGTTAAAAGCAGAGGACACATTTTGTTGTGTCACCATGTCTCACTTCACTTTCACTTTCATTTTACAGTTGTGGGGAAATGATTTGAGAATGACTTAAATACTGGTTTTCACAAAGGGTGCTGCTTCATTGTTTTTCAATCTTTTGTCAGTTGATTCTGTGGTGTATTGAAGTCCATAATGCCCATCGCCCATGGTTACCAACATTTACCCGGGTCTGGTGGAATTGAGATGCTGTAAGCATAACAAATAGAGAGCGTGATGGAATCGTGTGAGATTCTCTTTCTTTCCGGTGGACCGCCTTTCTCTGCATGCTTTACTGTAATGTGTAGTGGTAAAGATGGAAAAAGCGGTCTGTAAAATCAGGTTCGAACAAGACTCAGTTAGGTAATCCAAAGACATGGTCAAGAACAAGGTGGTTTTCGTGAGGCAAAAAACGTAAACTAGTTTGGCGAAAGAGTTCACAGTGTTTGTTGTTGTTACTGCCACCTTGTGGTGTCTGCTGTCTTCTTCGTGACCTCCTGGTGTTTCGCTGGCATCGAGGTTGTGTCACACATGGTGTTTTTGCTCTGATTTAAAAGCTGGATATCGGGATATTGACTAATTACTTAGGGAGCTTGTAACGGTTTGGTTCGGTGTGTAGTGGAGAAAACTCAGGTGAAGCATATAGACAATGGAGGCCCGCTGGGAAGAAAGAATCTCACCATCACATTTATATATTTATTTGTTCTGCCATGCCCAAGTTTATATCGGTAACTGCTTGTATAGAAGATTGGGACACTACACATTCCAAAAGGGACCACGGGACCAGTCTGCTCAGTTCCTCTGCTTGGCGAAGACTCACTCTGCAGTTGCAGACAACTGTGCCCACAGCATTGTACTGTGTGCTTTTAAAACGAGGAGTACTTCATAAATACAACTGTTACAAGCTTTTTTTATTTCCCACAAAATTGAACAATATGTATACATGTATAGGTGAATGAGGGAATATAATGATAGATCAGTTATGTTGATTTACCTTGAGCTAATTTGATAATTTGATTGTGATTAATGAACATTTTAACATTTTAAAATGGAAAAAAAACATATTCTCCATTTTTCTGAAGGACTTCCACAAGACCCATCTTGTCTGCCACAGGCTGCCCTATATCTCCCTGCTGCAACCGCATTGGTATAACAGGGACCTTCGGACTATAGGACACCTTATAAATAGCATAAATGTAAATATTTTTGCAGAAGTAGTCCCTGTGCAAACCACAATCCTTACTCTATGGGATTATTTGATACTGTACAAGATTAAAAGCTTCATATTGTAACCACCAGACTCCTTGAAATAAGTAAAAATCAACACATTTCCTAGCAATTATTGTACGTCCAGGGTTTAAATACTATATATAGTATACTAGTATATAGTAATCCTTTGCTATATCAAAAGCAAAGGATTTAGTAAAATATTTTACCTATGATAGAATAAGAGTGACTGAAAACTAAGAAATCGTATCGAAATCATTTATGTTTTTGGGTCAATGTAATATATTCAGTAAAATGGAAAACTAGAAGACTCTGATCTTGGTGCATGACCAGATCATGTGTCATCCATGTCCATGTGTCATCAACTGCATATTTAATTTATATAAAGATAAACACTTTATCTTTTCTGTGGTGGAGTCTGTGGAGTGTTTTAGACCGGATAAAGTTGTTCTGTTTACTATGCTTATTGCACTTGTATTTGGATAATTTCATACCCAACTGTAATGGCCACTCTACCAACGCCCCCAGGGGTATGTGGATTACTGAGGGGACGGGCACCCGGAAACAATTGAACCCGTGTTCAGTGCGCAGTATAAACCAGAGGCCGTGCATGACCATTACTCCCAGAATCCTCTAAGGCCTGCCGTGTTCATTTACACCTCAGTTGCGGTAACCTCCTCAGCCCACTGCCCCCCATCCCCTCATGCTGCTCATCCAACTCCCTGCATCTTAGAGCTCTCCTGAGCCCATTTATGTCTCCTGCCGTGCTCCAAACGCCCCTGAGACTCGCTCCACAGCCTGGCTTGTTGTCAGCCTTGGAAGGGGCGTGGCAGCTTATTAAGAGAGAGGATCAATGTATTTTTTGACCATTTTAAATATATTGACTTAGGCCTAGGAAATTATACATTGTTGATCAATAATCACATTAAAATTTAGATTTATCTCTGTGATCAGCTTTGCACATTTTCTCAATCACGATAAAAATGGCAGAAACTAGCATATTGTGAGTGTGCGTTTTATATCATTTTCAAATGGAGACTTGCAGCTGCTAGACATCCCAAGTCTGTGAGTCTCAGTGGGCAGGTTCCCGATGCCCACAAAGTATTCAGGAAAGTGAGCAAACGAGCATACAGGTGATTCAGTAGCTTGTACATTACGCACTTGAAAGAAGCACATACATGACGGATGAAGAAAAAGAGAGAACGTGTGTATATGTGCTTCACTGCATTTTGCCTGTTCATGTAGCCTGTGCTGTTGTAAAGAAGAGATGGAAGCACCGTTATTTAAACAGAGTGGGTGGTAGTAGCCTAAGGGTAACACACTTGCCTACGAACCAAGGTTCAAATCCCACTTACAACCATTGTGTCCCTGAGCAAGACACTTAACCCTAAGTCCCTTTAACTATTGATTTGCTGTAAGTCGCTCTGGATAAGGCTGTTTGATAAATGCTGTAAATGTAAACACACTCATCTGATGTTACCTGGCATGAAAGAGGCATGGCACAATTACAAGAATGAACAGTTCCTGATGTATTAACACAAACAGATAACTGTTAATATTGTATGTAAAAATGGTACAGATGTTATAGAAAAATCCCAAATAAAAGAAAGGAGAACGAGAGGACGAGGGAGAAAAAGGCCAGGAACCAGGCTTTAGCACACAACAGGGAGAGAAAAGGCCCAGAAAGCTGGGGGTGGGGTAAACCCCCCCAGCTCCTGGTGGAGGGGAAAGAGAGAATAGGCCAGGATAGGACCGGACAGGGTTTGTCCTTTGATATCCCTGCCTTGTCTTTCTCATCATGACATCCCAAGCCGTTTGATGGCTTTTGACACCTCTTGTTTGGGGGATGTCACAGCTTGACAAAGATACAAGTTTAAGGTTACCTTCACAAAAGATAAAAGCACAAAATGCCATGGACCTGGAATTTCCCATCTTACACTATACAAAGAGCATCCTGATTTTCTTGAAGACCATCAGATTTCAATGCAGACGGCCTCTTATTTAACCTCGTGAGGACCAAAAACTGATTACCTTCTGATTACAGATCTGTTTCTTTACCCGTTAGGCAAACCACTGCAGTATTGGTGAACATTTAAAGACAGAAAAACATGCAGACAGGGGTCCATGAGGCTTGTTTTCATCTGTCCTACTAATTGTATCTTCCTGGATACGAAACAGTCAGATGGCTGTAAGCAGAGCTGCTGATTGGCTGAGTGTTGAAGCAGTGTTATGTTGTCACTGGGCAGACTGTTCATTCCCTTCTGAGAATGGAAATGTGTGTATGTGTGTGTGTGAGTGTGACATACACACACACAGTAAAAAGTAAAATGCACGTATTTTTGTCAGACAACATTTGAAACAAACTGAGGGGAAACTATGAACAATAAGTTATAAAGCATCAAAATGCAAGCAAACCATACTGATCTGCTGCTAACAGGTTTTTCTGTAGATTATGACAGAAATATAGAACGATGTTGTGTAAAAGCAAAAAACTTAAAATCCTTAAAATCCATAAAAGCATTAAAAAAAAATCCATAAAAGCATCCATAATGCATATAGTAACTATACCTCATCATATCAGTTAAACTGAAAATTAGGTCTATAAGTTATAACATGCAAATAATATTTCATTCATACTACCAGCAACAAGCAGTGTTCACTGTTACAACACTGTTACAATATCAGTTGTAGCAACTGATATTATTCTTCAGCATACCGGCTTTCATACTGATATTCCAGTATGATAGGCCTCTCCTATTATATAAAGTCACGGCACAAAAAGTAGGTGCAGGTACCAGAGCACGACATGAGTGACAGAGGGCTTTTAATGATGAATGATGTTTTGAAAATGAATGAAAAACATGTCATAAATGTAAATCAAAATGCAACGTAACAGTGTATCAAAATATATAAAAAATAAGGGTCTCCCAAGGTGTCATCAATTAGCACTGTGTGATCAAGACCCAACACACCTCTCAGCAGGCTGCACCTGGTTAGTCCAGATGAGTCGAGATATCATACATATAATAACATAACATACAATTATACATTTTAAAACATGCATGCACACTGTTGATTGGGTTGGGAACACAACACACATAGTAAATATTTTAGATATAATGATTTCTTCTTAATATAATTTACGGCATCCCTTAGCAAAAAGAAAATCATGGTGTTTCAAGTTTGAGGTTATTTGTCACATGGACAGGTCAGAAATGTATCCTGACCTGTTCTTATTGGATTGTGCAATTTTATGTCAAATTTAGATAGGCTAAATTCAAAGTGCAAATAAAAAAACAAGCCAGAAATTAATGTTTAACATAAACAATAAACACATACATTGTGGGTGGTGGCTATTGAGGGAGAATAATATGCATTTGAAGATTATTTTATAATCTTCACAGCACCTGCATTCATGACACCATGATGCCAGTGTTTCTGCCTTTTCTATGTACAGGTCGGTTAGCTCAGCTGGTTAGAGCGTGGTGCTAATAATAATAACATGAAGGTTGCGGGGTCGACTACCTTCACTTTGAGGTGGTGGTGTCCTAGCATACAAACAGACTCGTAATCAGAAGGTTGCCGGCTCATCCCCTTTCATGGCTGCCCACTGCTCATCAAGGATGATGGGTTAAAAGCAGAGGACACATTTTGTTGTGTCACCATGTCTCACTTCACTTTCACTTTCATTTTACAGTTGTGGGGAAATGATTTGAGAATGACTTAAATACTGGTTTTCACAAAGGGTGCTGCTTCATTGTTTTTCAATCTTTTGTCAGTTGATTCTGTGGTGTATTGAAGTCCATAATGCCCATCGTCATATTTGGAGGAAAAAGGGCGAAGCCTTCAAGCATGAGAACACATCCCAACTGTGAAGTACGGAGTTTCAAAGGCTTTCATTTTCAAGTTTGAGAAGTTTCCTGGCCATGGATTGTGTTTTGTTCCTCAAGCCACTTAATTATCACTTATGGCATGGTGCTCCGAAAGCAAATTCTGGTAAAGGTATTCTTTTTCACCATAATGTTCTTGGACGGTTGGGAGAAGTTGGTGTCAGAGTACCATTTTTATTCATGGCTGTGTTCTTAGGCAAAAGTGTGAGTGAGCCCACTCCCTTGTATGAGAAGTGGTCTTGGAGCTTGCTGAACTTTCTTGGGCATCCTGAAGCCATAACCTCTTACCTCTTACCTTGATGATCCCATAATTGGTTGGGTGCAATCTTAGTAGCAGCAGTATCTTTTCCTGTGAAGCCCTTTTTATACAACGCAGTGATGACTACATGTGTTTCCTAGCGTGTAACCATGATTAACAGAGGAAGAACAATGATTTCAAGCAATATGATCCTTTTAAAGCATCCTGTCTGCTATTCTACTCAATTAGCATGATAGAATCTCCATCCTTATGCTCGTCAACATTCTCACCTGTGTTAATCACTGAAATGATCTCAGCAGGTCTTTTGTGGCAGGGCTGAAATGCAGTGGAAAAGTTCATTTTCATGGCAAATAAGGACTTCAACTGATCAGGTTCTATATTCTTTCAATTTTTAAGCAAAATTGCACCATTTCCCAGTTCACTTAATGCCTGCTTTATAGAAACAGCACTCAACCAACCAGTGAACTATGGCATTGATGTAACACAACAACAACATTTATTTCTTATATAGCCCAAAATCACATACAGTATGTCTCAATGGGCTTTGACAGGCCCTACAGTTGACACCCCCCACACTTGACCCTTCTGCACACAAGGAAAAACTCCACACAAAAACCTCTAGGAGAGAGAAAAAAGGAAAGGAAGAAACCTTGGGAAGGAGTGATACAGAGAGGGACCCCCTTCCAGGGTAGAGTGAGCCTGCAAATGGTGTCAGTGCAGGGTTGGATATGATATAATGAGTCCTACAGCTGTAGGGTTGGAGAAGACCAGGATGTATTCAGTGTCATGGTCTAGATTACGTGTCCGTAATGATGTTACTGGTCCATTTGAAGATCCCTGAAGCTGTAGTTGTAGTGGTGGTGGTGGCTGTGGTGACCCTCTGGTTTGTTTTATGTTTTGTCCTTGTAAAGCAGTTGTCAGGAACCAGGATGTATCTCCTTGTCTCTTCACTGGGGTCTGCCAGTAGTCTGGGTGCTTGATTCCGTGTCTCGGAGAAAAACAAACAGAAGCAGCGGCAGACGGTTGCACTGTACGACTGATACTGAAATCTGTGGTTATAATGGTATATTGGTGCTACAGTGGCCCGGTACCCTAACTAGGACAGCCTAACTGGTGAATTTAACTTTGTCTGTGTCTAACAGGGGGACTCTGTGATAAACTGGACTTTATAATTGACACTGCGTCAAAATCAAGTGAAATGAGGGTCTAGGACTTTAGCAAAAAGCCAGAGAAAACAGATAGGTTTTGAGATTGGATTTAAACACTGAGACTGTGTCTGAATCCCGGACACTGACAGGCAAGCCGTTCCACAACTGCGGAGCTCTATAGGAGAAGGATCTGCTCCCAGCTGTGACCTTCTGTACTTTTGGTACCAGTAGTGACCCCGCACCCATTGATCGAAGGGGGCGTGGCGGTTCGTAAGGAACCAAAAGTTCACTCAGGTACTGTGGGGCGAGACCATTTAGAGCTTTATAGGTTAAAAGTAGGATTTTGTAGTCAATCCTAAATTTGATGGGTAACCAGTGCAGTGATTGTAAGACTGGGGTGATGTGGTCAAATTTCCTGGTTCTGGTTAGAACTCTGGCTGCAGCATTCTGTACTAGCTGGAGTTTACTCATGCACCTACTAGAGCATCCAGACAATAATGCATTGCAGGAATCTAACCTTGATGTAATAAATGCATGGACCAACTTTTCTGCATCATGCATTGAAATGATATTTCTTATTTTCGCAATATTTCTAAGGTGAAAGAATGCTATTCTAGTGACATTATCTACGTGCGAACTGAATGAGAGACCTGCATCAATGATGACACCTAGATCCTTCACTTCAATACTCGGTGAGATACAAAGGCTATCCAGGGTTATTGTGTAGTCAGCCAGTTTATGCCTGGCTGCTTGAGGCCCGATTACGAGCGCTTCTGTCTTGTCAGGGTTTAGCAGGAGAAAGTTGGTGAGTATCCACTGTCTAATGTCCTTCAGACAATTCTCTATTTTGTTCAGCTGCTGCCTCTGATCTGGCATTGCTGACAGATACAGCTGTGTGTCGTCAGCGTAGCAATGAAAGCTAATACCGTGTTTGCGGATGACGTTGCCTAAAGGTAACATGTATAGAGAAAAAAGTAACGGACCTAGGACAGAGCCTTGTGGAACACCAAACTCTACTTTACTATGTGAAGATGAAACACCATTGATGTCCACAAACTGATATCGGTTGGTCAAATATGATCTGAACCATTCAAGGGCTGTTCCCTTAATCCCGATAACATTCTCTAACCTGGCAAGGAGAATAGCGTGATCAATAGTGTCAAACGCTGCACTCATGTACAGTTCTCAGTCCCCAGCGGGAAGCAATGGTCAAAAGTGAAACGTGATATTCCCTAAAAAAAAATGCATTGGTGAAATGGAACTGGTTTGGCTTCGACCCAAATGAACAAAGGTTTTTTATTTGCAATGTCTGCAAAAACAGGTACCAAACCAAAACAAACTATGAAACAAACCATGAAACAAACCACAAAACAGGTACCAAAAACAGGTACCTAACCAAAAAAACCCACAAAACAGGTACAAAACCAAAACAAACTATGAAACAAACCACAAAACAGGTACCAAACCAAAACAAACTATGAAACAAACCATGAAACAAACCACAAAACAGGTACCAAAAACAGGTACGAAACCAAAACAAACCACAAAACAAACCACAAAGCAGGTACCAAATACAGGTACCAAACAGAAACAAACCACAAAACGGGTACCAAAAACAGGTACCTAACCACGAAACAAACCGCAAAGCAGGTACCAAACCACAAAACAGGTACCAAAAACAGGTACCAAACAGAAACAAACCACGAAACAAACCACAAAACGGGTACCAAAAACAGGTACCAAACAGAAACAAACCACGAAACAAACCACAAAACAGGTACCAAAAACAGGTACCAAACCACGAAACAAACCACAAAACAGGTACCAAAAACAGGTACCAAACCAAAACAAGCCACGAAACAAACCACAAAATGGGTACCAAAACAGGTACCAAACCAAAACAAACCACAAAACGAGTACGAAAAACAGGTACCAAAACAAACCGGTTCCATCATCCATGATACATGATTTAACTGCATGACCCCCTTAGCAGCCAAGCTAGTGAGGGGCCTTTGGGTTCCAATCTTTTGTGTTCCAATCGGTCATGTGACCTCCTCCATTTAGATAAAAAAAAAAATGTCACCACTTTTCCACATTACTGTTTGTGTGTTGATTTGCAAATATACTGATTAAATAATAAAAATCTAATTTCAGGGACGTCATGTCAAAACTGGGCAGCTGGCGGCCATTAAAGTCATGGATGTTACTGAGGTAAGACAAAAAGGCTGTTTCTGTTGCTGTCAAAAGAGTAAAGCAAGTAAAGCAAGCTGTCAGGCTGAAAAAAACCCTTTCACAACAGCTCTCTAGATGAAGGTGTATATCTGTCAAAGTTAACAACAAGGAAAAGAACATGCCATCTCATTAGTGAAGCATGGTTGTGGTGGTGTCATGGCGTGGGCGTGAAAGACTGGTTCCCTTGTGTTTGTTGATGATGTGACGTGTGATCTGCTCATATTCAGCCAAATACAGCAGAACTCAATGGATTATGCTTCACAGTGCAGATGGACAATGGCCCGAAGCATATTCTGAAAGCACATGTGGGAGGCACATAAACAAAGCGTTAGAATTTCTATACCCCTCTCGCCTGATTTGGATGTAAATACCCTCAAATTAAAGCTGAAAGGTTGCAGTTTGTCTATTACACATCTTACTGTGAGTATGTTCATACTTTATGTTCTCACACATAGACACACAGACATATTATAATTCTTGATTTTTACAGATAAATGGTATGGACATACATAGGGCAGCTGGACAATATACAGCACTATAATGTTACTATAATGAAGCTAGTTAAAATGGAACAAATATCAGTGTAAGAGCAGAAGCACGGAATACTGTACTATTCTGTAGTAACTGTAGTTACTGTAGTAACAAGTATCAACATGTCACCATACATTTCTGAAGGTGCTATGGACATGGTGTCAGTAATGACAAATTCCAGTCTATACAAATAAATGAAATTATCACTGTCTGTAAATTAAGTTATGTGTTGTGTAAATGAAGCTCTTGTACTCCCCCTCCATACACACCCCACAAGAGTTGTGTCATGACTCCACATTGTACTAGAAGTCTGAAATGTACAGGATGAACATGTGGTTCCATGTGGAGCACCATCTTACACTGTATAGCATATATCATCTGTTGCATTAATAATCAGTCTCTCTTTATTGTTTGTTGATTGACACTGAAAGATTTAAAAAAAGACTGTGTGTGTGTGTAGGATGAAGAGGAAGAGATTAAGCTGGAGATTAACATGCTGAAGAAGTATTCCCACCACCGTAACATTGCCACCTACTATGGAGCCTTCATTAAGAAGAGTCCGCCAGGACATGACGACCAGTTATGGGTTAGTCCAGGTTAACATTTGTAATTGCTGTAAAAGGGTTTTTGTGATGCGCTGGGACGCATTATCTGTGATGTGTCATTTGGGGTTATGGGACTTTCAACATCAGACCCCCTTACCCAGGTGAGTCAGCTGGCTTGAATCCCAGCTGCAACAAGACAAGGGTATTCCCTCTTTAACCAAATAAGGCATGTGTATCTTCCCAAGGGACAGTGAGTTCACACATAATTACTTCCATGGTGCAACAAGAGGGAAAAAGAAGGTCAGGAATATTTTATCAAGTAATATGTTATTTTATAGGTCCTTTAGGCAGTCACCAAGAAGTTGCTGCAAGGGCCCTTTCCCACCACATCATTCATGTTGTTCAAACAGGTTTAATGTGCTACTCACTGTTGGTGTTGATTCTGTTACCAATGAGTATCTAGCCTAGTAGTATATTTTAGTACTGATTAATATTTAAGTCTATTTTTGACACCACTACTGCAGATAGACTGGGTTTTATGTCTCATGTAACTCTAAGCATGTTGGATAATTTTGTGTTTTTATGTGTGCACATGTGTGAAGCTGGTGATGGAATTCTGTGGGGCCGGCTCCATTACAGATCTGGTGAAGAACACCAAAGGCAACTCACTGAAGGAGGACTGGATAGCTTACATCTCTAGAGAGATCCTCAGGGTGAAATCATACAGCACACATGCACATCATACAGCGGTGATGCACCATGGGAATTGTAGTTTTACCTCCTGTGTTCTTGTTTTAGGGACTGGCCCATCTTCATGCCCATCACGTCATTCATAGAGACATCAAAGGCCAGAATGTGTTGCTTACTGAGAATGCTGAGGTTAAGCTGGGTGAGTTAGAGCTGTACAATATGGCCTAAAAAGATTTGCTAAGCTATATTGCGACATCCTATATCCTAAATTATCTTGGAATCTAACTCACTGTATTAATGCTTAAGTCAGCCCTTAATTGCATAAAATGACACCAATGACACCAAATGCAGGAAGAGTAAAATCAGGCGCTGCTATAGCAGTTATATAGTTATAACTGCCATCTCCACTCTCGGCGCCCAGGTACACGCCATGCAAGCAGCACCCGCTCCAATTCCCACAGCACATACAAACCATGCCACGATGTCCAGAGCGTGATCCCCACCGCCTCTGTCACACCACAACACTGTTGTGTCCCTTACAATGTGCCCCTGTATGATGGCCACACTATGGCGTGTCAGTGTTTTATGACCCGCCTCCGTATTTACCCTATTCATCCGCCATGATGATGTTGTTTCCTGGCTCGGTTGTGACATAGACTGGGCTACCCAACTTTTGGACCACTGGGACCTGACTCCATTGATGAATTCTTGGAGAGATACAGTTAGTTTTTCAGGGGGAGACTGGCGACTCATAGCGGTGAAGCAAGGTGACCGGAGCATGCAAGGATGAAAGAGGGGATCAAGGACAAACTGGGTTAACCGTGAGTGGGGATCATCGCTGAGTAGTATCTCCCTGGTTACTTCCATTGACCGGTGTCTGTCCAAACAACAGCAGGAGTGACATCAACACCCACTGAGTGCACAAACCTAACCACCTCGCCCCCCCAAGAGCCCACACACCACATCTGTTTCTGCTGATGAACCCATGCAGTTGGGTACTCTCTCCCATGGTGAGAGTAGCAGAATTGTTCTGGGCTTCTCCTCCACAAACCACTGGTGTCATGTTTGGGTGGGGCCCCACCTGCAACAGCCATCTTCAATCCAAAGATCAATACAAAATTACCTCAGTTCGTTTGGGACAGCCCTTCTCCCTGTGACAAGCCACACCTACTCCAAGCCATGCCTAAACAAAACCAAGCCACACCCACTTCAAATCGAGCCATGCCCACTCAGGAAAGAACATCAGTGGGGTGGTGCTCTCCCAGTGGGACCCCAAGGACAAAAATCTGCACCCTTGGTGCCTTCTTCTCCCGTCATCAGACACCAGTAGAGTGCAATTATGGCATAGGCAACTGGGAACTGCTAGCAGTCAAGCTTCGCCTGCATCGCCCATGGTCTCACGTGTCCCTGGAAAAGAGGGCCCTGGTTCATTGCTCGGTTTTGGATACACTTAGTGACTAAGAAATGGGCAAAGAAACATAAAAATGAATCTCATTTATCACTATATATTTTTTCTTCCAATGGGAGGGGTGAATCGGTGCTTGTACATCATATGAAAGTGATTAGTTCTCACATGAGACACAGCACTGCACCCTGTGCACACAGTGAAATGTTAATCCGCTGGGCTAAATGCAGACAGATCGACTGCCAAATTGGGAGAGGGAAATTATCTCTGACGACCAGTTTATTGTTACAAGGAGGTGCTAAGACAAGACCAGGACCAACACACTATACACAAACAAAACCACACACTAGCTCTCTGCTCCAAAACTGCCACACAGTGACTTCTAGGTGCCTCCCCAAACTCCTGTTACGCCTGTAATACTGGATACGCCTGGAACAACCAGTCATTGCACTGGGGCAGAACCATTAATTTAGTGGGCCTGCCCTCTCAGAAAAATGGATTTATGCGCACGGAACAGAGCTCAGACAAACAAACACCACGTACACAGGGATGTAACAGGGGCCGCTAACTACCGCAACAAAACCTGGACAATTCTAAAAACTTGGCCTGACGTTATTTCCTGGTCTCAAAAAGGGGACATGTCCCAGGAAAAGATGACGTCTGCTCACACTAAATGAATTGACTGGGCTAAGAAGCGAACCTCGAAAGCAAAGTACATTCTGTCTGTTTAAAAATAACAATAACGCTGGTATTAAAACTCAATGAACACACACACACACACACACACACTTCCTGGGATTGGAAGTTAATTGCTGATTTTCTCTGCTGCTCTCTGCATTATTTTCTGCAGTGGACTTTGGTGTGAGCGCACAGCTGGACCGTACAGTTGGACGTAGGAACACATTCATTGGTACACCCTATTGGATGGCACCTGAAGTTATTGCCTGCGATGAGAACCCTGATGCCACCTATGATTACAGGGTAAAAAACACTTTCTATGGCTTATGGCTTTCTATGGATTGGATTATTCATTTATGTGACTATTACATTTTTTAAGTTTTGTATAGAACTGATGTTTGTAAAACATCACAAACATCAATCATTGAACAGTTTTTACTGGCAGATGTTTTTTGGTGCAGTTTGAGTTCAGTATCTAACAAAAGCGAGTCCACCCCTCACATTTTTTGTAAATATTTGATTATAGCTTTTCCGTGGAACAACACTGAAGATATGACACTTTGATATAAAGTTGTGTTGAGCTTGTGCAACAGTGTCACTGATCCAGTCAATCTGCCGTGTCAGCATCGGCAAACCAGGAAACACGCACCCCCCACGACAGCGCTAATTGCTATTTTACGGCTTGAACTAAGATTCACAAACCCTCTTTATGTCCCTGACTCACACCTCTTGGATTACCACTCTACGGAATAATTCTCACAGCGCTCTGGCCCTTGCCTCCCCCATGTTGTTGATTTAAGAACACAGATTCTATCTGACTGACCCTGCCGATGCCTGTTGGGAGCCTGAAGATGCCTGTTGGGCGCCTGCACGCTCACTGCCGAAAGTCAGAAACTAGCTACATCGTTAAAACCAGGCGGTCACCCTCAGCCTGACCCAAGCAAGCTCGATCCTCCTCCCCTGAAACTTTGACAATGTCTGCGCCTGCGTCCTCCAACAGGACCCATGACAAACAGTCTAAATTTGCTGTCCCCTCAAAATAACTAAACAGAGCCAATAATGTCTAAAGCACTGGCACCAAAAGACGGCCAGGGCTATAAGAGGATCCTGACACTGATCTGCAGGATGGTGGTAAAGACCAGCGGTTTAACAGGACAGGTTCCACTCAGAACAGTTCTTGCCATGGTCAACTAAGGAAGTTGAGAGAACTTGGCTCAGTGTCATATCCAGAGGTAGTCTTTTGAAAATAGACATATGAGTGCTGCCAGCACTGCTGCAGAGGTTGTTGATGTCAGAGGTCAGCCTGTCAGTCATCAGAACAGACACCACACACTGCATTAAACAGGTCTTCTAAAGATGATGCACAAGAATTTCCAACAGTTTATTGAAGACAACCAGACTAAGGAAATGAACATTGGAACCATGTGCTATGTGGTCTGATGATCAAATAATTTGGTGCACTTTTGTTGTCAGTTGGTTTAGACATCAATTTCTGTGTTTTTGGTTGTTTTGAGGGGACAGTAAATTTACAATGTGAGTAGTATACTTACTTTTGCGAGATACTGTATGTGGCTTGGTGCAGGTGTTTTCAAATCATTCCAATAAAATGGCATGAGCCTTACATTTTTAGGTTGTATTCATACAATGGGGCAGATCCACAAATTTAGTTTCACAGCATTTGACTGCTGCACATATCTGAAGAAACACAATCAGAACTGATCATTAAAATATTTAAATATGTTGGTAGGTGCAATTTTCCATTTTGTTTAATTTTTGGTGGTCATTGATTTTTTTAAGCTACTTAACTAAACATGCAGACAGTCACTTGTTTGTCTTGTTGCAGAGTGATCTGTGGTCATGTGGCATCACAGCAATAGAGATGGCAGAGGGCGCGCCACGTGAGTATTACTGTACTCTCATGTACTGTGTTTTACTGTGGTGTGAATTATATGGCATTTGTGCTGTACTAAAATAATGGTAGATATCTGCTCAACTACAGTATACAGTACTATACTACAGGGCACCTGTCACATGGAATTTTGGGTCTCATTAATTAGCACATAGAAAGGGTTTTACATTTATTCCTTTGGATCTTGGCCAAGTAAAACTCAATCAAAGTATAGATTTACTCCAATGTGTTCTCTTAACACATGTTTAACTTAATCTTCAGCGTTATTAAATCAATATTGCAAAGGCCTAAATTACTGTTCTAAAAAAGGCCCCTGTGCTTGAACCTAATACTATTTTGGGGGTCCCTGGCATTGAAAAGTTTTGGAACCACTACTATACTATTCAAAGTAAAGCATAATTTATATAAGAATACATTCATTAATAATATATAAATGGTATTGTACTAATAATGTTGCTCATTGTACAATTTTATTGCCCATAATACACCAGTTTATTGTACCAGTTTTATTGCCCATAATACACTGATGCTGTAGCCAACCCTGACTTATTCAATGTTCTGTGTTCTGCTGATTTCGGACAGCCCTGTGTGACATGCACCCGATGAGGGCGCTCTTCCTAATCCCCCGAAACCCACCACCTCGACTCAAGTCAAAGAAATGGTGAGTTCATTTGCTTCAATAGATGTAGAAACGCATGACTTTGCAGTGTATATTAATTTCAATCCATTCACTCTTATCCATTTCAATCCATTCAATCGTAAATAAGGATGGACGATCTATGTATTTTCAGTTTCGATCCGATCCCGATACATTACAGCAGATATTGATACAAGTGAACCTTTTTTGTATAGAGACATGCCTATTAAACTTCTTATATCGTTGAGTATATAGAATGCATGAATTGAAAGCACCAATCCTGATGCAGGGTTCAGTGTAGGCGTGATTAACGCCATCAAAGCTCACCACTCACTCTATCCAATCACATAATGTGTTATATAATTACACCTCATTATTTCAGTTAAACTGAAAAGAAGCAGTGTAGTTATCACATGTTATTTCACAGTCAGATCAAACCTGGCTGGCCTGAAGCATCCTGCCATCCTCGAGGTGTTGTCGTTGAATAGACTCAGGAATACACTACATCCATTCCATACATGGAAGACTTTCAGATTTGTTCCATGTAAACAAAGTTTGGCCAAAGATCCTTATTTCCTTCCAGCCGTCTGTTCTCCCATCACAAGTATCCTGAAATCTAGTTAATGCTGTGATTGCATAATCCAGAAATGACGTCATCTGTGAGACCAAATGGGGAGATACAGGAAACAGAAGCCGCGATAAATAACGTGATTACATGAGCAGAAATAACGTCTTGTCTCGTTTTTAGTGTAGTTTTTATTTTGTTAGCTATATTTAGTCTCATTTTTATTAGCCAACCATATTACATCATATATTTTAGTTATAGTCACATGACATGTCTTGTCTCCTATTCATCATGTCAAAAAGGTTTGTTTATTTATGAAGAAATTTCTTAATCTCGTTCACGAAAAAACACTAGCTATGTCCCATTTTTTTCCTGAAAAATGGCTTGGGAAGTTGATCAGCTGTCATGTCAGCGAGCTGACGGGGGAAGGAAGCCCAGAGGCGGGACATTCTGGGAAACAGTGATTTATTACAATACAAACAAAACCAGGCACGATGGCCAAAAACAGGGGGAATAAAGGGGAGAACAAAAACAAGCCCACAGGCATGTGCCGATTGCCAGAACTCAAAACACTACCAAACAGTTGCCAGGTCCACAAAGAAAGCAGTTTCCCCCCAAAGTAATTTGGAACAGACAGTTTTACAATGCCCTTATCTTTTCACAACTCTCACAATAACAGGAACTGCCTAAAGAAAAAACAAGGAACTGTTTTTTAGTCTGTAGTACAGGTCAGGGCGAAACAACAAGCATGTTATTTGATTAAGATAGTTATACATGAAAACCCTTACAGTATCCTAATCTTAACTGCAAATGAAAGGCAATTACTAATCCATGCTGGCTAAGAATGCATGTGCAGCGGTTAGCGGTGGTAGTAGCCTAGTGGGTAACACACTCGCCTATGAACTTTCAGGGGCAGTGGTGGCCTAGCGGTTAAGGAAGAGGCCCCGTAATCAGAAGGTTGCCGGTTCGAATCCCGATCCGCCAAGGTGCCACTGAGCAAAGCACAGTCCGCACACACTGCTCGCCTGTCATGGCTGCCCATGCTCCACTGCTCACTCAGGGTGATGGGTTAAATGCAGAGAAAAAATTTCACTGTGTGCACCGTGTGCTGTGCTTCTGTGTATCACATGTGACAATCACTTAACTTACTACCATTGTGTCCCAGAGCAAGACACTTAACCCTAAGATGCTCCAGGGGGGGACTGTCCCTGTATCTACTGATTTTAAGTCGCTCTGGATAAGCATTTCTAGCTTTTCATTTAATTTCTCGTCTCTATCACCATCCATCTCTCCTCAGGTCTAAGAAGTTCTTTAACTTCATTGAAGCCTCTCTGGTTAAGAATTATACCCAGAGGCCACCAACGGAGCAGCTGCTGAAGCACCCGTTTATCCGAGACCAGCCCAATGAGAGGCAGGTGCGCATCCAGCTCAAAGACCACATTGACCGCACCCGCAAGAAGAGGGGCGAGAAGGGTGAGGCTCTGTCTCTCTCTCTTTATACACAAACACAAACACACACACACACACACAAAGGAGTTCTATCAAGTTGAGGTTGGCTGTGTGCAGGCCAGTAAATTTGCTCATCTATGTCTTAATCTTGCTTTGTTCAATGTTGTTTGGTCATGTTGGAACAGGATGGGACTATTTTTACTTGTTTTAAATATATCCATTATACAATTTAAAATGCACATTCTCACATGCACATTATGTCCTTGAACCAGTGTCCATATATCGAAAGTGAAGAGTCTTTGTATTTGCACAGAATAAATCTTATCAAGTGAACAGCATCAAGCGAACAGAATGCCATTATGTCTGCTTCACCTGTAGTTAATTTTACAACACCAGGAGCAACACCGAACATTGCAAAGTGTGGTAGGAATAAGAATAGAGGTTTTTAATAAAGCCTGTTTGGTTAGATCCTATCACTGGAGGGATAACCTTCATGAACTGGGGGAAGACAGGGAAGGAAGGACGCAAGATAAAAGACAAATTACCAGACAAGAACAAGACACAGCCATGATACATTTATAGAAAAAAGAACAGCTGGAAACAATCAGGGCAATCAGGAACACAAGACAGGGGAAACAAGATTCAAGGAAATGTCCGGATCATGACAGCTTGACGCATGGTGGGTGTATGTGGCTAGGTGCAAGCAGAGAGTGGCAGAGATTTGAAAACAGACTGCAGCAGTGGGGAAAGAGAATTCGAGAGAATTCTGAGAGGTACCCGTCTGGGCCTGGGGATTTACCTTTCTGCTCAGTAGTTATATTTTTCCCCATGATTGGAATATAAAATAAATAAAAAAACTGGTCTAGAACTGATATGTTAGTAACTGAATCCGGAGTAAATGGTGATTGATAAAAATTATGAAAGCCCAAAGTTGATTTCTGCCAAATCTTTGTAATTGGTGCCAATATCATTTTTTATTTATGTTTTATCCAAGTTTACCTATTTTCTCACATTGCTCATAGAAATCACGATAATTTTGACAAAATATTGTATTTGTTGATATATAATGAGATTGTATTCTGTTTGTAACAGTAGTTATTTTTGGCAAGGGTTTTTTGCTGTGTAATACATATAACATTAATATCTGGTTTGTGAGCTGTTTTAGCTGCTTATTTCTCTTTTTTCTTTGGTTTGCACAGAATGAGATAAATTTCCCTCTGAGATATGCCTTAAACAATTCCCGTACAGTTGTTGATGACATACCGGGGGATTCTCATTTGAAATAAAATTCACAAACTTTTTGTCTGAAAGACATAGGGTTTATTCTTCAATGGCTAACGCTGTGGTGAGTGGACAAAATAATGTCATGGTTAGGGGTCTATGGTCATAACTGCAGTCTCCTATCAAAGAGAGGGGTCTTGCATCAATGTTTGGGAATTTGGGTTACAGAATTGCCATACATCAACTATGCTATACATTTGAAGAAAGTGTTAAATAGGAATGAGTCTTTATACTAGGGATGCACAATTAATTGAATTTAATCTTCATAGCGATTTTGGCTGCCACGATTAAATTAAGATTGTTGACAATGATATTGACATTTAAAAAAACCAACCACCAGGGGGCGAACAAAACCATAGACTCAACGGCAACCTCAAATTGTGACAGAGTGAGACGTGCGCGCACCTTTATATAAGTGTACCTTATTTGAGGTTGAAAAAGTTGGCAACCCTAATAGATATTTACACCATATATATATACACTAGATGTCGCAGAAATTGTGTTAGTGTATATAGAATTAGTGTTAGTGGGCTTATGGGCAAACCACATACTACATTTTATTCATAGATTTGTGGCTGCTGAGATAACCTTGATTCCTTGTCAAGCTGGGATTTATGAGGTCAGAGCATTTTACAGTCCAAAAGTGTTCATTGTATTTGTGTTCTCTGTAGATGAGACTGAGTATGAGTACAGTGGCAGTGAAGAGGAGGAAGAGGAAGCTCCTGAACAGGAGGGAGAACCCAGGTATGTGTCCACCATGAACACACACATGCTTCTGTCCAGGGCTCGGTATTGAGTTTCCATCGTATCACAGTACTTTCCCGGCATTTTTAGTGGCTTAGAGAACACCTGGGACTCTCAGCATCATCCTGACATTGTTCATGGTCACAACATCAAATGACAAGTTGCTAAGGAACAGCTTGACCAAAGATGAACTCTTTCATCATGTTTGTTGTAAAAAATAAACATTAATACTACAATGGCAGGAAAACTGCCTAAATGTGTCCATCTTCAAATTCATATTGCACATGTTACACACACACTCACGCCTACAGCCACGTTCTGTGTGTATTTGTCTTGAGCGCAGCTCTATTGTCAACGTGCCTGGCGAGTCAACCCTGCGCCGGGACTTCATTCGGCTCCAACAGGAGAACAAGGAGAGGTCCGAGGCACTGAGGCGGCAGCAGCTCCTGCAGGAGCAGCAGCTCCGAGAGCAGGAGGAGTACAAGCGGCAGCTGCTGGCTGAGCGGCAAAAGCGCATTGAGCAACAGAAGGAGCAGAGGAGGAGGCTGGAGGAGGTACACTGACTGTCTGTACTCATTTTTGCACTCAGCTCCTCTAATAAAAAGTGGTCACTGACCCCTTCTTCTTTCTGTTACCCCTGCTGGTGACCCATAGCAACAGCGGCGTGAGCGGGAGATGAGGAGGCAGCAGGAGAGGGAGCAGAGGAGGAGGGAGCAGGAGGAGAAGAGGAGGATTGAGGAGATGGAGCGCCGCCGTAAAGAGGAGGAGGAACGCAGGAGGGCAGAGGAAGAGAAGAGGAGGGCTGACCGTGAACAGGTTCAATTCTATGTTGATAAGTGGAGTTTGGAGATTTGGAGATGCTTGTTTTACTGTGTTTGAGATAGGGACAGTTTTAAATACAGGTGTGAATGTAGACCACCTACACAAATTATGTTTACAGCAGGTTCCTAATTTCATCTTTGCAAAAGGCACAAAATGTTGGAATGTGGGAAGGAAGAGGGGGTTCATGTAAATGAGCTTGCGGGTGGTGTGAGTGGACATTTAAATGCAGGGAGGCAGTTTTAAAAAAGACTTTTAAAAGACTTTTGAGCACAAGATTACTCCAGAATCCATGTTTCACTTTGGCACTTATAAAGAGAACAATTTACGGTGAAAATAATCATATCACATAATTACATTAATAAATTGAATGTGCTTCTATGCATATTGATAATAAAACAATAAGCCTTGTATACATAATATATGAATAGTATAACTATAAAAAAGGGGACTTGTATAGCCCAAAATCACATACAGTATGTCTCAATGGGCTTTGACAAGCCCTACAGTTGACACCCCCACACTTGACCCTTCTGCACACAAGGAAAAACTCCACACAAAAAAACTCTTGGAGAGAGGAAAAAAAGAAAGGAAGAAACCTTGGGAAGGAATGATACAGAGAGGGACCCCCTTCCAGGGTAGAGTGAGCCTGCAAATGGTGTCAGTGCAGAAAGAACGAAAAAATAATAATAAGTCCTACAGTTGTATGGTTGGTCCAGAATGTATTCCAGTGTCATGGTCTACATTACATGTCCATTATGGTGTTACTGGTCCATTTGAAGATCCCTGAAGCTGTAGTTGTTACGGTGGTGGTGGCTGTGGTGACATGCTAAGTCCTTGTTTAGCACTTGTCAGGAACCAGGATTTATCTGCTGGTCTCTTCACTGGAGTCTGCCAGTAGTCTGTATGCTTGATAGGTCAAAAGTAGGATTTTGTAGTCAATCCTTAATTTGATGGGAAACCAGTGCAGTGATTTGTGGTCAAACTTCCTAGTTCTAGTTAGAACGCTGGTTGCAGCATTCTGTACTAGCTGGAGTTTACTCATGCACCTACTAGAGCATCCAGACAGTAATGCGTTGCAGTAATCTAACCTTGATGTAATAAATGCATGGACCAACTTTTCTGCATCATGCATTGAAATGATATTTCTTATTTTTGCAATATTTCTAAGGTGAAAGAATGCTATCCTAGTGACATTATCTATATGCGAATTGAGTGAAAGACCTGCATCAATGATGACCCCTAGATCGTTTACTTCAATACTTGGTGAAATAGAAAGGCTATCCAGGGTTACGCTGTAGTCAGCCAGCTTATGCCTGGCTGCTTGAGACCCAAGTACGAGAGCTTCTGTCTTGTCAGTGTTTAACAGGAGAAAGTTGGTGAGCATCCACTGTCTAATGTCCTTCAGACAATTCTCTATTTTGTTCAGCTGCTGCCTCTGAGGACAGAACCTTGTGGAACACCAAACTCTACTTTACTATGTGAAGACAAATCACCATTGATGTCCACAAACTGATATTGGTTGGTCAGATATGATCTGAACCATTCAAGGGCTGTTCCCTTAATCCCAATAACATTCTCTAACCTGGCAAGGAGAATAGCGTGATCGATAGTGTCAAACGCTGCACTCAGATCAAGCAGGACAAGCAGTGAGATGCATCCCTGATCAGAGGCCAACAGCAGGTCATTAACCACTTTAACCAGCGCTGTCTCAGTGCTATGATGAGGTCTAAATCCCGATGTCAATATCAATACCAGGATGTCAATATTGCAATAATCAGTAAACAGTGCTAATAATACAGTAACACGATGAACAGTGAGAATGCAACAACCCCACCTTCCAGTGCCTAATGTGCTGCCGTATGCGCGAACAAACCCAAAAATGCTCCACCGTGTAGTGCTAGTTAGAGTGAAATTACAGTTTTATAAGGTGAGGTTAGGTACACCCAAGTGTCCCCTACCCTAAATAGACAAATTATATATGGTAGATGGCTAGATAGTTTTCATCCAATAATGTTACCTAATGGTGAAGCAGACCTTGCTTGGCTATGTTCTAGGCACATTTCAATATGTCCCACTAGCAAGTACAGTTACACTAAACTTGATGTTATCCTCAGTAAGAAAATCTAAATCTAACCCATGCTTACTAATATTTCAGGATATTTCTCACTGTTTTCTCATACACAGCTGGTTAGCATTCCTTTTCAACAAAGCTGATATGTCTTTGACATGTCTTTTACTACATGCTTACTGTCAGCATACCATTATTTTCCCAATGCTACCCTTTACAGTGTATGCAACTAAATAAAAGAATATTAACTGACAAAAGAGTTTACTTATCGGTTGCGATGTACATTGCAATGTGTTGTATGTGCAATATATGTGTATTATATGTGTAAAATACAGATGTGCAGATTGGGCTTCATGTTTCGTCAATAAAGTTTTTTGTAATTATCAAGATTAATACAACTGAGCAGTGTACAGACACACGGGGGGCACAGTGCACAAAGGGGTTAATGATTTGTGTTGATTGACAGGAGTATATTCGCCGACAGCTGGAGGAAGAACAGAGACATCTGGAGATTCTGCAACAGCAGCTACTACATGAACAAGCCATGCTGCTGGTGAGGAACCACCTTGACTTCTATGGAAACGTCTGTCTCCTTTTCTTTTTCTTACTCACCTATAGAAACACAAGGGCTCCCACATATCTGGGGGAACTTGGTCATGGTGTCTGGCTGGGGTTTCTGCTGTGAAGCCCCTTTGCTGGTCTGTTGTCTAGATGATTGCAGGAACACAGGTATATTTTATGTTGAAAGCTGTGACATTTATTAGCAGCGCAGTGGTACTGGGTGTGCAGTGAATTCAGACTTACCAATTGTAAACCCTTGAGCTGATAGTAAAATAACTAAATTAAAGTCATAATACATAATATTTGGTTGCAGCCCTTGCTTGCAATAACTTCATAAACCCTTCAGCCCATATATTCCATTACCTGTGGTTCTTTGTTTGGTCATTGGTTATGCTCTCCCAGGCTTTTACCACAGCCTCCATTAGTTGGTGTTTGTTTTGGAGGGTTTCTATCTTCAGTCTCCTCTTCAGGAGGTCAAATGCATGTTCAGTTGGCTTAAGATCTGGTTATTGACTTGATGCTTTGTTAAGGTGGCATTTGTGTTTTGTTTCATCGTCTTGCAATGTTTTATGTGTTTATACTGTTTATTCTGTTTTGTGTTTAAATGATAGAACCTGTTCCAGAAGCAGTCATACTCAAGGCATCATGCTTTACAGATTTAGGATCATGAGCAGATTGCTTCTTAATCCCTTATCTCTGATTCACAATGGCATGCTTATTTCCTGCAGACTTCATGTTCTTCTACCTTTCACATAAAAATTCTGTCACGGAAACACCAAAGAATAGATATCAAGGGCTTCTTAATGACTGAAGAATCAGTCTTATATCACACTGTCTGACAAGAAATGTCTGATGCTTATCGTACTTAAAAAAAAAAAGGTGAAAAAAAAGTTTTCCGACAGTCTTGAATGAGTTCCCAGAGGTGTTTAGCACTTGTTGGCCCCTTTGCCTTCACTCTGTGGTTCAGCTCACCCCAAACCATCTCGACTGGGTTCAAGTCCGGTGACTGTGGAGTCAAACATTTGGCCTGTACCGTAAATCTCTTTCTTGTCCTAGTGGGAAAGGGTGAGATGGAGTGCAGTGGAAATGTCTTCTTCGCTCTACCTGTTCAACTGTAGTGGGTCCAATGAGTGGAGGAGGTTGCTCTTCACCTGTGCCATGACTAGTCATTCAGGCATGATAACGAAGACTCACTTTGGAAGAGCCAGGGAAACAAACTTAGGTGCATTGTGAAAGTCAGTTGTGACATCTTCAGAACTAAGGGTAATCTGAAGAGTCGTAACCTGAAGAGCTTTGCCAGATGAAAAACGCCAGTAGAACAATGTGAAGAAGCACACATTGTGAACAAGTGTAGAACTGCTTGACCAAGGTGCTTTTAAGGTTGCTAGGTTGTGATAGTACCCCCTTGTCTAGGGCCGGATGGCCCAACCAGGTCAGGCTTTGAGTCATACAAGTCTTGGATGAGCTTTGGTTTGTAGATGTTATGACAGAGCAATCTTTTGGATCGTATCCAACATCTGATAAATGCTTTAAATGTGTCCTTCCTAATCTCAAAATACTCCATAGTTCGGCCCTGGTGGCACACATCAAGCTGTGCACTGTGTAGGTGGGTGTGACGAGGTGCATAGGGCCTGTAGAAAGAGACACCTTGCAGGGCAGTGTGTGGGGAATGGAACGTTGAGTTGCCACCAGGTTGACCTGATAAACCACTCGGAATGGCCTTGTATACCCAGCATGGGTAATCCCTGGTCATCTGGGTGGTGGAACAGGGTGGTGTGATGGCATTAATCCACGTGTTGCTTCACAGTGTAGGTGGATTGCCAAAGGGCATGAGGTAGTGAGCAACCTCTGGCCAAAGGGAATTTCAGAACCAGGAAGACTGGTTGGTGGAACAATAATAACATTCTGAGTTTCTAGTGGCAATCAGAGGGCTAAAGACTCAACACAAAATCCATGGTGACATGGAACCAGGGGTGACAGGGAGATGGCACACACACGTTTGTCAACCACAAAAGGAAGCTGAGGGCTCAATGTGGTCCAGGACGGGAGCAGAGGTGACTTGCTGCTTGGACAGGGTGAATGCAATCTGATCAGCTGGGGTCGAATTCAGAAGGTTTGTTGCATAGGTGGTAGAGCTGGGTGACATGGCAAAACAAAAAATTGAAGTTTTTTTCTGATATTGCCAGTCTGAAACCAAAGACACCAGAGATAATAAACAGTTTATTCAAATATAAAAATCACTATTTCTGCTCCATTTTCATGCATTTCACTCTTTGCTAGCCTTAGTGAGATGGTACTGTGCATGTGGCTTTCATATTCTACCGTCTCAGACGCCTAAACATCCCAACCTGCAAAAACCTGAAAATCTGACATGAAATGCGTTTTATATTTTGGTTTTTGGGACACTCTCCCTCTGCTATAATGCTAGTAGGTGGGAGATTAAAGGTGCAGACAGATAGTTGATGGTTGTGGGAGTATCAGTCTAGGACAGGGGTGAGCAAACTATGGCCCGTGGGCCACATCCAACCTGTTGGTCTTTTTAATCTGGCCTGCTGAAGATTGGTATATAATAAACGAAATCAAGGCATAATTATGACTGTTATTACAGGAGTTTGGTCTATTACCGAACTACTGAGGTGCCTGACACAGGATGTGACCTGGCTGACGTGCTTGATGTAACGTTGCTAAACTCTCTATGCTACACAGTGAAACAAATCTTGATGTCTAATACAAAATGTCCAAGCCAGCACATAGCAGCACATAGCATTGGTGTAAGCTCTCATGCAAGCAGTCCCGTAAGCGCTGGCGTAGCGTTTGTGCAAGCCCTTCCGGGTCAAACACCTACCAACAACATAGAGTTGTTTATACCTGAATAGTTGCATGCGCCACCCTGTGTTCCACCCCTATATTACAACCTTTAACAATACAACATTTGGTGCCTACAACTGTAATACTGTGTGATGCGCACATTTGAATATGTGGAGAGCTGGAATAAGAGCTTTTTATTTGTATAAACTGGTAGCTGAAGTGCCCCACCGTGGGGAAGTGGTGACCTAGTGGTTAAGGATGCAGCCCCGTAATCAAAAGGTTGTCTGTTCGAATCCCGATCCGTCAAGGTTCCACTGAGGTGCCACTGCTCCCGGTCACCTGTCATGGCTGCCCACTGCTCCCCAAGAGTGATGGGTTAAAAATAGAGGACACATTTAGTTGTGTGCACTGTGTGCAGTGCTGTGCTTCACACTTATCCTTCACCTTAAAACAGTACAACATGCCCATTTTCTACTTACTGACTAGCAAGAACGTGGCTGCTCTTACTCTCTGGCACCACACAATGAAGCTGGTGCCTAACTGCCCACCTACACTAAACTGTGTTTATCCCCCATGTAACACACATCTCAACATGCAACATTCAACTATTTACATCCAACCCGCTCATTTCCTTTTCTTTGTTAGTTTAGCAAGCCTTTCTCTGAAGTGAAAGCTGATAAGCAACACAGTTCCCACAAAAGTGAATGTAAATATTAACATGCCTTTTTTATGTTTATGTCTGATATGGCCCGGCCCATCTGACAATTTTTTTTAAGTCAATGTGGCCCCTGAACTGAAAAGTTTGCCCACCCCTGGTCTAAGACCACAGTGACATTTTGGCAGGGTCCATAGACCAGGAAGGTACATTTCTCAAGTTTGACGAAGAGTCTGTGTCTGAGGAGACAGTAGGACCTGGAGAGGAAGTGGGTTTGGAGGTCAGACAAGAAGACTACGATCATTCTTGGAAAGTCTTGTTTGACTCACTGAGCAGTGTGAGAGGTCGAAAGGCATGACAACACTTATTGTGGCCGCTCAGGACATCCAGAACAACTGATAGGAAGTGGGATTTGAACCTGTGACTTTGTGGTCTTCTGGTTACTAGGCTAGACCTTCCTAGGCTTCTACCACCTCTACTGGGTATAGCTTGGGGAAGATGATGGCTCCTGCCAGAAGCTCAAAAGCTATGCTGACGAGGAGCAGGGGATAAGGTACAAGTGTAAAAGGCTGTAATTTATGTTGAATTTCTTTTTTCTACTTGGGCTAGAGTACTGATACAGTGGTGGCCTAGCGGTTTAGGAAGCGGCCCCGTAATCATAAGGTTGCCGGTTCAAATTCTGATCCGCCAAGGTGCCACTGAGGTGCCACTGAGCAAAGCACCGTCCCCACACACTGCTCCCCGGGCACCTGTCATGGCCGCCCACTGCTCACTCAGGGTGATGGGTTAAATGCAGAGGACAAATTTCACTGTGTGCACTGTGTGCTGTGCTGCTGTGTATCACAAGTGACAATCACTTCACTTTCACTTCTTGCTAGACTGTTCCACTGCTAGGAAGGAGTCTTGATGTGTCTCTGAAAGACCTGACTATGAAAGGATCCTTATCAAGAGAAAGTTCAACCATGTTGAATCATGAGAAATGTTTATTTGTGAACATATAGGAACACTAAGGGAACTTTTGTGAGCGAAATGTGTTTTCACATATTTTCTTTTCATTGT
Source organism: Denticeps clupeoides (assembly GCF_900700375.1). Lineage (NCBI taxonomy): Eukaryota > Metazoa > Chordata > Actinopteri > Clupeiformes > Denticipitidae > Denticeps > Denticeps clupeoides. The sequence continues at coordinate 527,765 of NC_041717.1, forward strand.
TATTGAATTCATTTGGAAATTTCATGTCTGGCTCCAGGCTGATGAACGCTATAGGAAGAATGTGCAGGGCTCCCCTCAGGCAGCTGCGTCCAAGCCACCCCCGCCTGCCGTTCCACCTCGCATGGATGCCCACCCCAACGGCAATGCCCCTGACAACCAATCTGCTATTCAGCGTCCGATGGAGTCCCAGGTAACCATGGTAGCCCTGTTGTCTTTCCGCTTGTTCTGGCTTCCTCTCCCTCTGTTTTTCTGTAACTTTCTAATGTATTACCGCATGACCCTCTTCTTTTTGCTGTACATGTTCTTCACTGGTCATGTTTCTCTCTTACTGGGGTTCACTCTCTCTCATCTAGTTCCACTTAACTGCTTAACTGCTTTCCTAACTGCTTTCCTAACTCCTTATCTTTGAACGTCTTTTTCATTTTCTTGCAGGTTGCTGCAAATGTTTGTGTAATCGCCAGCATGTAAATCTTAATCTTTCTTTGTCTGTGATTGTCATAATTGTTCTCTTTGACTCCTGTGTATTTCTGTTTCCTGATTTCTTCATAGGGGACTAGTAATAATTTACAGTTAACCTCTTCCTTCTCTTCCTTTCCAGCGCTCATGCTTTATAGATCTCTGTTTAGTATACATCAGTCTGTGCCTCAGTATCAGTGCAAATAGAAATGAAACATACACAAAAAATGTTTGAGCCTTTAAAAGTATTTTCATAGTGACCTGCCTTCGGTCAACTCTTAAGCCAGAAAAGGTTGAGAGGCTGTCTTTTATCGCCAAAAATCTGAAAGCCTTGTTCACTTACTTTGTTTAAAATGTTTTGCCTAAAATAATGAATAATTGTGATTAATAGTCATGATTACAATACTGATAAAAATGAATCGTGATTTTGGCCATAATCGTGCAGCCCTTGCAGTACACTTGTAACTGGAAGATTTTTGGTTCCGACCACCAAGGTACCACTGAGGTCGTAAGCAAGGCACCATCCCCACAGAATGCAGGGCAGAAACTATATATTTGGCCATGTGCACTCTTGTGGATGCTTCCAGCATTGAATAGCAGCATAACAGCGATATTATTTTCATTCTAGTTGTGCTGTTCTTAGCTTTAGTCTCAGTTGCCATGGAAACAATGGAACAGGCATAATTATGATACAGCTGACTGACTGCCCTGAATCTGAGAAATACCCACTAGTATATATAACATTATTATTCTGAAATGCTGTCACCACCTATAGAGCGTAGTCATAAGACGTACACATTACCATCACATCTTGTGTTTTCTTAGCATGTTAGCATTAGCTACAGCAAAGGACCTCACTAGCTGTGATTCTTCCTCCTTAAATTGTGCAAAATGATTTCTGGATGGTCCAGTGGTCACAACTGTCCTCCCTTAAGGGCCGCTCTGTCCGTCCCTACACTCGCACACATTTAGCAACCTCACCACCCTGCCTGACCTCTGCACCCTGAACCCCAGTGGGGACCTGGCTGAGTGCCAGTAGAGGGCAGCAGAGTCTTGGGTTTTCACTTTTCAGGTTGTGAAGGTTGAGTCAAATGCAGTTTTGGCAATGCCTTGACAACTGAAGGCCTGCATCTTGTATGAGCACAACTGTCTTTATGAAAGGTTCTAGTAAGGAACAACTCCAGGTCACCTGCCCTTTCCCATCGAGAACACTCTTACCATGGCAGCCAGGCAGCACAGAGAAATGTTCCCAGGTATGATATTAGCATGCTGAATTTGAATGTGTGCATTTTCACTGTATGTGTCTTTGTGTGTGTGAGAGGCAGAGAGAGAGAAAGATTATGGTGTGCAAACCTCTCTGTATCTCTCTATATACAGTAATGTGGAGCCTAGATTGCTATGGGAACATATGGAGCATTTAGGCAGTGGGAGTTCCTCTGGGTCCAGCACTGGCTCAGAAAAACATAGAACACGCAGTGAGTACATAGACAGACACACACACACACCTGTTGGACCCTGACTGTCATTTGACATTTGACCTCCATTTTAACAGCCTCATCTAAATCGGGACTGCAGCATGCTGAGCATGCTGGGAAAAAATTGGAGGAGAAGAAGGATCTTACCCGCACTGGCTGTCCAGGGGTGAGAGGGGCTGTGTGTGCTTCTCAGTGTGACTAACCTGCTTTGTCTAACAGGTTTTAAAATGCAACATGGACCCTGCTTTCTCTTTGCTAGATGCTGACTGCCGCATTTGTCTAACCAGTTCCTTCCTTAGCAGCGCCCTGCCCACTGCCTGTGCAGATTGGAGCAGTGAAGTTAGATGAGAGAGAGAGACTCCATTTATATAGTGCTTAATGAGACTGAAATATTAAAGACCTAATCCCTAAACTACAGGACCTCACTGCCTTGGCTAAGGAGCTGCGTGCAGTGGAGGATGTCCGGCCTCTGCACAAAGTGACAGACTACTCCTCCTCTAGTGAGGACTCAGGCACCACTGATGATGATGATGACGATGAAGAGGTGGACCAGGAAGCAGGAGAGGAGTCAACCTCAGGACCTGAAGACTCACGTGCTGTGTATGCAAAACTCACTGCAAACATGTTAAAGGAATGTATAGCCAGTTTATAATTTAGACGCATGTTCTGGACACTTTAATTTTTGTTTTTTGGAAGGCATGAAGGTGTGATATAAAACTTACAGACTTTGTATATTAAGTTTATTTTGATCGCTTTACAACTACATATGTCAGTTAATCAGGCCTTTTGAAGTTCTGACTAAAATCTCCTCTATAAACATCATTCCCACTACTTAACTTTTCTAAGTGGCTCAAACATCATCTCTTTTATGTTCTTATGATGATGCAGTTCATCTCGTCTAAGTAATGGAGAGACTGAGTCAGCAAAGACCATGGTTGTCCACGATGATGGAGAGAGTGACCACACCTCCACCTCTTGCAAGGACAGCACGCTGGTGGTGCGGCAGGTATGATGAGACCTCACCTACCCTACATCTCAAACTGAATTTAAGTCAGTGAACTCAGAGCAACAAGTCTGTTATCACCATGGGCATTATAATTTAGACATTTGGAAACATAAAGAAATTTCCTCATAAGCAATCATCGGGGGGTTCTTCGCTTCCACGTCATAAAAGGTCACTAAAATGATGTCACTAAAACAGAAAACTTTATTCAATGAGGAAAAAAAAAGAGATTGCAGTCCCAAAAAACAACTAAATGAAATTATTTGTTGAGTGCAGAGACTGCTTCTCTGGCCAAGGATCACACATGTCCTGGAACATCTGAGTCTTCTTTCTGTGTGTTTTTAAACAGACATAATTGTGGTCAGGACATGATAAATTTATATCTCGCATATTTACATTATTAGCTCATCAACAAGCTGGAAACATGATTTCTTCTAGACATTCCTAGAAAATATTTTTTGGCAGCAACGATGCAGCTCAGGTTATTAATATTGACAGCTGAAGTACAGAACCATCACTGCAGAGATGTGCAGCAGCAGAACTGACCAGTGGTGTATCACCAGTGGTGATACAGATAAACAAAGACTGTAGCGAGACCAAATCAAAGAACTTTATAAATACATAATACATGTGGTACCCAGTGATGACAAAAGCATGAAAACTCGATCCCCTTCCAGAAGTGGTAACAGCTTTCATATTGAAACACCATTTCATTTAGTTGTGTCATTGTGTGCTTTATAAAGTCGAAATTAGTTCGCTTCCTTAGCTGCAAAGCCACCACTGCCCCGTTGTTGGATGAAGACAAAATAACTATTCAAAGATATAATTCTCAGGCTTGCCTAAGACCATTGTACAAGACTGTATGAACCGTTGGGTTCAATATTTATTCTACTGTCACGATGGCTGGACATACGCACGACGTCACCAAACGGGTTTAAAACAGGACCGGACAAGGGAAACATCACCAAACAATGACCCGACGGCGAACAGACACGAACAGTCATACAATCATACACAGGAGAAAACAATCAGGAAACATAATAAAACAGGACTAACATGAAACTCTGGTCCGAACTCCGGACCCGGAGTGGCCCCTGCTGGATCGGATCATGACAACTACATTAGTATGTGATGTACCTATTTGCATGTTTTTTCCACAGTCTCAGTCAGCCACAATGCAGAAGCACAAGTCGTCCTCCTCCTTCACTCCATTCATTGACCCACGCCTCCTGCAGGTGTCTCCATCCACCGGCAGCGCCCTCAACAATGTTGGTCAGTACACACTCTCACAGACACCCAGAAGATCTTGGAAATGTCAACAACTCAATCACTACATCAGCAGGAATGTCATAACAGGAGGCACAATGCACAAGCCAGTCACGGACTTTATTGCAGACAGGATGACTCACAACAATCATGAGCAGAATCAAAAGATAACAGAATACAAGAGACTTTTTCATCAAAATTGTCATCAAAATTCTGGCCATCCTTTCTCAGTCACACAAAACAATCCACACACACTCGAAATGTTGCTTCATGACCTTCTTGGTACTTACTTCAGACTTTGATGTTTAGGTTACGGGAATGATGCCCGACTGCAGGAGGCCCTCCGTGCGGATGCATCACGTAAAGGCTCGGTAGTGAACGTGAACCCAGTAAACACACGTCCTCAGAGCGACACGCCGGAAATCCGCAAATACAAGAAGAGATTTAATTCTGAGATCCTGTGCGCTGCACTTTGGGGTGAGGAAACACACAAGGGGTATAGTATATTTGAACTATGCAATCACTACACACAAGGTGCTGCATTATCTAAGTGGAAAGTGCAAGTGAATTTTGGTGTGTCTGCATATTTTGCACTTTGCGCACTGCATAACAATGTTTGCACATAAAAGAAAGACCAAAACTGACTATTAAACTTTTATTTTCCCTAACAGAACAGCGAATGCAAAATAATTGAAATAAAATGTAAAAAAAAAAAAAAAACTTAAAAATTAAATAAATAAGTTAAAAGAAAAATCATGTTATATTACTTGTTATATTACTATTTTGATTTTACTTGATGAAGTATTTCAAGTATTTCAATTTATTGGAACAACTTTATTGAACAAGTTTCTGGCTGCACACAAAGCACCTCACTTTTGTCCATTCCTAAAGAATACACTTTTAGTCTTGCATGTTTAGCTGGATTCCACCTCACAAGAGTTTGTCAGGCTTCAGTGATAGAAGGCCACAATTCACCTCATGCGAGCCATCAGATGTGTGATGAGGGGAACACCAGGCTAAATTAAACCTGTGGGCAAAATACTTGGCAAAATATGGTGTGCCTCCTCACAGCTAAGTCCATTTTTCATATAATGTAGACTTTGCATGCTGTTTTTTTCATACCGCTGTTAGTGAGAGGTAAGCCATGTCCCATTAGTGGGCCGAGGCACAGTTGGTTTGTGGTTTTCAAAATTACCTATTAGCACCTTGTGCCAACTTATTTTAATTGAACCTCCCTCTCTCTCCCATGACCTGCATTTTTTGTATTTAAAGACAAAATTCTGAATATGCTGTGCACTTTGATTAAAGGTTTGCATGTAGTGAACATGCCTATAAAGCTGTCATTAAGTGCTTAAAATATACTGAAAGGGTCTTCAATGTTAAGTAATTGCACTTGTCATGTTATGGTTATATGGCTGTGTGCATCAGGCGTCAATCTGCTGGTGGGGACGGAATCCGGCCTGATGCTCCTGGACCGCAGCGGGCAGGGAAAGGTTTACCCACTTATCAACCGCAGGCGTTTTCAGCAGATGGATGTCCTGGAAGGCCTCAATGTGCTGGTGACCATTTCAGGTACCTCACACATACATGAATTATTTTCACTGTGAAATAAGCAGAGATTAATGAAGTAAGTGCCAAGAAGTACAAATACTTCATGTTGCTGCATTCAGGTAGCGATATTATATTATACTGTATATATTTTTGTATATGTATTTTCCCACAACTTTTTGCTATTACTACAGCACTTCCTCTTTGTGGTAAAACACAAACATGTCTACAACATTAACAGGGTTTTTTGCTGCCAAGAATTTTGCAACTTTCCCTCGTCCAGAAATAAGACGGAAATTGAGTAACGTGTGTGTTTTGTTGTGTTTCATACATGTTCTTGCATCACTTCAAGGGGACAAATGCATTCATCTACATATCACAGAGAGAAGAGAACACACACACACACAAGATTTCACCAGTAGCAGCGACTGTCGAGTTAGCTCTTGGCCCTTGACCTTTATATGTCAGATTTCACAAATGTGCTTGAGCAACAACATCCATGTTTGTCATGTGCAGTAACTAATAGATCATTAGAGAATGACCATGGATGTTCAAATAAAGTAACAAAAATTTCCAAAGAGATATTTGGAGACTGCTGAAACAGCCAACCATGTGGTGCATCAAAATTAATAGAAGGAATGTTAATCATTTAGCCCTCTTAAACTAAGGTATTTTATATAAAAAATAAAAATAAATTAAACATGCCATTCTGTGTCCCTCTTTGCAGGTAAGAAGAATAAGTTACGGGTGTACTACCTGTCCTGGCTGAGGAACAAGATCTTGCACAATGACCCTGAGGTGGAGAAGAAGCAGGGCTGGACCACAGTGGGTGACCTAGAGGGTTGTGTTCATTACAAAGTTGGTATGTCTTCCTGTCACGTTAGTCTAAAAATTAAGACACTTAAGTTTTGCCTGCAAGCAAACTGATAAAAATAATTGGTTATTACTGCAGATGTTGTCCTATTATTATTTTATATTAAAACATTCCAGAAACTCATGATAGGAGGACTTTCTCCAAATTGTCCAGCATAAAATAAAAATAAAATAAATCAGGCTAACATTAACTTGAAAATTTGTTGACTAGGCTTAAAAGCCAGGCCTGTGTCATGAAACAAGAACACTAAAATGATAAAAAATAAAACCAGATTCATACCAGAGACTGTTCATATATAAAGACACACACAACCAAAAAAGTTAAGATGTATGTTTGTATTTGAGCTTGTATATAGAAATGTAGAAGAAGGCAGTTTGTTTGCTGCAGGCCTGGAATTCGGTACAGTAATGTGTGTCTGCAGGCAACAGTGAAGCATGGTAAGGGGTTCCTGGCAGGTTTGAGGCTCACTTTCGCAAATGGAGTTGGATTTTTGTCAGAATTAAGTTAAAGTGAAGTAATTGTCATTGAGAAACACTGCAGCACAACACATGGTCACGCAACAAAATTTGTCCATGAAGTCGTAGAAGTGATTTTTTGAAAGGATTGCCAGGAGAATTATCTCTCAAAAAATTATATAGCAGCATGGTTTAGGTTGGTAAAGTTTCATCTGAACAAACCACAAGACGTCCTAGAACTGTCCTTTGGACAATCAGGATCTAAGTAGAGGTGTTTGGCCATCATACACAGCACAAATGTCATACCAAATGTCAAGCTGATGATTCAGGCTTGTCTTGCAGCTACAGGACCTGGGCTCTTTGCAGTCATTGAACTCCTGACCATGAACTCCTCTGTATACCAAAATATCATAGTCAAATTTGAGCCAATCTCTCAGCTACATCTACAAAAGAATGGCTGAAAATCAACCCGACTGAGAGTTTTGGCAGGACCTTAATGGAACTCTGCATAAACAAAGGCCTGCAAAACTCAAGTGAAAGTGATTGTTTTTGTCATTGCGATACACAGCAAGCACAGCACACGGTGACACAATAAAATGTGTCCTCTGCATTTAATCCATCATCATTAGTGAGCTGTGGGCATCCATGAATAGTGGGCGCCCGGGGGAAATTATCTGAACAGTGTGGTGGGCCAAATGTCATCCTCATCAACTGATAATCATACAAAAAAAATGTATATCCTGATTAAGGACCAGATTGACTTGCTGTATATTCAAGGCCTATAGATTTTATATTACCACTGTTATCTTAATGACTTTAACCTCACATATGAGAATTCTAATGTAAATGTTCTTTTTGCTCTGAATGTTTCCCCTCTTATGGTATACAGTCAAATATGAGAGAATCAAATTCCTGGTTTTGGCTTTGAAGAACTCAGTTGAGGTCTATGCTTGGGCCCCCAAACCATATCACAAGTTCATGGCATTCAAGGTAAGCTGAAAGCAAACAGAAAAATACGGTGATAATGATTTTAAAAGAATATATACACACAAACACACATTTTGTCTTTAAATGTGTATCCAAGGTTTTTGTCATCTTTTATCATTATAAAAACATTATTTTAAAGGTTAGCTGTATCCTGGGCACCCTGTCTGATTTCTTGGTATAGATTTAGGGAATGCTGCTCAAGCACTAGAAAGCTTTCTGTTTTCTTTCTTTTTTTTCATAAATTCATCAACATAATTCAAATCATATTAGTTATACATAATCTTGTTAATTTTTGGGGATAGGACCTTTTTGTCCCCGTTCTCAAGAATGGGTGTAACATCTGTCATTAAATGTATGTACATGTTGATTCATAAATGCTTTTATGTTTGAGCAGTATAATGGGTGTTTAATTAATTAAACATTAACATAATATTCATTCTTTATTTACTACTTTATTATACTACTGCACATTTTCATGGACCTGACAGTTGACAAAATATAAGCCTTCTGTTGAAAATAAAAAAACATATCTCTTGACCCATTAAAGGTTTAATAGCAAAGACTTTTAAAATGTATTATTAATATAATTAATTAGCATAATTAAGCTAAAATTAAGCATCCTCCCAAAATGTGGGTTTACCCTTATTCTTAAGAATTAAGGGACACTCTTGGGTGACACTCTTAACAAGTTTTTTTGCGTGTTCAAATGTATGTATATAGATGACATTAATGGACAAGTTCTCATATTTAGAGCATTTGTAAATCTTGAGTTATAGCTCTAATTTGAGTTCAAAATAAGTTCTGATTTGGTTACATAATTTACTCACATTATATTACATTGCAAAATTTAGAACAGATTGCAATCACTATATACAGGGCAAGTCCACGTTGTCTTAAAAGTCATAGGCAAGCTATTACAGCATATTTTGAATGTTGATCTTGAGACATCCTGTATTAAACTGTAGATGTGGAATGAATGTCTTATTTTTTTGTTGTAGTCATTTGGAGATTTGGTGCACAAACCACTGCTGGTTGACCTGACAGTCGAGGAAGGCCAGAGGTTAAAGGTCATCTACGGATCATGCTCTGGATTTCATGCAGTGGATGTGGACTCTGGGGCTGTGTATGACATCTACTTGCCCACCCATGTAATGGTTACCATTGTGATATATACCTATGTGATTGTGATATTGGTGGATATCAGTACTCAAAATATTGTAAATGAATACAAATGAGAATACCTTTATGTATTTTGAATCTTTTAAATGATTGTATGCAATATTCTAATAATATTAGATCAATCAATGTAAAACAAAAATGAATGTGTACAATGTAGGAAGCTTTACCTTTTAAAATCACATTACAAAAATTACCTTTTTAATTTTGGTGAGATGACAGGACAGTAGTCGACAATAATATCATGGTGTGTGTAACTAAATTTTTTACTACATTTTTTTTTTACGTTACCACTGTACTGCAAAAACCGACCACAGTTGGTTATTTGGTTTTCTGATATAAAAACACATAAAAACAGCACCATAGTATTTTACATATCTATGTATTTTCTCTAATAGGATGGAAAAAATGTTTTCTAAATTTCTCACATTTTTTCTGTCAGATTCAAACCAGCATCCAGCCTCATGCCATTATCATCCTGCCCAACACTGATGGCATTGAGCTGCTGCTTTGTTACGAAGATGAGGGCGTTTATGTCAACACCTATGGCCGTATCACCAAGGACGTGGTGCTCCAGTGGGGCGAGATGCCCACCTCCGTAGGTGGGTGTGGCTTTGACTGTATACATATTCAACCACGCTGGTTGTGACTGTTTATGTGTGTCTGTGTTTGTGAATGATTTTTCCTCTTTGCTTGTGTGTTCCCTGCAGCCTACATTCGTTCCAACCAGATTATGGGTTGGGGAGAGAAGGCCATAGAGATTCGCTCAGTGGAGACCGGACATCTGGATGGTGTCTTCATGCACAAGAGAGCACAGAGACTCAAGTTTTTGTGTGAGAGGAATGATAAGGTGAAATGTTCACGGTTTTCCAAACATGAACACTACCCCACTGACAAAACCACAAGAAGTCTTTTCCCATTAGGATACAGAACATTTTATATTCAACAGTAAAGAATGAAAAAGTAATGTATTCTGTTCTGTGGTTTATATGTAAATATGGGTTATTGATATACTTATTCATATAGTTTAATTAAAAGAAGGGTAGACCACAATAAACAGCACTGCTTGATCATGTAGGGATTTATAGACCCTAGCATGGACCAGAACCAACTGTTGGGAATCCAGTATAGTTGTAATGTGATCAATGCTGTGGCATTCAATACCATCTGTACACATGAAATGAAAGCCACATATATTTGAGTAATGACTAATATAATATGAGTAATGTAAGGCTCAGGTCTTTTTTTTATCATGACAGTCAAATATAAAGACAGGGAGTCATCTGCTCCTATTAATAGCACCTCGGTTTTAGCAGAATTTAAGTGAAATGGAACAAACTGTTGTCATTGTGATTCATGGCACAGCACACTGTAAATAGAAAACAGAAAATCACAAAGTAGAAAATACCTGGGCCAACCAAACAGCATCAGTCAGATAACTAAGGGTAAATCCATGTAAGACCAGGTCTCATCATCACACAGAATATAAACTGAGCAGGAAACTGTGTTTATCTTCTCAGGTTTTCTTCGCTTCTGTTCGTTCGGGTGGCTCCAGTCAGGTGTACTTCATGACCTTGGGCCGCACCTCACTGCTGAGCTGGTAAAAGTCTTGCCCAGCGAAGCCCAGTCCAAGACACTTCAAGACGACGGAAAAAGAAAAAAACAACTTCCATGAATGGACTGGACATACGCCTGGATTTCCCCACTGTGAGGAGCCATGTGGCACCTGATGATGTCACAGACTGGGAACATGTACAGCAACCAATTAAACCTGAAAACATGATGTTGAAATGAGTGTGAGGTGGGTAGGGCCACCTGAGCTTTCAGTATTAATGCTAGTCTGTGTTACTGTCTCTACTGGAGCATGTGAGGCTGATGGTGCCGTTTGATTAGGCGACGCTGCTTGTCAATCATTTCTGTGAAGGAGACTGGATTTTTAAAAAGGGAAATATGAGGGTTGTCCTCAAGATGCATGAAGGCTTTTTTGGTGAGACCTGCTGAGAGAGCAGGGACTGTGTGCGCAAATGGGCCAAAGTGACAGATAGGACTAATGTGTGTGTGCGTTTATTTTCTATTAGAACAGTTATAATAACAATAATAATTGTTATTGTTTTTGTTGTTATTATTATAGTTACTGTTGTTCTAAAATGACTTCTAAGTGTAATTGGATTTTAACTTTTGGTATGTGTGATCTGGTACCTCTGGCTGGGGAAGATGGAAGAAAGAATATGTTTAGAAAAAACTTTTCTTCAACTCACCACGCCTTCCACCTGCAGAGGGGTGCTTGGGTAAAAAAACAGAAGTTACCGAATCAGATGGGACTGACAAGATTGGCTCCTGTCTTGGTTTTGCCAGATGCCCTTGTTCTGTTGGAGTGACTGTGATGTCAGACGTGTGTGTGTGTGTGTGTGTGTGTGTGTGTGTGTGTGACCAGGATCCACATAGATCATGGGAAATCTCTGACCTGCAGCCCTGCTGGATGTCTGTTTTCTGGCTCTTTCTGGAGAGTTTTCATTAATGCTTGTGTTTCTACTGCTAACAACGTTTTTTTTGTGTGTGTCTGTATGTGTGTGTGTGTGTGTGTGTGTGTGTGTGAGACCAAGGTGTTTTTCTTGTGTTTTTTGTCACTTATGGACAAAAACACACACATATACACACACACACATATATGCACTCTTCTCACCAGTGAGCCCCACTCTGTGCAGAACTATATCTGTCTCAAAGACAGATAAAGCCAACCCTTTTCTTGGCAGTTCGGAGAGTGGGAGCGAATGAGATGTTGGTTCTTTAGGTTGAGAGATTCCAGCTGTTCTGGACCAGGTTCTCACGACACTTTCTTCCTTCATCTTTATTGTCACTTTTCAGAAGAGTTAATTACCATGAAAGCCATTAATGTGAAAAGCAATGAAGGTGTCAAAAGAAGAAAACAGCCTTTTTAGTTTTTTTGTTTTTTTGACTAAAGATGGCGATTTTGAAGATGGCGAAAAGACGCGGTTTACTGAAACCATTAGATTAGAATTTTCTTTTTTCCCCTCACTTGAAATGTTGTATATTCCTCCATTCTAGATAGTAAAGAGGATCAATGATTGCTTCCATTGTCTCTGTTATTGTATTTAATCATCATAAATAGTAATTAATAATAATTTAACTGCAATGCGCTAATATTATAACACCTTATTCTGAGATGTTTAAAGGGGTAATGTTTTTGTAAGTCTAATGTGTATCCTTAATATTTATGTTTTATTTCTCCATGGCTTATGATTTCTAGCAGTCTTATGTTCCTTGTTCTTTTCATAAGTGATTTGTCAGTGGTTGAAATGTGACCCTTTCACAACTGAACTCAAACACAGCTGCTAAAGCAAGCAAGTCACAAAACCTGATGGTGTTCCCATGGTGACCTGCAGTGTTCCACACCCCACCAGTATTTCCACAGTGACCAGCCATGTGCCGGCACTGGCTCTGATGTGTGTGTGTGTGTGTGTGTGTGTGTGTGTGTGTGTGTGTGTGTGTGCGCGTGTGGCTCCTGTATTTCTACTTTTTTCCTTTAAATTAAACTTTAAATGATTTAATGAACATGTGTCCTGCTGTCCTTCTCTCCTTGTGGACATGTAACATGTCAAAAGTAAAAAAATGTATAATTAAAGTAGCCGCTGAAACAGACGATCACATGACTTTAGGTGATGTTTGGAAAATGTTCAAAAATTAGCATTAGCTACCAATATAAAAAAATGCTAACGTGGCGTAGCCAAGATGCGTCACGTTGTATGTGGTGACATTTGGAATATGTTGCATGTTGGCTAAGGTGTAATAGAACAAGGCATCCTAATGAAGTGGCTGGTTTAAGATTACATTGATTTACAGTGTTGCCGATGCTGCAGTATCAGTACCCCTTGTAGGGCCCCCTTTGTTGGCAATGACACTGTAGCAGTATCACTTGTTAGGGCCCCCAATTTAAAAATGCTACCAATGCTAAAATTAAAATTCCTATGGACAATTGACCCTATTTGAGCATTAATAACTAGGCCACGCCCACTCCGATTGCTTATGAAAGTAATAGCACTGTAATAGCTGAAAAAGTGAGTGAAAAAGAATAATAAATAATTTTTTGTCACCCATTGACACTTTTTGTTTTTCCAAAATTGTGCGTAATCAGACAGACAAGCCATTTGTCAAAATGTTGGTCTTTGTATGTCTAACCATCTGGACACAGTACCGTAAATCCCACCGAGCCAAGCCACATGTTAAACCGTGCATAACAAAAAGCCACACGACCTAACATGAAATTCGTGTGTGTGGGCTCAACCATGTCACGCAAATTCTAAAAAAACTGCTTTGTCATTGTTGTGTTTTGTCAAGAGACCTAGGCCAGACCTCTCTGTTTTTTTGTGCATTTCAAGGTCTTAGTGTGGCAGCCACGAATGCAAGACATGGCTTTTTTTCCTCTTTTCGAAATTTTCCAGGTTTTTTCAGGTTTCCTGACCCCTGTTGGTGGTAGCGACACATCCAATAAAGAAAGATTATGAGACTCAGCAAGGCCAAAGGCCTCACAGGGATCTGAGAAGTTCTTCCTCTGCATTACCCAATGGTAAACTGTACTTTTAAACTTTGAACCCGATTTGTGGGCGGCTCGTACGACTTACCAAAATAAACAATATATCTTATTGTGTGGAGAGGTCAGGCCGAAGGCCAGTATTCCATGTTTTCCCAACCCCCGACTCCCATATGTCAGGTCTCTACTCCAGGGTCACTAGCTTCAACGGGTACCTTCAGGGAGCCAAAAACATATTCCCAGAACAATAGTAAATGGTCTATAATACTGACAGGCCCAAATTAACTATTTGAATGCAACAAGATTCATAATAATGTGAGAGCATTGCATAACAAATACCCAGATATGCCATAAAAATTAAGAACACTATGATTCCTTTGACAGGTTCAAACCAAATTACAAAATATATATAGAATCTTTTAAACTATAACAATGCAAATGTATAAATCGAACTACCAATAGCAGGGATTTACTTGAAACATGACATACAGGACAACTGCCCACATGACCTGACCAAGACTAGAAAGTGTCACTTGTGACACACAATAGCACAATGACACAATGAGTATACATTTATACAAGTTCAGCATGATGTTAAAAGGATTCTAGAGGAGAGTCAACATTCTGAAAAGGGCACATGGTTATAATATTATTAAATTTTTCTGTAGATATTAAGAGAATGCAATGCAAACTTGTTATAGAGTATCAATGTTAGCTTTATCTCAGGAATATATGTTTTCTGTAGAATGTAATGTGTCTGTGTCAGTCAAGGAAAAAAAAGTAAAGAAATTTGATTAAAAGTGTTGCCTTTGTTAGAGGGACACAATGAGAGGTGAAAAGTTAGGAACTGCATAAGGGCATCATAACAACTATTATTTAAACTATTTTGATGAATAGCATTTATTATTTTACACAGGAGATAATGCACTTCTGGGATGTGGGCTCATACATTCAGGAAATGATGTCAGGGGAGATGTAGAATTGATCATTTCATGTCGTCCACCATTTCTGCTGCTGATAAACCTGGAACAACATCCTCTGTCTTGTAAGTGGAAAGTGTCGTATTAAGCAACATGTCGCAGGCTCAGGTTATTGGGTGAATTCCAACAACATGCAATTTGTGTGTCTTTCACAACCCTGTCAGGTCTTCCTCTCCAGTTTCCATGTGCTTTCATGTCAAATGTGTGCTGCATAGTCATCATGGAAAACATATTCCATAATAGTTGTCATGGTGACAAAAGAGCATAACTTTTCAGCATGTATCAAGATGAGGAAGGAAGCCAAATTGGAAGTAAAACATTTTTGTTTAATTTAGTATTAATTACTGGGATTGCGAAATCATGGACAGATTTGTTTATTACCACTTTATTAGACACTTTATGTTTATTATTTTATTTTGACAGATAAAGAAGGCTGCACATTTATCTTTTTGCTTCTTTCTGTATGATATTGTATGAAATCAGGCAACAGAATCCTGTCTTTACAGAAATTTTAATGGCTTGATACATTAAACGAACTACATTAAATTTGAAATATTAAAAATGAATCTACTGTTTAAACCCAAGAGGTAGATTTGGTGTGTCTCTGCATCACAGAATGTCTTGTAAGGAAATACAAATATATTAGAATGTATATTATATGTTCATATTAATAAACTTTTTTTTTTCCCCAAAATGATACAAGGACAGTAAATATAATTGAAGCTGGTAAGGTTAGACTTTAATGGGTCCATTAAGCTCTGTATTCATTTACACCCTTAGCAGCTCAATCCTTGTCCGTTCTGATTATAGCACGTCAAGCTGAGGTGCCTGATAGGTGGAGAGGGCAAAATGGCCAGTTATACTAAAGAATAAGGCACACACACATATGTTAAACAGTGCTTGGTGTGTAGACAGAACATTGTAGTGTATTGCAGATGTTTTAATCCCCCCTTTTGGCCACAGAACATCCTGTACTGACGATTAGGAACATCTATGGCTCAATAAGTATGTGTGTTTTTCAATGTGTAATCTGTGTATGCCCTAAGTGTTAAATCAGACACTGTGGTTAGTGAGCATCTCGCTGTAGAAATTACTTTTGAGAAATTCCTCTGTGTGATGGGTTTTTATATGAATATGTATGTGTGACATTAATCCAAAACGTGTCTGGGAATTCCCTTGTTCAAGAGAGACTTTAAAAGTGTGGCTCTTCCCCAAATCCGGACAGACACATCACAGTGAGCAGAGAACTTGGGACCTTGCTCATTAACATTTTACACTTCATCTCACATCATAATGCAGTTTCAGGTAAAGAGAGTCTCTATTGTGTCTGTCTGTCTGTCCATCATAGATAATTAATCCAATTTTAGTGCACATCATGTAAACTGATGTTTGTTGACTGTTTAAATGATTTTATATATAATGGATTAGAATAATGATATGTTGTGAGCATTTATTATTATTATTACATTTCTAGAAAAATCTGTTTTTCATCTGTTCAGATGAGTTTGTTCATTTAACTGATTCATATATATATTCATATTTATATATATATAGAGCTTCTGATAATGTGAGTGTTTTTGTATGATAAGAGAGTGACTGTGTGTGCAGGTGTGTGTAATTTAATTGCTTCATTTTGCTCCTTAGTATTTGCTGCTGTCCTCTGTTCTAAGTTGCACTCTTGCGCATATCAGCACTGACAACTATTTGCTGAACCAGCAAACTGAAGGTAATTAGAGTGTGTTTGTGTGTGTGATCTGTCCATGCCTTCATATGCAGATGTGTGTATTGTGTGTGTGTGTGTGTGTGGTTTCCTGTTTTTTCCATATGTATAATATTTTCTGTGTTCAGGTGGTTGCTTTTTGATGGACTCTGAGTTGAGTGCATATCGCTTTGAGGGTGAACCTCTGCTGCTACGCTGCTCTTTTATGGATGGCCTTATCCGAAGGTTTCACCTGACTACAGACAACGGCTACAAATTTGGTATAATCCATGCCAATGGCACTGTGCCTGACCCATCAGGAATCGGGGGCCGGCTCCGATTTGAAGGCCGTGGTCTATGGCTCCTCCCATCTCAACAGTCAGACACTGGAATTTACACCTGTTTTCTCAGGTTAGACATCTGTGTTTCACTAATGCACATAAACATGCATACTCACACACACATACATAACAGATACAAAACACGTTCTCTTCCTTCACTTAACCGGGTCCGGGTCGCAGGGGCAGCATCCCATGTAGGGAATCCCAGACAGCCCTCTCCCCAGCCACCTCCACCTGCTCCTCCGGCAGGACCCCAAGGTGTTCTCAGACCAGACTGGAGATATATTTCTCAAGCGAGTCCTGAGTCGACCCGGGGACCTCCTGCTGGCAGGACATGCCCGAAACCCCTCCCCAGGTATGCGTCCAGGAGGCTTCCTGACCAGATGCCCGAACCACCTCAACTGGTTCCTTATGATGTGGAAGAGCAGTGGTTCTACTGTGAGTCCCTCCCGAATGTCCGAGCTCCTTACCCTGTCTCTAAGGTTGCGCCCGGCCATCCTACAGAGGAAACTTGTTTTGGCCGCTTGTATGCGCGATCTTGTTCTTTCGTCATTACCCAAAGCTCATGACCATAGGCAAGGATCGGGATGTAGATCGACCGGTAAATCGAGATCCTTGCTTTCTGGCTCAGCTCCATCTTCGCCACGACAGACCGGTTCAGCGTCCGCATCACTGTGGATGCTGCCCCAATCCACCTGTCGATCTCCTGCTCACTTCTTCCCTCACTGGTGAAGAAGACCCCAAGATACTTAAACTCCTCCACTTGAGGCAGGACCTCTCACCTGACCCGGAGTTGGGAAGCCACCCTTTTCAGGTCGGGAACCATGGTCTCAGATTTGTAGTTGCTGATACTCATCCCAGCCGCTTCACACTCAGCTGCGAACCTACCCAGCAAGAGCTGAAGGTCAGAGACCTAGGAGGCTAGGAGGACCACATCATCAAATGGGCAGCCCTGGCGGAGTCCAGCCCTCACCGGGAACAGGTCCGACTTACTGCCGGCTATGCGGACCAAACTCACACTTGTCTGGTAGAGGGACTGAATAGCCCTTAACAAAAGGCCATCCACCCCATGCTCCTGGAGGGAGCCTCTGGGAACATGGTCATAAGCCTTCTCCAAATCCACAAAACACGTGGATTGGTAGGGAAAACTCCCATCACCCCAGCAAGGGTAAAGAGCTGGTCCACAGTTCCACAGCCAGGACAATAACCACATTGCTCCTCCTAAATCTGAGACTCAAATATCGACCGGACCCTCCTCTCCAGTACCTTGGAGTATACCTTTCCAGGGAGGCCGAGGAGTGTGATCCCCTATAGTTGGAACACACCCTGTGGTCCCCCTTCTTAAAAATGGGGACCACCACCCCACTCCACCGCCACTCTGCCAATCCACTGTAACTGCTTGCAATGTCCACGCAATGTTGCAGAGACATTTCAACCATGACAGTCCTACAACATCCATAGACATGAGATACTCAGGACGGATCTCATCCACACCCAGGGCTCTACTGCTGTGTAGCTGTTTGACACCTCAGCAACTTCTGCCCCTGAGATTGGACAGTCCATATCCAGGCATCCCAGCTCTGGTTCCTCATCGGAATGTGCATTGGTGGGATTGAGGAGCTCCTCAAAGTATTCCTTCCACCATCCAACTATAGTCCCACTTGACATCAGCAGCTCCCCATCCCCACTGTAATCAGTGTGCTTCTGAGGCGCAGGATGGTTTGCCAGAACCTCTTTGGAGCTGATCGGTAGTCTTTCTCCATGGCCTCAACGAACTCCTCCCATGCCCAAGATTTTGCCTCGGCGACTGCCACTGCTGCACCCTGCTTGTCCGTCTGGTACCTACCTGCTGCTTCTGGAGACCCACAGACCAGCCATGCCCCGTAGCCTGACAGCTCCCCTAACCTCTGGTGTCTACCAGCGGGTACAGGGGTTACTGCCACGACTGGCACTGGCCACCTTGTGACCAAAGCTAGCAACAGCCACCTCAAGAATCGCAGAGCAGAACAAGGTCCACTCAATGTCCCCCCACTGCTCTCGGGATGCGGTCAAAACTCTGAAGACCATGTTGACAGGTTCTTCTGCCAGGTGTTCCCAGGAGACCCTCACTATACTTTTGGGTCTGCCAGTTCTACGTGGTATCTTCCCCTGCCATCTGATCCAACTCACCACCAGGTGGTGATCAGTTGACAGCTCCTCTCTTCACTCGAGTATCCAAAACATATGGTCATACAATACAATTACAATGTCAATCATCGACCAGCGACATAGTCTGCCCTGGTACCAAGTGTACTGATGGGCATACTTGTTCGAACATGGTGTTCGTTATGGCCAAACTGCAGCTTGCACAGAAGTCAAATAATGAAACACCACTTGAGTTCAGATCTGGCGGGCCATTCCTCCCAATCAGGCCCCTCAAGGTCATGCTGTCATTGCCCACGTGAGCATTGAAGTCCCCCATCAGGACAATGGAGTCCCCAGTCGGAGCACTATCTAGCACTCGTCCCAGGGACTCAAGGGTGGGCATAAGTGCAAACAACAGTTTCTCAAGGACTTGGGTTCTATGTGTCGAGGTGAGTCTGACTATATCTAGTCGGTACTGCTCAACCGCTTCCACAAGCTCCAGCTCCTTCCTTGCCAGAGAGATGACAGTCCATGTCCCAATAGCCAGTTTCCTTGTCCGGGGATCGGACCACCAAAGCTCCCGCCTTTGGTCTGCCACCCGATCCATATTGTACCGGACCCTTCATGTTCCTCCTGCGGGTGGTGTTTCCACAGTTGGATGAGCCCATGTATCCAGTTCGAGCTGGGCCCGGTCGGGCCCCATTGGCGAAAGCCCGGCTACCAGGCTCTCCCCCCAAGTCTGGTACACTGACTCGCCCTTTACCTAAGACCAATTTGTCATGGGAAACCCTACCATGGGCACCAGGTGCCCCAGACAACATAGCTCCAAGGATCATTAGGGCTCTCAAACTACACAATAAGGTGATGGTTCAAAGAGGAGACACAACCATTTTTTCTGCATTTATTTCTTTGGCTCCAGCAGAGATGAAGTGTGGCTGTTCTGATATTCAGCTATACTTTTTTATGTAGACATAACTTTTCAGTTTTGAGTTTGTAAATTATGGCCTGAAGGAAGAACACAAATGGCAGAAATGTTTCAGGGTTGTGACACATAGTGATAAACCAATTTTTTTTTTTTTTTGTTGTTTTAAAACTGGTCTTAATCCTTGAATCAGATTAATCTTATCAAGTGTGTTTACGTGTGTTTTGTAGGAACTCAACATTCTGTGCAAAAGCCAACGTCTCATTGACTGTCTACCCAACAGAAAGACCCAATCTAGACATGATGTCATATTCAGTCCCGTCTGTTCAGCCTGGTCAAAATGTCAAAATCATATGTCCAGCAAATGATTTCAACAGGACAGAGCACCCCCAGTGGTTCAGGGTGAGTGAGAGACTGTGTATTAATGTATGAACATGTGTGTTGCTCTGTTGTGACCTGTCTCTGAGGAGTGTATGTCTGTGTGCAGGATTACAGTCTTTTCGCCCTCCCAGTAGGAAGAGGGCGCTACGCCTCAGAGAGAGATATGGCATTGACCATTCGCAACTTTTCCTCTGCAGACGCCGGCATGTACACCTGCCGAGTCATTGTGCGGGTCTTTAACTCACTGTACCGCATTACCAGAATCTTCAGAATACATACCACAGGTACACATCTAAAAATTATGTGCCTTATCTGTTTCTTTTGTTTCTGTGTAACCTGGGGCCACATCGTCTCATCACTCTCTATACTCTATTGTATATCGCAGAGATGACAATAAATTTCACTAACTTACCTTGTCTATGGGGTTGTTCCTGTCTGCATATATGTGTGACATCCCCAATAAGACCATCATTGGAATGATACATGGATATATGCAAATTCAACCAACCCTGTCCGGTTGGAGATTTAAGAGCAGCAAAATACAGCAGGATTCAGGGGGCATTAATTCACAAGTGCTGCAGCAAAGGCTTATGCACTGGAGAACCGTTGTGGACAGGGATAACGGGAGTTCCGCTATGAACGAGTGTGGCGCAGGAGTAGCCAGGCATTGGCAGAGTTTGGTTCTCAGGAACTCCCTCACACCATGGGACTTGAGTGGAAGTCAGAAAACTGGTGAGGGTTGATGAACAGTATGAGACGTTGTCAGGAACATAATGTAATTCAAAAAAAGATGATCTAATCATATGTTTAACATATACAATATGTCCAAATTGAGGTGATTGAAGTGAAGTAGTTACTCCCAGAAGAGCAACCATGCAGTATTTATAGGCATTCTGCTTTAAGGCCCTAAACATGTACCAGTGTTGCGAAAACCATATTTATAATGTAATAAAATGCTAATGTGTGTGTTTTGTTACAGAAGACCTTTTTCCTACTATTAGACCTGATTCCACCTCCAGTGTCATACACACACAAGAAAGTATGTTTCTCTGGGTGTCACATATTTCTGTGTTTATTTTGTTCAATAATTTGTTCTTAAGGCTGTGAATATTTGTGTTTATATCATAGTGCTCAAAAAGTATTCAAATATAAGTGGACAAAATGCTTAACAAAAGATTATTTACTAAATAAAAGTACTTGACTTTAGAACTAAATATGTGCTTTTAATCTTGGGGTAGGTTTAAATTGCATTTACTTGTTGCATAATTTGTTATGTAGATGTATTCATGCTTGCAAGGTTGATACGGAAGCTACAGACAGTTTTTTTTAACTCCTGCAGCTCCAGATCTTTTACCTCGAGTTATCTCTCCTGCTAACAATACCATCTACAGGAGTCAGTTAGGTAAGGATTTTGTCTTATGTGCTTTTCATGTGTCTCTATATGTATAAGTATATAGTGCAGGGTGTGTGAGCCTAGTCTTTGTTTCTGTTGCTCCTGATCAACTCTTTTAGGATCCAGCTTAGTTATGCGCTGTAGAGCATCAACAGGAGACCCATCAGCGGAGACCGCTCAGGTCACATGGTTGGTTCGCGGCCAGTCAGTAGAGGACTCCTTCCTGAGTGCTCGAGCTTTTCAGGAGTTGAGAAGGTAAAGAATGCTCTGTTCTGACCTCTTATGCTACTTAGCAATCATCTCTATGAAATCAGAATAATAATTCTGATGTGAAAAATCTGTTCAATGTGAGTATGAGAGGTCTTTCCTCTACCTTCTCCTCAAGCCAAATTAGTAGAAACAGAGAGACTCCCACCTGGCTTGGCAAGATAGTGCTGTCCCTATTGGGTCCCGTTCACACAGTGCAGCACATTGTCCCAACCAGGTGCTTGGCGGATTCCTAAAAAGTCAGGATTTTGAGGATGTCTATTCTCTTACACCAAGTTTATTACAAATGTTGACCACAAGACGTCGCCAGAAGCTGCATTTAACTATGGTATAACTAAAGAGGATTACTTATTATAGTCAAGATCATTCATATTTTAAAAATACTCAGTTGTGTAAATAATAACACAGAGAAACTAAATGTGTGTGTAAGTGTTATATGAATAATATATATAAAAAAAGATCAGTGATGAAAAATTTAAAAATCAGCAAAAAGAGATTATTGTAAAAAAGAGATTAGTACTTGATTATTAATTATTTGTATTAATATGACAGAGGCGGTGCTATTTAAATTGAACCGTGAAAGACCTAAATAAAATTCAGTGAATTGTCACTTACTGATCACATGAGGTGAAAGTGAAGTGATTGTCACAGCACAGGGTGCACACAACAAAATGTGTCTTTTGCTTTTAACCCATCACCCTTGGTGAGCAGTGGGCAGCCATCTTGGAAGCCACCCAGAGAGAAGCTGTCAATGTGTATTCAGTAGAGGGTTCATCCTCTATGACATCCTGTGCTAAATCAGTAATGATGGAGGATGAGGCAGAGAGGAATGCTGAATTAGTTTGGTCAAACATTGTTGTTCATTGTGCCCAAACTCACCTGTTTGAAGGTGGCATGTCTTTACATGTCCCCGCCCTAGATGATGCTTGCTTAAACAGTCAATATAGAGCTTTATATTTTACACATGCATGGTGCAAACATTTATCAGACATTTGGCATTTTAAAAATAATCTCACACGAAAACATACATAGCCAAGACTGTGTGAGATTTTGCATTCTGTCTGTTGTCAGGCCAACAGCCAGCTATGTGGAGGCTAGTCTTGTTGTGCTGGAGGTGAGGGAAGAAGACACAGAGGTGGAGTTTAAATGTGTCGCTCAGACATCTTCTGGACTGCAGGAAGTGTTTGCTCAGATCAAGCTGGCAGGTAAGAGTGTACTGATTGGTCTGTTTCAATCAAATATCTAGCCTTCATGTATCATTGCAACTTTTCACGGTCCATGGTAGGGTATCTAAATTGTAATTTTATATAATAAAAAAAAATTTTTTTTGATTGATTTATTGAGTTTTAATGCGCATTAACAGCAATCCCCCTTTTTTCACGGCCTCCTCTCCAGATTCTGTGAGTGTGTGGATGGTTGTGGCTGTTATCTGCTCCAGCTTTTGTCTCTTGGTGGTGTCTGTTTTCCTCTACCTTCTCCTCAAGCCAAGACAGCAGAAACAGAGGGACTACTTCCTGGCTCGGCAAGATAGCACATTTTAAACATGGGATCATAAGCACAGTACAAAAATGTTTCAGTAACTTGTCATTTCAGACATTTTAAATAAAGACACAGACAAATGCATAACAAAACTGGCACTTTCAGCTACATGAAAGTATTGTTACACTATTTCATTTATTTCTAAATTAAATATTGTATTGTCTTGCATGTTCCCTATTTGATTTTCATAATTATATCCATTAATATTCAGTCTTACAATGCCAGTGGTTATCATTATCATTGTCATTTGTCTGGGAACTTTCATAAGATTATGCATAAAAAACATTAAATACAAATGTGTGGTAAAAGATGTTAAAATATTAAATAAAATACACAATGTATAGACTGCAATTTCAAATTTTGCACAACGTTTTTGAAGCATACCATCTCTCTCTCCAGCCCTGCGTTTTTCTACTAACACAGCCTTTTCTACTAGTCACAAATGCCTTAAATGACTTAGAAATCATTGCTGACATACTTAAAATAAGATGGAGCTGCTTGAAGTAGAGAACACCTTTCATGTTGCCAAATAAGATTGAGTGATGAAAGTGGCATTTCTTCTGGATCACTCAAAAAGAGAGCTAGGCTGGATTACAGCACAGCGTGGGTCACAGATGTCATCAGGCTATCCATCTATTCTCTGTTGGTTGGCAACCTTTAGATTTACAAGAATTCCAGTATGGAGCTACAGGAAGCTCAGTGCAGACTCAGCTTTCACAATATTAAGCCTTGAGTCAATGATTTGTCAAAACCTGTTCTGTAAACATTTAAATATTTTTGCCATGACTCTAGTGAATATAGCAGGGACAAACAGGTGAAAGAATTTTGACATTTTGACTGTCCATTAATTGTTCACTGATGCTATTGGAAATGTCCCAGCGTCCCTGATGGGCAGTCAGTCATTGACTGTGACATTACATCTGAGCATCTGTTGTCATCCTCTACAGGAAAAAGAGGGTTCCTTCTGCATTGGTCTAGAAGCCTATTTACAGAACATGTAAAGAAGGTTAGATTTAAATACTGAACAAGTGATTTTGCAGAAACATGTATTTCTTTTTTAGCCGAAATTCACACACAGTTTGTCTCAATTGGCTTTGACAGGCCCTACAGTTGACACCCCCCACACTTTGACCCTTTCTGCACACAAGGAAAAACTTCACTAAAAATATCCAGGGGAAAAAGGGAGACACAAAAGTGAGTCAGAGGGACCCCCTTCCAGGATAGAGTGAGGGTGCAACAGGTGTCAGTGCAGGGTTGGTAATGATTTGTCCAAGCGAAACAGCCCAAGAGGTATAATGGAAAAGTTGGTAATAAAATCCAACATGATGCATTAGAGAAATGGTCGGTCCATGTCTGTCTAGAGTAGGTTTCAAGCAGTCCAATTATGGTCCACGGTGTATGTCAATTATAATGATACATTTGAAGATCCCATCTAGCTTCAGCAGTTATTGAGCTTGGTGGCTGTTTTGTCCATCTGGTAGATTTCATGCAGGTATGTCTCATCATCAGATCAATTAACCGGAATCTAGAATAGCTCAGAGAGATTAAAACTGGGGTGGCTAGGACTGAGTGGTTATGGTAGATGCCATTGTACATTTCGAGTGCAACAATGGACTGACGGACTATCTAGGACAGTAATAATATATGTGTGTTTTAACTGTTATGGAATGCTTGGCTAAAAAGATGTGTCTTTAGCCTGGACTGACAAGCGACTTACAAATAGTGGTTACAGGGACAGTTCCCCATTTAGGGTTAAGTTCGCTCAGAGTCACAATGTGGGGCACAAGTGGGGCAGTGGTGGCCTAGCAGTTAAGGAAGCGACCCCGTAACCAGAAGGTTGCCGGTTCGAATCCCGATCCACTGAGGTTCCACTGAGGTGCCACTGATCAAAGCACCCCCCCCCCCCCCCCCCCCCCCCCCCACACACACACACACACACACACACACTCACTCACACACACCTGTCATGGCTGCCCACTGCTCACTCAGGGTGATGGGTTAAATGCAGAGGACAAATTTCACTGTGTGCACCGTTTGCTGTGCTGCTGTGCATCACATGTGACAATCACTTCACTTCAAGTTGAGAGTGGCTTTCCTCTAAAAAAATGGTACTATGTGGGATTTGAAACAGGGTCTTCTGTTTCTGGTTCATAGGCAAGTGTGTTAACCACTAGTCTACTACCACCATTCTGAGAATTTGTTAATTCTTCATTCCAGCAAAAGCCTGGAGCCTTGTGAGCATAATTCTTGTTCAGGGCAGTACTCTGTTAACAACTCACTCAGGTAATCAGGGACCAGTCTATGTTGAGTTTTGTATGTTAATAAAATAATTTCATAGTTTATAGTTGTATGCGAGATTTTAGCCATAGCCAATCTTGCTCCAGTTAAGATTCTTGTAGTGCCATTTTGAACTTGTTTGAGCATTGCAGTATCCATGCATTAAAGTGAAGTGATTGTCATTGTGATACATTGTATGCACCGTGTGCTGTGCTGCTATGTATCACAATGACAATCACTTCACTTTTCACTTTAAACTTCGCCAAGTGACTTGGAAAGAATCCACGTCTGCTTCATGCAGACTTGGTGCTCAGTACTAGGTCCTCTCCTTTTCTCCCTCTACATGAGATCACTTGGTGAGGTTATTTCCTCACATGGATTATCCTACCACTGCTTTGCAATGACAAACAACTCTTCTCTTTTCCTCCCTCAGATGTACATGCCAATTCCCAAGATCTCTGACATTTGATCTTGGATGGCAGCCCATCATTTAAAACTCATCACACTAAAACTGTCGTACTAATATTCATTCTATCAAATAATTGATAATTGTTCAGTTCCTAGTAGAATTTTTGGTCTGTTGTTTTTGTCCCATAGTCAGTCGCACCGCACTTTGTTATGTTCCTTAAACTCAAGGAAAAAATCTGGATTTAATGCTGAGGCAGCATGTTCTCTGTTTGGGGGCATGGAGAAGTGAGAGGCGCCCAGTAGTTTTACTCCTCAGGCACTTTCACATCCTAAAACAGCTCATATGAAATGAGATGACCTTCACTCAACTTAAATACATCCATAGATGCTCCATCTATCCTACCATGTGCAATGCACTTTATTTGATCTAATGTAAGTTTGGTTTAAACTTGAATCATTATTATGAAATGTAATTTGTAAAGAAGTTTTCATGCAATTAAAGCATTATGCCACAATGAAAAACATTAACAAATAATATAATATAAACAAAAAGAAATACATACAAATAAAATATGCAATACAGATGCTAAAATTCTGATTAAAATACCCTCTGGAGCTAACGTTCTTTGAAATGTTGTATATTTGTACTAAACTACATAGGAAGCAGCTTTAAATGTCCTGCTGAATATTTCTGTTGAAAAATATGCCAGAATATGAAAATGTCCGTTCACAGATTGCAGAAATGTGACCCCTCAGAGAAGAGATCACTTCTCCCTATAAACTTAACGAACTGAGTTTGGATGATGAAAGTGGTGTTTCAGCATTATTTGCTAAAGTGAGCACTTCTCCTTTGCCAAGATAATCTATTCCACCTCACAGGCATGGCATATCACGAATATCGCAGAGGTGTGCCTCAGACTGCCCACAAGAAAAGGCCAATTTGAACTTTAAACAGTTTTACTGTCATATACATCCATTCAGAGCATCCCAAACATGCTCAATGGTGACATGTCCGGTGAGTATGCTGGCAATGCAAAACCTGGGATGCTTTAAGCTTCCAGGAATTGTGTACAGATCCTGGCAATATGGCACATTTCATTAACATGTAGCATCATGATGGGATGGTTGTGGATGAATGGGATGGTTGTGGGCTTCAGGATATCATCATTATCTCTGTGCATTCAAAGTGGCATCAATAAAATGCACCTGTGTTTGTGGTCTGTAGCATATGCCTGCCGATACCGTAACCCCACTGACACCATGGGCCACTTGATCCGCAACACTGACGTCAGCAAACCGTTTGCACACTCAACGCCACACATGCTGTCTGCCATCTGCCTTAGTGAAACAGTGAAAACCGGGACTCGTCCATAAATAGAATTCCTCTCCAACGTGCCAGATGCCACTGAATGTGAGCATTTGCCCACTCTATTATGTTATGTCCTTTATGATGAGGAATTGCTGTCAGGTCCAGATCTCAATGAGGATGACAAAGCTTCCCTGAGACAGATTCTGACAGTTTGTGCAAGTCTTTGGTTATGCAAAACAAATGTTGCTGCAGATGTACTGCCAAATTCTCTCAAACACCTTTGGAGACGACTTCTGGTAGAGAAATGAACATGTATTTTTTCATGGGCAACAGCTCTGGTAGATATTCTTGCAGTCAGCTTGCCAATTGCATGCTTCCTTTAAAATTGTGACATCTGTGGCATTGTGCTGTGTGATAAAACTGCACGTCTCAGAGTGATCTTTTATTGCTGCCGGTCTAAGGCACATCTGTGCAATATTCATGCTGCCTAATCAGCACCTTGATATGCCACACCTGTGAAATGGGATGGATTTATCTGACACAGATTTAGACAGATTTGTAAACATTAATGGGTCTTTTGTGTATATAGAAAATGTTTCAGAGTTCAGCTCATGAAAAATGCGAGTGTTGCAGTTATATTTTTGTTTATATTTTTTCAAACTGGCAAGCTTCTGATTATGTGTCCTGTTTCCACCTGCATTGTGGTTGATCTATTACATCATATTGGCATCATATTGAGTGGTGAATGTACATCATATTGAGTGGTGAATGTACAGCTTAATGTATGCAAATGCACATGTACAATGTGTGCTGTACACTTGACTTATTTTTGCAAATGAGTTGCACAATATCAGTTGTCCAAAGGCAGATGTTGACACTGCAAACAGTTTTTGTCCAACTGATTGCATATATGCATGAGTAGTCTTAAAGTCCAACAAATTATTTTTTTAACATCATGTAAAGGTACTGACTGTGGGATGAGGACTGTAGTATAGAGTACGAATGATTTTGGAAATTGCGTGATCACTGCATACATTTTGTACGTCAGCTCTGCGAGCCACGTCATCCGTCAGGAGCCCCGCCCGCTTGTTGCTCAACAGCACGTGTTGCCCCGGGGAAGGGGGGCAGCGTCCAGCGGCGGCGGAGGAAGTTGCAACAGGGCGGCTCGAAGTGATTTGCTCATATGCGCGATCTGTCCGGGCTTTTTACTTCTGTATGGGATCTGCCGACAACATGGATTCAGTGATCAGCGTCGGACCGTGAGCGGCCGCGGGCGACAGACAGGCGGCATGTAGCGGCGATCCGGGAAACTGACAGGTGAGGTTCTGCCCAGCGAAGATTGTTCATCATTTCAAGCGAAAACCATTAACACGTTGCCGCTAGCACAGATCGTAATACAACAGCGCAATGTATCCCCACGATTTTCAATCTTTGTTTTTGTGTGTGTTGTAGAAGTTGGTTCTTGTGAGGATGTGAATATTCAGACAGTGTGTTTCTCAGTCAGAAGTATCTGTGCAGAGAGGATTTCTTCAGTCTGAGGTCTGCAACAATGTATAATAATGATAATGGAAAGCAAATGGAGAACAATTATTATTGTTTACAATAAAGTGTACTGTGGGGTATTTTGTAGTGTTACTTGCTTTGGTGTTCTGCTTTTGGTTTGTGTGTTTGTATATGTATGGCAAGATGTTGTGATGACTGTCCAGGACGTTCCCTCCTGCAGAAACTGGCTCGTGTAAGACAGAGCGAGACCACATCTGTTCATCTGATCTAAGTGCAGTGGTGGCCTAGCAGTTAAGGAAGCACTTAATGGCATAAAGGTGCCACTGTGCAAAGCACCTTCCCCACACAGTGCTCCCCGGGTGCCTGTCATGACTGCCCACTACTCACCAAGGGTGATGGTTAAAATCAGTAGACACATTATGTTGTGTGCACCGTGTGCTGTGCGGTAGTGTTTCACAACGACAATCACTTCACTTTCATTATAGAGGTGGCCCATACATTATAGTTGTATTGTAAAATGATACGTGCATCAAATATAGTTATATATAAATGTATTTTATGAAAATGGTCCAAGCCCAAAGTCTGTGCATGTTTGCTCTCATTTGTTTAAGTGGTCAGAAAAGATCCTATCACAGCTTGGCATCAAGTGACCACACCGACCAGGCTCTGTGATTGTTGGGATGGCTTTAGCAGCAATTGTGAACCAGAACCTGTCCTTCCTCAGCGCCATTGATTATGATCTGGTTGGCCTGGTCGGGTCACTAGGGCTGTGTGATATGGCATAAAATTTATATAGCAATATACATTTAACTGTAGATGGTCAATATTGTGATATATAATTTAATAAGTACATTTAAATGTAACTGTTTTTGAAAGGGCAACGTGTGTCCATAGCAAAGGCAGCAGGAAGTTGTATCCACGGAAACCCTGCCGTGTGCTCTGTGCTCTCGCCCAAAACTAATGGCTCATGCTGCAAGTAGGCATGGTTTCATGCAGGTGATGCAACTGTGTCATTTTCGTGATGAGTGGATATTTCTGCGGTATAATCAAAATTTCTCCCGTTTGTCAAATTGATATATCGCATACTGTTAATATTGTGCAGCCCTAGCCCCACCACCACCTTTTCAGCCTGGAAAAGATTCTGTGGTGACTGTTAAGTCATTCAGGAATGATGGCTGGTCACTCTCTGCACTATGTGGCAATGTTATTTCCATGAACACGCTCACCAAGTCTGTTGTACCTGCCTATCTCTGTCTGCTCTAGCTCCTGGACCCAGTTTTTGAATCAGTTTAACCTGGATAGAAATGATCTGGATTTTGAAATCCCTTGTTTTGCTATCCAGGACCTGCTAATTCAGTTTGCTTTTATGCTGGTTTTTCAAATTAACATTAGATTGGATCACTATGATCCAAACACAGAAATCCAGATCCGGTTTACTGGTACTCTGAATGGAATCCACAGTGTAGGCTACTGGCTCTGTAAAGAACAACTGGCCTCATGTCTTATTTCCTACTTTATTTTCACTGCCACTGTTATAGTTTTACAATTGTGCAATTTCTTTAACAACACAAAGTGAATTTTTGATCCAGATTAAAACTGAGATTGGATTAGGTGATTTACTATGATTTCAGAATCCTTTTCAACGACCCCTTTCCAAGATTCAATCCAATTTGTTATCCAAAATCTCATTGGAATGGGCCCTGATAACAACCTCATATTCAAATTGTAGTTCTTGGACCCTGCTGGGAATATGCACGGTGTCCCTTCTGGACAGATGTGTCTACTGAGGTGGTCTTAGGTGCTCACACACCTGGGAACAACACTGACAGAGACCTTTTCTTCAACACAGAGCACTACTCTCCAATGTTCAGTGATTTGTTCCTCTTCTCCAGAACACACCTAGGTTTTTGACAGACATATCAAAATTTTGGAACAGATCATGTACACTTTGCATGAAGTACCACTCTGCTCTGAACCTGAACTTCAGATGTAGTTCTGACAAGTCCCACTGCATTTACGGATATAGGGGTCTATTAAGAAGTTGGTTGCTTCCAACTCTTGCTGTCCTTCATGGTTGTCTGCCTGCTCTAGTGTTTTCTGTCCGCTTCCCACTACGCATATCAGCTCTTTTTTGTACATGAATGGGTTTGTAATAATGGCTGCTCATTTTCTGGACCTTGATGCAGAAGTGGAGTGCTCCCACTCTCCTCCCTCTTTGCACTGGCCCTTTTATGCTTTTATGTCCTGCCTGTCGTTATGGATCTTTACGGTTCTGTGATTCTAAATGAAGAGTATTCCAGCGCTTTCTTTTCTTCATCTCCAAACCCTTCAGTGGCAATGCTAACAATGATGGTGGCTTCTATTCCAGGTTTTGGACATAGTCATCAAACTGTTTGCACAGTGTCTTCATTTCTGCTGCAGACCTCTTGATCCGCCTCCTTTTGGACTTGATGCTAGTGGTTTGCGACACATGGGCAGGATATTGAGGATACATATTAAACAAATTCCACACATTGTGGACGATAAATGTTAAATATTGCGGGGTTATGACCTGTGAGATGTAGAATTAACATGGATGCTCAAATGTTTTAACTAATCCTGCCAGACCAGACACAGTGGTCTCTCTCTCTGTCTTGTTCTCTTATACACACATGCTCCAGATATGCATGTGTTTATGCACTCTTGTGAAATATTTGGTTGCATGCACTTTCCTTTAAATTGTCTTGACAGTGCAAAGGTCAGGTCTGCTAATCTCTCTGTGTGTGTGTTGGTATTTATATCTTAATGATGACCAATCGGCTTGAAGAAGCCAAAAGAAGGGGTTGGCCTAGGTTTAGGATTATGAAATATTTATAACAAGATTTTCGCCCATATCACGCCCATGCCTGAACTTTTAAACTCTTTCATGATATCTTTATCTGTAATTTCATTCTGTTTAGGTGTGTATTGGGAGTATGTATATACACGGCTGACCCAGAGACATCTGAACAATTCATGGCTCATTTTACGTTCACAGAGAGACATTAGTGATGACAGAGAGTCTGTGCCTGTAATCTGCAACAGAAGCTTTGACCAGGGCCATTTGTTTGAGGAAGGGAAATGCTGCTAATACTAACAGACTCCCATCTGCTGCACAACCTGGTGCAACTAATACCCTAAACACCCCCTTTCCCTCCACACAGAGAGACCAAGGGAGAAAAAGGGAGCATTTAATTCTTTTCGTGTCATTATTACATCTCCTTATTTCCTGTAGACTGAAACTAGGCATTAGCAGCATGAGTGAGTTTCCCTTTCTGATTTTCCCAGTCATGGTCTTAGTGAACCATGGGGTCAAGCCCTGATGGTTTTGAGTGTCTATTGTTGGTGTGTTATGGTAAAATAGTTTGACCCAGTTGGACAGACCCTGAACCAGACACCAATTTTCAAACTCTATCCGGGCAACCTTCTACTGAGATCGGCCTAAGGGCAAAGCATCAAGCCTTGTGTGCAGGATCAGAGTACATCAGGGTACTTTTGAAAGTCTGCCTTTCAGTGCTCTGAATCAGCTGTTCTACTTCTTTCAGTTTAAGGTTGAGGCCTTCAGACAACAATAATCAACAATAGCCATGTAATGTACTCTTTGTCTAAATACTGAAATTAATTGTCATCAAATGTGATTCATTGTACTGATTATTGATAAGCACATTATTTTATCAATATATTTTGATATGGAAGTGATCAGTTGTCATTGGGAAACAACACAAGGCAGTACATGGTGTACACAACAAAGTGTGTAGTGGGCAGTCATGAATGGATCAGTGTGTGGGGACAGTACCTTGCGCAAATAGCTCACTGGGCCATAGATTCATTAAAATAGATAAATAGATGGATGGGTGGACAGGTCAAGAAGATATGGGAAAAGATCAGAAACTGAAAAGTAACATTTAAATTCTGCATCTAATAAGTTTGCTTTCTACTTCATTTTAATCTACAATAAAAAAAAGTTTCTTGTTCACTCTGTTGCCTTTTTGGTTAATTTAACTTGCAAATGAGTTATTATAGATCACCCCCTTGTGGTCTCCCAAAACTGCTATTGAAGACTACATATGCTGGAAACCAAGTTATTTATATTTTATGACATGCCAGCTGCTTAACTCACATGTTTCTGGATTAATAATCAATGTCCTTATTAAAGATATTTGTGTGTGTTTGGGATTCACTAAATCTCTTCTCCATCAGGTATGGCTCTTAAGTTGCTCTCACTGCTGATCTCTGTGAACTCTGCAGTCTCCATGACACTGGAAGGTATGAACAAAATACAAGTTGAAGTACAATAGAATAAAATACAATGCAAAAATGTTGACGTGAATTTGCACATTTTGTGTGTGAAAATGCAGATTATAATGACTGTAAGGACTACATCGTAGCATTTGATCGGGTGTACACAGTGCCTGGAGATGCTGCCATGATGAATTGCACCCTGGTTGACCCCTCGGTTTTTGACTACCATGAGCACTCCTACAACATCACATGGTACAAGCAAAGCACGGGTCAAGAGCTCACAGGAAACACAAGCCGTACTTTGGTACGAGGGACATCCCTCTGGTTCTTCAGCATTCTGGAGGAGGATGAGGGAGACTACGTGTGTATAGTCAAGTAAATCATTTTTAAAATCCTTTCCAATTCAGGTTGTAATCTATCTATCATGTCCTGGGTTTCTGAAATATATATTTATTCTACTGATATATGCAGGAATATATTAATCATTTTTAGTATAGTGGCAAAAAGACATCCCTTAAACTTTAATAGCATCCTTGCAGCTGAGGGCTAATGTTTTTATGTCAGGAACATAAAATTTACATTAGAGTAATAAACAAATGAACTTGTTTTATCATGGAAAATAATCTGAAATTGATTATAATAGAAAAAATCTGAAAGAATAATAAATTGTCACTATCAAAGTTTGAACCCACATTGGCTGATGCACTAGATACTCTACTAGTGTGAAGCCAGGTTTATTGCTTCTTTAAGTTAATGAATACAGCATGAATACCCTTGGAACTGATAATTGGTCTCTAGGCATGCATTCATTCCAGTCATTAAAAACATTTCTGAAGAATGAGTTTTGACCATGTGATTGATTTATAATGGACCAAAAAAATTTGTTATGACATGTAGCAAATAATTATGTGTATAGATGTTACAAGAACAATAAAGTGATTTAATTGGCTGTAGAATAATACAACAACTAGATTATAAAGCTGACAACCAACTAACAGGGTTGGCATATCAAAACAAGATTGAATTAAAGTTTTGATACGTATTTATTTTGATAGGACTATATGATTGGATAATTACTGCAACTGAATAAATAACTCCAACTGATGCAATAAGTAGCAATAAGTGTGTAATATATATGTGTATGTGTGTGTGTATATACACTGCCCTCCATAAATATTGGCACCCCTGATTAAGATGTGTTTTTTACCTTCTAATAAATTCAGTAATAAATAAAACAGGAGTCAAATGGAAAAAAGGCGATTGGAAAATACAGAAAGAGGAATCTTCAACCATTCTCTTCACAATATCTCTAAATCATCCAGCGACCTGGGTCCTCTCCTCTGCATTCTCCTCTCCAGCTCACTCCAAAGGTTTTCAATGGGGTTGAGGTCTGGGGACTGAGATGGCCATGGGAGGATCTTGATTCTGTGTCTGGTGAACCATTTCTGTGTAGATTTGGCCACATGTTTAGGGTCATTATCTAGAGTCAACCCCATGACTACTCATAAGCTTTCGGGCAGAGGCCTCCAGATTTAGCTTTAAAATGTCCTGGTGTTTTAAAGCATTCATGATATAATGCACCCTAACAAGGTTTCTGGGCCTCTGGAAGAGAAACAGGCCCACAGCATCACCGATCATCCCCCATACTTTACCGCGGGTATGATGTGCTATTCTGCATACTCATCTTTTGTGTTCGGCCAGACCAGCTTTTTTGTTGCAAAAAGAGTGTTTGTTGCAAAAAAGCTATCTTGGTCTCATCTCATCAAAGCACACGGTCTCAGTTGAACCCATTTGCGTTTATGATTGTGAGTGAGAATTTTCTTCGTGCATACCTCTCAAACAGCTTGTTGGCATTTAGATAGTACCTCGTAGAGACTTTGTGACCCCAAGACGCTACAATTTGTCACAACAGTGAGCTTTGGAAAACTTTTTATATCTCTTACCATCCTCTTCACTGTGCATGGAGGCAAAATAAACTTGTGTCCTCGTCCAGGCTTGTTCACCATTACATACATTACATTTGCAGCATTTATCAGATGCCCTTATCTAGAGCGACTTACAGTCAGTAGTTACAGGGACAGTGCCCCCCTGGAGCAATTTAGGGTTAAGTGACTTGCTCAGGGACGTGGGATTTGAACCTGGGTCTTCTGGTTCATAGGCAAGTGTGTTACTCACTAGGCTACTACCACCCACTTTCAACAACAACAACAACATTTATTTCTTATATAGCCCAAAATCACATACAGTATGTCTCAATGGGCTTTGACAGGCCCTACAGTTGACACCCCCCACACTTGACCCTTCTGCACACAAGGAAAAACTGCACACAAAAAAAAGAGAGGAAGAAACCTTGGGAAGGAGTGATACAGAGAGGGACCCCCTTCCAGGGTAGAGTAAGCCTGCAAATGGTGTCAGTGCAGGGTTGGATATGATATAATGATAAGTCCTACGGTTGTAGGGTTGGAGAAGTCCAGGATGTATTCAGTGCCATGGTCTAGATTACGTGTCCATAATGATGTTTCTTCTATTTGAAGATCCCTGAAGCTGTAGTTGTAACGGTGGTGGTGGCTGTGGTGACCCTCTGGTTTGTTTCATGTTTTGTCCTTGTAAAGCAGTTGTCAGGAACCAGGATTTATTTGCTGGTCTGATCACTGGGGTCTGCCAGTAGTCTGGGCGCTTGATTCCGTGTCTCGGAGAAAAACAAACAGAAGCAGAGGCAGACGGTTGCACTGTACGACCAATACTGAAATATGTGGTTACTTACCACATTTCCATTTGTTTTAAATTTCTGAATGATTCCTTTGACTGCAGATATGGGCAGGTGTAGACAAGTGGCTATATTCTTGTAGGCATTGCCTGATCTGCCATATTTGAATGGCATGTTTCTTTGTCTTTCTTTGTTAAAGAGTAAATTAGAGAAGTGACCTCTGTGCCACATCATATTTATACCCCAGGGAAACAGGAAGTGATGAAATACTAATTAATTGTTCATAGACACTCTGATTAACTTTGTAAACTACTGTACTGTACTGTACTCCTCCTTGAACCGTCACCTTATAGTGATGGAGGACTTTGAGAGCCCTAATGATCCTAGGAGCTATGTTGTCTGGGGCACTTGGTGCCCCTGGTCGGGTCTCCCATGACAAATTGGTCCTAGGTAAAGGGTGAGACAAAGAATGTTTCAGAAGACCTTTCATGGCAGAAAGAACAAAGAGCAAGTGTACCCGACCCGGAGGATGAGAGTCCTGATTGAACGGGTCCTGATTGTTGTTTGTGCTTATGCGCCAAATAGCAGCTTAGAGTACCCATCCTTTTTGGCGTACCTGGGATGAGTGCTCTGGAGGGGCATGATTGGGAGAAACTGCCCTCCGGATCTGAACCCAAGAGGTGTTTCGTTATTGGACCTCTGTGCAAGCCACAGTTTGGCCATAATGAACACCATGTTCGAACATAAGGATGGCCATCGGTACACTTGGTACCCGGGCAGCCTAGGTCGCAGGTCGATGATTGACTTATGTTTTGACCATATGACCATATGTTTTGGACATTCAGGTGAAGAGAGGAGCAAAGCTGTCAACTGATCACCTGAGTTGGATCAGATGGCAGGGGAAGATACCACGTAGAACTGGCAGACCCAAACGTATAGTGAGGGTTTTCTGGTAACGCATGGCAGAAGAACCTGTCAAGATTCAATTCCCACCTTCGGTAGAAATTTGACCACGTCCCAAGAGCAGTGGGGGACATTGAGTTCGAATGGACCTTGTTCCGCTCTGCAATTGTTGAGGTGGCTGTTGCTAGCTGTGGTCAAAGGGTTGCCAGTTGTGGCAGTAACCCCCGTACCTGCTGGTGGACACCAGAGCTTAGGGGAGCCGTCAGGCTGAAGAAGGAGGCTACAGGGCATGGCTGGTCTGTGGATCTCCAGAAGCAGCAGACGACCAAGCAGGGTTCAAGGAACTGGAGAGGAGGGTCTAGTCAATAGTAGCCGCCATTAAGTCAGACCTGTTCCTGGTGAGGGTTGGACCCCGCTAGGGCTGCCCTTTGTCACCGGTTCTGTTCATAACCTATATGGACAGAATTTCTAGGCGCAGCCTTGGTGTGGAGGGTATCAAGTTTGGTGCCATGAGAATCTCGTCTCTGCTTTTTGCAGATGATGTGGTCCTCCTAGCTTCATCAGGCTCTGACCTTCAGCTCTTGCTGGGTAGGTTTGCAGTCAAGTGTGAAGCGGCTGGGATGAGGATCAGCACCTCCAAATCTTGAGACCGTGGTTCTCGATGGGAAAAGGGTGGCTTGCCAACTCCAAGTGGGGAGAGAGGTCCTGCCTCAAGTGGAGGAGAATTAAGTATCTGAGGGTCTTGGTCATGAATGAGGGAAGAAGGGAGCAGGAGATCGACAGGCGGATTGGGGCAGCGTCTGCAGTGATGCGGATGCTGAACTGATCTGTCATGGTAAATCCTCACCTATGGTCATGAGCTTTGGGTAATGACCGAAAGAATGAGATCGCACATACAAGTGGCCGAAATGAGTTTCCTCTGTAGGGTGGCTGGGCACAGCCTTAGAGATAGGGTAAGGAGTTCAGACATTGAGGAGTTACCGCTGCTCCTCCACATTGAGAGTAGCCAGTTGAGGTGGTTTGGGCATCTGGTCAGGATGCCTGCTGGACGCCTCCCTGGGGACGTGTTTCGGGCATGTCCTGCCGACAGGAGGCCCTTGGATCAACCCTGGACATGCTGGAGAAATTATATCTCCAGTCTGGTCTGGGAACACCTAGGGGTCCTGCTGAAGGAGCTGGTTGAGGCTGTCTGGGATTCCCTACTTGGGATGCTGCCCCCATGACCCGGACCCGGAAAAGCGGAGGAAGACGAGGATGAGGAACTACTGTAGAAATTATTACATTGATTTCCTAGGAATTGTTAGGGGTGCCAATAATTGTGGAACAGGTGATTGTATGAAAAATAAGGTTAAGATCATAGAGTTGAAAGTTACATTTTTCTACAATTTTCAGTGTGAGAGTATACTTCTGCAATAACAATTAAATAAATTTTTAAACACATCTTAACCAGGGATATGAATAATTATAGAGGGCAGTGTGTGTGTGTCTGTGTGTGTGTGTGTGTGTGTGTGTGTGTGTGCGTGCATATATGTCTGTAAAACATTGCATGATATGGTTCCTGAGTTCACACATATGCCTTCCTCTGTGTATGTGCAGTACTCCACAGCACTGCTTCAGACAAGCAACAGTAATGCAGGTGGACTCTACCTTCCTTGAAGAATGTGGCCGACCTCAGAAAGCTTTCCAGAGGCTCACAGCGCTCACCAATGGTTTCCTCAACTGCCCCCTTAAGCCATATAAAGAGATGGTGGACCAGTACATTATAAAATGGTACAAGGTATGATGTTCTGCTAGTGATACACACACATTCACATTCTCTCCAATACATGATCAAAGCCCATTGAGACAAACTGAATGTGATTTTGGGCTAAATAAGAAATAAATGTTGTTGTTGTTGTTAATGCTGCCACAACAATGCTTGACAGTAGGGAATATGGGTACTAGGTAGGGGTGCCTATTGGCAAGGATCTAACAATACGATACATATCACAAAGCATGGATCATGATATGATTATATCAAGATATATTGTGATACTGTACATTGCGATATTCTACAGTTCACTGGAAATGTTAAAACAGAGATGATATACAAGATGATGTGTACAGTCTATGCATAATTTTACATGAACTGAATTTTGGACTAAATATGTATACAAAGATATCAATATTTGATGTCCCTGTATCGATACAATACCACCACATCAAATATTAAATTATATTGCTGTATCGATATTTTGTAACACCCCTAGTGAAAGTGATAGTCGTTGTGATACATAGCAGCACAGCACACGGTGCACACAGTGAAATTTGTCCTCTGCATTTAACCAATCACCCTGAATGAGCAGTGGGCAGCCATGACAGGCTCCCAGGGAGCAGTGTGTGGGGACGGTGTTTTGCTCAGTGGCACTTCAGTGGCACCTTGGCGGATCAGGATTCAGGGTGGTAGTAGCCTAGGGGTAACACACTCGCCTACGAACCAGAAGACCCAGGTTCAAATCCCACTGACTACCATTGTGTCCCTGAGCAAAACACTTAACCCTAAGTTGCTCCAGGGGGACTGTCCCTGTAACTTCTGATTGTAAGTCGCTCTGAATAAGGGCGTCTGATAAATGCTGTAATGCTGTACCCCTACCCCCACGTGAACTGCAGAACTGCGTGTAGCACTTGTGGAAGAGTGAAACTCATTGCCCTGGAACAAGTGAGTGAGGTGAGACATGAGACAGTGAGGAGCATGAGACATCACTGTCAAGCTGTAATTGCAGCAAATGGTGCCGATCACGGAAATGGTGCCACGCCTCTATGAATCAAGGGGCAATGCAAAACAAACCCCAGACCCAGTCTTACACATTCTGACACAAACATCACCAGGACACACTCCCATCAACGTCTACCTGCCCTATAGCATGCAACCACCCCCTTGCACCACCACCCTGGCTTCCCACACCCCACAGCAAGGTGGTGCCAGCACATAGGGCAGATCAAAAGATCAGACCAACCCACATCTGAGAGGTGTTCGCTGCTCTGAAGGGGCCTGCAATTACCCCAAACCTCTGAAGACATCCAGCCGTGAACCAAGCCACCAAACATGGCGCCACAGTACATAGATGGGCCCACTGGGGAACCATGTTGTCTTTCACTAGAAACTTGTGATAGATACTCTGTGAAGATGTGAAAAAGTACAAGATAATTGCATTCAGTAGAAAATATTTATAATTTGCTCAGTGCAGTAGATCCCAGATTAGTTCATTATAAACAGAACCTTTCTAAAGCGTGCATCATGTTGTGGAAATGCCACTGTCAATGAAGGGGTAACTTCTTTCTGTTTCTCTCCTCCACTCTGTATGTATTCCATTTGTGTGACAGGATTGCAACTTGATTGAAAAAGGAGGGAGATTTCTGCCCATGGATGACTATCTTCATGTGAAAGACATTTCTCCAGATGAAGCTGGCAATTATACATGCGTAATGACCTTTGATATTGCAGGGGTCAGAGGTCGTGTGTCTGAGACCATCGAATGTGAAATTATTGGTGAGATGTCCCCTCTTAGATGAAATTGTTTGGCAACAAAATTATGATAATTATTCATAACATTTTTATAGCATTTCTGACAGACCCTGTCTAGAGATTCAGTCATGGAAATGCCACCTGTATTGACTGTTTTAGGTAAATGTCTTAGTTGTTCATAGAAATCTGTGCTTATGCACGTTTTTGTGCATTTTTGTGCCGTTTGCTTGAAAGTACTTGATACTTAACTTGTTTTAATAACAATACTATATAGAAATGACTGTAAAATGAATGCGCTGCATTAAGTGATCGAGATAATGGGATGTGCCATGCAGTCATGATTGTCACATTTTTTGTTGTATGTGTCTGATATGAATGTTTGTATCATATGTTCATGCTGGGGTGAATCTCATTCTTCTGTCTGGAACTCTTTTCAGTGGAAATTACTTACCTGCCTCACGTCATTGAGCCAGCAGGGGACAGCATTAAGGCACATCTCGGTGAGTGAGCTGTCTTTGACTGGCAAAAGTATTCATTTTTTTCTGTCTTAAAAATGTAAAAAAAATCACTTGCAACAGGATATATTTGGTGGAATCATACAATTTCACCAAAAATACAATGAAGCTTGACTGAAACGGTCATTCCCATGCAATTCCTTTCAAGAGGTCAATCATGGTGTTCTACTTATCTGTGCATGTAGGATCCTCCTTCACTACTCAGTGCCAGGTATTTGTCCCAGGGACAGGGGACCACAATGTAGAAGTGCTATGGATTGGCCTGGATGACTTTATCTCCAAAAACCCCACTGCACGCATCCATCAGTCACGCCTAAGGTGTGTGAGTGTTCATGAATGGGCATGTTGTGGTATGTATCCAGATTTTTAAAGGGGTCATGTCTGTATTTATACAAACTGTGTGTGCACATCTGATGTGAGGTGTGTGTGTGTGTGTTTTTTAGGGAGAAGAAAAAGCCAGATGGTGTGATTCTAGAACGTGCGCTGAGCTTCTCTGAAGTACGGAAGGAAGACTTGAAGATCAACTTCACGTGTTTAGTGTTCAGCGACCGCGGCTTTCCTCAGGCTAGTTTCACCCTCCAGCCTGCAGGTAAGCTCACATCTATTGTCACATCTTTACATACCTGCAAAACTCACTCACCACAAAACAAATTGGCACAACCCTCCCTTTGGATAATTACAGCATGGATGATGATGTTGGGAACAAGTTATTTAACTCGAACTGGTGCTGTGAGCTTCTCATTTCTTAAACCATATCAGAAAACACATCCTGTGGTTGTGAGTCAGATTATTGCATCAAAGAAAACATCTGAGGAGATTGTTGAAACTACTAAAATTGGGTTAAGAACTGTCCAACACATTATTAAAATCTGGAAGAATAGAATAGAACCATCATCTTTATAGCAGAAAAAAAAAAGTTGAAAATAAACAAACAAAAAAACTCTCTCTGCACTTGCACTCAGCTCACAGGTGAGAGGTGTAGAGTTCACACCACAAAGTGAATGGATGGACAATTACGAGTAATAAACTTCTCTGTTTACTGTGCAATGAATTCATGTTTGTCTTAAAACAATAAAACAAGTCAAAGCATGTTTTAATGCTTTTTTTCTCACATAAATGCCATGGACACAAATGTTACAGGAGTTTCTTTGGATTGCCTTCACTGGGGCAGTGGTGGCCTAGCGGTAAGGAAGTGGCCCAATAATCAGAAGGTTACCAGTTTGAATCCCGTTTTGTCAAGGTGCCACTGAGGTGTTACTGAGCAAAGCACCGTCCCCACACACTGCTCCCCAGGCGCCTGTCATGGCTGCTCACTGCTCACCAAGGGTGATGGGTTAAATACAGAGGACAAATTTCACTGTGTGCACCGTGTGCTGTGCTGCAGTGTATTATAATGACAATCACTTCACTTTTACTTTGACTAACATGAGCGTAATTTTCAGGTTAATTTTTCCCATTAACCTGAACAGGCTCAAAACGACAGCTGTGTGATATATGAGGAAGACAAAATATTAGGGCTGTAACTGAATGTGCATTTATACTAGACCATCACAGCGTAATGGAGAATATGATTATGGAGAATATCACATTTACATTTACGGCATTTATCCAGAGCCACTTACAATCAGTAGTTACACTAAGGGTATGTGTGGAGACACTCAGGGTATGTGGATAAGCTTGATAAAACCCATGTTTCTTGCATTAAAGAATGAGTGTCTAATTGAATTGCAGCTGAATTCTGATTTTGTTTCTGAACAGACCCAGACTTCCAGTTTCCTGTGGGGATGGTGCTTGGAGGTGTGGCCCTGTTCTTTGTCACAGGCATGGTTATGTACCGCCTACTGAAGATTGAGCTGGCTCTCTGGTGTAGGAGCATGCTGCCACATCTGTATTCGAGCAAAGGTATTTTCTGAAGTTTAGGATCAGAAATGTGTATGGGACTGTTTTTGACAGTGCTAGTGTGGCTGTGACCCCATTTCTCAGGATAATTAGAGCAGCAGTATTTGTTTTTCTCAGTTGTGGTGTGTGTGGGCAGATTATTTTCTTCAATCATGCTTTTGCTGTGGTCTGATTTCTTCTGCTGTTTCCTGCTGTGCATCAGACAGTGATGGGAAGCTGTATGATGCGTACGTGACTTATCCGCACCACACTGGGCAGTTTGGTGAAGCAGTTGAAAACTTTGCCCTGTGTACTTTGCCCCAGCTGCTGGAGGGTCGCTATGGATACAGGCTATTTATCCTGGGACGGG
Source organism: Denticeps clupeoides (assembly GCF_900700375.1). Taxonomy (NCBI): domain Eukaryota; kingdom Metazoa; phylum Chordata; class Actinopteri; order Clupeiformes; family Denticipitidae; genus Denticeps; species Denticeps clupeoides. Next base: position 570,835 of record NC_041717.1, read on the forward strand.
ATGGGCTGCCTGGAGAAGGTAAAATACAACACTTACTGGTAAAATTCACTGACCAGTTCAACCACATCCTAGTAATACAGGGGTCTTTCATGTCTGCAGCATTGGTGGACGTGGTGGACCAGAAGCTGTCTCTCAGCCGCCGTCTGCTACTGCTGTACAGTGACAGCTGTGAGGGTGTGGTGGAGGTGTGGCAGAGGGTGGAGCAGTGGGCGGAGCAGCACATGGGGCTCCACCGGGCACTGGTGGAAGGGACGCTGCGAGTGGTGCTAATTGAAGTGGGGGAGGTTCGTCACCCTTCATCTCTCCCAGAATCGCTGCGCCTCATCAGAAGGAAGCAGGGGGCACTGAGGCTGTGGAGGAGCAGGAGATGGTGTGGGATGGGAGCATGGAGCAGAGAAGAGGAGGTGGAGGAGCAGGCTTCGTTCACATTTATCTACCCTTCAGCACGTTTCTGGAGAAAGCTACGCTATCACATGCCTGTCCGTGGTAAAGCCAAACCCACTCTAGCACAAGGACCCACGCTCTCTTTACTACAGACTGATGAAGGACAGCTGGGGTGAAGCTCATGAACCGAGAGACTGATCAGTGACTATGGAGAGCAGAGAAACACACACTCACTGTACAGAAGTGCCATTGCTGAGAAATACACATTAACACATGATGTGTTGTTTAGCAAACTGTGGTGAATACATGCAAAGGCCAGTATAACAATTTGAGAGACTTGTGTGACAGTGGGCAAAAAAACATAACTGACTAAAACATTTATTATTGTAATAAAACAAATATATGACATGTTTTTAAGCTTTCTGTACATTCACTAGCAGTCCAATGTTTGGACAAACCTTCTGTATTCACGCTATGGAGGCTATGACTAAAACAATTTGATGTGTTATAACCTCACAAGTTCACAGTTTACAGCTGCTTCTCAGTTCATCTAGGTCACATTGCAGATAGTATTACAGTCATAATATGATTGTATTAATAATATAGTATGACTATTGCAGCCTTAAAATGTCATGTAGACGTGCCCCAGGATGCAGGTACTTCAGCTGAACTCCTCTTACAAAGGCTGTCAATCAATACATACCAAATACTAATGTTCTGGGCATCAGGGCCCAGTGCTGTCACAGATTTGTGGATGTCACAATTTGTTTTGAACAGGGAACATTTCTTCATTTCCTTTCCTGAATAAATGTCAGTTTACTGTGTTAACTTCAGTTTTCCCAGATCCTGTTGTTATTAGGCCTGGAGTGCCTCTCCAAGTCAAATACTTTATACTGAATGTATACCGTTGGTTAAGAAGTAAATGAGTCTGGGTGTTTTTAACTCCAATCATTCCATATTTGGTATTCTTTCCTCCATGTCGTCTATGCATTTGGTAACTCCCTCCATCTGGCTCATCGCATCTCACATTTACATTCACATTTAAAGCATTTGGCAGGCTTGAACTTGGCATCTTGAATTTTCTTTTGCAAAGTCCATTTGCTTTTTACATCTTCCCAGAAACGTTTGAAAGTTTGAGAAATACCGGTGTTTGCAACACCGGTATTCCTGTGGTCAGCACTTTGCTCACCACTTCCAGGTTTGCATCGTTTCTGTGTCCTCCATGTTGTTAAATGTCACAAGGCTCAGGCTCAATAGAGATAGACACTTAGCTTTCTGTAGACTAAACTGATCAATCAGTAACTACGCTTCATTTCTACTTTCTAAACTTCTACACACAACACCCAATAGCGACAATGTGAAAAAAGTTTATTTTTGGCCAAATTATAAAAAAAAACTGAGAAATCACACGTATAAGTGTTCACAGCCTTTGCCATGAAGCTCAAAATTGAGATGCACCTGTGGGGAAAAAAATGTTGATTAGACATGATTTGAAAAGGAACACACCTTTTTACATATTACATTTCATGTCAAAGCACAAACCAAGCATGAAGTCAAAGGAATTGTCTCCAGGCACAAATCTGGGGAAGGTTACAGAAAAGTTCTGCTGATTTGAAGGTCCCAATGAACACAGTGGAAGAAGAAGTCCAAAATCAACAAGCTTCTTCCTAGAATTAGCAGGCCACCTAAACTGAGCAATGAGGTGAGAAGGGGCTTGAGGGAGGTGACCAAGAACCCGATGGTGACTCTGTCAGAGCTCCAGAGGTCCTCTGTGGACAGAGGAGAACCTTCTACAAGGGTAACAATCTCTGCAGCAATTCACCAGTCAGGCCTGTATGATAGAGTGGCCAGACGGAAGACACTCCTTAGTAAAAGGCACCTGAAGAACTCTCAGAACATGAAAAACAAAGACAAGTGTGCTCTTTTACTCAGACTCAAAGGAGTGGCTTCAGGACAACTCTCTGAATGTCCTTTAATCCGATTGAACATCTGAATAAATGTGTTTTTTTACAACTTCTGTTCTGCCAGGTCACAGATTGGTGTGCCAAGCTTGTGGCATCATATTGAAAAAGATTTGAAGCTTTAATTGATGCCAAAAGTGCATCAACAAAGTACTGAGCAAAGGCTGTGAATACTAATGTACATGTGATTTCTCATTGTTTTATTTTTAATACATTTTCCAAAACCTCAAGTAAATGTTTTTTCACATTGTAATAATGGGGTGTTGTCTAGAATTCTGAGGGAAACATTTTTTAATCCATTTTCTAATATAACAAAATGTGAACAAAGTGCGCTGTGAATACTTTCCGGATGCACTGTATATTCCTTAAAACCACTGCTAAAAAAAATCATTTATCCAGGTGTTTTGGCATATTACAGAACAATATTCCAACCAAAAATCCTCGAAGAGGTGGTAGGACAACAACACTGTGCTTTTTTGAACACAAATAAAATGAAACCGTTCATACAAAACCATAGTACAAAAAACTGCCCTACTGAAAGTATTAGAAAGTATCAGAATCATCTGACCAGGACCTTGTGTATGTGGTAGTTCTCTTAGACTTTAGTCCAGCTTTTGACACCATAGTCTATTATCAGATAGAAAAGTTAGTTAGTATATTGGGTCAGTCATCTCCTGTAGAGTGTCTGACATAATCGGTAACCATAAAATTAAAGTTTAACACTTTTAACATTTATGCAACACGAGACAATGTATGTAGATGGTGATTCTTCATGACATTTTTCACACCACCTCCACCACCAAGAAAGCCCAGCAACGTCTGCACTTCCTCAGGAAGTTGAAGAAGGCCAACCTCCCTCCTCCCATCCTCACATCGTTCTACCAAGGGACCATTGAAAGTGCTGCTTCATCACTGACAATAAATTGCTTGAACTTGACATTTTGTTTTTCAGGTGGTGGTGTGTGGAGAGTCCCCTTCAGAGTGTGAACCTTCCCTTTTCCGTTTCCACTTGCTCTGTCCCTAAATAGATCCCACTATGTTTGTTCATCTAGTTTAAATAGAAATTGTCATGATAGTAAGTGGTATTTCAACCAGGTATGGGCCTGGTCTGGCAATGATGGCACTTATGGGCCATATGGGTTGTACACAGTACCAGACAAGTGGTCCATATCAGGGTTCTTAATAAGAACCCACAAACCCGGATGAGCATCAAGAGTTGCCCTCGATTATGAAAAAGACTCAGATCAACATGGACCTCACTGACTTTTCTCTTTTTATATCAAAGTCATGTTATTGGTGGCTCTGTTCTGCTTCTAGAAATAAAGGAACATGTTCCTGCAAGGAGCTGCATGTCTTCCAGTCCACTTTTGCACTGTTTATGCTCCAGCAGTGTTTCAGTTCACAGTTAAATGTCTTTTTAATTTGATGTTGCTAATTATTATTAAATTCAAAATAAATATTTGTTTAGTTTTCTATGTGGGATATAGCTAAACCGTGAACTTGCAAATACTCAAATTCTCATGACATTTGAGAAATATTTGCTCTTAATTTTTTTAAGAGACCCATTTCTGAAAATACAACATTTAAAAGTTGAAACCATTGCTGTATTGTGAATCTACTCTACTTATCCCGTGTGCCCCATGCTTCAGGACTACCCTCACACAAAAACTGCCATAAAATCCTAATAGATTAATATTTTTATGATTTTTTTTATAAATCACTTAATCTACTTTACAAATTGTTCAAACATTCAATCATTCTCAGGAGTTTAACCCTTTAAATGCCAGTTTAATCATTTGAATCACTGGATTATTTATTTTACAAAAAACAAGTAAACAATAAATATTCTCCATATAATAAATATTAGGGAGATAAGGCAATGGTTATAATTTGAGTCTTGGTCATGTCAAAGAGCAAAAAAAATTATTTGATTTCATTAGTATTTTTTAATGTTGTGCCGCATTTCATCTTTTTGCACCCTCTCATGCTCTTTGAGTACCAAAGTGTACACGTACAAAGTCTGCCATAAAATAATAATACATCAATATTTTTTCTGATTATGTTTTCATAAATCACTTAATCATCTTAAGCCCTTTACAAAAAGATCAAACATTCAATCATTTTCATGATTTTAACCCTTTTATATAACAGTTTCATCGTATGAATAATTGATTATTCATAAAAATATTCATAAAAACTAGAAATATTTTCTATATAATAAAAGGTAGAAGGATGAGACAATGGTTATAATTGGTCATGTCGAAGATTAACAAAAAATGGATTTGACTGCATTAGTATTTTTTATTTTGTACCACATTTCATCTTTTTGCTTCCTCTCGTACTCTTCGTACGAAGAGTCCGCCATAAAATACAAAATCTGCCATAAAATACTTATACATCAATTTTCATAAGTCATTTAATCAACTTGAGCTATTTACAAAATGATCAAAGATGTAATCATTTCCAGGATTTTAATAATAACGATGTCTGTGGCACAGTCGCCCGTTCGGCCTGCGGAAAGTCCCGGGACAGGCGACACCTTCCTGCGGACGTGGCCCGCAAGCCTCTTTCTCTTCTGGAGGCGCTTTCACACGTCGCTGTTGAAAGCAGATCAGAGTAGGCAGGAGAAGGTAAGTCACAACCCTCCAATCTGGCAAAACGCTAATGTTTTATTATTATTTTGAGTTGTGTGAGGAACGACTGGTTTTGTAATGAATGTTCATCTTCTCATCCATCCTTCCATCCATCCATCCATCCACCCATATTCTGAAGGCGCCAGCAATACAGTTCATGCTGCAGAAAGTGCAGCTGTTAACGAGACATGTAAACATCTATTTTTAATAGTTATTTGAACTTTGATCTATAACCCAGAATGTTCTTGTGCCTTCTTTTCTGTTAAATATTAACCGCAGTAATTCTGAAAACTGCTGTGGCGTCGTCACGCCATTCATACCCACGGTAGTGTGAGGCAGAACGCGGAGAAATTCCACCCGCGCGTCATTCGTCACACTTCCTGACACCGACACCCCACGAAACTCGTCCCCACTTCTGATGCTGTCTGTGTCCCGCAGACCGGCGCCATGACAGGACCGCTCGCGGACGTGGATGTCGCCGTCCTGTTGCTGCTGCTGCTGCTGCTGACCCCACGAGCGCGTGCTGAAGGTGAGCTGGACACTGGCCAGGGGTCTGTCGCGAGTGGACTTTACCTTGAAGTGACCTAAACGTAACGCAACGTGAAGGCAGGGCGTCTTGTTCAAATCGAAAGTAAAAAGCTGTTTGTGCGAGTTGTGGATGTCAGGAGTGCTGAAGTAACTGAATTCCCGTAGAACTACACATCCGTAGAAAACCAATTCGAACAATTGGCTGCTAAGAAAAAAAGACCAAAAATGAAAATTGAAATGTTCCAGCTGCTAACTAAACACAGATTTCCTGATGCCCAGACTGCTGAAAGTTCATTAGAAATAACAAAAATAGATTTCAGATTGTCATGACTTTCTCAGTTGAATATTTCCAAGTAATGTAGAAATTCCCAAAATGTTCCGAAAATTGTTATTCATTTTAAAGTTACGCTTTGTACAATGCGATTAGTCTTTTGACAAAATCCTCAAACTGCTCTCTGCAGTATCTGTAGGTGTATTTCTATTTTGGTGGCCTGACCTGACATTATTTTCATTCCTTTACCTCAGGCAGATTCACCTGTCATGAAAAGGCAGACTAACATGGGCCTAACTGTATTCTTCTCTTTTCGTGTTTAAAGCAAAAAGTCTTTCAGTTCATTTCTGATTGTTCAGAACCTAGGAATTAAATTCCTGGAAACTGAACAGACTATAGATCTTCATATACTTCTCATACTCATGGCTTAAAGTTTTGAGGGACAACTGTGATGGTATCTGCAGGCAAGTATTAGTTTGTCACACTGGGACATGTTCCTGAGGATGTGCCTCTTTCTCCTCATATAAGTTCTTCGGTATATGTTAAGGCACCCCTAGTTTTATTTCTGTTTTAGAATGAGAGGATAAGGAAATAATTTTTAAAAGAAGAAAGGGAATTTTATCCAAATGCCAATAGAATATTATTTGCTACCAGGTTTGTGACACATGAGTGAGATTGCCTTAAATGTGAAAAATTAAGAAATCTGAACATACATCTCAACCCTATCATATATAGGGGCCTATGATTTCCGCGATGCGGAAAACGGGATGGAATTGCGGAATCCAACAAATGGCACGGAATCCGCTATAAAATGCAGCATTGTTTATAATTGGTGTTTCTGGCCGCTGCAGCCAGCTACGTGTGTTTCCAGTTGAGGTGGGACTTTGTAAATGCATAGCGATGGCGAAGAGGCTGTCAGTGCCAAATCTGGACCACTTGCCCGATTGGTTCCGCACATGCGCACACGTACGCAATATATGCAAAAATTACAGAACTCTTACTGCTAAATTTAGAGCGGAACAAAATCCAAACAATTGTTATAAATCGTAAGAACAATTCTTTTGTAAGAACATATGTGATGACCACTTACAGTCCTACTTTGTGTCACTTAAACGTCTTTGTCGTCGTTGTCTGCCTCTGCTTATCTGGGTCCGGGTCCGGGTCGCGGGGGCAGCATCCCAAGTAGGGAATCCCAGTCAGCCCTCTCTCCAGCCACCTTCACCAGCTCTTCCGGCTGGACCTCAAGGCGTTCCCAGACCAGTTTGGAGATATGGCCTCGGCCACTGTCACTGCTGTACTCTGCTTGGCCATCCGGTACCCGTCTGCTGCTTCTGGAGACCCACAGACCAGCCATGGGGTATCCACCAGCGGGTATGGGTGTTACCGCCATGACTTGCATGGGCCACCTTGCAACCACAGCTAGCAACAGCCGCCTCAACAATCGCAGAGCAGAACAAGGTCCATTCTGACTCAATGTCCCCCACTGCTCTTGGGATGCGGTCAAAGCTCTGCCGGAGTCCAACTTGACAGGTTCTTCTGCCAGGCATTCCCATCAGACCCTCACTATACCTACATTTACATTTACAGCATTTATCACATGCCCTTATCCAGAGCAACTTACAACCAGTAGTTACAGGGACAGTCCCCCTGGAGCAACTTAGGGTTAAGTGTCCTGCTCAGGGACACAATGGTAGTAAGGGGGATTCGAACCCGGGTCTTCTGGTTCATAGGCGAGTGTGTTACTACTACTAGGCTACTACCATACCTTTGGGTCTGCCAGGTCTACGTGGCAGGTCTACAGCTCCGCTCCTCTCTTCACCCGAGTGTCCAAAACATATGGCCGCAGGTCAGATGATACGACTACAAAGTCAATCATCGACCTGCGACATAGGCTGCCCTGGTACCAAGTGTACCGATGGGCATCCTTATGTTCAAACATGGTGTTCTATATGGCCAAACTATATGGCTTGCACAGAAATCCTATAACGAAACACCACTCTGAGCTGCTTTTTGGCGCATAAGCGCAAACAACAGTCTGGACCCTCAAAAATGTTATCCCTTTTCCTTATAATGGCTGCTACAGCTAGGCCATATTAACTGGACTTATCAGGCAGTCGTCAGGGCATGACAGTGCTGTATTGGCGAGGAAAGGGACCACACAACAGGAATGCTGTTCAACTTAGCCTGTATGTGATACCCAGGGGCCATTGGGTGATCACAGCAAGTCATGACACTTTACTGGCAAATCACACAGTGCAGGACACAGACGTCTAGTGCCAACATCTGAACTCATGTTCGATGTCAGGGCTGGTGACAAGAAAAACACACTCTCACATTCACTTCTCAGGAACCATTTATACTAGCACTTCCTGTTGCAATATTTTGTACCACATGCAACGTTATGGTGGAACACAATGAAAGTTGTCAATTGAAAATCACAAAGTGCTCACGGAGAGTTGCAGACATGCATGACCAGCTGAGGCAAATCACCATGACGGAGTGTCACTTATTTCTCAGAAAATATCTGTGAAGGTTCCCAGTCATCCAGGTCATGGTTATCTAAAAAAAAAAGTTTTTTCACTGGCTACTAGACTTGTTATGGATGTAAATGCTGGTCATGTGAAGTAAATATATCACAATTTATTATTGAAATATGTCAAATTGTCAAAAAGATTGTATTCACAGTTGGGGGGGTCCTAGTGAACCAGAACTGATCACTTCATTGATTGTAACATGGAAGCACGTTGTAAGTCGCTCTGGATAAGGGCGTCAGCCAAATGCCCTAAATGTAAATGTAATGTAAATTAAATAAAACAACAACATCTGATAATGTAATTCAAATGACCTCCACATAGTTATCAACAATGAAACAGTTGAAAATGACTAAAACAGCGAATTACAGTTTCAAAAAAGTACAAACAAATAGATACTTGCCCACACACAGAAAAAAATAGACTCACATACACAAACAGGAAAGCTTCAAAGGGAACCAAACAGGGGAAAACACAAGTGGCAAAAAAATGTATTTGACATAGAACTGGTGTGACTGGTGTTGTTATAACTGGTGTTGTAAGTCGACCTCTTATGTGGTCTGTCAAATGCCTTAAATGTTAAATGTAAATAAGCAGGGTGAAATTAGGAATTTGAACATGTATGCAAATGAGCTGTGAATGGAATTCTGAATCATCATTAGGAAACTAGCATTACATGTAACATTAGGTCAGCTAGTCATGGAAATGGTACTGTGCTGTTGTAGAGCCCATGAGATGTAAGTAAGAATCTTACTTACTGAACATGGAGCTGGCAGTGGAAGATTGAGATGTGTGCAAAAAATCAAGTGGGTGCATCATGTGAATAGTTACCCAGAGATGTAGAGAGACACACAGACCGCAGGGAAACAAGCATAAGTGCCATTTCAACATCTTTAACACTTCTCTTATGTGGTCTGTTCTACCGTTACATGGGGGTGTGTTGGAAAGTGCTGTATGGTTTTCTAGAACCATGCCTAAATCAGAACAAGAGCCGCAGTAATCCACAGTTGTAAAAATATCACAAACAGCCAACTATCCACTCATATTCCCCTCACCCAAATATTTCTTACAATAAATTACCTTGTCCTCTGCAAAATATAACCAGCTCACTGAAAAGACAGTTGCATTGAAAGCATAGCAAAGGATTTCAATCCTCAAAAAACAAACAAGATAAGAAGTAAGCCCCTTTCTATGCCTCTGGAAAGGCACATAGTCTGGTTACATAAAAAAATTTAGTTCTATGACAGCATTACCTGGACAACATGAGCTCAGAGTAGACAGACACAATCAGAACAAGTTACTCCTCATCATGATTCAGGCTACAGCAGATGAAGGGATTTCTTTACAGCAGGAGGCAGGCAGGTGCTGGTGCTCAGAAAGCAACATTTCGTCTGCAGATATGTTTTTATGTTTATGAATTATTCTTTGTGTTATGGCAGATATTTGCCACGCCTGTGTGGGTCATGTGGTCTGGCTGGAATGCAACCAAGATGATGAGAGTGTGAATGTTAGTGTGACCTGGAGAAGAGAAGGAGTTTTGCCATTCGAGGAAGTTCCCAATACAGAGATCAGAGGTCATGACCTGTGGTTCCTTCCTGCTAAGTCCACCCACACTGGAGTGTATGTCTGTGAGAATGGGTGAGTAGCACACAAACATGCACACATACACATGTAGCAGTGTCTATATTCAGGGCTGTAGCCTCTAAGACCAAATACCAGTGGGGGGTCCCAAGATGGTGGTTTAAAGGCAGTTTGGGTTCAGTTGAATGCGCACCATCATCACAGACTTTAAAAGCAGGAACACCAAAATATTATCATTATCTTTTTTGTTACAAATGCTTACAAGCCACCTTGAGTTGTCAACAGTTGTGCATTGTCTGCCACGTTACAGCTGTCAGCTACACTAAGACTTCCCCAATATCTTATCTTAAGTTCCTCCCAGATATTTAGGTTTTTCTAGGCCTTGGTCAGCCTAAGCAAGTTTATCTCGGTGGGCTCTTTTGAGTTCACAGGGCAAAAGCCTCCAGTTGATTTAAGGTGTACGTGTTGTCCTTTAAAAAAAAGCGATCTGAATTTCGATGGACGTGAGTCAAGCATCTCTTCTTTTTGGCTCACGATGATGGCTTGCTACGTTAGTGTCAGAAGTGGGATTGGCAGCCACACCCCAGGAGGAGGAGTAGGAAATGGAGACCAGGGTGCTGAGCATTACGCCCTACCTGGTCAGCTTGATGGAATGTGTGAGCAGTGTAGAGGTGGCGAGGCATCGGCCGGTCAAGGAAGGGGGTCCCACCAACCAACAGCAGCGTTCCTGGCAGCAGCATTCCTTGCAGAAGCGTTCCCAGCAGCGCCCGCTCCGATCAAGTTCTCACAGTATGACAGACAGAAGCCACCTGGAGCCCTTTGTCGCTGAAGTGTGGCTGGCAGCGTGACAAATGGGTGGAGCCCAGCACAGACATTGGTCCACGTTGTGCTAGCTCTCAAGGGGAGGCATTTAAGATCCTCCTCGACTTTCTGGAGCTGGCACAGCATGACTTCTGCTGTTGCACAAGTGGTTGCATTGAGGGAAGAAATGCCTGCCATAGACATTCCACTACCTCTACCAGAACTCGCCACCAAGGGATGTGTGGGCCACGTCAGTGGATTATACTTGGACAATGTGATTGAGATTATGGCATGCAGGGCACTATTGGACACGGGGTACTCAATCATGTAGATACGGCCTGGATTGCTGCCCGGCACAGACCAGGAAAATCCACATGCCTGGATAAAATCAGGCACAAGACCCACAACGGTGACTAGGGGACATGCAGCTATGCTCAGCCACAGAGTGACACCCAAATAAACCTTGACCAATGCAGCACCCCGTAGCAGTGGAGTGAATACTGGCAGGTGGAGCTGGTCCCGGAGGCTTGAGCCAAAACAGCTTTCATGAGACTGTGTTTACGGTGATGCCCTTTGAACAGCCCGGCCATGTTTGAGGGTTTGATGGAGCGCATGATCGCGGATATTCGCATTGTGTGGTTTACTTGGACGCCCCCAGCTTTGATGAGGCAGTGGAGAATCTGAAGGAAGTGTTTGGAGAAATGCAGCATGCTGGGCTGTGAACTCACAAACTGAGTTCTTTGGCCATGTAGTGATGGGGGTAGGGAGGGGGTAGTGACAGACAAAAGGGCTGACATGCGAGACTGGCCGATCCCCAATTCAGCTTGGGTACCCCAATCCCCAACGATCCCTCATCCTGAACATGGACACCCGCAATGAGGCCATGGGCACCGTGTTGTTGCAGGCAACAGAGCAGTACCATACTACAACAGGACACTGAGCAGGCCAGAGCGGAACGATTGCATCACACTGCATTAGCTGCTTCATGGATAGAGGATAGAGTATGATTTTGATATCCAGCATTGCCTGGCAACACAGAAGTGACACAGTGCCAGCCACACTGATGTTTGGCCATCACTGGATCCTGAGGTGGCTGGTGCTGCTAGGTTCGAGTACCTGTCACAGCTGGGTCAGTGGATGAGCACTGAGATGGCATGACAAGCACTAGGGAGCAGCCACACTGAAACAAAAATGACTCGCAGAGTAGGGGCAGTCACCAAAATTGGCCAGCCACTGGTGGGGGCCAGGACAGGTGCTACAGAAAATTTCCAAGGTAGTGCACCGGTGCCTCAGTCGGATCGCCAGAAGACTGTGGCATTACATCACGACCGACTGACCTCCTACTACCCTCACGGAGAACAGACTGAGAACACCCCTAGTGCAATATACCATGAAGCTACATTTGATGTCATGTTATTTTTGTTGCTACATCTGAATGTTTAAACATAGTCATATGTTAGATCTTCTAGCGACATCTGTCTGGCAAAAATAAAGCAAATAAATGTTTTTTAAAGGTAACAAGTTGAGTGTTGCCCAATGTAGCAAAGTAAGAGTAAAGTTTCTTAATAAATGCCCTCAGGTAAAAGTAAAAAGTATGGTGTTGTATTCTTAGAAAAAAAATATTTATCAAAAGTTACAAATAAATGTAATGGAGTAAATGTAACTTGTTACTACTAAAGTGTGAACCTTCACTGGCCTCAAGATTACGATTATCAGATTCTCTTTCTTCTCGGTGGCATTTGGCATTTGGCAGACACCCTTATCCAGAGCGACTTACAACGTGCTTTCAAGTTACCATCGATGAAGAGATCAATTCCGGTTCACTAGGACCCCAACTATGAATACATCTTTCTATTCACTCTGTTGTAGATTCTGTACACAAGTTCGACAACAAGAAAGTTACAAATCAAGAGTTACAAATAAATGTAATGAAGTAAATGTAACTTGTTACTACTAAAGTGTGAACCTTCACTGGCCTCAAGATTACGATTATCAGATTCTCTTTCTTCTCGGTGGGACTCCTTTCTCTGCATGCTTCACCAGTTTCCTCCACTACACACAGACACAACCTTTTACAACCTGAAGCCACAAACACCAGAAACACACATGGTTCAGACTTTTACACAGACAGTTACACAGACTGTTATTTAGTGATTTAGTCATCATGATTTGTTGGCAAACTGTCTCACTTTTCATACACCTTTGTGGCATGCTGACATTTGCATTTGTTTGTGTGTTTACATGTGTGTGGGCAGTGAAGAGCTTCAGAACCATGTGGATCTGCACGTCGGCACTGGACCCTGCCCTGATGTTGATGCTCATAGCTATGCTGTGCTAGGCACCAGTCATGCCATACATTGCTATCAGAAACACATCTTCAATGTTGACCCAAGTGCCCAGGTCACCTGGTTAAAGGTGCGTTTGACTTATTGTGATAGTGAATGTTTTGGCATTGTGATACAGAGTGCACAAGCACACAACAATACTTGTCTTCTGCAGTTGACCTTTAACCCTTTTTTGAGCACTGGACAGCAATGAATGGCGCTCGGGGAGCAGTGTGGGTCATTGATCTCCCAACACAGAGACACTGTAAATAATGTACACTGTTTTTTTATTAGTTTAATCTGGCATGCCTTAAAACTGAACTACTGGAATTTAAGCAGCAGATTAAGCAGGCATACAAAGCAATTGCCTTCCTATACTTGGACCTTTCCAAACATTTTCAAATGCTCCTCATCCCGAATATACCCCACTTAGGGGAAGAACAATGCCTCCCGGCATAGCTCACTGGAATTTTAGTAGGTTAGAATTTCTTCTGTAAACGGTGCTGTCAGTATGTTTAGCAAAAGTAAGGGTTGGAGGTCTTGAGGGAGCTCTTTGGTTTTTACCCATCATTAGGGCTGTACAGTGGGTTGAAAAGTGAACATTCCACATTTTGTCACAGCCACAAACATGAATCTATTTTATTGGAATTCCATGTGAAAGACCAATACAAAGTGGTGTACACTTGAGAAGTGGAACGAAAATCATACATGATTCCAAACATTTTTTACAAATAAATAACTGAAAAGTGGGGTGTGCGTATTTATTGAGCCCCCTGAGTCAATACTTTGTAGAACCACCTTTTGCAATTACAGCTGCCAGTCTTTTAGGGTATGTCTCTACCAGCTTTGCACATCTAGAGACTGAAATTCTTGCCCATTCTTCTTTGCAAAACAGCTCCAGCTCAGTCAGATTAGATGGACAGCGTTTGTGAACAACGGGATATAACACATGGATATGTTTTGTTTTAAACAATTCCATTGTTGCCCAGGCATTATGTTTATGGTCATTGTCCTGCTAAAAAGTGAACCTCCGCCACAATCGCAAGTCTTTTGCAGACTCCAAGAGGTTTTCTTGATGAGCGGTGTTTTTTTTCCGCCACGCATAGCATTTTGCATTTTGGCCAAAAAGTTCCATTTTGGTCTCATCTGACCAGAGCACCTTCTTCCCCAAGTTTGCTGTGTCCCCCACATGGCTTGTGTCTAACTGCAAATGGGACTTCTCATGGTTTTCTTTTAACAGTGGCTTTCTTCTTGCCACTCTTCCATAAAGGCCAAGTTTGTGCAGTGCATGACTTAGTTGTCCTATGGACAGATATGGACAAATATCACTTGAATAGTGATCTGTGGTATGTTCAAGGATTGGGAAATCTTTTTGTAGCCTAAGCCTGCTTTAAATTTCTTAATAACTTTACCCCTGACCTGTCTGGTGTGTTCTTTGGACTTCATGGTGTTGTTGCTCCCAATATTCCCTTAAACAACCTCTGAGGCCATCACAGAGCATCTACATTTACATTTATGGCATTTGGCAGACGCCCTTATCCTGAGCGACTTACAATGTGCTTTCAAGTTACCATCGATGAAGAGATCAATTCCGGTTCACTAGGACCCCAACTATGAATACATCTTTTTCACTCTGTTGTAGATTCTGTACACAAGTTCGACAACAAGAAAGTTACAATTTAATCTAAATATTCTTTAAAGAGGAAGGTCTTGAGCTGTCGTTTGAAGGTGCTCAGTGACTAAGCTGTTCTGACCTCAAGGGGAAGTTCATTCCACCATCGAGGGGCCAAGACGGAGAAGAGTCTAGATGAATGTTTTCCTTTTACCTTTAGCGATGGAGGAACCAGGCGAGCAGTACTGGAGGCTCTGAGTATACAAGGTGCAGTGCGAGGTGTAATAAGGACTGTGAGGTAGGATGGTGCTACTCCATGTTTGGCTTTGTAGCATCAGTATTTTGAACCTGATGCGTGCAGCTACTGGGAGCCAGTGGAGGGAACATAGCAGAGGGGTGTGGGAGAATTTGGGAAGGTTGAAGTTTAGTCGTACTGCTGCATTTTGTATGAGTTGTAGAGGTCGGATGGTACATAGTGGTAGACCAGCTAGAATGGAGTTTCAGTAGTCCAGTCGTGAGATTACTAAGGACTGAACCAGTAGTTGGGTGGCCTGGGTTGACAGATAAGGGCGGATTCGTCTGATATTGTAGAGAAGGAATCTACATGAGCGGGAAACGTTGCTAATGTGAGTTGAGAAGTAGAGTTGGTTGTCTATTGTTACACCAAGGTTGCAGCTGTTGCAGAAGGAGAGAGCTGCAAGTTGTCTAGGTAAATAGCAAGATCCTGATGTGGTGAAGAATCTGCTGGAATGAATATTAGTTCAGTTTTGGTGGGATTGAGTTGGAGGTGATGGGCTGCCATCCAAGACGAGATGTCGGTTAGACATGCAGAGATTTTAGAAGCAGCATGTAGGTCAGAGGGACGAAAGGAAAAGAGGAGTTGTTTGTCGTCAGCATAGCAGTGGTAGGATAATCCATGTGAGGAAATGACCTCACCAAGTGATCTCGTGTAGAGGGAGAAAAGGAGAGGACCTTGAGGGACACCAGTGGAGAATCTACATGAGGTAGAGGTGGATCCTTTCCAAGTCACTTGGTAAGATCGCTCATTAAGGTAGGAAGCAAACCACTGCCATGCTGAGCCCTGAATTCCAAGCCTCTTCAGGACTGACAAGAGAGTCTTGTGGTTAACGGTGTCAAATGCTGCAGAGAGGTCAAGGAGAATAAGCACAGATGACAGTTTTGCCAAACTGGCTGCATGTAGCTGCTCGGTAACCACCAGAAGGGCAGTCTCAGTGGAATGAGCTGTTCTGAAGCCAGACTGGTCAGGATCCAGGAGGTTGTTCTGTGATAGATGGAGTGATAGCTGGTTGTAGGCACAGCGCTCAAGGATTTTGGATTGAAAATTGTTAATGTCTGTAGGATCAGCAGTGGGTTTCTTTAGGATTGGAAGAACCCTGGCTGTTTTAAAGGCAGATGGTACATGGCCAGATGAGATTGAGCTGTTTATGATATATGAAATGAAAGGGATGAGGTCAGGGGAGATGGTTTGAAACATTGCAGAAGGGATTGGATGTAGTAGACAGGTGGTTGGGTTGCCTGTAGATGATTTCATCAGATGTGAGCTTAGAAAATTGATTTAGAGTAGTTTTCTGAGGGTAGAGTAGGATTTGTGGTAGAGAATGTCTCATAGATTTTATCAATCTTCCCTGTGAAGAAGTTGGCAAAATCATTAGCTGTTAGGGAAGTTGCGGCAGGGGGAGTCGGAGGGTTGAGTAGGTATAAGAAGATGTTGTGGAGTTTTTGAGGGTTGTGGGCAGAAGCATTTTGTTTTGCTTTGTAGAAAGCAGTTTTAGCAGCAGTGAGGTTAGTGGAAAATTTGCGCAGAAGATTCTGGTAATACAGTAGGTCTGAGTCAAGTTGCGATTTCTTGTATTTGTACTGACATTCTATTACACACAGGTGCACTCTATTTAGTCATTAGCACTCATCAGGCAGGGACACAATGGTAGTAAGTGGGATTTGAACCTTCTAACAGATTGTTTGAAACATTAACAGGATAGAATAGATTCCTTTTCTTGCTAATGACTTTATTATGGGCCCAATCACACAGTTTATGACGTTCTCCCTCATTTTTACTTTCTAATCTTTTAACCACCATGTATCATTTTCCTTCTACTTCTCAACTATGAACTACTTTGTGTAGGTCTATCACAGAAAGGAAATGCTATGATGGATTCTGGCAAGGATTAAAACAATCCATGGGGTGGGTAGAATCTGCAGTTATGCTTGGACAGTTCTGTAAGTATGACAAGGACAATCTTCTCGGCTGTTCATTCTATTAACTGGATAGATTTCAGTCAGTGCTGTTGCAGTTACAGAGGCAGGGAGTGATATTGTTAAAAAATATCAATATGGCAACATTGAGTGGAAGGCCCATCCTCCTCATTTGCTTTCTGTTTTCTTTGCTTGTCATACCGCTTGTTCACACCATTGTCAGCACACAACATAAAGATATCTGTTCCCATATATCCATCCATATAAATTCATCCCTAGTGATACAATGATTTGCCCCCCCCCCCCCCCCCCCCCCCCATCCCCCCCCCCCCCCCTAATATATCACACATTTTTTGGAAAATATATGTGGTACACATAATAAACTCTGAATCCTCACTTTCTTTTATTTGGCTGCAATATCATTTGACCAACTGCTGCTGAATTACGTTGTTTAATGTCAGATGGATCAGATGGATTTCATTATTTAATGAAAAACACTGAAGTGAAATGTGTCCTGTGCTTTTAACCCATCACTCTTGGTTAGCAGTGGGCAGCCATGACAGGCGCCCGGGGAGCAGTGTGGGTATGGTGCTTTTGCTCAGTGCACCTCATTGGCACATTGGTGTTTCGGGATTTGAACCCGCACCTTCCGATTATGGGTCCGCTAGGTAACCACTGCCAAAACTCAGTGGGTCAGAGCTGCTTTGATTGCATGTAGGAGTATTTTAATATAATTATGTAATAAATTGTGATATTTTGTCAGCGACAGTGATGTGTACAGAATGTTGTAGTTAGACAGACTATGTGTTTGTGTGTGTAGGACTGTATGCCTATTCAACATAGTGAGAAGATCTTGCGGATTCCTTCAGTGACTGAGAAAGATAGAGGAAACTACACATGCCTTCTACACTTCACGATGAATGGACAGAACTACACCGCCGCCAAGACAATTCAGTTGAGAATTGACCACAGTAAATAACTAGAAATAACTAGTCTTTTACCTTCACTTGTCCTTTTCAACCTCATTGTGTTCCCCTGTCCTGCTTCCATTGGCTTTTTTTTATTGTTTCTTGTCATTGTCTGATCTTTCTTTGTTAGCTTTATGTTCACCCAGTGTTAATTGTTTTTACCTATGTGCTAAAAGTGTTCATTTTAGTTGATACTTACCTTGAGAGAATGACCTTACTTCTGTTTTCTTTTTATACTTTTGTCCATTTCTAAATAAAACAAAGTCATGCACTTGTGCCTTGAGCGCTATCTCAAAGTGCTAAAGGAATACACCGTAACATTTATTGCAGCATTTGATGAGCACATGGCTTCCAATATGCAAGTTTGAACACATTTTTTGAAAAAGTATTCACACCCCTTGAACATTTACATAAACTTAAATGTATTTTCATTTACATTTGTAAATGTATTTGCTCTTAAATGTAAATGCATTTAAGTATGTGGCTGTAATGTAAAAAAATGGGAAAAGGTTGAATGTATACTTTAATAATGTGTTCAGCAGAAACAGTGCTACGCAAGCCCCGTGTTGAATATCCTGGCAATGTGACACAATATGTGAACTTGGGTGAGTGATTCTTTATTGCCACAAATAGCCTTTTTCTTTTGACACAGAAGGCCTAATTTTTCCCACAATGTGTCGTTTCACAGACAAAAAGTCATAGAGTGAATTTTAGAGGCATAAAGAGAGGGACAGAGAGCTTTTGATTGTTCTACAAAACTTATCATGCTGTTGAGTGGAAATAAATTAGCCAAACATAGTGAGGAGTTCTGCAGGTCATTGATCCAGAGAACGGAACTAAAGTTACAATAAGTTTTATTGTGGAGTCAGTATCTTGCTGTAGACATCTTTCAACCATGCCCACAACCAAACCAGCCATGCATATAGATCTTCAGTTCTTTAATTCAAGAATTCTGACATTCCCCACACACTTTGTTATGTATGGGACCAGTATGCACAGATTAAAATTTAAAACAGCATCTAAGAGTATGTGTGATTGTGTGTTTTTTCTGTGTGTCTATCAGGATCCCGTGTTGAGCTGACATGTGTGGTTCGGGGAAAGTCACTGACCATGTTCTGGATGTACAACAACTCGCTTATCTTGACACAACAGCCAATAAAAAAGTAAGTGTGGTTTTTGCTCTGTTTTGGGCCATTGTTTCTGTAATGCATGTATTTGTTTTTTAGTTGTAACAAAGTTTATCCTGTTGCAAAGTGGCTGCTTCTGTAATATCCTTGTGTACGTGTGTGTGTGTGGTGGGTGTAACCTAGTAGGTTAGACACTTGCCTATGAAGAAGACTATAAAGTCACAACTTCAGACCCCACTTACATTGTATCTCTGAGCAAGACACTCAAGCCTGCTAAATGGCATACATGTAAAATGTATGTTTGTGTGTGTCTTGTAGGGAATACAAAGAGCATGGTGAGGTCACTCACATCATCTCTAAAGTTTGTAAGGAGCATCTTAACGTTCCATTTGTTTGTGTGGGTGAAAACGCTGCTGGACGCCATGAGGGCAAAATTCAGCTAATAGAAGGTACCTGGCCGTGTCTCACTGGTGACTGTATCAAATAGTGTGTGGATATTCTGTTTTTCAGATATTTGTATGTTGTAAGTGTCCTGTATTGAGTTTATGCAACTTTTTGCAAGCAGATCTTAAGGTCAGTTGACTGTAAGAACTGTAAAAAAGTTGAAAACATCTTAACCGTGTCATCAACATTCAACTCCATATTGAATACAATTTTAAGAGGTAGTTAGTTGAAAATAAATGTGTTCTATGATTTAATATTAATTTCGATTGCTTCTTTAACTAAACCCAAAGGCACATGTTGCAGTTTTGTTCTCTGCAGAATGGATCTTTTGGTGTGCCTTTGTTGTAGGGGTCAGAAATTTGACATAAAATGTAATCAGGGTTTATCTTCATGAATTTGTAATTATAATGTTGTCCTTCCTGTTTCAGCTGATCACAGTAGGTTTCACAGTCTTGTGGGCCTCTGTGTGTTGAGTGGGCTGCTGGCTTTTGCTGTGTGGCTTTGCTGGTCCTACAGGATAGACATGGTACTGGTCTTCAGGAGTCTTTGCCCCCTAGTGGACAAACAGCAAGGTGATGTCCTCTTTGTCAACGGACTTCTTGTCCTCAATGACGGGTGCCCTTCCTGACGCAGCCCTCCCCGTTTGGCATTAGCACCAAGATATGCACTGCCGCCTGCATCCCTGGTGGCTGGGTTTTACTCATATTTGAGTTGTTACAAATATCAAAAAAATATTATTTTTATAATTCAATATATGGAAACGTATGAGACTGGCTATGATGTGCTTAGTGAGCCATGGTTTGGATGGATCACTCAATATAAACACTTTAATGAAGCTCTCATATGTGTTACACTTAGGGTCCATTACTGTGTGTAGCTCATAAGCCTACTGGAGATAACTAAAAAGGGGTAAAGTGAAAGTGAAGTGATTGTCATTGTGAAACACTGCAGCGCAGCACACAACAAAATGTGTTCTCTGCATTTAACCCACCTTAGTGAGCAGGAGGCAGCCATGAAAGTCTTTCAGGGAACAGTGTATGGGGATAGTGTCTTGATCAATGGGACCTCATTGGTCCCATTGATTTGAACCCGCAACTTCCGATTACGGGTCTGCTTCCTTACTCGCTAACATTTATGGTACATATTTGTAGCTCACATTAAGTCTGGACTTAATGTAATTTGGACTTAAGTCTGGACTTAATGTCAGTCAGTATGTGATCAGTATGTGGTTATCCACTGTTTAATGGCTTCTTTTTTAACCAGTCCACTGTGCTTAAGATTGGATGGGATAAAAGGAGTCACATAAAAAAAGACAAATGGGAAGACTGGACCTCATTTTAAATCTGAAACAAAATACATGATGGGAACTATTTCTATACATTTCAGTATATTAGAAGTGTGCTGAAAGTGTACAAAGCAACTTAAAGAGCAGACATTTTTGTGTAAATCATTTTCATTATTTCTATTTGTCCTGCCTAGTCTGCTGTAACTAACCAAGTGACAGTTTTCAATGTAAGTGACCATTGCATTTCTTTTTTCTCAGATGATAAATCCTATGATGCATATGTTAGTTACCCTGGTGATGGCCAGAATGTGTCCAAGGCAAGGACTTTTGCTCTTCATGTTCTTCCTGATGTACTTGAAGCTCATTATGGTTACAGGCTCTTCATCAGAGGTCGAGATGCACAACTTGGTGAAGGTACAGACACAAATTCATATTGAACCATGCACTTTGGCCACTTATTTCCCCAGTAAAGTTTTATTTGGAGTGTTCTACTTTAGCAAGTTCATGAAAATATTCAGTCATTTGGAGAGGCATGTGTATTCTCAGCATAAGGTAAGAAGTTAGTTAACACATCAGATGATGTTGCCAAAGTCCTTGATGAAAATGAATAAAATGCATTGTATTTCCTTGGCACATGATGGTAGTACAATATTAGGGGCTTATGTATATACATACAGTACAGGCCAAAATTTTGGACACACCTTTTAATTCAATGTGTTTTCTTTATTTTCATGACCATTTACATTGGTAGACTCTCACTGAAAGCATCAAAACATTAGGTTACTTATCGTAACCCCGGTTCTCTGATAACATGAGTAAGGTATCTCACTATGGGAAAACCTCAGCGTGACTTATCGCGGAAGCACCAATGACACCACGTCTGTCGCAGACGGAAAAATGGCAGCCTCACACCAGGAGCCCCGCCTCCCTATATCAACTGCTGCAGTCCACCGGAACGGCCTTCTCTAGCATGTTCTTCCCCGTGCAAAATGCAAGGAGGGGGAAGTGGTGAATACCTCACTCATGTTATCAGAGAACCGGGGTTACATTAAGTAACCTAACGTTCTCTTTCAAACATTCGCTCAGATTCTCTCTATGGGAAAGATATGGCCAACTCCCATATTGCATGCTTTCTGAAGTACCTCCGTCCAGACGAACACGGAGCAGAATGAAAAAGACACTAATCAGCAGCACCAACACTAAGTACAGTGTGTGTGAGCGGCGACGCTGTGACGTGAAGTTCGTAAAATCTAATAAATGTGTAGCAGCAGCACAAATATCATGTACAGAATCACCCCTGAATAAAGCCCAAGAGGTAGCTGTGGCCCTAGTGGAATGTGAGCCCTTAGGCCCTGCAGGGGAAGGAGACCCCGTTTGTGGTAGGCCAGGCTGATTGCCTCCACCAGCCAGCACAATAAATGCTGAGATGAGATAGGCTTACCTCTGTAGGAGCCCAGGACACAAACAGCTGGTCACTCCTCCTGAAAACTCTCCTTCTGTCCGTGTAAATCCGCAAAGCACATACCGGACACAGCACGACCCTAGCATCTCCCAGGCCAAAGTTCATGCAGGAAGGGTGAACAGACAATGCATGAATCTCACTCGCTTTGATTGTTGTAAGTAAGACAGCAAGGCTGTCTTAAGGGACAGGAGTTTCACACTCACCTGTTCCAGTGGCTCGAAGGGAGATTCTGAGAACATGGGACTAAATGGGACTAAAAACTGACATGCCTGCCAGAGCCAATGGGCACCTTTCATAAAGTGGTACATGAGAGGATGCTTACCAACAGACGTGCTGTCAAACCTCACATGGCATGCTGATATAGCAGCCAGATACATTTTAACAGTGGAAAATGCCCTGCCCTTGTCCAACATGTCCTGCAGGAAACATAAAACATCAGTAGCCGAACACACAAAGGGCACAACCCATCTCTGTTCGCACCAATGTTCGAAAACTCACCACTTGCTGTCATACAGTGTGCGTGTGGATTGAGCCCTGGCACTCTGGATGGTGGTGATCACCCTGGCAGGGAGACCAGCCTCATACAAATTCAGCCTCTCACGGGCCAGACCCACAAATTCAGCTGACCTGGAGAGGGGTGGTAAATCTCCCTGCGCACTTGCAACAGTGGGTCCCTGTGCGGCAAGAGCTGCCAGGGCTTGTCCAACAGAAGCTGAAAAATCTCTTGCCAGCCCCGGCTGCTCTGGCCAGCGGGGGGCTACCATCAGGAGAGACAGACCCCCCCCTCACTCGCGAGAGTGTGGGGCAAATAAGGCTCAGGGGTGGGAATATGTACATCAGTATGTCCGGCCACGGGTTCTCAGAGAGAAAAACAGCGGACGCTACGTGTTTACTAGTGAGGCGAAGAGATCTACGGCGAGAGCGTGTTCCGCCCTGCAGGTTGATATACACCACCATGGTAGTATTGTCTGTCCTGATTTACATTTACAGCATTTATCAGACACCCTTATCCAGAGCGACTTACAATCAGTAGTTACAGGGACAGTTTTAGGGTTAAATGTCTTGCTCAGGGACACAGTGGTAGTAAGTGGGATTTGAACCTGGGGCTACTACCACCCTGATAAGTACATGACAGCAGGTGGGGAAGAAAATGCAGCAAAGTGTGAAAAACTGTCAGGTAGTTTATATGGACGCCCCGAAGCCATGATGGCCAAAGCTCGTTGACCGCCCTGCCTTCGTGCACGGCCCCCCAGCCCGTGAGGGAGGCATCCATAGTCACCGTCGAGATCGTGACAAAACGGCCGAGGTGACGGCAGGGACAGAGATTCAGTGCTGAGACCCAGCGCTGAAAATCCCTCATGTTTAACATACTTAGCAGAACCACAGCTATAGTAGAGGCCTTGAGTGTTTTAATGACAGTACGCGTCTCTCAGACAGTGAAGCATGAAAAGACCCAGATATTCTACAGTCTGAGAGGGCATCAGTGAGCTCTTGGTGTAATTTATGCTGAAACCCAGGATGGTGAGGTGGGTCACCAGCATTTTTGTGTTGTGCTTTGCCTGCTCTTGCGTTTGGGCACAGATCAGATAATCATCCAGATAAGCCAGAACCCTGATGCCCGAGAATCTGAGCTGGGTCAGATCGGCTTCTATACATTTGCTGAGGCTCAGGCCAAATGGGACCATGAGAAACTCGTAAGCCACGCCGTGGTAAAAGAATCTGAGATATCTCATGTGGGCAGGATAGATTCCTATATGAAAATACGCATCCTGCAGGTCCACTGTGGTGAACCAGTAATCGGGACAGATCGAGCAAAAAAGGCCTTTGTGAGTGAGCATTCTGAATCTGAACTGAGGTGTTTGTTAAGAACACACAGGTCCAGAATAGGACAGAGCCCTCAGTCCCATTTTGGGACTAGGAAATAGCCTGAATAAAAACCCTGCTGCATTTCCTCCACGGGGACGGGCCTTATTGCTCGTTTGCTCAGAAGAGAGGTTATTTCTGGCTCCAAAACCTGAGCCGAGTCTCCAGTTGCAAGTGAGGGAACCACTCTGCTGAACACGGGGGGTCATGCTGCAATCTTTAGCCTTTTTCTAACATCGGCAAAACCCACGGGTGAACTGCGCATGGGCGACAGTCCTCCACACAGCGCTCAATCAGGTTCGTCTGTCCCACAAGCGGCGTGAGAACAACATCTGGTGGAGGCGCAGAGGCATGACACTCTCTGAGTGATTTTCGTTTTTGACAAAGAAACTGTGCCCTCGGCCAGTGGCCTGGATGCACTAGTGCAAATTTTAATGAACCCTGAGAACGGTGAGGGGAAAATAAATGGGGACAAACAAGGTTTACCCGCTCCACTCTCAAGGTTGTCTGAGGGGAGGGAGTACGAGGGAGCACAGTGTGAACTGGTGCTCTCATTCTGTAATGTAGTGGGAGAACATAAGAGGCCGCTGAACACTGAACAGAACTGTCTGCTGACACACACAGCTTTGCCCACTTTGTTGGGGGGCCAAGCGAGAAATCGGTCAAGGAGATGCCAGATATAGCGTGGTGCTGGCGTCGCCCCTGTTTTGAAAGAAAATAATCCATAGGTCTGCCGGCTTGTGAGGCAAACAGAAGTCAAAGGCTTCTCTTCCTTCTTCTATAGTTCGCACCTCTGTCACATTGCCTCCACTGTTGGGCCAAAAAGGTTCTTACAGTCCGCTGGAGCGTCGAGGCGCTCGCCTGTGACGGCCAAAACTCTGAATGGCGCCTTGTGACGTGCGCAGATCCAGGTAGCGAGTCCAGCTGCTTCCCCAGCTCCTCGAGCAGTTTTGCTTGGTACGCCGTCAGGAGTGAGGTCACGTTAAGTGCTCTGGCGGAAAGCACAGATGACTTAAAGATCTATTGGTACATGGAGTCAGTAAAGCACTTTTACCTGGGAGTGACTGTCCTGCTGAGGAGAATGAGACCCTCCTGGTTGGGTGGAGGTGATAAGCCACCGATGCCTTGACCTTGGGGGGTTGGAGAACCCCAGCTCCTCCATGCCGCCAATGTCCAAAACTGAGCCCTTAACGGGTATGCAGTTGGAAAAAGGTTTATCCCAGGACCATCTGGTTACACACACAGGCACTGCTGGAAGCGATTGGCTGCTAAATGTTTTATATTCTAGTTTCTTCAAAATATCCACCCTTTGCTCTGATTACAGCTTTACACATTCTTGGCGTTCTCTTGATGAGCTTCAAATGGTCAATACCGGAAATGGTTTTCCAACAGCCTTGAAGGAGCACTTGTTGGCCTCTTTTCCTTCACTCTGTGGTCCAGCTCACCCCTAACAATCTCGATTGGGTTCAGGTCCGGTGACTGTGGAGGCCAGGTGTCCACTTATTGTTAAGTACATAACTACACATGTACATAACTACTGATGCCTTCAGTGAGAATCTACCAATGAAAATAATGAAAACACGCATGCCTCCAGTATGATTGTGCACCTACACCTTAACATCTGACAGTATGACTCAGTTTCAATTAAATCAGTCTTGTTAGTAATGCACCTTCACAAATTTATTATGGAGTCTGTAGGCAATTGAATATCTATCTATCTATATATATATATCTATTCAACACACACACACACACACACACACACTGGAGCAGCCACTGATTGTGAAAGTTGTCCCGGTTAAAAAATGCGAGAGGTCTGTACACTTAAAGGTACACTTTAACTGTGAGAGACAAAATGTGAAAAGAATCCAGGAAATTACAGGATTTAAAAAATATTTACTTGTATTATGGTGCAGGACAAGCAACAATTCTGCCCCTCACAAACCTTCTTTAAGAAGCTCTTCTATCCTGTAAATGTCCCCCTGCTTAAAACAGCATATGTCCAGGCCCGTCTAAAATCTGGCAGAGTCCATCTGGATCATCAGGAGGAGGTATTGGAGAATATCATGAGTTGTGTACCTATGATGATAATTACAGACCTCTCATATTTTTAAGTGACACAATTTGCACAATTGGTGCATGCCAAACATTTTTTTACCTCACGTTATATATAAATAATGTATTTATTAACTGTTACATCTTTCCATACAGCTGTATTTGATGTGGTCACAAAAACTCTCAGGAAATGCCGCAGCCTGATCATCGTGTTGGATGAATCCCCCATGGCCAAGTACACACTGGCTGACACAGACAAATCACTGAAAGAAGATGAACTAATAGAGACACAAAGGGAAGTGGTGCCACATAACCTGAATGGCACATGTGGAGAGATGGACACACAGAGACAAATGGAGACACACAATTCAGTAGAAATGGCCACACAGGCTGAGTTGGAGCCTCTTGACTTGGGGGGCTGGAAGGTGGGCTTTGAACGCAGTGTAGGCATTTATGAGGCTCTGGTGTGCTCTGGACTGAGGGTCATCATTGTTCAGATAGGCAAGGGAGGTGGTGAAGAAGTTTTACCCCCTTCACTGCGCCTCTTCACACGCAATCATAAAGTGCTCCTATGGAAAACAGACATACACAACAATATACAGACAAACCAATGTGGACGTTTCTGGAAGGAGTTGAGATATGAAATGCCTACAGTCATAAAAAGAAACACATATGCATAAACGCATGTTATATCCAGTAACATGTGTTTATGCATATATGTTTCTTTTTAATGTTTTATTATGAAAACGGGGGCAGTATCAGAATACACATTTATCCATTAGGGGCTGAATAATAATTTTGTCAAAATAAATAAATAAATGAATACAGGAAATGTCATATGATATCTTTGCTGTAGATTTATCATTAATTGGGCCTGTCAGTATGACAGACCATTTACTATTGTGCTGGGAATATGTTTTTGGGTCCCTAAGGGTACCCTTTGAAGCTAGCGACCAGGGAGTCGAGGCAAGGCCAACGATTTGACATATGGGATGAGTTGGTGCC
The DNA here is from genome assembly GCF_900700375.1 of Denticeps clupeoides. Lineage (NCBI taxonomy): Eukaryota > Metazoa > Chordata > Actinopteri > Clupeiformes > Denticipitidae > Denticeps > Denticeps clupeoides. Next base: position 597,884 of record NC_041717.1, read on the forward strand.
ACCAATGGGGGTTTGAAAGCCGGACCAAACTTGAAAAAGTGTGAAAAAAAAAAAGTTTTTTGAGTTTGCACTGATATGATTTAGCACACAAAGAAATTTTATACACATTTTTAAGTGCGGCTTTTTGTTCCATGCGATTTGACATATGGCTTGGCTTGGTCGGATTTACGGTCCGCACATAATTCCCCAAAAAGCGTTTTCGGAACGTGTTTATACTTCTAGTCTAACATTCGACTTTTGGGGACTTATGTTAAGACTATTACTTTTATAAGGCTTTATAAGGTACTTCTGCCACTTTATTAAGAATGCTCGGACCTTCGGCCACTTTATGAGGAATGCCTGCTCCTTCAGCCACATCATTATGACTGCATGCTAACATGCAAAGTTTCTCCCTTTGCACATGCTACATTAAATCCCCATAACACACACATCCCAAACCCCAACAGAACACATTTACCCATAACATGGTTAATGTTATTTGCAGTCCACGGGCGTGCCCGTCTCGTCGGCGCGTATCTCATCTCAAGGCATGCTGGTCCCAACTCATTGGCCGGGCTCTGCCGCCACACAATATATTGTATGTGAAAACAGTATGCGAGGCGAGTAGTATGTCCGAATTCATAGTAGGGATGCACCGATACCACAAAAGTACTCGTACTCGTTAAAAGTCCGGTGATACCAGGGACCGATACCACAGTCTGAGAAATGTCTGTGTTTGAGCGGTGTGTAAGGGGTTAAACACAGGCGCCGAGTGCCCGCTGCAGCAAACTCTTGCAAGACGAGAGAAAATGTCCAGAGACAATCCACATGCTTTGAAAATAACACGGGCAATTATCGAGTACATTGCATGGAGTGACCAGCCACTCTCGGAGGTAGGGATTCCTGCATCTCTTTCATTTAGTTAGATCCGATTAGATCCGATGAATATATATTACCTGTTTTTTTTAGGATGATCATTACATATATATAATAATAATAATAATTTAAAAAGCATTTCTCTAGGGAAATGTTATATCGCAAGAAATATCTTTATCGCAATATTCAACAACAGTATCGTATATCGCATACTTTCCCAATATCGTACAGCCCTAATCTAAACTAAATGTGACCGCCTGTTCCATCGGCTACTGTAGTTATACCGCCTGCTCTTACACCAGCTCTGGAGGCCACACCCGCTGCTGCGACCAACGCCCGGACAGGACCATCAAAATTTCTCTTGGAATTTTGGTTTCTAGTATTAATATTTGTTTTTGCTTTCTTTGTAATACCACTATCAAAATAAAAAAATACACCAATATTGTCAAAGGCTTTGATTCCTATTCAAAGTACTGTATACATTTTTGAGTTATATGATAACTTCTATGTGAAAAGAAAAAAGGCCTAGTAATTGGAAAAAGCAATTGTTGATATTTGGAGAGAGCTTATGGGCATTGGTAACCAGAAATCTATGATGACAGCTTGTCAATTACATTCACTATGCATACACACATAGACATTTCTTCTTTTGGGTTAGATTATATATTTGTACACATAAGCAGTAACGGTCACTCTTTGCCATGGAAATGAACTTAATCTCAAACAAACATTTCCACTGTATTTCCACGAAAGGACCTTGCCAAGATAATTTCAGTTATCCGCTCACTAAAACAAGTTAGAGGGTTGAATAGTACAAGGCTGCAGATCATTCTGTCATGATGGTTGAGTTATAATTGCAGATCGGATGCTTTAAATGGAAGGTTATGCTTGAAATCCCTTTTCCTCTGTTAACCATAATTACCTGCAAGGAAACACATTCTGTCATCATTGCGTTGCATATAAAGGGAATCACAGCACAGGGATCAGGCTGCTGAGGACTGGGGTAAAGTCATTTTCTATGATGAAGCCTCTGTTTGATTGCATGGGCCTGTCACGTCCATGTGGGCATGACGCGGCGGGTGAACGGAGAGGAGGACGAAGAGTGACGAGGAATGATGAGGAATGAAGGACGCTTTCACCTGACATCACGAAACAGGGGTTTAATGGTGAATCACAGGACAGGGGAGACGTAGACACTGGTGAACACGGAACATAACTTCAAAGACCTGACCGCGAACAGAAACGAACAGGGCAGCTTTATACAATTAAACACAGGTGAAAACGATTAGGGAACATTACACAGGACAACAATTAAACTCCGGTCCGGATCCGGATCCTGATCCGGACCGGAGTAACCTCCATTTCGGACCGGATCCTGACAGGGCCATCTGGAAAAATGATCGTCCAGAGAAGAAAACGTGAGCACCATCATCACACCTGTCTCATGCCAACTGTACAGCATACAGAGAGAGAGCAACCATTCATGTGTGGGGCTGCTTTTCATACAAGGGACTCACTCACAATTTTAACTGGAAACACAAAGAATGGTACCAAAACATACTCCGACAGCACCTTCTCCTAACCATCCAAGAATAGTTTGGTGAACAATGCTTTTTCCATCATGATGGAGCACCATGCCAAAATGTTAACTAAGTGGCTCGGGGAACAAAACTTTGAAATTTTGGGTTCATGGCCAGGAAACTCCTTGGACCTTAATCCTATTGAGAACTTGTGGTCAATCCTCAAGAGGCTCCATCCACCAAAGCCACGTTGCACCACAGACTATCCAGGAGTTGGTGGATTTAGTCCAGGTCTGGGAAGAGATCCCTCAGGTGACCATCTGCCACATCATCGGGAGCATTCCCAGGCATTGTAGGGCGGTCATACTGGCATGTGGAGGCCACACACACTACTGAGTGTCATGGGAATCCATCCACACAACCAGGAGCAACACGGAGACAAGGTAACGTGACTCCCACAAATTGGCCACTGCCAGCTTCTCAGTCATTGATTGATTGAGTTTGCAACTGACTAGGTAGAATCACCTTTTACCAAATAAGAAACATCCAGTTTTGTCTCCTGACCTCTCAACTCTTTCTTCTTGCCCTGTCCCTTCCCCCCAAGCCTACCTAAAACATGTCAACATCCATGGGGTTTTGCGGCTCATGTTCGCAGATTGAACTTACCTGCCTCCTTTCGTTCAATCATTTACATTTACAGCATTTACAGTCCCCCCCTGGAGCGACTTAGGGTTAATTGTCTTGCTCAGGGACACATATGGTAGTCAGCGGGATTTGAACCTGGGTCTTCTGGTTCATAGGTGAGTGTGCTACCCACTAGGCTTCTACCACCCTACAGTTGCTACAATTGCTACATTAAATCAAAGTTTGATCAGCTTGTAGTGTGTTTTTCACTTTAATTTTGAGTGTTACTCCAAATCCAGACATCTGTTCGTGGATAAATTTGATTTCTGTGAATATTTTTTCTGTGTGATTATGTTGTCAGCGCATTCAACTGTAAAGATCAAACTATTTAATAATAATATTATAATTTAATAATAATCAGATAATAAACATCAGATCCAGGATGTCTTATTTTTGTGTTCACACTACACAGAAGTAGCAGCAAAAAAGCAACAAGACTTGAGTTCTCTGCTGCTAAAACAGACAAATGCATCCATAAAGTGTGAGAACTGTAAAGTCAGTTAGCAGCACAGCAGTGAATTTTTGTCAAGCCGATACAATAGTCACATTCTTGCTAAAAACGACATTTTTCAAGCACTAGGAAGTTGTTAAAGAAGCATTTGTAAAGGCTGCAGGTGCACTGTTCCCTGGTTATAAAATAAAATTGAGATCACTGATGGATATGCATTTACCTTGGAGCACAGATACACAACAATGCGAGAGAATGGCAGATGACATTGAAATATGTGAGTGTTTCTGTAACTTTCTTATAGTCTGACTTATGCACAACAAAGTGAATAAAATTATTGTATTCATGGTTTTAGTCCTTGTGAACCAGAACTGATTACTTCATTGATGGTAACATGCACATTGTAAGTCTGGATTAGGGCGTCTGCCAAATTCCATAAATGTAAATGTTCTCTCCAGTTTTGATTAGTTTGATCTGATGAATGTGGCACAGCTGCACTAGTTGCTGCCTAAAAAACATTTCCTGAAACTTTCCAATATGAATAGGATTTAGCTTTCCTGATACAGTACAGGCCAACAGTCCGGACACACCTTCTCATTCAATGTGTTTTCTTTATTCTCATGACCATTTACATTGGTAGATTCTCACTGAAGGCATTAAAACTATGAATGAACACATGTGGAGTTATGTACTTAACAAAAAGTGGAGACCTGGCCTATACAGTCACCGGACCTGACCCCAATCCAGATGGTTTGGGGTGAGCTGGACCGCAGAGTGAAGGCAAAGGGACCAACAAGTTCTAGACACCGCTGGAAACTCCTTCAAGACTGTTGGAAAACCATTTCAGGTGACGACCTCTTGAAGCTCATCGAGAGAATGCCAAGAGTGTGCAAAGCAGTAATCAGAGCAAAGGGTGGATATTTTGAAAAAAATAGAATATAGAATATATAATATAATTACACTTTTATGTCTTTAAACATTACATTTTTATGTCTTTAAAACATAAAATATGTGTAATAGGTAGGGTGAAGGTGTGGAAATAGGTGGTGTGCAAATAGGTGGAGTCAAAGTCAAAGTAAAAAGTGACAAAGTATAACAGGGTAAACGTGCAAGGATAAAAAGAGTTAAAAAATTAAATTAAAAGTTTGTGCAAGGATTTCTAGGGGAATTGAGTCCAGAAGTGATTGAGAGTGAAAGTGAAAGTGCTGGAGTGTATTAGAGTTCTATGAAGTGTTGTGGTTGTTGAGAGCTTGAATAGCCTGTGGGAAGAAGCTGCTCCTCATTCTCTCTGTGTTGGACTTCAGCGGAAGCGCTTCCCTGATCGCAGCAGAGAGAAGAGTCCATTGCTGGGGTGGCTGAGGTCCTTCACAATCTTCCTGGGCCTGGTCCAGCACCGTTTGTATTGAAGGTCAGGGAGCTTGGTACGGATGATCCGGTCGACTGATCAAACCACCCCCTGTAGGGCGCCTGTCCTGCAAGGTGCTGTTCCCGAACCAGGTTGAGATGTTTCCCGTTAGGATGCTCTCTATGGTGCAGGAGTAGAAGTTCCTGAGCACCTTGGAGGGCAGTCTGAAGTCTCTCAGGCGTCTGAGGTGGTAGAGACACTGCCGGGCCTTTTTCACCACGGTGTTGATGTGACAGGACCATGACAGGTCGTGCGTGATGTGAACACTGAGGTAACGAAAGCTGTCCACTGTGGTGGAAATTCTGCCATAATTTTTTTTTTTTTTTGGATTAATGATCACTACTATAGGCACAAAAATTTATATGATGTGTACATAAGGTGAGGTGTACATAATTACATAATAACACAAAATTCAAAGGATAAAAAATTATTATAAAAATGATTAAAAAGTATGCAGCAAATTGATGCAAAATTACAAAGTAACGTAATATACAACCAGAAACATCAAAGTATACCACTCCATAAAAGGTTTAAGGTAACTCATCACAGGCAGTTGTATTGAAATAAAAATATAAACTCAAAACTAAAGGCGAAAAAATTATTAAAAAACAAACAATTTAAAATGAAAATCAACAACAAGTATATCAATCAAGATATAGTGTTATATGAGGAGGAGCTTGATTCAAAGCATGATTGACCACTATGAACAAGAGTTACATCATTGTTACTAGGGGTCTGGGGTTTGTTGGGGTTCTGTTGGGGGAGTCGCAAATAGAGAAGGAGGGGAACTTTTTGAACATTCACAGTACCAACATGGATATTACCAGGGGAAGGGTTAACAAAACAAGTAAAATTGTTATGAGCTACTTCAGCATCAAAAACAGGGAGAACATCAGTTTTTGGTCCTACAGGAAAAGGGAGATCCCAAGAAGAGCAAACAGAATCAAGGTTATCTTGAGTCATAAGTTGGATAAGACAGGTAAAATTCAGTTCGGGTGGAGTGGGGACAATCTTGGGCAAGGTCCTAAACATACAATGCAATCAGATTTCACAGTGTCACCAGTAGCTTCTGCAAGTAACAACAAGTTATTCCTGTGGCCGTGTGTGTGTGTGTGTGCATATATATATATTTCTGTCACAGGGGGAATTCGATGACGTAGTTGCAGACATACTTTCGGCGTGGGGATAAGCCGTCGTACCGGTAGAGGACGCTGGGCGAGCGGGGCAGGAGGACCGGGGGCGCCTGGCCGGCGAGGAATGAGGAAGTAATGGACGCGCTGCAACGCAGCGGGGAGTCAGTTCGGGATCTTTGGGAAGGACCGGGGCAGAGGAGAACCGGAAGACGGCGGGTTTCAGGATGGTTCGGGATCTTGGACTGGACGGGAGTAGGTCTTGGGCGGCAGGAAGGTAGGGGAGCATGGAATCCCGTCTTAACCGATGGGTCAGGTAGGTTCAAGGTCAGGGGCAGGAAGAGGTTGTAGTCAGGAAGTTCCGGTCGGGGTTCCTTTCGTGGTTTCCAGGGGATCAGGCAATTCTCGAAGTCGTGGGCAGGCGAAGGTCGTATTACGGGAATCTCAATTATCGTAGGTCGTGGGTAAGAGAGCTAGTGTCTCTGGCGAGTAAACTCATACAACTCATTTAACTCATACAAAGAGCGGGCGTGTCTCCTTGGTGTTACCTCCCTTTTATACTTGCCACCGCCCGCTTCCATTTCCTCTTCCGGGTCGTCGTCTCCCAGGCTGGTGAGGTGCCCTCTAGCGGGCTGGAGGCGCGTTGGCCATGACAATTTCAACTCTCAAAACAGACCAAACATCAAATTTTTTTTCCCTTTAAAAACCATTTGGTGTAAAAACTTAAGACCGATTTAGAAAAACATCTGCCATCCTGTTGATGACAGGGGTCTGGTAGGTCCTCTCCTGCTTGGTACTGAAGTCCACTATTAACTCCTTTGTCTTGCTGACGTTCAGGTGGAGATTGTTACTCTGGCACCAGTTCGCCAGGCCCACCATGACGGTTTCGTCAGCAATCTTGATGATGGTGTTGGAGTTTGTAGTGGTTGCACATTCGTATGTGTACAGTACAGCAGGGGGCTCAAAACACAGCCCTGGGGTACTTCAGTGCTGAGGGTGATGGTGGCTGAGACATGTCCACCCATCCTTACTGCCTGTGGTCTCCCAGTTAGGAAGTTGGAGATCCACTGACAGAGAGATGAGCTGAGTCCCAGGTGCTCCAGGTAGGTGGTGAGTGTGGAAGGGATTATTGTGTTAAATGCTGAACTGTAGTCAATGAAAAGCATTTTAACATAATTTCCCTTCCGTGTCCAGGTGGGTGAGTGCTGTGTGCAGGAGATGTGAAATGGCGTCATCTGTGAATCGGTTGGGACGGTACGCAAACTGCAGTGGGTCAAGTGTAGCGAAGAAATTATGAAGTCTCTGACCAGCCATTCAAAGATCTTCATCACTACTGAGGTGAGGGCTACAGGGCGGTAGTCAGCATACAGGCAAATATGGAAACTTCACAGGAGAGAGTACTTCTCAAAGGAACCTGATTATATTTGGCACATTGATTCATATGACAAGTTAAAACCTTTTGGCATGTGTTTTAATGGGTGAATCGATGGCTCATCATCCAGTGGTAGTAGGGTTATGCTGGTTGAAATCCCCACATGGACTTGATCACTAACATTGACTTGACCACTGCCTGTTAGTTATTAATTTAATCTTCAACATTTTTGTGAGGAGTCCAGTGGATTTAATAATATTTTTTTTTATCTTGTACAACATGGAACAACTGAGAAAGGATTTCTGATAGTTCAGAAACTGCTTCTTTGCTAGCACAGAAGCAGTCTCTGAACAATCCAAAATCCTTGAATCTTTGACCCATAATTGCTAGCAAGTTTATCAGTAGAGCAAGTTACATATTAAAATAGTCAGGTATTCTTTTGAAACGATGTTCTTTTGAGAGACTTGTATACAGGAAGCTCTTAACACATCAGTTACATGCTGCAGACACACTGGCTTCCTGTCAAGGTTATCTCAGTCATCCAGTTGCTCATGCTTATGTAAAACAGTTATCAATAAGCACATCATGAAGAAAAGGAATTTATTTATGGTAGAATAATAGATGCTTAAGAAATATTATTTTCCCAACACTGCCTTTTACATACAGATCTATTCCAAATAAAAAATATAAAAAATAATGTTATTGCTTGACCACATTACTGCAAATGGGAATACATATGTTTCTTTTGTTGAAACTTAAGAAGGAAATTGATGTTACTTTCTGTAACATGCATCCAGATACTATTCTTGTCCTGTAAACATATAAATGCATCTGTTGCTTCATTCTTGGCAGCACTTTGCACTTTGGTTAAAGGGTGTATTTTGTTCTGTGTAATCTTATTAGCTACATTTTAAATATACAAATGCAAAGTATTAAACACTATGGCTTTTTTACACTTTAGAAGTAAATGGAATATGTTAGTTAAACTATTTTCGGCAATAAAACCACAACAACAACAACAACATTTATTTCTTATATAAATCACATACAGTATGTCTCAACCTGCAAATGGTGTCAGTGCAGGGCTGGTGATGATTTGTACAATAAACACACTTTGTACAATAAACACGCTTCAAGTTAAAATGATTTATATGATATTACATTGGTATCACACAACTTTGTAGGTTTGTATAAAAAATAATTATAAAAAACACGTCAAGTGGTGAACTGAACATCTTTGTGTATATGTACACTGTTTACTATTTACACTGTTTTTATTTGATGTGCATTATCCACTGAGGTTACATTTTTATCTGAAGGCAGATGCTTCTGAGTTAAATGTGGGTAAATATGGAGTATGCACACAGCAGCTAGTCCATTTTCTTGGCCATCTGAATGTATACAACTTGAAAACAGTTGGTTCAGTCTGATTTATAAAAACTTCTATCCCTCAACTCATATCTCTGAGAGTACCCGCTTCTCATAAAAACATGTTTGAATGTAGTATCCTTAACTGCAAAAATAGATTAACATATGCAAACATATGATAAGCATATTTATAACAAAGTAAGACCTCCTTAATGCCTCTATGACATATATTATATGTAGATTTGTGGAGTGTGTGTGGGTTGTGTGTGTGCATATGCATGGTCATCTGATAACTTATCCTGCTCAAGAAAAGCATGTTGTAAGCAAAGATGATTAAGATGTTCTGTGTTAAGTTCCTCTCTCCTCCCCATGTAAAATACACATGACTAGATGAAGCTAAAACCATTGACAGTTACACAACAAGAAGGACATACAAAAAATTCTGAGACAGTTTTCTACATGGATCCACTAAAGGTAAAGCAAACAGATCCTCACTAGATTTAGATTCATCACTACTGACCAGCTCAAACTACAACTGTTATTTCATTCATTATCATTACTGTGATTTTGATTGGGTTTCTTGAATTTTACACTGTAAAATTGACTCCTATAGTTTACAGGCAATATTTTGCGGTGGACTTCACATTAATATTTTAATTTTAATATTTCTATACACCAAAAAATCCTGAGCCTAGAAGTGTTGGGGGAGCAGATCTATAAAAAGCTTGTGTATAACCTGATCATTATTATTGTCAAGCAGGGTTCATGGGTATGCTCCACAGTGAGATTTTTTTCCCTTAAATTACAAATTGTTCAGAAATAAACAAACAATATTCAGACATCAGCAATATTCAGACTTGAACAAACTCAGTATAAGTCTATATTTACAGTAGCATCTGTGGGAATAGACCGTGAGCCTGTTCAGTAATCCATCCCTGCTTTTAACTAGTCCATTACCTGGCTATTGAAATACTACAGTAGGTGGTCAGAAGAGAGGTCAGTAGGTGGCAATTATAGTAAAACATTGAATTGAGTAACGGACACTAAAACAGTAAAGTTTATTCAAAACAATTTTTTATTAAATAAATGAGGAATAATAAATGAATGAAAATGCAAAATAGAAATTTGAAAAAATATAAATGTGCTTCTCAGACAGACCTTTTTCATGTGATTGGTCAAATTAACATTTCGTAAAAAAAAATTGCATTTAATAAAACTAATTTACAAGATATGAAACACTTTTACCGTGTTTGCTGATCGCTCATTTACCACACAAGCTGGACCCGGCCTGAACCCAGCAAGATTTACAGCTCTATTGTGAGGGGTGTTGCGTTGCTCAGACTGCTTCTTTATGACTGGGGCCTAATCTGTGCCGTGACAAAACTTTTTTCCCTCTAGTTCCATACAGCAGCTTCCTTGCTCAAAAAAATGCAGAAGCCTGCTCCTGGTTACCGGAACCGTTGTCAATGACCAGCTTCAAAGGGCTTTTTGTCATGACGCAGCTCCTCTATCCAAGCCCAGCACCATTTATTTCTTATGCCTTATTCGACATCTTATTGTCTTCCCTGGTTTTATAAATGTGCTGTACATGATGTTACTAGTATGGGAAACACAAAACACACCATTAAAATCACAGTATTTCACCATTAAAATTAAGTTCAGTACCGTAAAAAGGGTACCAGCATGCTTTGTGCAGGCTACGAGCGATAGTCTAAGTAAACAAATGGGAAAATTAGTGGGTTGTAAATAGTTGGGTAAAGTTAATAGTTCATGTTGCATGTTGAGATGTGTTATATGGGAGTTAAACACAGTTTAGTGTAGGTGGGCAGTTGAGCTGACTCAGCCCACCTGGCTCTAAATATAAGGTTTTTGTCCCAACCGTGCACAAACTCTACCATGAAAACTCACCATTTAAGGGCAATAAAGAGTCTTAACTTCACTTCAACTTCAGTTCACTTCAACTGTGAAAGACAGAAATGTAAAAAAAAATCCAGGAAATCACACTGTGTGATTTTATCTGTATAAAAGATGCCTGTCCACACCTACAAATAGTCAGACTCCAACCTCCACCATGGCCAAGACCAAAGCTAAGGCAAAATTCAACACCTGCACAATACTGGGATGAGCCAATCCACAATAGACATTGAAGCAATGAAATATTTAGCAATCATTAGAAAATGGAATAAATACTATATCATTCACAATGTACCTTGTTCCATCCATGCAAGCTCTCACCTCATGGGGTACATGGTCTTGAGAAGTACAAAGGGGGAACAGGAGAGAGCTGGGACCACAGTAACAAAGGTATTAACAAATTAGTAACAATCTACGTTGTCATGAGACCATCTGGATGATCCAGAGGAGGACTGGGAGAATGTCATGTGGTCAGATTAGACCAAAATAGATCTCATGTTTGGAGGAAGAAGATTGCTGAGTTGGATCCCATGAACCCATTGTGTTTAGATAGGATGACACGATTAACCAGCACATAAACCTGGAGGAGTTTGCAGAGTCTGTGAAAGTATTGTGTGTGTGGAGGATGTGACCCTGACCCTCATCACACTTGCCACTAAGAAATCATGGCTTACCAGGGAGGTGTATATGCTTCTGGGAGCACATAATAAAGCCTTCAAATCTGGGTACAGAGACGCTCTCAGATCCACTCAAGCTAACTTGAACCATGGTGTGAGAGCAACAAAACATGCTGATGGGTATAAAATCCAGAGTCACTTCACTGACACAAACCATTCCAAACACATGTGGCACAGCTTCCGTTCTATTACGGACTATAAATCCACCCCACCACCTTCTGATGATAGCACAGACTTCCTCAATCAGCTGTTCCTAGAACAATAACAACACAATAGCCATAAAAGCCAAAGATGTCAAGAGAACCCTGCGAAGGGTCAATCCATGGTAAGCAACATACCAGGGTGTGCACTCAGAGACTGTGCTGACTAACTGAATGTTGTTCTCAAAGACATCTAGATTATCTCCCTGAGACAAGCCATTGCTCCACAGTGTTTCAAAGACACTACCATTAGTCCACTGCCTAATAAATCACCAACATCATCACTGAATGACAATCAGTCTGTAGCACTCCTAGGGATCTGTATAATTTTAGGCCAAAATCAAAACTTCCTTTTACATCCAGGATTTTATAAAAGATTGTGTTTATCCAACTTCAGACTTTTCTAGATGCTTACGCTTACTGAAGAAAATCCAATCTGGGTTTAAACCTTATCATAAAACTGAAACAGCACTTTTAAGGGTTCTTGAGATTAGACTGAATAAGTGGTTAAGACTAAAATCGTGGTGTGAGAAGCTAATAAAAGCCCTCGTACCCTTGGCTGTTTTTTTAGATGATTTTTTACCAACTGAATCAGATTGCAAAAGCTGCATTTTAACTCCCTTCCACAAACCTAGGAAAGTTGATTCACGATTTTGTTATCCCTTGACTGGATTATTGCACCTTCATCGGTAGCAATTTGTCCAGAACGCAGATATGCAACACCAAACAGGTTCAAGAAAATATGACCACATCCAACCGGTCCTGGCAGGTTTGCAATGGCTTCCTAATCTGCTTGATTTTACCATATGGTAAAAAGAACATGATCAATTCTGTTGTTGTAATAGTGCTATATAAATAAACTTGACATTGACAGCGATGCTCAAGGCCAGCCTGATGAAGTGCTTCCACACCACATCCAGACTACCTACTACATTTGAAATGTTATTTATTAAGGTTATTTTTTATATTTTTAATATGTGAGACATGATTATCTTCAGCGTAATAAGTAATCATAATAAGTAATCATCTTTATCTGTGCCACAGTGAAGCAAAGGTTCTGTCACCATCTTGTGAGTAACTTCTTTCAAGTCTTACACAGACTTCACAATCCGACAACTTAATTTAATGTCCTCTCATTGACATGAACCCTCTTTTCTCCCATTTCTTTCCTTATTGCATATTGCATGAAGATGAAATTAGGATTCCACCGAGCACCTAATGCTCGAATGCATGATTCAAAATAAGTTGTAAATTGCATCCTGCACCATGCTCAGAAATTAACGCTGGGCCAAAATAGAGCCCAAACTAATTAGTGAATTATTTCATAGTGTTCCCCTAGATATTAAATAAGTTTTCACTATATATGTTTACACATGATGGATGTCACGACTACGGACTTACGGGGGAAGGAAGCGCAGAGGTCTGACATGCTGGGAAGGGTTTTTTTTATTATTAAATAAACAATAAACACAAATAAAGACGGGCGCGGTGGCCGAAAACGATTTAACTTAAATAAAGAACTGAAACTAACCCGTAGGCGTGTGGCGATTGCCAGAACTCAAAAACACATGAAACTAAACCAGGTCAAGTTCGTGCAGAGAGTTCACGAAAATGCCAGAGACCCAGAAGGGGCGGAAACTTCCGGCATTTATGGGGCGTCAGGATTGGAGTCAGGTGTGGAGCCCAGCTGCAGGCAATCCTGACAATGGAAATGATGGAATTGTCAAGTTGGCTACTTAGTGTATTTAGATTAAACAGGGCTCTTAAGTATATTTAAGAGAAAAGTAATTCTAATCTTAAGCACATCCTAAACATCTAATCGCAACAGTTGTCTAAAAAACGTTGAGCCATACCACACAAGCAATCTTATTGGGGCAGTGGTGGGCTTAGCAAGAAAGGAAATGAACTTGTCATTGGAAGATTGCCGGTTCGAATCTGGAACCACCAGCGTGCCACTGAGGTAACACTGAGCAAAGTACCGTCCCCACACTCTGCTCCCCGGGCGCCTGCCATGGCTGCCCACTGCTCCTTCAGGTAATGGGTTAAATACCGAGGACAGGATTTGATTTATTAAATCACCATTATTTCAAATAATGCAGAGGATGATTTTTGTTGTGTCACCATGTGCTGCATCACAATGACAATCACTTCACTTTCATTGTTATCATTGTTATCACGGTAGTAGCCTAGAGGGTAACACACTCGCCTATGAACCAGAAGACCCAGGTTCAAATCCCACTTACTACCATTGTGTTCCTGAGCAAGACACTTAACCCTAAGTTGCTCCAGGGGGGGACTGTCCCTGTAACTACTGATTGTAAGTCGATCTGGATAAGGGCGTCTGATAAATGCTGTAAATGTAAATGTAAAAGAGTTTTGCTGAGTATCATTTGCTGAGATCATAACATAAAACCACACATACACACGAAAAGGTTTTTGTAGGATTTGTATTGTTGATGCAGGAAATGTCCATCAGTTTCATAACAGCAGACATAGGTCTTGGGATAGGGGTGATGATGAGTAGCCTTAATGGATTAATAATGATGTTGTTCTTTGTGTTTGTAGATCCTGCTATTGATCCCGGTATGTTTGCCTCTGGACATCTACACAAACACCTGTGAGTCAACACACACATTTTCTCACATATTGAAATGCAAATATGAATCAATAAAAAAGCTCTTGCTCAGGTCTAATTAAGATTTATTCAGTATACCTGATCAGGACTAGAACACAGAGAACACACATGTGACGTGACACACTACCACTGCCTGCTGTCTTGCAGATGAAAGGAGCCTGGTCTGTAGAAATGAGGATGAATGGAGTGCTCTGGAAGGAGAGGGCTTCTGCATTGTTCCTGCGTTTGAATTAGACATGTCAGCCAAGTCTTTGTGTGTGTGGACTCACAACAACACAGAAATTGCACAGTCAGTAAGAGCTCAAGTCCATCAGAATGGGTCTATGTTGTGCTTCCTGCCCATCTCACCCAATGACTCAGGAATTTACACATATATATGGTGATTCAGCACACACACACACACACACACACACACACACATGACAATTTAGCATTCTCTGCTTGTCTAGCAACATGACCCTGTAACATTCTGTTGCAATGACATGCAACTGCATTGGCTGGGTCTTTATTGTGTGTGTATGTGTGTGTTTGAGTGCAGTGCTGGTGAGTGTGCCCTTGGGGCAGATGTGAAAGCGTATGAAGCCCATTTTCTCGGCTCTGAAATGCTAATGTTTTCTGAGATTCGCATGCACTCTCAGAACCCACCTATTCCCTGCCCTGAACAAGCCTACCTGATGTGTGAGGAGGGAAATGGACAGCTGACATGGTTTAAGGTACTGTACTATACTTTCCTGTCCCAGAGAGACACCATTATCTACTGTATGGCCTATAGCTTTTTGGGCTTGGAAAAGAGGGGGAACTTAGAGAACAGGAATAAGGAATTGTCTTCCATTTTCAGTTGTGGAAGACAAATGGTTTAGAAGTTAGAAGTTGGTTGAATTCATAATAGAAAAGTGGTAAAAAATGTTTTATGTGAAGACAGAATTAAACTGCTGTGTGCGTGTAACACACGTTAACACTGCAAC
Organism: Denticeps clupeoides; assembly: GCF_900700375.1. Classification (NCBI taxonomy): domain Eukaryota; kingdom Metazoa; phylum Chordata; class Actinopteri; order Clupeiformes; family Denticipitidae; genus Denticeps; species Denticeps clupeoides. The sequence goes on from NC_041717.1 coordinate 613,057, forward strand.
TGGATTGAATTCTATGAGATAGCCTCTCAGTAAAAAATGACAACTTTCCCCAACACAGGGTAGTTAGACTTGTTTTACAAGGCAAGGGATGAAGCGCTTACGTCACCTGCAATGGTGTAATACACCATTGATGGCAATCAATGATGGCAATGAGTTCAAGGAGACATGGTTTACCCATTAGATTAATGGAATGAAACACATTCCTACTAATGATGATTATACATAATCTTCCAAACACAACTGCACATACCTGTTACAACAGATTTTAAAAATGGATTAATCCTATAAAATATTTGCTGTTTCCCATGGTGGAACAAATCCACCCATAAATGATTGCATGAATTGATGAATGAAATGACCAAACTTGCTTCCAGAACTCTGCTTTGTACCTCTTCTTAGTGCTGTCTGACCTGCAGGGAAATTACTTATTGTGTCTCAGAATTTCCAGCTCATTCCTGGGCAAAATGGGAAAGTTCTTCGTTTGATAAATGCACAGAAGTCAGATGAGGGTTTATATACATGCCTGTGTACTTGGAAACATTTTGGGCAGACCTTCAACATATCTGCATCAAGGAACTTCATGGTCGAAGGTACACATACACATGCTGGCACAAATAAATGTGCAAGTGTTCAAGTTTACTCATTTGTTTTATCCTTTTAATCTCCTCTTGTGTACAGAAGTATCAGTCCTTCATTCACCTGTAATCAGACTCCCTATCAACAGATCTACAGTACCTGCTCAACTGGGTAAAGAGAATTATACACACACCTAAATGGCAACTTAAAACCAAGGCCAAGTTTGATATACTAATCATGATATAAAACATGTCAGATTATTGTGGTCTTCCACTCCCTTCTGTGCTCCATTCTTGCAACACCAAGCCAATTCATTACATTTTAAACATTAAACATTAAAACATTAAACATTAGTGCTGTTGAATCCAGATCTGTATCACAGTATCTGGAGCCCATTTTGGGACACTGGGAGCAAGATGTTAACTTCTTATGTCATCATTCTGCCTCGTGTAGTATAGTGTAGTATATTTAACACTGTTAAAAACTGTTTCTTTCATACTGTCATCTTTTCTCAAGGCTCATCTGTACAACTCGAATGCCGTGTTTTCTGTGGCATTAATGTTATGTCACAATGTTCTATTTTCTGGGAGCGCAACAACAGTAGGATAAATAAAAGCAACGGCTACACAGAGAGGACTACAAGGTGTGTCTGTGAGTGTGTTGGGGGGAGGTTTTTGTAAGAATTAGTAGTGGTAATATGATATTTAATTTTTAGACATCCAACCAGCAGATTTTGTATCCTTAATATTTTCTACACGAATGTAAGGCACAGTAATGTACAGTTTTCAAACTTGGCAGGTAGGTCCAGAGTCTGCTCAGGCACTACTAGCTGCACTATTACACCAATAGGTAGAGCTATTAGAAACACAGTTTGTCTGATTCTTTCAATTTTTTTGATAAGAATTGGCTTAAAATGAATTTAATGAGACCACACCAACTTATTGCCACCATATTGGATTTTTAATCAGTTGCATATTGCGTGAAACATTATTGGAGTCTTGTCTGTGTTTTTTCAACACATCTGCTAACATGTGAACATGATGGTAATTCTTGGTTATTATTCACAAAAAAATGTATCAACGTGTTAACGTGCACTTAGATGGTGAAGTACAAATTGTGTTGAATTTGGACACTTACATTTCGGCCACTGGCCTGTATAGTTCAAACCATGGCAGCATTGTGTCTTGGTGGACTGGGTCTTACAATGCTTGGACCCTGTTAATTGCTGCTTCTTTTGTCATTGTGTAGGAATGACAAGGGCAGTGAAAGTGTGTTCAGTACGGTACTCTACATCAGTTCTGTGACCCAGCAAGATTTGCACACACACTTCAGGTGTATGGCTATGAATGGCATGGAGTGGAACTCAGTCACCATCTACCTCAAAGTGGAGGGTACAGTAGAAATTATGAATGCATGTGTACAGTGAAACTGGGTGAATGCATTATATGAAATTTACATGATAGTTAATGTAAAGTATGAGTAAATTGCCTTTTTACAGATTATTGCACATCATAATAAGGTCAGGTGGAATACAAGATTGCCCATTCTCTATAGTCTAATTTGAGCTCTTTATAGAGCTGTTAGCAAGAGCTATAAAGCAGGACACATCTATTCATGATCTCCCCATGCCTAATGGATGAGGCCAGGAGGCAAAATTATACGTGGGAACTGGGACGGTACTGAAATATTTGGATGTGTATGTGAATTCTTTATTATGTTCAGGCATGTTCGTAAACACCATAAACGCATATTAAACTAAGTACAAGGGTCTTAAGGGGCAATTGTGTAGTACATGTAAGCATGTTACAAATAAAACTAAGGCTTGTTGAAAAATGGTATCTTGATCAAGGGGACCTCAGTGGCACCTTGACAGTTTGGGATTTGAACCCCCAACCGTCTGATTACAGCTACAGCCACTATTTATTTATTTAGTTATTTATTTAAAAATTAGTCTGTGAATCCTATTGAATAGTATGTTGAGTATATTGTTCTATCCTTATTACATTAATAATAATTATAAAGTATGTGTGCATGTGTGAGTGTTGTGTTCCTGTATGTGCATTGCTTTTTTCTTTCTGTTTGATCTACAGAGTGTTTTTTCTTCACCTTGATTTTGCGATGTGCCTATGTGCTGTTGGTTTGCCTGCTTGTCACAATGGCAGCAAAGTACTTTGCCATAGATCTGGCTCTTTTTTTGAGAGGGACTCAACAAGAAGAGGGTGCGTAACTATAATACAATGATATTCTGTTTTAATGTTTAAGGGGAAATTGTTTTCCAGTGACTTTCATTTGCAGATGGAAAACTCTATGATGCATATGTAATATATCAGCCAGACAGTGTGCATGATGAGACTGTCTCTGGGTTCCTCTTCTCTACTTTACCTACTGTATTGGAGAAACAATGTGGTTTCAAACTTTTCATCCACAGCCGAGATTCTTTACCGGGTGAAGGTGGGTGATCGAGTGGGTGTTTAGTCAATGTTTTTATGGTTCTTTATGAATAACAATCATTTTATAATAACCCCAGATCTTGCAAAGCAAGTGGAGGAGCACATTCATCTGAGCCGAAGGCTGATGATCATCCTGACATCTTCGCCATACAGAGTTCAGAAGACCACAACTCAACCTACTGTGGGCTATGATTGGCATATGGTGCTGCATTCTGTTCTAGTGCAAGGGGCTGTTGGTATGGTCTTGGTTCAGGTTGGTCGAATGCGTGACTATGCACATCTGCCTCTGGGTGTGCAGTACCTGCTGAAGCAGACTGAGCTCCTCCGGTGGGAGCCGAGAGAGCGCAGTGCCTCCTCTCCCCACTCGCGCTTCTGGAAGAGAGTGCGCTACATGATGCCCCCACCTCCTCCACGACCCATCACCACCTGCATCTGAACAGCTCATCATGCTTTCTGTTTGATCAGTTCTGTTATTTTGATTTTGTTTAATTGAGTATCACCCTCTCTGGACACAAGGAACAACTCCCTAGAAAAACATTTATATTTTCAGTCTGCTCCAAATGTTTAGCTAAATATCCACAAAAATATCAGTAATAGTATTTACATTTTCAACATACTCTAATATAAATCAAAATATGTGAAAAAAAAAGTGATTTGTATTACAAAAAAGTGGGTAGAAAAAGAAAACTCCCTCACTTTCAATGGACGTTTAGCAGGGCTGCAGATTGCAGAGGCCAAAAAAAAAAAAAAAATACAAGAAGACTTGCAGAGGGTCAATATCTGAGCATAGTTATGACAATAAAAAGTAGGACAGCACCATGTTGTTAAACATTTATTTCCTAGAAATAAGCCTTTAGTGTTATTGTTCAAGAATTATTCTAAAGCATTGAAATGAAAATGAAATATTAGTGAGCAGTGGTAAAAATTGTTCAAGTTCAGAATAAACTACTATTGTTACAATCAAGCTTTAAATTTTAAGCTTTTAAAATTTGAACTTAAAACTGAACTTAAGCTTGATCTTGTTTTTTTCCTAACTTTGTGACAAATATGTGACAATTTCAGTAGACATGTGACTTTTTCATAAATATTCATAGATTGTTAAGGATTTCAAAACCTTCGTTCTGCTACAATCTCAGAAAATATTATTCTTGTAACTGTATGACTTATCTTGTCTGAGATTTTGTCATGTAAGTATATGACAATTTTTTCCCTCTGAATTGGAACCCATCCCCCATTTTTCAGGAAACAAATGGTCAGTCTCTGGCCAACAAACAATTAATTTTTTTAAATAACTAATGTCACTATGGGCTGCACGTTGGTGATGTGGCCTCACAACTCAAAAAGTTGAATCCCGGCTCAGACTGTTCTTGGGAGACCATTTGCCCATGTTGCTGCAGGTTTCCTCCTGCTGTCTAAAAGCATGAGCACTAGGTGGACTGGTTACTCCAAATTGACTGTATGTATGGGTGGACATTCAGGACAGTCCAGTTTTCCTGCCCAAATCTTGACTTGCCAAGTTTCTGGTATTATTATACTCCTAATAATTAGCAGAAGTAAAATCAATTCTGTCATGTAGTGCGAGAAACATCCCATGTGAGTCACATTAAACTTAATCATTAACAACTATCAGCTATTTGAGAAGGTAAAGCTATATGATTCAGTTCACAGTTTCAATGTAACAAAAATCTTACAGCATTTGATCTCACTTAGACTTTGATCTCAACTTAGAACTCAGCATCTCAGACACACAGAGGTGTCTATATATTTTTATATTATGTATGTATTATAATATATTATAATAATAATAATGTGAATGAAAAATGGGTCTGGAGAAATTAAACCTGCCCTTGTCTGAAAGTTGAGTCATGGACACTGGACTTCTTTCTTTACGCTAGAGACGCATCCACAAATTCACCTGGATGACAGAATCTTCACAGACAAAACCTGCCCTTGTCTCCAGCTATAAGTGCTCCCAAGCACTTATACCGGTGTTATTTTTTTGTCCAAATAGGCAGGGAAAAAGCACCCAAGGATCTTTTTCAGCTCAATTTCTATTTAAGCTCCATTTCAATTCACCTGGTAATGCTGACCATCAAACCTCTATGGATCCACAAGGATAGAATTGAAATTCTAAAAATGAAAAAGAAGCAGAAGAAAAACACCCTAACACACCTGAAAGAGATAATACTGACACAGTCGAACAAGGATGATTAAATCAGGGGTGGATCTCAAACTGAAATCTATGCTAGAAACAGAAAGTAGAAGCAGTTCCAGATGCAGCCATGGATAGAAATTCAGCTTGTGTACAAGTTCTGGGGAAGCTGGTAAGATCAGGTTGATGCTCCTGAACAGCCCTCTTCTTGTTCTCCATCCTCCATACTGCCACTGTTGGGTCCTCCCTCATCCAGTTCCTCCACAGTGCTGATAACTTCATATGGCTGATGGTAAGCAGGGCTGGAACTGGTCATGTCCTCCTGTGAGAACTCCTTGGAGAAGAACTGCAAAACAGCAAAGAGAAGGTAAGAGTGGCTGATAGAACAGTTGTTCTAAGGATGTGTTTATGGACACAAACAGTATAGAATGGGTAGATGCTGTGTGTTTTTCATTGTTCCTCAATCTAAGCATAAAAACATACAAATACCGCAACAAAGACATGACAAAATATAAAGGGACAAAGATTTTAGGGTTATGAATGTACTTTACCTGGTAAAAGTGGTCAGGTAGTGCGAAGGAGGGTCTGAGGCAGTGTTTGACCTTCTTGTGATTTTTAATGATGAGGCAAAAGCAGCCAATGCTGAGACTCAACAGGGCAGAGAAGACGGCAACTAGAGGCACAGCAATACGCAGCTCCCGAGCAGCCGCTATGGGAAAACACAGGCAATTGATGAGACTTACTCAACATACACAAACGTATCATATCTCATGGGCACCGAGATTAATTCACCCTTGAAAACATCTAATTTACCAGTAAATATTGTGATCTCAACAATAACAGCACTAATTCCACTGAAAGTAGAAAGAGAAAATTGACCAGCCACTGATGTCATGTCAGTTACAGATTTATATTTACTATTTATATTTACTATTGGCACAGAAAACTAATGTATTAACAGATTCTGGCAACCAATATGAAAAAACTACAGGCAAGACCATTGTGTCCCTGAGCAAGACACTTAAACTTGAGTGTCTCCAGGAAGACTGTCTGCTACTGATTTTAAGGCCCTTCTGGATAAAGGCTCTGATAAATGCTGTAAATCCTAAATCTAAAAATTTTAAAGAGACTGATTTAAAGAGACAAATACTAACTTCAAGCTGTGGTATTTTACATGTAAATTTAAAGCTGTCAGGTTATAGATATAGAGGTTATATACTGCATGTAACCTACAGATTTTATATTGTCCCTGTGCACAGGACATGTACATGGAACATGGTACTGGTGTCAACGTGTGCTTTCTGCTTCTGGTGCTCCACTGTTTGGTGTGTTTGGCGTGAGCTGCTGTAACAGGACTTCCAAGGACTTCCTGAATTACCTCTGAATTAAGAATCACCTAAACTCAACAAAAACGTAAGTAATAGTTCCCTCACTAATCCCCTGTGCAGTGTGTGAAATGTACAGTTTGTTGAACTCTGTCAGTAGTGAGGATTTCACCTGTGGAAAGTGTAGAAGAATAACTGAAATGACGGAGAAAATAGCCGAGCTAGAAGAGTGCATCTCAAATGTATATTAGGGAAACAGAAGTCTTAATCGACTCTTTTCTAGTCCTGGACGCACACCAGCCCAGTCAGCCGGTGAGTGTCTCTACCCCGGCACCGGTACCAGTAGCGCCCTCCGGACAGCAGGGCAGTTGAGTGACGGCTCGGCGTAAATCACGCAAGCGACCCACAAGCTCCCCCACCACCTGGGCACCACTCCCCGGTTTATGTTCAGAACCGCTTCTCCCCCCTCAGCGAGGCATCTGCTAGGTCCTACAAACCACCAGCTCTAGTCACTGGCGACTCCACAATTAGAAACGTGAGGATACCGGCACCAGCAAATAAAATCCCGTGTTTTCCTGGAGCCAGAGCGCCCGACATCCTCGCAAATTTAAAAACGCTGGCAAAAAATAACCATAGATATTCTAGTATAGTGATTCATGTCGGCGTTAACAACGTCCGGCTACGCCAGTCGGAAATAACAAAAGATAATTTTATAGAGATGCTTGAATTGGCTAAAACGATGTCATATAAAGTAATTTGCTCTGGCCCATTACCGCAGTTTCGGCGTAGCGACGAGACCTGTAGCAGGATCCTCGATATAAATCGCTGGTTGTCGGAGTGGTGTCCAAAAAATAAAGTGGGCTTTATTAATAACTGGCCAACATTTTGGGGAAGCCTGGTCTTTTTGGGCGAGATGGCATCCACCCCAAATGGGCGGGCGCCACTCAAGTTATCTAAAAATCGGGCTCATAGTCTTACAACCAAAAAATGAACCTGACTCGCCAGAGCCGAGACCAGGCGGCAGACAGTCTGGCTTAACCGAGTGTCTGCCATTTGCGTAGAGCTGCAACCCAGCTTGTACAGTATTGACACTGTATCGTTACCTCGCTCTATTAAAACAAGAGATCTTACAAGAAACATTAAAGATTAATAATAAAACTCATAAATATGCTGACACTGTGTCTGCTTCCCAGGCTGGGTGGGGTGTCTGTTTCAGCAACTTATTACCCGTTACTATCATTCCCTCTGAACGTACCAACAGCACCTCCGATATAAGAAAGGATTATTAAATGTTAGATCTCTCACACCCAAAACGCTCATTGTTAATTAAATTATTACACATCAGGGGTTTGATGTACTGTGCCTGACCGATACTTGGTTAAAACAAAATGAATTTGTAGCATTAAATGAGTCTAGTCCTCCTGGATACATGTAAACCAAGTGAGATACACTTACGTGTTTCAGGTATCAGCTCACAGACCACTTCACTGCGATTGCTGTAAGGCTTGTGGTACACCAGGTACTGCACCTGTACACAGTACCTCTCACCCATGATTAGACCAGGGATCACAGTCGGAGACCCACATTCACCAGTTTCAGTGCAATGACATTGTTCATGACACACCTGTCAGAAAAACAAAAAATTGGAGCGATAGGAAAACTGCATAAAGGAACATAAAATACACTGAATCTGAAAAAGCAGAAGACAACAGAACTTGTTCCTGGATGAGAGTCAGAGGAAGGCAGGGCAGACAGACACAAAGATAGGTACTCACTTCCATGACCCCGCCCTCTCTGCCATAGTATACTTGGTAGCGCAGAAACCCATTGTACTCCTTCCAAAGGGTGCTGTCCCTGTTTTTTATCTCCACAGTCAGAGAATCAGGACCGGGAGTCAATATCATCTCAGGAACACATGAACCATCTGAGCGAGAGAGAACAAAAATACTCAAAAAAAAAAAAAAAAAAACACTCAAAAATACCATTATCCATCATTCTGAAACAAACAGAAGATCAGGGAGGAGAACATGTTTAAAACCCCATATATGGCCAGTACAGGATAACGTTACAATATGTCAGGAGTACAAATTAAAATGTAAATGGCAGATTTTCATGCTGCTCTTATCTTCTATCCACTTTCTGCCAGGAATTTATTGTTATATGCATCTAATGCATGAAACTAGCTGTTGAACACTTTTTATGGAAAAAGTTTACAACATAATATCACAATATTTTTGCAAGGTGAAACTGTATTGCTACAGAGACAATAAATTTTTTTTAAACAATTTTTTCCCATCGGATTGTGCTGCTAAGCATTTCCTATAGTGAGATCAGCAGAGGCGAATCAGCATGCGACTACAACCTCCAGTTCTGCACGATCTATGGCTGGGTACTTTGAATTACTACTGAGCATTTCTGGCAGGGTGTAATCACAAAAATATGAGAGATCAATTCTATCTATCTATCCATACGTTTTTGTTGTCCACTAAATCAGTTTGTTAAAATGCAAAGACAATTAAGTTACAATTCAGTTCGAAGTTAAAAAGGTCCCATCATGAATTTTTTTTTCAGGAAAAACAGCGACATGACTCCCTGTCTTGACCAGGTGCTGTGTCTAACTCTTGAGTGTTGAGACTCTTCGCAAAGTTAACTCACGAAAGGCTGTTGGACCTGACATCATCCCTGGAAGAGTACTCATAGAATGTGCAGACCAGATGGTTAATGTTCTCACCCACATCTCACTGGGCACTGGAGTTGTACCAACGTGTCTCACAGCCACAAACATCGTGTCCATGCCAAAGAAGTATTCAGTGTCGCGTCTCAATGACAACTGTCCCATTACACTTACACCCATCATGATGAAGTGCTTCGAGAGGCTCGAGATAAAACATACAAAGACCTGCTGGCCTTCACCATGGGCCCACTTCAATTCGCCTATTGTCCAAACCACTCCACAGACTCCATTACCACCAACCTGCATCTGACGTTCACCCACCTAGACAATAAGGACACATACGCAAGAACGCTATTCATATATTTAAGTTCATTCCTCAGGGCTGTGTCCTCAGTCCCATATTGTTCATCTTGCTGACTCACAACTGTGCAACGATGCAAAGCTCTAACCACATAATCAATTTAGCTGATGGCACAAATCGCAAGAATGATGAGTCTGTGTACAGAGAAGAGATGCAACGACTGGTGTAAGGTCAACAATATATCTCTGAATGTGGACAAAACAAAAGAGATGATTCTTGACTTCAGAAGAGAATAGCGGGACCACTCCCCACTGAACGGATCTTGTGTGGAGATAATCAAGAACACAAAGTTCCTTGGTGAACCTCTCCTGGAATCTCAACACCAGCTCAAGAAAACAGCCAAGAAAGCCCAGCATTTCCTGTGAAGGTTGAGGAAAGCCCATCTCCCACCACATTCTATAGAGGGACTATTGAGAGCATTCTGACCAGCTGTATCCCTGTCTGGTTTGGGAACTGCGCCCTATCGGACCGCAAGACCCTACAGGGGATAGTGAGGACAGCTCAGAAGATCATCGGAGTCTCTCTTCCCTTCATAATGGACATTTACAACACACGCTGCATCCGGAAAGCCACCAGCATTGTGACTCCACACACTCCTCACATGCACTCTTCACCCTCCTGCCATCTAAAAAAGGTACTAAAGCATTTAGCTTGCAACAGCTTCATCCCACAGGCAATCAGACACCTGAACACTCAGGGATTTTCCACACACAGAACCTCTGTTTTATTGACTAATATTATCTATCTGTAATATAATCTATTAATGCACCGTTCTATTTTGCACAGCAGTATTTGCACTACTTTACTTTTCCACAATTTTTTGTTAAAAAACATTGTTTTGTATCACTATGTACCATCTAACATGTGTATGTAGCTGAACATTTAACATGTAGATGAAATTACAATAAAGCTCTTTAATGTGATCCACACAGATCATGCACACCATCTTGTATTTAAGCTGTTTTTACATTATCAGTGATCTGTAGAATATCACAATATGTACAGTATCACAATGTATTATATCACAATCATATCATGACACATGTATGGTCATACGTATAGTATCATGAGATCCTTGCCAATATACACCCCTACAGGTAACACTACAAATTTGAGCAGGAACCATCCATGTACAGTACAACAACAACCGAAGCCTACACAACCCCTGACACAACCCTATCTAGATGGTATACAGCAACTTGCACTTCAGCTGTTTTTTTTTTTACTTTCAGTGAACTTTAGAATATTGTAATATTCACAGTATCACAATATATCGTGATAATAATATTGTATGAGGTCCTTGTCAATTCCTACTCCTACAGACTTTCTTGAATATGAGTAAAATATTTGTCAAATTTTCAGTTCTGTCTTGATCTTTACACAGGCAGCAGGTTTTGGCAGCATTTGAGCAATGTGCGGTCCCATTACTCCATAATAACAATGTGAAAAAAGTAAAAAAAAAATAAAAATAAGAAAGCACATGTACATAGGTATTCAAAGATTTTGCTCAATACTTTGGCAGCAATTATAGCCTCAAGTCTTTCTGAATATGATGCCACAAGCTTGGCACACCTTGGGCAGTTTGGCCCATTCCTCTTTGCAGCACCTTTCAAGCTCCATCAGGTTGGATGGGATGTGTTGGTGCACAGCCATTTTAAGATACAGTGGATGCACTGTAGGTATCCAGTAGCTATGCAGAAAACATACACACTACAAAAACACAAAGGAAGGCAATTGTGTAGCATTTAGAGAAAAATGTATAATATATTTAGTATATAAATATAGAATATGATATAGAAGCAGAGTGGGAAAAATGCTTTTTAAAAAAAAAAAAAAAAAAAGTGCCCATGCCAGTCTATTGCACTAGCGATCTTTCTCACACGCACACTTCATTGCTTTGTATTTTTTTGAACTGGTTTGGCTACTTCCACTCAAGTTCAGAGTAGTTTTTAGTTGTTGATGCTACTTCAGTCTTTATCATTATCTACTGAATGTTTCAATCCATGCATTTTGCACATAAATAATATCATATAAAGTTATTGTAAACAAAATATATTGTTTTGACTGCTAAGGTGATATTTAAACATGTTTATGGGATAAATTATTTATATTTCACATAATATATTGTGTAATTAGCAAAAATATTGACTATTTTGACTATAAGAGCTCTATTTGTCTCTCTTTGGCACTGCCTGCATGCTACAGTCTAATGTAATGCCCACAGACATAGGCAGTCCAATCTAAAAAGTATTTAATTTGTCAAAAACATGTTCTCCTATGAGCATTTTTTTATTAATTCTTTTATTTCTGTTAAGTCCTAGTAATATGTACTTTTAAAATCATGTTTATAAGTCATTTTCAAGTTAACTATAAAACAACCTTTGCACTATGTTCTTGCCATAAATCTTGGTTCCATGTTCACCAACACCCCATCTGGCCCTGGGAAGGTGTGAACTTACAGTGAATGCACTGCACCTGCTGGTCAGCCTCTGTCCATAGCGTTGTGTTATTTCCCATCTCTCCCTGCACAAGGACACGCATCCAAGCGCCGTACAGCTCCTCCTGTAATCCACTGAAGTCACATTTACAGTGTGGCAGAAACCCTTCACATGAGATTCGTAAGCCGTCAGAGGGGCTGACACAGCCTGGAACGTTCTTCCAGTGGTCTTTTTTACTGCTGCACAAGACATAGAATGAATGTAGGTGACACTTGGGAGTCCACAATAGTTCTGTACACAATAGTGTCCTAGTTATGAAATGTCCCTGGTCAGTGGGAACCCTGTAATACGGAAGTTACACTTACTCTGCGTACTGGACCACGAAGGATGTGTGCAGGCCTCCGCTGTCGCTGTCACCGTCGCCGTCCTGCCACATTAAGAGCGGCTCTTTGCGGTGCAGCCTCACGTTTGTCGGCTTCGACCGCTGCCACGGAGCAACAACTGTACAAATATAAATCCATAAGAAAAACACATTAAATATTGGTGACTTATGAACAGAAAGCCTATATGTTTGCTATATGTAGCTCCAGATCGCGAATTGTACAAAATAAAGGGTTCATTCAACGTTTCGACATTTAGGCGACCAGACACAGAGCTATATTAACATATCGGACTGAAGCGCCAGGGACAGTAAAGCGTGACCGAAGCTGCGATAAAGAAAGGTCGCCGCCGTCTTACCTTCACACAATACGGCATAACTGAAACAAACCAGGAAAAAACGAAACGTTCCCGTCATTTCTGCGACGATGTGTACTTCTCATGTAATTCCATGTTCGTCTCACTTTAGCTGGAGGTTATACAGCGGGAGACAAAAGTATCCGCAGCACACCCAAAAACGTACAGTAACGATATGCGAGAATATTACGAATATGCGTGAATATTACGAAGTTCCGTGTTTCGGGAAGCCCTGCCTTCCTTTTGGGGGCGTTAAATGGTGAACCCGGAAGTGGACGTGGTTTGTGGTTGGAATGAATCTGGGATTCCCCGGTTTGGCTTATAATTTTCCTGTATTAATCTTATTATTTTGTTTACATTTACATTTACAGAATTTATCAGACGCCCTTATCCAGAGCGACTTACAATCAGTAGTTACAGGGACAGTCCCCCTGGAGCAACTTAGGGTTAAGTGTCTTGCTCAGGGACACAATGGTAGTAAGTGGGATTCGAACCCGGGTCTTCTGGTTCATAGGCGAGTGTGTTACCCACTAGGCTACTACCACCCTATGTTTGCCTAAGTGAGAGGGATTATAATAATATTGTAACGTGTTTGGTGAAGAACTTATATAAGTCGATCTGAATAAGAAAGTCTGCCAAATGCTGTAAATATAACGCACGATTATATTTGGAGAGTTGGTATAAGGGGGGGTGAACCGGAAGTGATCGGGTGTCTTGGTTTGTGTGGTTTCAGTTCTGTGTGCTTTATTATAATGAAGTACAAACTTAACCCGTTGCATTTGGGCTAGCACTAAACTTGTAATATTATGGACATCACATTTTATTTTCATATAGACTTAAAGGCGTCAAAAGAGACGTGATTTCCGCATGTATAAAACGATATATAATACTTCTGATGTCGTGGGGTGCTTTCATTCTTTCATGATCATTTTGCATCTTTTGTGCAAAATGATTATTCACATTTGTCAATTCCTAGGAAATTGCCCATCATAGATCATGTTTTTGCACTCATTGTTGTGTCAACTAGAATCGCAACTCTGCACTTTAAAGAGTTCTGAAATTGTTGTGGTCAGATTAAAGAAATGAAATGTCTGACACGAACCCAATCAGATATGTGGCTCAACATAAAACATAGTCACATAACTTAAAAATTCTGTGTCATAATGCAGTGTCATAATAAAAAAAGGTTTCTGCATGAGTCCATCTCTGCTTGTAAATATGTTTCTGTGATTGGTAAAAGTGTTTCATGTGTTTAATTTGTTATATGAAATGTTGAATTGATTTGGACATTTCAGCTACTGCACCAGTACATTAATAATGATTATATTTTTGAATTTTGCATCAACAGTGGGATGGAAAAACTGAACTACACAGCACATTATTGGCAATTAAAAAAAAATCAAAGACCTCAGTCATCCCAGTCACAAACTCTTGAAACTGATACATCAAACAGATAATAATGCAGCATCAAGTCCCGAACCTGCAGACTATGGGATGCTTTCTTCCCTCAGATCATTGAACGCTGACCACAAAATTGCACCACACTGACTCATATCCACCCAAAAATGGAACACAAAAACAAGACAGCCTAGATCTGAATTAATTAAATATTCGTATTAAATATTTTACCTAGTTGAAAGTGAAGTGATAATCATTTTGAAGCAGAGAATATGGTACACACAACAAAATGTGTTCTCTGCATTTAACAATCACCCTTAGTGAGTAGTGGGTAGCCATGACAGGCGCCCGGGGAGGGGCAGAAGCGCTGTTGGGAGTCTGAACTCAATTGCTTTTTCTCAAGGAGCCGGATTCTGCATCGCATGAAATTGCAGTAGAATTTGAATTAGGAGAAGCAAATTTTCATTACATTTTTAGGGCGTCAAATGCAACTTCCTTGGAATTCAGATGCAATTTAATACTTTCATATTCAGTTTGTACAATTCAATATCAGTTTGTGCAGCTCAGATTTGCTCTAACTGGCAACATTCTGATTACGGGTCTGTTTCCTTACTCGCTAGGCCAACCACAGCCTCACTGGCCCAGTGCACAAATTTAAAAGTGATATCAGTTCAGTTTACTCTCCACATGTCAGATCTCTCAGACCACCTTCACTAAGAAGTCAATCTGTGCATAACCTTATTCTGCATGCACAGTATGCTACACAACATTGGGAGGAAAAATCTGTGAATCCATTGAAAACTGAAACATTTCTGAGCGTTAAGTCTGGAAGGACTTCCTCATCAATTGTATTGTGTTGGTCTGACATTCTTCTTGATCTTCTGGTGTCTTGATGTGGTTATCTTGCACCAGCTGGTGGGATGATGAACTTGAGTTTGCACTGTCGTCTCCCGAGTACATGCCTGAATCCTGAGCCAAAAAATACTTCTCCTTCACTTCCCCATACCGTCCCAGAATCCAGTGCTCCTTTTTCGTCAAATCTCCCACTACAGACATCACTGCAAAGCTCTGCTCTCCCAGCTGTAGCAAGGAGCAGTGGGACAGGGGAGGATTCTGACAATCAAGAGATGACATGATGGACATCAATATAACTCTTCACAAAACTACCTTGTAATCCTTCACTATAATATTGTCTAATTCCAAATTAATACCAGCTAAACATCACACAAAATATTTTTGAGGATATTTGATAAATAAGATTCATAAAACAGAGGGTGGTAGTAGTCTAGTGGGTAACACACACTCACCTATGAACCAGAAGACCCCGGTTCAAAACCCACTTACTACCATTTTGTTCTTGAGCAAGATACTTAACACTGTGTGTCTCCAAGGAGGACTGTCCCTGTAACTGACTAAGTCTGATAAATGCAGAAATGTAAAATGTAAAACAAGGACATAAACACACACACACACACACACCATTAAGATGACTGGGACCACTTCAGTCTGTAGGCACTTTCTGATCCTGTTCTTGACAATAAATCCCAGAACAAACAAGCAGATCACACCTGCAAACACAGACAGTGCTATATGCCAAACTGTCTTAGACCCTGTAAAGACAAAGAGAGACAATCAGACCAACTATGTATCTGCCAAGCTTGCCTAAACCAAGTATTTCCAATCCCAGAAAGTTCTTGATACAACCACTGTTTAATTAGGTTCATTAACAACCTTACGCACAGGTTAAAAGCACAAACGGGTTGACAATTTCTTCCAAAGATCCGCCAGGAAACGGTTAACCCACTCTGTCCGATTAGTACTGACTGAAGGCAGATTCATTTCTACTGTTGAGGTTGCAGAGCCCAACTGTAACAGAGCTGAGGTCTGTTACCAATAATAAGCAATGTTCATATATTCTATCAAATGGCGTGGAATCGGAGGGGGGATTATTGTTATATGGTTTCATATAAACAGAAAATATGTGTATGGCAAACATTTTTTGTATATGTATTATTTGAGAAATGTGAACTGATATGATTATTATGAACAGTTTAAGTGGAGATAATTGTTTATTGTCTGCCAGTGGTAGTAGCCTAGTGGGTAAGACACTCGCCTGTGAACCAGAAGACCCGGGTTCAAATCCCGCTTACTACCATTGTGTCCCTGAGCAAGACACTTAACCTTAAGTTGCTCCAGGGAGACTGTCCCTGTATATACTGATTGTAAGTCGCTCTGGATAAGGGCGTCTGATAAATGCTGTAAATGTAAATGTAAATGTAAATGCCAGATAAATGGTGAAGGTCAGTGCTATAAGATCCTTTTCAGTTGAGGGTTGGAAAGAGGAAATGATTATTCCTGTGAAATTTGGTGTTAATTTATTTATTGGTTTGTCTGGTGTTGGATCGTCCTCCAATAAACTAAGCCTGCCTCCGAATGACATACACTTGCTCAGTGGGTTCTCCATACCCCTATTACATTTACCAGATCGATACCCTTCCCTCCACCCTTCCTTTTTCAAGTATATACAAGAACCTACAGTGGCCATTCGTGTAAGTGAAGTGATTGTCATTGTGATACACTGCACAGCACACGGTGCACAGAGTGAAATGTGTCCTCTGCTTTTAACCAATCACCCTTAGTGAGTAGTGGGCAGCCATGACAGGCGCCCAGGGAGCAGTGTGTGGGGATGGTGCTTTGCTCAGTGACACCTCAGTGGCACCTTTGTGGATCAGGATTCTTACTGGCAAACCTCGGATTTTGGTGACGCTACCTTAACCACTGGGCCATCACTGCCCCTACATTATGAAACGAAGAATTCAAGCTACCACCATGTATGCACAGGTGCTTTACTCAGCCAATGTTTGGTTTGTCCATTGTACATTAAAACATGTTGGCTAAACAGGGACTAAAAAGTGACTTTTACGCAAACATGCTTATAACGTCTACATTTCTAGTTGCTCCTGGATCTGATATACGGAGTCAAATCATCTGACCGAGTGCTCAGTTCCTTACCTTGTGTCCATATACACCTTGTATCTGTATATGTGCTGTTTTTGCCATATTCAAAGCTGAATGCACACACCCTCAGGCAATACTCAACTCCCGCCTTGAGTCGTTGTAGAAGAAAGTGCTGATCTGCTTTTTCCTCTACCTTATGATGACAAAGATCAATACAAAAATTCACACAGACGAGTAAACGATTCAATATACAGATGTCTTTAACATGCACAGATTATCATTACTTTCCAAAAATTTCAAAATCAGACATTATCACAGATAAATGAAGCAAAACCACACATGCTCTTCAAAATGTCTGAAATTCAATGTTTTTAAGACTGCATTTCTGACCAGTGTTATACAAGAATTTCTCAATTGTAAGGAGATTCTGTTCTTTGTTAATATCTTTAAGTCACAAAGAAATCCCCCAGATTCATTAACTGGATTCATTAACTGGATGAGCTTGTGTCTGTTCTGCTGCACTCTACTGGTATACCAACAATAGTATCCTGTAGATAAACTTTTTTGTGTATAGATATTAGTGGTGGTTCATTATCGGCATTAACGTGCTGCGTTAACGTGCTGCGTTAACGTGAGACTCTTATCGGGCGATAAAAAAAATATCACCGTTAATCTATTCACAAAGTTGGGTTGGGAGCTGGGTCAATACTACGCAAGCTATTGTGCCGGAGTTAAATGGTTACACTAGATTTATAAGTATATTTCTTCTTTCTTGTGTCTTTTATTTTCTTATTTCCTAAAGACTTTTATTTTGTTTTTGAGACCCGGTTCAGGTCTCTTGGACACAGGGAGTGAGTTGTGAGAGGTGCATGGGGTTTGTGTGCAAAATGTTATTTCTTTCATTTTAATTTATGTACATATTAGGAATATTTTGCATGTGTGGTTTTTTTTATGTTGTTTTAATACTGTATATTGTAGAGAGAGGTGCAGAAAGACGCGATGTGTGACGCGATGTTCTGACGCGACCTTGCTTTTTGTACAGAATACACTTTGCACAGAAAATCTCTTGGTTGTCAGCTCATCATTTGTGGTTCAAGAAACAAAATCAAAAAGTTACACAACGCAGAAGAAGAACCACTACACTATGATGACTTTCACCTTGATATTTTAGTGCGGATGTATACCTAGCCGAATTGCACTGTAGGGGGTGAGAACGAGTCTTCGAACTGTGAAATTACCACATCAAGCGTGACGTGGTAACATGGATGCAGCTATTTAACTGAATAAACAGTTGGTAAACACAAGTACATCTTATTGAACATAATTTATTTTCATCACAAATTATCATAGTAGAACAGCTTTCTCAAGCAGTTTGTGATGCATTTTGGAAACAGGAGATGAGCCCCTGGTCTAATGCGCCACCTGTCTTGAGAAACTTGTTCTCAAAGACTTACTTTTAGTCATTATTTGGGTAGCACACATATTCTGAATGCCTTCGGCAGAATTCAAATGAGTCATTTTAATATAGATTAATCTAGATTAATTCCAAGATTACAGTGAGATTAATCTAGATTAAGAAAATTAATCTATGGCCACCTCTTATAGATATACATTTTGTCTGATTTATTTGAACGTTTCCTCCTGAGGAACGAAGACATTCCCATCAAACATTAAACAAATGTTTACAAGAAAATGTATTTCACATAAATGAAAGCAATGTATGTAGCAGTTTACAAAGTTACATTACATGCTTTTTTTCTTCATCATTAAGGGCTTAATGTTATTCTGTTATGTTCAATACAGACAATGCCTGGTTTCTGTTTATGTGTTGTTCACTGTATGATAAATCCCACCATGTTGTGCAACTGTGCCTTGTCCCTTCACTCAGCCATGACACTCTGTCTTGATTTATTTATAGATTTATTTAATGTTTTAAAAATGTCATAATATATGTGGGGTTCATAATTTTAGCTATAACAAAGGGGTGCACAAATTTCCAGATTATTCCTATACCACAGTACCATTGTTAAATAGTTGTTTAAGGTTAAATGCACTATTGCAAATCACTAAATTATGAATTTTTGATTACCTGTTCAGCTGAATCTCTCTCCCAGTACTTCACCCTATACTTGATATTGGAGCTCATAATGGAGCTCATTTGTTGACCGGTTTCTGTAAGAGGCCCGTTTAGGGAGACTGTAATCATGGCCATACCACCTGCCACATCTACTAGGGAAGGTGGTCCTAGCAATGCTGTCAGAAAAATGAACTGTTATCTTAAAGAAACCCAAACACAGAAATTATTACTGTCCTGTCAGACTTCATAATGGTGTTGCAGTAAAGAGAGAATGATATCAAAGAAAAGAGGAAAAACTAATGTCACTCACCATCCTCATCAGGCGTGAAACTGATGTTTCTCCAAGCTGAGTTTTCACCTTTGACCCTTGCCTTGACCCTGAGCACATATGAGCCTGAGTAGGCTAATAGTGAGCTGAGGTCACAACACAGAGACCTTTTTTCACAAGCAGTCCGACTCCAAATAGTCTCGTGAGAGCTGCAACAAGTTAAGAAGAAATACTTAATTTCTCAAGATAATTCTCTTAAATTCAACAATAAACTCACAATTCAACTCTAACTAATCTATTTCTCCTACTTTGTAGACATGAACACGTTTTACCCAGGTGTGATGTAATTTGAAGATCTGAGAAGGAAAACACAATGTGGTACTTTACATCACTTGTGTCTGTCTCAGTAATTTTATTTGAATGCAAATATATCTAAATGCACTGCTTGATCAGTGTTAAAAATAAAGAGCCGAAGACCTTCCCTATTAGTTCATTGCACTTTAAATGTAAAAACCCATTTTATATATCAGTATTATTATCACCTGAATGAACCTGAACTGTTATTGGACACACAATATTTTACAATGAAATATGAATGTCTGTGCAGAGCTCACTCAAATACATGTTCATTGAGAAGTATCATTTAAGGTTACATAAAGTAAGCACCCTCTCCTGTAACTCACTATTTATACTGGGTTTCGAAGCTTGCGGTGTTATTGTGAGTTGAAGAGTTCCAGTCCCAACGCAGTATGTATCGTGTGTTTATGGCATCCATCCAGAGGTTGTACGGGCTTGGCACTAACCCGTATGCTGAGAGAGAAGTACATAAGAAATTGACAATGAAAAAGTAATTCCCCAAACATACAGTTTTTTCTAATAAAAGGTTTAAAAAAAACAACATTTCATTGAAAGAAAATGCCATTTACTGAAACGACATTGAGCCACAACGAGTTGGTATAAATGTTTCACTAATTATGTGGAAGCTGGTAAACACAATTCAGAACACTGGTAACTGGTCACTGTTCAAATAAACCAACCAATGAAATTATTTACAATTTCTTTGTTAGTGGGTGAACATAGGGATTCAAACAAATTCTTTTGGATTTTACTTTGAAATGAATGTATGGTTCAACAGAGTCCATTTGAGTTGAATGGGGATTGTATTTTATGTGAAAACAAACTTCTGTCATGAATATCAGGTGGATATTTTACGCTAGAATGGGTGACATTGCAGTCCAGGAAATGTCTGTTTTACTTTCAAAAGCCTATTTTGGGCTTTATGCACTTTTTCATGTTTAACGCATCGAGTTCAGTAATGGCCCTAGTATCCATGGAGGCATATGCATCCGATGGTCTGAGTTACACAACTAAAGAAGTCTTAGTAGTATAAGTAAAAGTAGTTCCTTTAAAAGGTCCTCTGACATTTTTTTTAGCTTTTATATAGGTCTTAGTGCTCCCCTAATACTCTTTTGTGGTGCAGAATTACAGCCACATTGAGCCAGTCCTACAATTTCCCCAGGATGCGTCAATGCGGTGTCTGTACCTTACAACCAGAGGTGGAAAGTAACGAATTACATTTACTCACGTTACTGTAATTAATTAGTTTTTGTAATTTATTTTTTTTAAATAGGTATGCTGTATAATGCTGTAAATAGGTAATTTTGCTTTTAATCAAGTATATTTTACTCAAGTATTTTACTTTGGAAAATGTTAAGAGTAAAAAATTAAATGCAGAAGAAAAAAAAATTACCTGACCTGTAAGGAAATTGTGCAGGTTCATGTGCGGCACATTTCTCAGACTGTGGACAGCAGCTCCTCTCTATGAAACAAGAACTGTGTCCTAGAGCCGGTCAATTACCAGCCATTCAAAATGAGAAAAGGCCTACACCACAGCCAATCAGAAAATAGCAGCATTGTATCTGGGCAAATCAACACAACCAATGAAATGGTATCCGGGAAATCTTAACGTTATTCTGCTACTTGTAATGAAATCTTCCGAGAAGGTTGTTGACCCAAACAATGATGCTCCGAGCAGCACTTCAAGCACAGAGTACAGAGTAATGTTATAACAAATTCACAAATGACAACTTAACTCCTGTTACAGAATGTTGCCCAGATATTTAGCACCAGTTTTCTAATGCTGAGTGTCTATAGCCTAAACTTTTACAGCATGCAGCATGAAAGCATGTGGTCGTAAATAGAATAGCCTATACTGTGCATCCAGAAACTATTTACAGTGCATTCGTTTTTCCACATTTTGTTATGTTACAGTCGTATTCTAAAATGGATTCAATTAATTTATTTCTGTCTCACAATTCTACCCTATAATGACAATGTGAAAAAAGTTTACCTCTTAATTTAAAACTACTTAATTTTGGCAAATTTTTCAAAAATGAGTGAATGAATGATGTATATGTCTGTGTGTGTGTGTGTGTGTGTGTGTGTGTGTGTGTGTGTGTGTGTGTGTGTGTCTATATATATATATATATATATATATATATATATATATATATATACACACACAGCCGAGGAACGAGGACGCTGAAGTTCAGGAAAATTAGATCTTTATTGACTACAGTGAACTACTGCGACAAGTTTCAACACACATAAACTCAAACTACAGGGTGGGCCATTTATATGGATACACCTTAATAAAATGGGAATGGTTTGTGATTTAACGTTTGTGGCACATTAGTATATGTGAGGGGGCAAACTTTTCAAGATGGGTGGTGACCATAGTGGCCATTTTGAAGTTGGAGTCATGTGGGAAGTCATCTGGGATCCAACATTTGTTTTTTCAATAGTAAGAGGGTCATGTAACACATCAAATCTATTGGTAATTTCACAAGAAAAACAACTTGGTTTTAACGTAACTTTATTCTTTCATGGGTTATTTACAAGTTTCTGACCACTTATAAAATGTGTTCAATGTCACCAACCATTCCCATTTTATTATGGTGTATCCATATAAATGACCCCACCTGTAGTATCTGCAACCACTGTCACAGCATTCCATGTCTTTTCCCTCTCTCTCAGTCTATGGGCCACTCAAGGACATTCACATTGATGTTCTTGATATCTTGGCTGTGTGCTAGTCGTTGTCCTGCTGAAAGTTGAAACTTCACCCCAGTCTGAGTTCAAATATGCACTGAGCAGGTTTTTATCCAGGATTTCTCTGTGGATTCCTCACAGAGATTCCTCCAAATGTGATACCTGGCACTCATACCAAAGACCAGAGAGTTTGGTTTCTCATGGTCTGAGAGTCCTTCATGTGACTTTTGGAAAACTCCATGTGCCATGGGCCATGGGCCTTTTACTAAGGAGAGGTTGTCATCTGGCCATTCTACCATACAAGCCTGATTGGTGGATTTCTGCAGACATGGTTGTCCTTTTAGAAGTTTCTCCATAGTCCACTATAGAGCTCTGACAAAGAGACCATTGGGCTCTTGGTCACCTCCCTTACTAAGGCCCCAGTTTAAGTGGTGGGCCAGCTGTAGGTAGAGTCCAGGTGACTTTGAACTGAAATTTCCTTTGACTTTCTACTTAGTTTGTGCTCTGACATGAACAGTCAACTGTGGGACCTTATATAGAAAACTGTGTGCCTATCCAAATAATGTAAAATCAAGTGTTTTTCTACAGGTGAACTCCAACTAAGCTGCAGAAACTTCTCAAGGATGATCAGGGGAAACGGAGCTCAATTTTGAGTTACATGGTAAAGGCTGCAAATATTTAAGTGCTCGGTTTTTTCTCGGTTTTTATTTTTTTTATAAATTAGCAAAAAACTAACTTTTTTCACTTTGACATTATGGGGTGTTGTGTGTAGAAATTAGGAAAACATTTAATTTAATACATTTCAGCATAAGGTTGGAACATAAAATGTGAGAAAAGTGATGTGCTGTAAATACTTTCCGGATGCACTGTATATGTTTTTTTGTCTGTGTATTCCATACATTACAAACATTGCTCAAACTGAACAAGAGTACATTCTAATCCTGTAGTATTATTTAGGGCTGGACTATTTATTTCATTTCTTACATCTGAAATCAGTGTGCTCATTTGTCAGTAAATTATACAACTGTTTGCTATAGAAAGAACAAGAAGCACACTTTGATTAAGGCTTTACTTGTACATTTATTGTAATAATTGAGTTGGAGAATACAACTCAAAATTTTGTACTTTTGTGGCCAAGAGTGCTTAGAAATGTTTTATGGGGTAGTTCACACATTAGACTGCCTAAATGTTCAATAAAAATGACTAGAGCTGTTGAAAGTAACTAAGTAACTTTTATTCAAAGTAAATTTTACTCAAGTAGAATTTAAGTTAAGGTACTTTTACTTTTCATTTTTCCACCTCTGCTTAAAATGTTATTGAGGAGGAAGAGAGCAGCAAAATGAGGAGGAGAGCAGCCTATAGAACACCATTCACATATCACAATGATTGAAGGAGACAGAAAGTCATATCTGAGTTGTATCCCTTTGTGACGACAAATGGACAAATTCCACATCCAGCCCAAATCTTTATTAAACATCCCTGATGGCAGCAAAAACTGCAAGGAACTGGTTAAATATGTCTCAGAGTCAGAAACTGTTCTAGACAGGCATATATGAAGGGGCAGACAGAAATGTGAAGTTGGCGCATAGTGGTGACAGAGGTGGGAAATAGGTAGAGTGGAGTGCTCTGGATAACTGTTTTTATGTCATGCAACTAGATAGCACTTTGTCACGCCTCTACCCTAAGACCTGTCCAACTTGGGTGTCCCAACTGAACGCTGAGCTTCTGCTAAATTTGCTCTTAGGTGACACGCAAACCCCTTGACCACAATAAGATAGCAATTGAAAATAAAAATTGAAAAATAAACCAGCATAAATGATTAATGGCAAATATATTCAAACCCAACAATGACACTTCTCACTATTGCAAATATTAATAAAACTAAAAAGGGTAGGCCAAGTAATATAAAAAATGTCAATAAGCTTTACTAAAATCGCTGTGATTACATCAATATAAGAAAGGAGAAACCTATTGAGTGCAGCGTTGAAAGCGGGGCGGCGCTTTGTGTCTTGGTCTTCCAGTCGGCTCTTTGCAGCAAACAGGCTGACAGTGTTGCTTGTGGGGTCAACAAAAAACACTTCTCTTCCAGACTGAAACTGGGAGAAGAACAATGGAGTTGTCCCTCACTGACTGTACAAATGAAAGTGAATGTGAAGTGATTTTCATTGTGATACACAGCAGAGAAAACAATGAAATGTATCCACTGCTTTTAACCCATCAACCTTGGTGAGCAGTGTGCAGCCATGACAGGCGCCCGGGGTGCAGTATGTGGGGACACACCTTAACCGCTAGACCACCACTGCCCCGAAATATAAATATATATATATTTTAGTTGTTGTTAATTATCTCATGAGTCACTATGATTTTGACAACAGAGTTTCCTTCTGCAGCTGCCTACTAAATCTGTAGTTGGGGCTGAAAAGTAAGGCCCTGCCCAGCCCGAACCAAACAGAATCTGAGCCCAAGGCAGGTACTAACCAGAAGTTTGTTTTTGCTGAAATTTACCATGTGAGCACGACCCAACACAAGCCCGACTAAATTAATAGAAATTGAGCCCTAATCTGACTGATGACAATGGATCCTGCTGAAATAAACTATTCTTTCTATTCTATCTTATATTCGTCAAAATCCCCCACCAGTGATACTACAATGGATCATTTCTTCATTTATCATCAGATTTTAAAGATTTGTATCTCCCAAAGATCTGGGATTGAACTACCGCTGACCCCGGCAGAAACTGTTTCTGCAGTAACATCAATGCAGAGAGGCAAAACACCTGGCCCGGATGGCTACCCTAGATTTTTAAAAATAGTCAAAAAAATATCTAGTAGGTACAAGTAGTGACCTTCACTATAAATCACTAAACCCTGCACCCTACTCAACTTTCTCAACTTTGAGAAAAAAAAAAAGGTTTAGGTCAGAAAAAAGGTTTAGGTCAGATTTTTTTTTGTTCAGTCATGCAGACACTGAAGAACCAGTGGCTTTGTGGTTGGTGAATGGTGTTGATGACGTAATTTCTGCGAATGCCCCCTCAGCTTCTATAGGTCTCTCTCCTCCTCATTAGCATTTAAAGCTCATTGTGTGACTGGCTAAAAGTGGCTGTAATTCTGGACCAAGACTGATTTTCGAAAAGAGACTTCAGATACAGTATTAGGGGACACTAAGATGATATAAAATCAAAAGAAATCTTTAAAAAAACTTGCAGATTCCCACAGACAGATTGCAAACAGCAAACAGACAGATTGCATGTGCAGATTGTGTATAAAAAATAAAGAAGTCACCTAGGGGTTATATGTTAATGCTGCATATCTTATTCTTATTTAAGTATGCTATAACTTATAATTAAAAAGGAACAGATTTCACATAATGTAGTGGAAAAGTAAGCTACTTATATGCCACAAAATGAGATCAGCATACCATACAAGTGTGCATTCTCTGTTCACCCTCGGTAAGTCCATTTTGATAGAAAGATTAGTGTAGAAAGATAAAAAATAATGCAAAGCAGAGAGAGAGGGGCTAAAATAGATGATGGAGGCAGGGGGCAGTGTAGTGTATGGTTAACTTTAACAACGATTTAATAATCCGCTTTAAACAACAGTGACTGAAGTGAAAGTAGGAGCACTGGGATGAAGACACCACGTGGAAAGAACAACTACGGTACTACGGTATCATTGACATATATGTAATTTTGAGTGAAATAAATAATAAGAAATGATAATAATTAGAAAAAAAAACAGTTCCTTTCACTTTCATTTGATCTTACCAGAAGCGGAGCGGGCAGCCGTCGCCATGGACAGCAGATGGACCAGCGACATCATCTGTCGTGCGTGGCTGGGACAGGTCGCCACGCAGGTCGTGGTGTGAGGTGGTGTGGGGGACAGACGCTCATCCGCACCTTCCGCCGGAGCCACCCGCCGCCTTCTGGTCTTCACGATCACGCCTCTGCAGGCGATAACGACGCAGGCACAGAGGGCGACATTTCCCCTCTGACAATGCAGTCTTTTATTTCGTAAATCAGAATTGAAAAAAAAAAAATAAAAAAAGAGGAAGGTGGTGAAGATTTTTTTATTAGACCATAAGTGCTTACATTTGCATTAAATGTTCCAACAGGGTGCAGTTACAAGAATATAGAATATGGAAAGTAACAGTTAATAATAATACATAACACAAAAAAATATGTGCAGGCTGTACTTGTAGTAATTCTTGTAAATGGCATTGGCAGTAAGTTACATAAGTGCAAGTTAAATAGCTGCATTTTTTATGTTGGACTGTGGTGGTTGAGGACAGATGAAAGGTGAGGTGAAGAAAACATTATTTGTTCTTGAACATGATCAGAACAATACACTGTTGGTTCACAATGAGAAAATGTCAGCCAGACTGCATCCCAAAAGAATCAGCTAATGGACTAAATGAAGACAGTTCCTGCATCTGTGAAATTGGTAGTAGTCTAGTGGGTAACAATCTCTTCTGTGAATCAGAAGAACCAGGTTCAACTACCTACAACCATTTGGCCTTGCAAAAATCAGAGGGTCAGAGGTAAATGTAAATGTAAACACAGGTTGAAATTGGCCTTGTCTACATTGTGCTGAAGAATGCAAAAAAAAAAAAATAAAAAGTTAAAATACAAGGAATAAAAGCAAATTATTTTGTTTATATATATATATATATATATATATATATATATATATATTTTGTAATATACATAATATGGACTCTGACTACACACAGTGCAAAAGAACTGGTAAAAAAAAATTGTAATGTCAAAAATATTGGATGCCTGGCATAATCACTCAGGGGTTCAAAATACGACCTCTACAACTAATACAAAATGCAGCAGCACGACTGATCTTCAACCATCCCAAATTCTCCCACACCCCTCTGCTACGTTCCCTCCACTGTCCTCCCAGAAGCTGCATGAATCAGATTTAAAACACTGATGCTGGCCTACAAAGCCAAACATGGAATAGCACCATCCTACCTCACAACCCTTATTATACCTCGCACTGCACCTCATATTCTCCGAGCCTCTGATAGTTGGGGGTCCTAGTGAACCAGAATTAATCACTTCATTGATTTTAACATGGAAGCACGTTGTAAGTCGCTCTGGATAAGGGTGTCTGACAAATGCCTCAAATGTAAATGAAAATGCTGCCACAAGAATTCTAACTGAAACAAGAAGCAGCTCCCCTGCTCTGGAACAGCCTTCCTACTAATGTTTGGAACTCAAAGATTGACTATAGCTGGGTCCAGGCTAATCCCATACCTGTTAAAACACAGATATACTATAACAATCATTTCTAATTTGGCTGTCCTAGATAGACACCAGGGCCATTGTTGCATTCCACATGAATGCAAACATCTACCATAACCAAACCACCCGAGTCTAATCGGTCTCTCTCTGAGCAACTCTAGTTCCAGGCACTGAGTAGCTGATAAAACGTGCCAGCTTGAAATGTACCAGAGGGACAACCCTACATTGGCACTTACTGCACCCTTGCTTTGGTGATCCATCTCTGACTCATTCCTTTCCATGGTGAGTATTTCCTTGTGTGCAGAAGCCTAGAGGGTGGAAGTAGCCTATGAACCAGAAGACCCAGGTTCAAATCCCAATTACTAACATTGTGTCCCTGAGCAAGACACTTAAACCTAAGTTGGTCCTGGGGGGACTGTCCCTGTAACTACTGATTGTAAGTAGTTCTGTATAAGGTCGCCTGGTAAATGAAGTATAAACCGGCATAAAACCTCTATCACAGCCTTGCTGGGCACGGTGTAATGTGAGCATCAGCATGTAACCAAGAAGCATGTACAGAATGCTAATACAGAAAATTCACAGGTCAACAAAGTAAAATAAAGGTAAATGTTTGGTAAATGCATTTTGGACAGAGTATTGAGGTTACATTGGTCATTTTACAGTGCAGTCATATGCACAGATGCATGCTGATTCTTCATCCTCTTCTTCCTTTTTCTTCAGTATAGAGTCTACCTCAGTCAGCATGAGCTGCTCAGTGGAACTCATAGCATGGTTGAGAAAAGAGTCAGAGGAATCAATGATCGCTGGAGGTGTGGCTCTCGGAACCAGTCCTGAGCCCTCCTCTGTTGAATACACCCCTGAATCCCCACTGCCATGATGACTGATCCTGCCAGGATCCCAGAGCTGGACACACACTGAAGATTCCGGTAACGAATGTGTCTCTACAACAACATCTGCCGCGACAATAGACAACCTATCCGTGAAGATCTCGGTCTCAGAGTCTGGGATGAGGAGGTGGGGCATGTCTGAGGAGGAGGAACTCTGGAGATACTGCAAAGGTTAGAGAAACATTATAAGGATGCCATAAAATATAATTATCAGTTAAATCAGTCTCAATTAAGTGATTCTGGAGACCACAGAGGTTGATATAATAGACCCTGTCTACAAAATTATCTCCTGAAAACTGCCGCACATTTTCACAGACAGCAAAATATCCTGGTTCTTCAATATATGATTCTGCATGATCTTGTATTATTCACATCAAGAAAATGCTGAATTATTTATTGAAAAAATGTCTATACCCATTAAGAAAAAAAGTACATTTTGTAAAAAGGCACTGATCCCTCTCCTCCTTGAACAGTCACCTTATCGTGGTGGAGGAGTTTGAGAGCACTAATGGTCCATTGTTGTCTGGAGCTATGTTGTCTGGGGCACTTGGTGCCCATGGTAGGGTCTCCCATGACAAATTGGTCTTAGGTAAAGGGTGAGACAAAGAACGGAGTCAGAGTACCTGGCCTGAAGGCTTACTGGGGTCCCACCCTGGAGCCAGGCCTAGGGTTGGGGCCCATGAGCTAGCGCCTGGTGGCCGGGCTTTCGTCCATGGGCTACATGGGGATACATGGGCTCAACTAACTGTGGACCCACCACCCGCAGGAGGAACAATGTGGATAAGGTGGCACACTGAGGCAGGAGCTTTGGTGGTCCGATCCCCAGACAAGGAAACTGGCTATTGGGACATGAAACGTCACCTCTCTGTCGGGGAAGGAGCTGAAGCTTGTGGAAGAGGTTGAGCGGTACCGGCTAGATATAGTCGGACTCACCTTCACACATAGCATTGGCTCTGGAACCAAAGTCCTTGAGAGAGGTTGGACACTCTCCTTTGCTGGAGTTGCTCCGGGTGAGAGGCAGGGGGCTGGGGTTGGGTTTTTGTTAGCCCCAAGACTCTCAGCCTGTTTTTGTTGGGGTTTACCCCAGGGGAGGAGAGGGTAGCTTCCCTGTGCCTTCGGGTCGCAGAATGGGTCCTGACAGTTGTTTGGCTTATGCGCCAGATAGCAGCTCGGAGTACTCACCGTTTTTGGAGTCCCTAGGATGAGTGCTAGATAGTGCTCTGACCAGGGACTCCATTGTCCGGGGAGTTCAATGCTCACATCGGCAATTACAGCATGACCTGGAGGGGCGTGATTGGGAGGAACTACCTGCCGAATCTGAACTTGAGTAATGTTTAATTATTGGACTTCTGTGCAAGCCACAGTTTGGCCATTATGAACATCATGTTTGAACATAAGGATGCCCATCGGTACACTTGGTACCACGGCAGCCTAGGTATCAGGTCGATGATAGACTTTGTAGTCATTAGTTGGATCAGATAACAGGGGAAG
Source organism: Denticeps clupeoides (assembly GCF_900700375.1). Classification (NCBI taxonomy): domain Eukaryota; kingdom Metazoa; phylum Chordata; class Actinopteri; order Clupeiformes; family Denticipitidae; genus Denticeps; species Denticeps clupeoides. Next base: position 643,149 of record NC_041717.1, read on the forward strand.
ATGCCACATATACCTGGCATACCCAAAAGTATAGTGAGGGTCTGCTGGGAACACCTGGCAGAAGAACCTGTCAAGTTGGTCTTCAATCCCCACCTCCGGCAGAGCTGTGACCATGGGGGGACAGAGCAGTGGGGGGTCCAAATGGGGGCTGGGGATATAGTGGAAGACTTTGAGGAGCTCCTCAATCCAAGGAGGAACCAGGGCTGGGATACCTGGGTATGGACTGTCCAATATCAGGGGCAAAAGTTGCTGAGGTTGTCCAACAGCTACACAGTAGCGGAGTCCTGGGTGTGGATGAGATCAGTCCTGGGTATCACATGGCTATGTGGACAGAATTTCTATGGACAGAATTTCTAGGCGCAGCTGTGGTGTGGAGGGTGTCGAGTTTGGTGGCAGGAGAATCTTGTCTCTGCTTTTTGCGCTTGATGTTGTCCTCCTAGCTTCATCGGGCTCTGACCTTCAGCTCTTGCTGGGTAGGTTCGCAGCAGAGTGTGAAGTGGTTGGGATGTGGATCAGCACCTCCAAATCTGAGACCATGGTTCTTGACCGGAAAAGGGTGGCTTGCCAACTCCAGGTCGGGAGAGACGTCCTGCCTCAAGTGGGGAGTTTACGTATCTCAGGGTCTTGTTCACGAGTGAGGGAAGTAGGGAGCAGGAGATCGACAGGCGGATTTGGGCAGTGCCTGCAGTGATGTGGATGCTGAATCGATCTGTTGTGGTGAAGAGGGAGCTGAGCCAGAAAGCAAGGCTCTCAATTTGGGTAATGACCAAAAGAACGAGATCGCAGATACAAGTGGCCGAAATTAGTTTCCTCCGTAGGGGGGCTGAGCGCAGACTTAGAGATAGGGTGAGGAGCTCAGACATTTGGGAGGGACTCCGTTGAGGTGGATCAGGCATCTGGTCTAGTCTCTGTTTGTCACATTGACACCAAATGGCACTAGTATTGGGAACTATTCATTTTATAAGGGTTGATACCTGGGTTAGTGCGGACCAGTGTAAATGAGCTAAATAAATCTTGCTGATCAGGTTTTAATGATGTTTTTAATTTCAAGGTCAAAAGAAATGTGAGCTATTAAATTATTCAGAAATTCAGCTCAGTTTATGTTTATTATTTGTACAACTCACATTCACTGTTTTATTTTATTCTATTTTGGGACTATTTATTTGCATACTTGTATATTACTATACAGTTCACAGTATCTGTGCTATTGTTTTTTGCTGCTCTTATACTGTCCACTTCCTGCCATGACAATGTAAATTTCCCACTAGTAAGAGTAATAAAGGATCATCTCATTTTATCTGATCTTAGCTCCTTTAAATTATTACTAGACATTAAATGGCTCAACAAAACTCTTATTGGATACTACAGTGAGTAACAGTACTCTGTATACTCAGTCTCTGAGGGGACAAAAAGACGCATGGAAATGTTTGAGCACCTCTGTAGCAACAAGGTTCCTTTAAATAAAAAAAATTATTAAAAAAAGCACACACAAAAGTTGCATAATCTGATTGAAATGTTCTTACTTTTATCCCGTAGATAATTTATTAAAAACCAATACAAAATTATAATGTTGTGTATCAATTTTTTTATAACCCTATTAGTAAGACACCTCCTCCTCACCTCCTGTATGTGGGCTGGAAGATGTATGCTAGGGAAAAGTGTGGACTTCAAGGTCTTGGCACCGTGCAGAAGACTCCAGGAAAACAGGAACACCAGTAGAAAACACAACACCAGAGACAGGGTGAAGTACAGAATGATCTGAAAGTATGACGTACGACCTAGACACACAAAGAGAAAATATTTAAATGCTCAGACCACATGTAGAGATCAGTGGCACACAGTGGGGGAAAAAAAAAAAAAAAAACACACACACACACACACACGCTCGGGGAGAAGTGTGTGGGGTTGGTACCTTGATCAAAGGTTCCTCGGCAGTAGGGCTGTGCAATATGGCATAAGATTCGTATTGCAATATAAATGTAACCATAGACAACAGACTGTATATATTTGATAAGTATATTTAAGTGAACTATTTTTAAAAGAGTAAAATGAGTCCATAGCAAAGGCATTGAAGCAGGAAGTATAATAAACTTTTTAAAAATACATTAACATATAGCATAACACATAAGAGAAAAACAATATCTGGGCAATTCTACTGAAAGAATTTGTCTCACCCATAAGGCCAGTGAAATACTAGGTATTTACAGTGGGGCAAAAAAGTATTGAGTCAGCCACCAATTGTGCTCTCACTTAAAAAGATGAGAGAGGCCTGTAATTTTCATAATAGGTATACCAAGTGGTGGTAGTAGCCTAGTGGGTAACATGAGGGGCCTGGAGATGGACGTGCACACACACACACACACTCACCTGTATCTGTGTGAGTGTTTCATTTGTGTGTGTGTGTGTGTGTGTGTGTGTGTGTGTGTACGTCCATTTCACCTGTATCTGTGTGAGTGTTTCATATGTGTGTGTGCGCGAGTTTTCAGTAGTATAAATGCATGCTTTTATATGAGAATGTGTGTGTGTTTCACATGTGTTTGTGTAACAAAAGTCTGAAATATTTCCTAAACGGCCCCTCATAGGCCGCCACAGTCACTACCAGCACTACTTTATGCCACCGCCAGAAAATCACCAAGCAAAGTCATTATGATATGTTCTGCACTGCATCAATTCCAAATTGTCCACATATGCATCGCTAATAAATAAGCGATGCATATGTGGTCACCTCTAATAAATAATTTCTGTAAGTAACTATAAGAGTACAGAGTGGCCTTACCTTCCACCCTCTGGCATTGGGTGGGACTGTAGGGACTGGCCTTGTTGTAGTAGTCATATCGGGATTGCACTTTAAC